>NC_141195.1:14260506-14899256 GCF_054491065.1 Syngnathus leptorhynchus
CATTAAGCTCTTGCACATGGCTCCAAATCCCATTCATTCCACTGATACGCTGACCTCACCTTATCCAGTTGGCAAATATTCCTCCTCCCCGCCTTGCTCCATGACCTCATGTACCGTGTTTGTGAAAACATCATTTGGCAGTTTCAGATATTTCCCTGATGTTTCCTTTAATGCCCCTGCCTCCTCTAACCCTCAAATGGGCAAATGGGGCAGAGTCTTTGTTAAGAATAGCCACAAAGCATCCAATGAACACTATCAAGACAATGATGAGCAACTTCTCTGCCTGACAGGTTACTGTTGACTATCTACTACGTTTAAGCTAAGAATACAACATTGATACACTTCCATCTTAATTTCCAGGGTACAATTATTGCTAAGATTTTTCTCTCTTTCTTTGTCTCTCTCTCTCTCTCTCTCTCTCTCTCTCTCTCTCTCTCTGGCATGGGTTTCGCACCACCCACTGTGAAGCGGTGCGCGCTATTTGCCAGACGAGGGGCGAATGTGTGGAGTCCTAATGAGCTTGTTGCAGCAGCCCTCATGATTCCCTCCATGTCACGGCGTCCCAGGGATTGCTCAGCATTGTGACTAGTCTTATTTGAGTCTAATCCCGATTTGTTTGGTTTTAGCCAGCTCACTTTTACCCTCTTTCTCCCATTTCCCCTTTTATTTTTTTATTTGTCCCGACTCTGCTCATTTGATCCTCAAGCCCTTGTCCCCAGTGTCACCTCTCTCTGTCTCAAAAATGTTTGTCTGGGTTTAACAGTGGGTCCTTGTTTTTCCTTGTTTGTCTGTGACTAGCGTAAACCCAGAATGACCAGAAGCAATTTACACAAAATACCTCAATTTCTGTAACCCTTGTGCCCATCCAGGTCTCTAGAGCCTATCCCATTGAGAGATAGTTGGGGCCTGGATTGGTCATCGGCCAATCTCAGGGCTTATATAGACGAACAATGGCACACACTGACATTGGCACCTATGAGGAAATTTGGCCTTCTTTTACCGTAGGGAGCCCAGGGACCCACCAGAGCAAATTAAGTGCCTGTAATAATAATAATAATAATAATAATAATAATAATAATAATAATACGACTCCAATTTGATTATTTTTCTGTCAATCACTTTACACTCTTGTTGCACTGCCGTGACCGTAGTTATAATGTGTGCCAAGAGCTATCTGAATGTAATTTCATATTGCATTTTGCTGTACCATGACATGAGGTATTCCGCTCTGGAGAAGCTACCTTCATGCCAAAGGGCCTATCGGAAAACATTCAATTGCACATTATTCTGCCATCTGTTGTCTATCAATCAGATAGGAAGCCAGAATCTTTGCAAAAAACAGCAGGACATACAGTCTCTTATATTCAAACCACAAACTTCAGAAAGGTGGAGCAAATGTGCTTACCATCATTTAATACGAGAGGTATTGGTTCTCCGTATCGGTGAGTATAATACTCGTACTGGTATTGATATAAAAGTGTGAACCTCAAAAATAAGTCTTGATGAATAGAGTGGCTACAACTTATGACTTCATTTACATCTGGGTCTAAGTCTGTCAACGTGTCATTGAGCAAGAGGTGAATTCACAATTGATTGATGCATTTGTTGGTAGGCAGAGGTGGAAAAGCAGCATGTACTATATCTCCTGTGCCTTCGTACATGTTAGAATATATGTTATATGTGTAGCATCTCCAACGTAGCAAAGGGTTCATCATGAATATTTTGTTGCGATCAAAGAAATTGTCAGACTCCAGCGTAGGGAAAATGTGTTTGTCAAAATACCAGTGGATGTGTGGACATGTCTTCAGTCACAGCCTGGCACTGGTGATGATACTCATCCTGTCCAGATATGATAAGCAGACAAACTGCTCTCCCCTGGGCTGTTTGTCTGTCTGCCCCTTAAATAGCCCACAGTGTGCGAAGGCAGCGTGGCTCTCAACTCCCTCAGCCTCCATCTCCTTTCATCGAGCCGCCAGTTCAAAGCCTTGGCTTCATCTTCACTTCTATCTCTTCTGCTTTTCTTTCCCTCCCTCCTCACTATCGTTTCTCACTGGGTTTCATCATTACCGCAAAGATGTGCTCGCTGTGTCTCATTAGAGCGGATTAGAGACATCTCCGCGTCTCACAAGGGCCGACCAACCAAGGCGGGACGTTTCTGTTCTCCGGCCGCCACCCCCAGCCCCTTTTCTCTCACAGATCAGATTCTTTGATTTGGCCAGATAAAGACCTCTTTCATGTCGGCAGGACGGTTAGCGATTACACTGTCAGGCCCGTCTTTTTGGTGGCTTTGACAAATTTGCCGCTCCGGGTGGGGCGGTTGTGGGGTTTGTACTGGCCAGACGGCAGACAAGAAGATTCACAGTAATTGAGCTGTCATTATCCAGTGACCCTGCCAGGCGCTAGAGTGTAGGCCTCGGCAGGCCTCCTATTTGTTTAATACTTGGGATAACTTTCTTTGTGACTATGATGGACAGCAGAGAAAGGGGGGTGGTGCGGAAGTGGAGTGTCAGCCCGCAGATGAATGTCTCTACTTATTTGGTGCACCTCTCTTCAGCCCCGCTTTCTGTGAAAATTGGCTCTGCTACATCACTGATGTAAGTTTCTTTTCTTAACTCCTCCACGCTGCAGCATAATTAGGCCCATATAACTGGCTGCTATTTATTTATAAAAGAAAGCTGTTGGCATGTTGATTACAGAAACCCCCCAGAGAAAAGATCCTTCACTAGTGTTTTTCAATTCAATTAAGTAGAATGTGGTGCACAGGGACGGTATTAAGTTTGCTGTCTCTGTAAACACATTTGTATCATTTGAGCAGAGTTCTTGATAAAGTTAAGCGTTGTTTGAAGATTCCATTTTTAAAATTAAGGCCTTGGCGATGCTTGAAAATTAAACTGGCTGTAGATCTGCTTTTGCAAAGACAAAATGAACAAAAAAAGTTCTCCAAATCTTTGTAAGTAAATTCAACCTATGTTTTATCGACTTGTAATCGCATTTGAGAGCTCTCAAGTCAGTTTTGGCAAAATGTAGCCAGGCTTGAATGTTTTCGCCAACCTACCCTTTAGCCCAGACACGTCACATGTACTAAATAGCCAGTACTTGACAGAAATACCTGCAGCTCATTCAATATTGCTGTCATCCCATTGGCAGCCGTCCTGACCAGTTTTCTTCTTGTATTTTAATTTGTTCTTCTAATGTCACTGATATTTGAATGCTGAATCTATATCCAAATATTGATTTGTTTTTTTTTTTCTGTCTGTCTGCTAACTGATCAGATCTATTTGATGCTGTGGCTTGTCCTGGAATATGAGAGTACATGAATGAAGAGCCTCAAAATGCATGCTTCTAATTTCCCGGACAATAGTTTTTAATGTTTCGTTTGTTCAGGCTCTAAAACGCCTGAGAGTAAACAGACCCTAAAAGATGCTACGCAGTCTGAGTGATGGTGATGGAGGAAAGCCTTGGTCAGGATAGAATGACACTACTGGCCAAAAGGTTATGATGGGTGAAATAAGAGCCCCCCTTCCCTCATTAACACAAAGTCAGATTGGTTTTGAAGCGATGAGGTGGTTGGAATTTGTGTGATCATGAGTGTGCGTGCACTTGTTTGTGTGTGTAGTTGTTGGAGGGGTCTTGACTAAAACATTTCAAGATGGCCCATTAGCCGCTGCAGATTCTTCCCCTTTCTCGACACTGGGATTCCTCTCTGCTGACCCCCTCCACCTCCCTTCTCCACCTCTCAGCCCCTCTGTCCCAGAGGCCCCCAACCTCATCCTGCCAAGTGTACGGTTCCAAAGTAACGACGAAGCAGCCTGCGTGTGAAAATATTGAATTGCAAAAACATCCCTGGGTGAGAGGGTGTGTGAATGGAGCTTTCAGCACCGAGTCCAGCCCAGGACCCGTGCTACTGACTGACGGACAACAAATGGCATTTTGTGTCCAAAGAGTGGGGATGGAGCAAAGAAAGGAAGAGGAGATGGAGAGGAGGGAGGAGGGGGGAGATCTTGAAGTTCTTCAAGTGTCTTCAGCAAGAGGCCCTAAATGTAGGTCTGAAAACGCCTTATCACATGACCCGTCTGACCCTTGGCCTCCACTCAGCGGAGGCTGTCAGACTCCTCTCCAACTGGGGGCACAAAGCCCCACAGCCTCAAAGGCCACCATTCAGGCTCCCGTGCAGCCGTCTTCCAAAGGTAAATAGGTAAAAGTAATGTCACTGACCTCTACTTTCCCTCACTCGACACGAGGGCAAATCTCTCGAGATGCCCCGAGGGTGGCCCTTATCAGCCACTCATCGGCCATTTTATCAATCAAACTTGATACGCGTTGTAATGCTCGCAAAAGCGATGACTGATAGAGACGCTGAAAATATGCTGCCTGTTTGGTGCACTGGCAATCAAGTTGAATAACTTGGTCTGTGTGTGTGTCGAGTGGGTGGTGGGATTGGGGGCTGGACATGAGTGGATTTCTGATGCCTCAGAGGACTGACTGGGTCACAGCGTGACCATACCCTCCCGTCTTGCTCCGCAACCCACACACTGACACTCTCTCGCTCATGATCAGTCCAAGGATTCTTTCTTCCTGTCTGTTTTTCTGCTCCTCTGGAACACTGCAAGTTCTCTCTCCAGCCTCCTTTGAAACGATGCGGCGTCTTTGTCCGGCCTGATAAAGGATGCCATAGTTCCCCTTTTCCCCTTCTTTGTGTCCCAAGGCTGGCGGCTCCTGTAGAAGTGCAAATGGTATCCTCTCGAAGGGGCTATCCCTGCCGGCCCCGGAGGACCCGCTCTCCCTCGCTCTCTCCTTCAGGCTTGGCTAATTACCCCCCCCCCCCACCTCGCAGCCTCCACCAGCTCCCTGGTCTCTGCAAGCATGGACGGCGCATTCCCACAACCAGCACCTGGCCTTCTTTTCTCCTGGCCCGCTTTGATGGCTGACACCCCAGCCTGGCCCTCCCTCCTCTTCCTCATCCTCTTCTTCTCCCACTGCCTCGTCTCTTTCTTTCTCTCCATCTTACCTCGCTTCGACTCTCATTAATAGAGGTTTTAAATTGCTTTCTGACCCCAACAATCTGCTTTCGCTGGAAATGGAGATGGTGATGAGGGAATGACGTGGATGTGTGCAAGATGCTGAAGGTTGAAGTTGTATAGCGTATAAGTAATACGAATACATGGCCATAAGTAATGAAATCAATCTTTTAATCCATCAAACAATGTGTTAACCACCAAGGGATTATTAATCAAAGAGACTTGGTCATTGGAAATAGTTGGACACTGGGAATAAATTTGAGAAGGCCCTTGTTCTTTTTAAAATTATTTTAGATTCAATGACCGGGTGTCCTACAACCTTTACTTTGTTTGTTAGATTATGAGCCATGCACAGAAAGTATGACCACAATGCTAATTTTTATTCCATCTACAATTTTTTGTCAGCCACACCTTGTACAAAGTGAGAAACTTAAATGTGATAGCTTGTACAATTTGACCACAGCACTGAATGCAGATTGACTCGCAGTTGCAGCGGCGTTAATCCACTCACCCGTCGAAACACAAATATCTAATTAATTGCATATTTGCTTTCTCGCGCCTGCAGGCCAAATCAATAGCCTGCCCCAGAGGATTTGGCCAATTCATAGCTGGCCTTTGTGCTGTCTGGTGATTCCAGCGAGGGCACTCGGACAGCTTTCTGAGGAAAACAAATAGCTCTATTACACCCTTGCATCCGCGTGACCGGACGCATCTCCTCTGGGACTCTGAGCATCAGTTATTAATCGGACCTTCTCATCACATGCTGAATGGATTGTTTTTCAACATAGGCCCAATCCTCTGCCGATTGGCAAAGCTTTCCACTGAATTGCTTTTTGAGGAGCCCTTGAACGAGACATTTCAAAGCTGCTCACAGCCTTTTACGATTTCCCTTCTATGCATGTGTGGGAACGTGTTACATGTGTATCGCAAATGTATACAGCAGTGTGAAAAGGAAATGTACCCTTGGTGATTAAAAATAGTCATACAGAACAGAGAGTTATGTACCAATAAATGTGTTTGTCAGCCAGTGGGCCATTCCCATGCATTTAGAGTGACAGAATGAATACTCAGCAAAGATTTGCCCACTTGGTTAATGCTGACCGCAGCACAATGCGGGCTGCATTAGATGGTACACCTAGACCTGTAACACTCATCTGGCAGAATCTGACTTCCGCTGGTTTGTTGAAAGGTAAAATGAAAGTTACTTGATTTAGAAGTGGGTTTGTATTTGAAGACGAGGGGTGGAGAAAAATAGGCTGGTGTCAAGCTTAATGGTGTCATCATCTATTCACTGGCGTCGCTTCATGCGGCCTGGATATTGTTAGTATCTCTCTGCTTGCTGCTTTTTTTCCGCAGCCACAGCTGCCCTGCCCCGTACATTTCACACATCATCACCTCCAGGACATGTGATGATGTCATGAACCGGGCTGCTTGATTCCTCTGCCATTTTGAACATAATGAGCATCAAAAGTAAATGTCATGGAGGGAGTCGCACACAGAAATCTTATAGTGTTTTTCCAGGAGGCTCCATTTGCACACTTTGTGTTCAATGTTTTAATTGAAAGTGCGGATGTGTTTGGGACTTTCAGTTGTTATAGCTACTCTAATTAAGAAGGTGATAAAATGTGCAAAGATTTGCCATAATAAGAATGAATTCTTGTCTGGTTGTTTGTAAGCCTCAAATGGCTGCGATCTTTTTAGACTTTGTCAGAAGACACCTCCAATCGCCCTGTGTCGTTCTTTACGTCTCTCTTTATCAAGTTTTACCACATCTTCTCTTCCCTTCACAAGTGTGGAGTAAGAGCCACATCCTAAATTTCAGAGGTTTGTCTGTGTCCGTTGATCGTTTGCCGTTTCCCAAGATTTGTTAGTGTCACTTCAAAGGGGACTCCAAAAACTCCATGCACTTGAATGTTCCTTCAAGTCCAATTCCTCACTTTCATGCTATTTTGTTGTGCTAATTCACTGGCATGGTTTCAGTGCCGCGTTGTCTTCACAAACGTGTTTCTCTTCACGTTCCGGATGAGCGTACGTATGCACTCACAGAG
The DNA here is from genome assembly GCF_054491065.1 of Syngnathus leptorhynchus. Taxonomy (NCBI): domain Eukaryota; kingdom Metazoa; phylum Chordata; class Actinopteri; order Syngnathiformes; family Syngnathidae; genus Syngnathus; species Syngnathus leptorhynchus. Next base: position 14,267,573 of record NC_141195.1, read on the forward strand.
GTGTTTTGTTTTGTAACGGAGCTGAGAAGAGCTGTAAGTGTTTAAGAATGGCAAAGCAATGAGAAAGCACATAAAGGAGGTACACGGGTAATGCGAGCAAAAAATAAGTAAAATAAACTTTTGCACAGAAATGTGTTGTTTTGTATTGATCAGTTTTGGTAACACAGGAGCAGTGTGAGATATGAGCTCACATAATGAGACTCCTCTTATCTATTTGTTTATTTAATATTTATTTATTTAGGTTATTTGCTTATTACTTATTCATCACTGTATTTGTTTTTACTCTTTGTGCTATTTGCTTGTATGTATTGTGTAATGTGTCTAGTCACCGTGGGATGGTGGGAAACATAATTTCGATCTCTTTGTGTGTCTTAACGTGAAGACATTGACAATAAAGCAGACTTTGACTTTTTGACTTTGACTATGTGTGTGTAACTTTTTGCTTTCAGTTGATCCCTTTGTCCCCTTTTGATTAAAAAATAAGGTTGCTTTAGATACATCACAGTTTCTTTTGACACCTCACAGTTGCTGAAGGCAGGATCCCCGGAAGAGAGGGTTGCATATTTTTTTGTTTTGTTTTCACAAAACAGCAGAGAACTTTGCTTTGGATATCTTCTGCAGCACAAGGCGAAGGCCCGACCCAGCACATCTGAGAGTACTTTGGTGCAATAACAGCAAATGTTTGTCTTGTATTGTATGGCACGCTGCTGGAGGAGCGCTAAAGCCCCTTCTTCCAGCGCCTAAAGCGCCTCTTAATAAAATAGTCAAGAATAACTCCCCAACCTTAATCTTCCCCTCAGATTACCGCACTCAGGGCGGGAAATTAGCAGCAGGCCCACACGCTTCCCGCTTTGCTTGTCATCTTTCATTGACACACTTACGGCTTTATTTGCACTCGCCGCTTCTTTTTCATGTGTATCACCATATCATTTGCGTCTTAATCGCTTAAGAGAGGAAACGCACTTCATCCCTTTATCCTCCTCTATGTGCACGAAGTCTTGCGGGAAGGGAGAGGGTGGCTGTTTTATTAAGTCGCTATTAGAGGCAACATGTTGCTGATAGGTGCCGGTGTTTTTTTTTTTTTATTGTCTGGTTTTTATCAGTGGAGTGATGATCAATTAAAGATGGTTGCTGAAAGTTGATAAGCGGCCTTTGAAGTGGAGAGTGTTAAAATTGTGTTTGCAGATATATATATACGTGTGTGTGTGTGTGTGTATGTTGTGTGTTTGTATGTATGCGTGTGTTAGTCGTGTAAGCAACACCTTGAGTACGGTAGCGGTGGTCGATTTAGGTGCAATTCATCTCGCCGACTGATCCCCGTAACCAAAACTCTCTCTTAAGGCTTCCTGTACGCTTGACCCACCTTGCTGCTTACCCGTCTGCCATCTGGGTCTGCCAAGGGACACCAAACACACACACGCACACACACTTGTACGTGCACAACCAAGTTAAGTTAGGCTCAAGCAGTTTCTTGTGTCTTCACTTGCCTTTGATACAAAGATCACACGGAGGAGCTGAAATAGAGATGAAATAATTCCCATGAGAATTTAGTAAATTATGTGAAAAGGTTAGTGCAATGTTGTGACTAAAATTAGTGCCCATATCATCAGATTATAAAGTATTTATGTTTTTAATAGTATATCAAATCAATACTTAATGTAAATGCCATGTTAGCTAAGAAAATTAATCCATGGTTTCGGGTTAGAATTTTCTTGGTCAGACACAATTATGTGATTCATGTCTCTGTAGAAATACATGATCAAATACAATGATGGAATTGGGTAAACCCAACTGTTTTCACAGGTCGCTCATGAATAAACGAGGGTGCAAGTAGAGTGAATTGAGGTTAAAAAAAACCCCCAAAGAAACCCATCTTATTTATTTTGAGTGCTGCAGGTGCTCTCTCACAGCTTATTGGCTCTTTGGGTGACTCTTTTGCACTAAAGAGGCCAATTTATGTTCCTCACCCGTCCGTCTCTCTCCAGAGGCCAGAGCTGAAGTGGCCCACTTATTTGAGCAGGGTCTTGTGGTCATGACTAGTGGTGACATATTAATTGAGCGGTTCCTCCGAAGAAAAGAAAAGGCCAATGTCACCCATGGTCCAAGTGTGTTTGTAAAGCCCGAGAAATTGGTTTTGTTTGGCTGCAAAGCGCTTAGGTGTTTATTTACACATCAGGCAGTGTCAAATAGCAGCTGCCTTTCAATTTCTGTCTGGATGTGTGTTTCCTGCCCTGACAGCAACTTTTGGGCAGAGGCACATTTTCCCACTTGTAAACATACATATCGGGGGACAGACGGCCAGATGAGATGACGAAAGATGCACAATTTCTCCTGCCTCTTGTGTTTTTCCACGTAGCCTTTGCTATCTTCTTCATCTATTATTGAGCATGTTTATTCATTGCAGCGTGTTCAAACCCATTACAAATCTCCCAAACAGTCCCTAGGCTGCTGAGCTAAATGACTTCCTTCCTGTTTTATTCAGGCACACAATGTGATGCTGAATTTAATTGCTCAAAATAAAGTTTGACAGTCACTTTCCCCATTTGGCACATTTCCCTGTGGCTATACTACTTTAATTAGTTGTAAGGAACAAGAACACCCCAAGAGTGCGGTCTGCTACTGTTGGTTAAGCATTGGACACCCATTTATCATTTTTTTTGCCCTTTTATTCAGAAACCTGGCCTCATTTTAGTTATTAGGATACTGCAACTAGTACGCACAGCAAGTTTCCTGCTCCTCATTCCTGTTCAAAATATTAGGAGCTATGTTTGAAGTCTATTGCAAAGAGTGCTTTAAAATAGTCCTCGCAGCAAATGCTGGATGGGTTAACGTGTCTTCTTTGGAGCAATAATATTCGACACCATCGAGAGACAACAGCTAAAGTGTTTGCGTTTGGCTCCATTGATCAGAACTCATTGAATTCTTGATGATAATTAGCCACAAGCTGGCTCTGTTTTACAGTCAGAACGTTTTGTGCAGGTTAGCTCATTGCATGCACCTCGTGACGCATGACTGTGAATTTCTAGTCAAGTGCCCAAAGCTGGCAGCCAGCAAGTGACGGAATATAAGTGCTTCTCCATCTATTAGAACATGGTTACCAAGACAGAGATTGTTTTAACTGGCATCCTTGTGGAGAGAAACAATAAAATACCAACATGACGCCGCAGATAATTAGCCCCTTGGAAAGCTGAAGAATGACACATTTGTTCTGTATTTGTTTTGGAGGGAATACTTTGTGTAGGGAAGAAACAGATCCACATTTGCACCTTTTTGTTTTCCATTTTTGGTACTTGGATTTTTAAGAGGTTTCATGGGAGACATTTGATTGCCCCAACAATGATGGTATGTCTTTTGATCCTCATTTTAGCAGTAATGAGACTGTTTTTCTCCAGAAAAATATCCGAGTCATTGATTTAAACACTGGCATAGCAAGGGCTTTTAAAGGTATAAAGTTAATAAAATGAGTTGCTGCGGCATCAAACTTGAAAGTGTGACAGACAATGCACACTTCAAATGTCATGAATGATTTACAAACATGAGTATTGATCCAACGTATATGTTCCGCATTGCATTTTTCTTTGCATAAAGCAGTGGTAACAGTTTTGAGTGGACCCAGGATTCTTGCTAGATCTTCAACAACGAAAATGTCACTGCAATCCAAAGTGTCAAATTTTTGTTGTAGCTCTGAGCTACAGAAGAGCTGTTCCAGCGCATGACAACGGCCCCAATTAGTTTGTGCCAATCAGTCTGCAAACAAAAAAAGAGAGCAAAAAGAAAATGGATTTCAAATAATAATAATAATAATAATAATAATAATAATAATAATAATAATAATAATAATGCATTGGATTTATATCTCGTGGCGTTCTAATCCTCATAGTATGACATCTTGTCCGCTCCTTAAATTACACCCCAACTAAGTTTAAGCCACAGAGCCCATGACCCGAATACACAATGGTCCCACAAAATGTCCTCGTTCTGGTGTAAGGTTCGTGTGGTCTCAATAATCAATTTCTTTCTTGGCTATACTCAAGTATCAATAATAAGATATGTCTGTCCAACTGCGCCCAACGGCCTTAATTCGATTATCTCTCATGCTTCCTCCGACCGACTCCACCACGGTGGATCCGTTTCCAATTTAAGGAAGGTCATGCTTTGTGTTTGTCATTGTCATGACAAGGTTGGTCAACAAGTGAGGGCTCCCTCCGATATGGCTTAATCAAATCTGGAGAGGGATTAAATGAGGAGTGGATTGGGGTGAGGGTTAAACAGGTAAAAGTAGGGTCAAAAGTAGCTTACCTTCAACTCCTCATTGTCTGCATTTCCCCCTTTATAGGAAAATTAGATCTGCCTGCTCCTCATAATGTGTGTTTTTCATGTCCAATATGAAGTCTTTGAAGTTTGTAGAGGCACATACAGGCAAGGTCCCAAACACCAACAACCCTCTCTTATCTGCCCCCCACCACTAGCTTCCAGACATTGCTCATTACCTACGGCTGCACTGGAAGAAAACGTGGTGGTTAATCAAATTGGCTCTGCAGGTTTCTGTCATCAGTGGAAGTCCCGGACATTGAAGGGTCATTGGTTCAAATTTAGGCTTCAGGAAGCCATCACAAAGTGAAATGGATGGATGTTATGAATGGTTTTCAGGAAACAGGTTCTGTAAATAGCAGGTAAAGTAGGCAGATCACATGACATTATTTGGTATGGATACATTTCAAGACAAAGATTATATAAGGAAAAGTTGGAATTGATTTTTTTAGTATAGAAGATAGGTAAGCTTCACCTATCATGGTTCCAAAATGGGAGAGGAAAACCAGCCCATTTATGACTTGCAAAACCAGAGCTTACACAGTAAGGCCCCTTTTGCATGATAGTTTCAGAGTGGACCTCAGTGGAGTTCAATAGGATTCCAAGTAAACAAATGACTTCAAGTTTTCGGACCATAAGCACAAGGTCGCCCCGATGCCACATTTTAACACACCCCTGGCCTCTGTATATTGTTTCCCCACCCACAATAATACAGCCTCTGTAAGAGATGTGCATGATCTACATAAGGATCATGGGTAGAGTCTTTGTGTGGCAGCCATTAATCTAAAATTGTGTGCACACATGCATAGCAACTGGCAGCTTTTCGATAGTGATCATGACGACTATGAAGCCATGGATTATCCAGTAGCCTTGACATGTGCACTAAATGTTATGTGTAACCACTAGCTCAAGGTCAGCAATATATACCTTATGCAACTATGTAACATTTAGGATTTTATATCCACACAATGAAAATATCAGTCCACACAGTTGGCTGTGACGACAGAGACTCTTGAATGGGTATGAAAAGGGCAAACGCAGTGAGTAGAGGAAGGTGAATGTTGTATATGCCCCCCAGTGTAATTTAGTAATTATTATATCTGTAGCTACTACTTATTGGTGGGGTATTTTGCGTGCCCCAAATTGTTGAGGCCTTGCTTGCCCTCCCACACTATGTTCAGCAGATTTTGTTGAAGCAAGGTGATAAATTGAAGAGCACTTTCCACAATTTACACTGCAAATCAATTTTACAGAATATGTAGCTTACGTCTGGCTCCTCGCATCAGGTTTTTGCCACAGAAAGTCACTGGCGTGATTTGTTTGGTGCACTTTGACGCTGGACACCCTCCCCTACGCAAACCTCCCATTTATCTTGGGAGAGGCACCGGAGATCTCAAGTGGCAGTGTTAGGGCACTGGCTGAGAGTCAAACCCGTGCCGTCTCATGAAAGGCAGCGACGTGTACCACCACACCACCATTGCAATTGTCGTGAGTATAACTGTAGCAAAGTTTTTAAAGTTTGTCGTGTTTTGGATTAGCATAGCGCATCAACAGATGCCAATTTGAGTGTACTCGTTGGCTGCACATTGACCTCTCACCCAAATGAAAGTTCCGCGGTTCTGTCCTTCCCGTCTCCTGCCTCAGCCCCCCTCAGCTGCCCACTGCCAGCCACTTTTGTTTTCACAAGGCCAGCTTCTCAGGGAACACGCTCATATTTGTGGCTTCTGGGGTTGGCGGCCCAGTGTGCTGCGCTCGTCAAGCTTTTTTCACTCTGACTTACCGAGCACACAAATTGAACTGTTTAGTCATTTCCTCCTTAACCGTTGCTCGCTCACATTTTGCAAATAATGTTAAATTACATTTTTGGCTTTGGTGAAACATTGCTGATGTTTCTTTGGATTTTCAAGAGTGACTTTTGATATTGAAAGTAAAAGTCTCTTCAAAAAATGTTGCCACTGAAAGCCTTTTCAGATAAGACCCTGAAAAAGCATTTCACGGTGCCTCTCAACAAATTTAGCCCTCCAGCAAACCTTGGTTATTTCTATGCTCCATAAAGCAAATGCAAACATTTTGGTCATTTTGGATGCCCACAAAAGTGTTAGCATGAATGCATCTTCCACAAATAGGCAGGATTTATCTAAAGCCTATCCCGGAATGAGAGAGGGGAAAAGGGACATGTACACTGAAAAGAAATAGCAATATGCAAGATGGTTATCTGAAGTGAGGTCAGACATGAAACATGTCAAAGCAAATTAGAACCATGTTTTTTGAATTACTCTGGTCTGCTCCTTAAAAAGACGAGCTTGTCCGTGGAAAAAAAAAAGAGGAAAAGGGCAGGGATCGTCTTTTGTGTCGGAAAGTGAGAGGCACAAAATGGAAAGGAGAACATTTTGAGATGCCATTTGCAGCCGGACCAAAACAGGCAGAGACACAATGATAAGAAAAGTAAGAATAACAAAGTGAGAGTCCGAGATGGGAGGCTTGACAGACAAGAAAATGTTTTCTCTGGAACAAATAATGTCACCCGGGCTGAGTCATGGGCCCGCTGAGGAAAGCTGCTGCTGCTGCTGATGATGATGATGATGATGATGATGAGACAAAACCTTGGACTCAGTCCTGCTCCGAGCTTAGTTTGGGGCATCATTTAGAGAACTACCAGAAAGGGGCCTCTGACTATGTGTGCGTGTGTGTGCAATAATAACCACATTCCCTCAGCATCTTTGGCCACTAGGGCCTGTTTATATAGCTGGGAACAGGGATGGCCCTGCATTCGTTACAAAGACTATTTCGGAAGATGGGAAGGAAAACCTAAAAAAAAATGGAGGGCTTGAGGGGAGAAAGATTACCAGAAGGAGAAGTGCAGAGGGACAAAAAGCCCGCAGATGCGCTGCACGAGGGATCTCCAGCAATTTTGAATTCTCTGAGAAAATAGTCTCCTGAGACTGATCACTCTGGATTTCATGACCCTGAGTGAGAAAATGAAAAAAGAAAAACATTGTTGGTAAAGCGATTGGATGGTCACAAAGAACATCATAAAGTTGTCTTCCTTGCCCTTCCTTGGTCTTTTCAAGCATTTCAATAAAAGTAAATCACCACATAGAATGTGAAACAAGTGATTTGGCCCATTAAATTGTATTTATATTCTTTTCCTCATAACGAGAACTCTCAAACTTTGAAGATGCTTATTTCCTCCCTTTGCAAACTGACAACCGATTGTAACCATCGTGAGGTCAGGCTGCATCAAGTACGTTTCAAAGCACACAATAAAATGTTATGACCAAACCAGCGCCAGAAGTTGCATTTCAAAAATTTCTGCATTCAGGCATTGGTAAATGATTTTCTTCCATGATCAGAATGTTTTATTAAACCGTTTGTACCAAAGTAATTCTCTGTAATTAATTATTGGAATATTGACTTTGAGCGTGTTTTTTTTTTTGTTCCTCAAAAATACCAAACACCAAATTCAAATTTTGTCAAAATAGTCGTCTTGTCTGTATCAAGACCGTTAGCATCATGTTTAGGCTTGTTGAGTGGGGCTGGAAAAAGGGTTCCGTTTTAAAATTGTGTGTTAGAATGTTGTTCATTTTTTTGTCAAATTTGTCACGTTAAGGCTTTAGAGATTCAGGGTTACACAGGTAGCCAGTGTGATTAAGGTTGCGGCTCATGCTAATCTCTTTCAGGAGGACGCTTGTGTCGACACACTGAGAACGATCAATAGATGTGAAATACACATGCTAACACACTTAGAGGAAAGAGTGAAAAACAAGTAGGGTTAATCTGAGCTACTAATCTTCTCTTCAACGAAAGAATGCATTTACGAGACGTGTCAGTCTTTGTGTGTCTCGGTCTAAGTTCATGTCATAGTCATATAACAGTCCCTGGAATGTGTGTTAGCGACAACAGGTTGGAAATCCATCATCCTCCCACTGACAGATTCAGGAAATATTTACTTCCCTAAATCATATCCAGGGATACCCTCTGTCTACGGTGACTTTTGCTTTCATCGGCCTCTATTTTAATTTTTTCCATCCTTCTCGTTTCACCCCTTATCTGTTCTTCTCCAGTCTGTGCCGATTCATTGAAGTTTGCGGTCTTTCGCATTCTCGCCATCATGATCCATCACCAAACACACAGCAGAGCTCATGTAGATGTGGAATGCAGGTCATGTTTCCGAAAGACGCACAAACACACGCAGACTGTCAGAGCGAAGATATTCATCTGGGCTTTGTCATGTCAGACATGGCCGCCAATGTCTCTCTCTTCTGTAATTATGGCAGTATTTATTTTTTCAGATTGTACCACTCGAGTTAGGAGCGCCCCGTGGTGTGGTTTGGACGTGGAAACATGCGCTGCTCAAAAACTTCCAGCTGAGCAGAAGAAAAGGGAGCACACTCCATTGAATATCATTTGGTGATCCGTAATTCAGAGACCCAATGCAATGTGAGTGTGGTGAGTGTTTTGTTTGGATATTTTTTTTAAATGTGTGTGTAAAAGTGAACTCAAGTAATGTTGGGTAGCTCATGTGGGCCGAGGGACACTCGCTGTCCTCGAAATTGTTTGCTTCAAACAACATACAATACATACTACATACAACACTTATCATTGGTTAGAGTCTTCATGTGTGAACCTTTCTTTAATTGGTATCAAAATGATCTTTTCCCTTCTAATCAAAGAGCTCATCTCCAAAGAGTTGGGATTTTTTTCAACAAAAAGTTTAATTTGCCCAGACATGCAAAATTTAAATACATTTTGTCGTGCTCAAGCAATAGATTGGATCAGTTTAGATATTTTCAACCACAGATGTCTGTAAACATACATGCATCCCTTTGTGATGCAACTCCAAAAGATTTTTATTGACAGGCAGTTTTGCATTTTGGGTCAGAGCTTTTCAAATAGTCTGCAAATATAGAACCATATACGTGTAACTTGGAATGCATTTATATACAACACCGTCATCTCTTCCATTTCAATATAACATCAAGGGCATCGGTTGCGAGTCACTCTGCAATTTTGTTTGTTTTGTTTGAATCTCAAAGATCAATGTAATCCATGTTTTAGAACCAGTTGGTTTTTGTGCCAGAATTGTTTTGAAAATTATTCAGGGTTATTCTCATTTTCATAGATTTAATTGATAGCTTACCTTTAACAAGGAAAACTCTGGCCTGGGGTGCACAGCTTAATGTATTGCTTATGTGTATATGTCTGTCCCGACGAGACGACTCATTCTCTCTCTGGCACACTGAGTGAACTTGGCACCCACCTCTCCTGGCGTCCCTTCTACCTCATGTCAACCCCATCATTTTACCTCTTTCCTCCAAATGTCTTCTATGGCATGAAAAGAACAGATGACACCCAATTCAAAAGAAACCAGGCGACACAAATGTCCAAAGTCCAATCAGCCGAAAGTGCTCATCAACAACTATCGTGGGAAAAGTGCGCGAGCATGTAGGCAGTGGCGGTGGTAGAGTTGGTGGTAGGATGAAAACCACGCCAATTGTCCTGTGGAGATTAAAGTCCCCGAAAAGGCGGCATTGTCCATCGAGGGGATAAATCTTCCTCCTCCCGTCACTCAGGGCCTGAATTCAATTCTCCTCAACCCGTCTTAAAAGAGAGGCTTATCTTCTCTTCAATAGCTTGTTGCACTACAAGCCAAGCAGGAATGCACCGGGTTGTATCCCTGACACCCGCTCACTGAGTTAAAAAGGAATTAGGGAAGAGCAAGCGAGAGTTGGAGAAAGTGAGCGTCTCAATTGTGTTCTCTTTTTTGCCAGAAGATGTGCATGGGGAGGCAGATGGAAGTGTTGATAGAAGGTGACACAAGGAAAGGGGATGGGAGAGTGTAATTGATTGACTGGTGCCGAGGGATTCAGGCCAGCGGAGAAGAATGGCGGCCTGCTCAGCCTGCTTTCTCCTGGGTTGTGAGCTGTATGCATGCCCAGTTGGAGGAGAGACACAGAAGCCACAGCGGAAGAAACTCAGGAACCCCTGGCATGGTGTCTGGATGCCACCGCATAAATCCGACCCCTCTTTTCTTTTGTGCCCTCCCCATCTTTTGCTCGAGCAGCATCTCTGCAGCTCCACTCCAGGGGACATCACCAGTTGCTAAGACGCGTTGCTTTACAACACACAACCTCCACACTGATCCAATTCAAACACCCCGAATCTCACAAAAAAAAAAAAAAGCAAAAGACACAGATGGAGAAAGGGTGATTGGACTCGGGCCTTGGTCTGTTTATTCCAAGCCCTGAGTGCCCATTTTTACCTCTTTCTTCCTTTCTCTTTTAGTCTGCTGCCACTGGAACGATCTCCAAGCGGAGATAAAGAGAGCTAAACAGAAATTGATAGTTAGACATATCTCTGAATGTGCCTTCGCTGGACTTCTTTGGAATAAGTAAAAAGAACAAGTTCCCATTTTGTTTTTTCAATTCCATTGCCCTGGCTTCCCTCATTCCTTTGTACGAAAAATTGGATTTTTTCCGCTTTGACACCAATTTCCCTATTTGTTGCTTATGCCCAGTCTTCCCCCGCTTTCACAATGTGCCCTTCTTCACTTCACCCCCATTTACTGTGACTTGGCTCCACTTAATGACAGAGCTTACACCTGCTTACAGGATTAAATTAATTAGTGTGAAACGGGGTTCGGGAAAGGGGGTGGCAGCGCTGGCAAAGGGATGAGAACAACAGGGGTCAGTAGAAGGGGGCACAAGGAAGAATGGGCCGCTCTGTGGCTGGACTTGGGTTGGATGCTGGCCGGGTAGTCAGCGGGAGAGGCGGAAAACAGAGTTGTCCAAGGTGACGGAAGCCTTGGATGTGCTGTGGGGACAAATGATCTTGAGAACAGTGTTTGGGTATGTGGGGTCAGAGGGGATTGCCGCTGTTTTGGGGACACATCTACCCCACTTGGTGGTCTGGTTCTAAATGCTTTGCATTGTCAGTAGCAAGGTTAAACTATAAAAAAAATAGAAGCAGAGTTTTCCTACCAGGTTTCCAACCACATCCGTTTTGATTCAGAAAGAGTAGTCCATCGCATTCTGTTATGTGATTAGATATATTTGCTCTGATACGTGCAGACCTCTATGTTTTTTTATTCCTCTATCACCTGTCTCTCTTCTCATGGCCTCAGTCTTGTCTCTGTCCTCTGTCCCTCCCCAACGGCTGAATGTGTGGTCGGAGGGCGGTATTCCACATGATAAGCATGAACAGATGGTCGTCCGCTGGCGCTGTTTGCTTGCTGCACTTGACCCGTTTCACTTAAAAAATGTAGCTTCTCCTGCACACCTCATGCATGTCTCTCAGGAGCCCTCGGCCCTACCCTTCACCACCGTCTACCCAACCTCAATACAAACTTTGTCTTACATGTTACACACTGCAATTAAATGATTGCACTATGGTAGGCCGTTGCCCGCAAAGTGACTGTGCAAGATCTATCCCCACCACAACAAGGGGGACCACATGGAATACAAACTGTGTATTATTTTTAAGAACGATGCATATTATAATTTAACCTATCAATAGCAGGGAAAGACACACACACACACACACACACACACACACACACACACACACACACACACACACACACATACACACACACACACACACACACACACAAAGGGATTTAGTTGGTGACAGATGTGTTGTGGTACAGCCCATTGCGTGGCAGTGGTCACCTCAATCCCTTCCATATGACAGTGATTAGGCAGGACGACATAATGCTTGTAGATCCCTCGTAGAATGCCCGGACATTTAACACACGGGAGAAAACACAAACACACAACAGCACAGACACAATGCTAACACACTAACACTTCCGAACCCAACTCTGGCTTAGCACATTCCAAACGCGTGCTAGTCAACTGCGGTACCTACTAATTACTTTGCATTATCGGCACAAAGCAGTCCATTTCAACAAATGGTTGCTGTATGAGTGACAAGTGGCTTTCATAAACATGGCATATTTTAATTCCTTTTTTTTATATTAGTGCTGTTTGTGTTGGGTAAACAGTTCTAAATGGGCTGTTTTAGGGTCATGGAGCTGCCCGTTGTGTTGCTCTGTAGTCGTGTGAGAGTTCACAGCTGTCACAGCCTGCGGCCTTGCCAACGAGGGCCTCATGCTGATAAGACACTGACAAGATACTAGCAGGCTGTGCTGGTGAATTCTGATGACTTCTCAATGAATCAACAGGTGGAAAATACTACCAAAACCAGAGCTGTGATGCATTTCAGCGCCCTAGTATTGAGGAAGAAGGAAACTCCTAATTAGTGTCAGAGGGGATTGTTTTTATATTCAGTTGTTGAACACTAACATGCTTCATGGACAAATAATACAAATCCAGGGTGCTAGGGGATCCTTCTAACCCACACCGGCGTAGGCCTACAAAATGTAATCAGCAAACTTTGTTTCTGTTGCTCCAAGGATACCCAATAATCAATGTAATGCTTGAAAACTAACTTCAGCTTCACGCCTCACTTTACTTTTGTACCTCACACAGATCTTTCTAGACAATAAAAGTAAAAGTGTCTGCCTCCAGACCTGCCATTTGCCCCGGCACCAACGCGGGGGGCAAAACCGACAAAAGCCTCTGCGGGCCCAATGACATCAAAGCGCTTACTGCCCCAACTCCTTCCCCCAGTGCTCTCCTCTTATCGGGCTAATTGAAGACAAGCTCTCGGGATGGATGCACAATAGGGCCAACACTATAGTGGCATTCGAGACGCGACGGGTGGACTGAAGAAAAGGAGATGACGAGTATTCTATAAGCCAACCCCCCCGCCATACACCCCCATGTCTAAATCCCTTATTCTCTCTTCCCTTTATCCCATGGCGTCTCATTCAGCTCTCTACTTGACATTGCTCGACCTCTGAACCCAGAGTTTATGAACTGAAGCAACAGCTATTTATTTGCTGTGGGAGTAATGTGTGGCAGCGCTATTGTACACAGATTTGGAGCAATGTTAGCATTGTGTTAGACTCGGTCTGTGTGCTTGGATAAGCCGGTGGTCAGTGGTGATAATACCATTTTCAAGACGGCTGGCAATTGAGGTTGATGGAATTGGCGTCTGTAAGGAAACTGCTAAAATTAAAATGGAAAAAGACAAATTCTGAATTTTGGATGCAAAAGGCAACAACATTTTATTTTCCTCTTTCTGTGATCCTTACAATTAGCTGCAAAACCAAGTCTTGGTGCTCTATTTTAACATAATGTGGGCAAAAAAAAAAAACACACCTGCCTATCTGACAAAGCTTTGGACCAAACAGTCTCTTTAAGAAAACGCGTACCTCCACCCACTGAGTCAACAAGGGTAATCTTCAGGAAAAGATCAGTTGTCATTATTCATTGGTCAAAGGTGACATTGTCAATTTTTTCCTCGGAACGATTTGTCAAATTATCCCCTTGCTGATAAGGCAAAATACACATACTTTTGTCACCAATATTTAAGAAACTGTTTCTAGGAAAATACATATATGTAGGGTCATCCTCATCAAACATTACCTAATCGTAATTTTGTCAAACTCAGACTTTGTACCTTTACTGTAAACGATATTGTGTTGTTTAGGTATAGATAAAGAGGCCTTTGCTTGTCTTTGTTCGCTGCCTCTGTGTGTGTGTGTGTGTGTGTGTGTGTGTGTGTGTGTGTGTGTGTGTGTGTGTGTGTGTATGTGTGTAGGGGGGGTGTTCAGCGTATAGGTTGGGGTTTGAAGTGGTTGTGTTGCATGGCAGTCTCTGTGGAGGACATGCAGCACTAAGCAAACACATCTCAGCTTAAACAAACAAGGGAGGACAGCAGAGCAAAACTGATGGGATCCACGCATCCTGAGTCCACATGTACACTGACACACACACACACTCGCGCACACGACACACATTGAACACCCTTTAAAACCCTCAAGTAAAGTAAAAAAGGAATTTTCCCCGGAAGAGGAGTGGTCCAAAGATGAAAAGGAGAGAAAAACTTGTAAATTTGCATTTCTTGTACATGTTGAGTCATCACAGTCAGGGATGCGATATCTATTATTTTGCATGGACGCACTATGATTTTCTCAACAGATTATGGGAACTATTATCAACCCATGAATCAATTAGTTGATGTTTTTAAAATGTTTTGTCATTCGCTGCTTGCTCACAGACACACAGAATATTGTGTTCACACTTTCTACCATCGGGACATATTCCCTATCTCGTACATAGATGATATGAAGATCGATCAATCGACTACTTCCCTGCCCCAAAAGGGGCTACTTTACAGGAGGTGAGAGGTTCTACTGTCTGGAGCTGATCCAAGTTAGGGTTGTTCAGCCTCTGTTGCGATCTGTACTCTTCTGAGTGCCATTCTAGCCAGTACTGCAGTGTGATGTCATGTGGTTAGTCGTAGTCTGTATATGTGTGTGTGCTTGTGCTCATGTCCACGCTTGTGTGAGTGCCGTGATGGCATTGTTCAGAGTCCTTGACAGAAGTGAATTAATCAGACCCCACTGGCCCATTTGTCTCTATTTGGAAGGGAGGGGGGGCTAATTGGAAAAGAAGCAGGTGTTAATAGAGAAAGGGAGTGAGCCAAACTGAGTGTGTGTGCATCTGTGCCCAAGTGTGTGTGTGTGTCTATGTAAGAGCACACGCGTGAAATAGAAGTCTCTGAGCTAAGTTAACTAAACTTAATTAGGCTTGTTCAGGCTGCAGCCAACCTTGCATCTTTCTCTTCTCATCTTAGGTGAGTTAGAGAGGGAGGGAGGAATACAGGCTTGCCGTCGTGGTGCTATTGTTTTGGTTTCCTGCACGCCTGAAAATAAGCATAAAACATGAAGCAAAATCATGTTCTCACACGGATGTCAGCAGTACACCCACTCTAGTACACCCGAATGGGAGCTGTGATAGGAAAATGCAGTGCGTGCGTATGTGTGTATGCGTGTGCATGTGTGGCATGCCTGTGCCCAATCCTGCAGGTAGCTAGCAGTAAAGTTGGAACCTGTTTGGAAGCTTGTTTGTTCCCTGCATATTTAGCTGACATCACTGAGAAGTTTTAATGGGTGGCACCTTTTGTCAATTACACAAGAGGGAGGCGAGTAAACTCTACCCAGTGCTGTGAGTGTGTTTTGATGTGGTATTTATGCAGTTGAAGGCTGTCTTCTGTGTGGTCTGACCACAGAGTTACAACCCCCCCCCCCCCCAAGTCTCCAGATCATACACACAAACATACAGATGCTCACCTGATGCACTGTGTATTTGTGTGTGCTCGTCCTCATGGAGACGAGTAGCTGTCACGCTTGACACGTGACCCGTCATCACCAAATTCTTCCAAGCCGTGTCCTGCGCACACGGGGATCAAAAGCATGGCTAAGCATACACAACTTCATGGCATAAACATACAACAAAATCTTCCATAATATTTAGACTAAACCCTTCGCACACACTTGCACACACACGTACCGCGGACATGCACAAAGACGTATAGTTTAATATTTTCATTTAACATCATAATTATTATCTTTTTTTTCTTCAGTAATTTTATTGAGGCACAAAAAGATATATGCATTTATGTGCATATTTCATAAGGGTCAAAACTGCCATTATGAGCGTACACCCCAGTCAATCGCCAGGCACATAAAAGACAGGAAATAAAAATCATACTGGTGTTAGAAAAGATGCATTTCAAACTATAACTTTTTAAACTATATGAAGTAAACAAGGATTTTTTTCTCTTAACATTGGCCAAATGATCAACCAGAACTATCTACAAAAAGACATTTTGTGGTGTTTGCTTTGTTTAAACAATTGTGATGATTGTGCCAGGACATCTCAGGGCTGATTTGTCATGACAACATGCCCGTTTACAAGGCCCCAGAGCATCTTCATAATACAGGTATACACGTTGATCCTCCAAGTAATGACTTCGGTTTCCCTCGTCCAAACACGCCATAAAAATTTGGGAAAACAGCTACAATTGATTCTCGTGTTGTTCTCTAACAAACAAACAAACAAACAAAGAACCCCTTGGCAGACGTAAATATTTGTGTTGTTGTTTGTTAAAATGTTCAAAGCATGTTCAGTGTGTGTGTGTTGGTGTGTTAATGTGATGAAAATATGCATCTATGTGAACATTCTGGCCTTCTGAACCTGGGATGCCCCCTGACAAACGCACATACGTGCGCAGAGGCACACACAAACATACGCACACACACACACAGTCAGAGGTGGGATCGCTGCAGGCGAAGAGGCAGGTCGGCAGCGATTAGAGGGCCTGTGTGTGTAATGGTTGCCATGTGCGGGCCCATCTCATCCACCATTACACATACACACACACAAACGACGCCCACCCCCTGAATCCCTCCAAGATACCGTACACTTTTAAAAACATTAGCCCCTAATGCTTTAATGCCCTCCCGTCAATGTGGGGTTTGACTACAGCTAAAATGGCAGACAGAGGAATGCTGCCTCGTGTTTGCTCAGTACATGAGGAAAGTCTCTGGGTTGGGTTTGAGTCCAAAAAATTATGGCACTTCAGCCACACCATATCATGGGTCAGAAAAAAAAATCATATTTTGCTTTGAAAACATGTTTATCTTTTAAGACTTCAACCATGTAACAGGGCCCAAAGCTGTGTACTTGCCTCAATACCACTATAAAGGTGTCCTTTTAAGAATCATTCACTCGTCACAAAAATTTAGCACATAATGAGTCTCTGAAGTCTTCCTATAAAACATTTCAACACATACCAGTATAACATTCAATGCTATATTTCGTAATTTACTATACTGCATATTTGGATGTTGTCAACTTTAACATGACCACCCTGTCATTGTTCACTCTGTCAGCATGATCACATATTTGACTCTTCCCATCTACATTGTCTGCTGGAGATTAATTTGAAACTGAAAAATTAAAAAACATGTTTTTTAATAGCATAAGACATACGTAATACAATGTATATCAAGTTTAATGAACATTTTACCTTTTTTGTTGCTATGGTAAAATCTCAAAGGCACATTATTGTGATATTGACTTATTTGCTCATGCATGAACATATGCTTGCATTCAAGATGCTGGCGTTTTACTATTCAATAACAATAATTGCCAGTGATGAGAATCATGGCACATGTTAGTAGGCTAGAGTAATGGCAGGGCTCAACTTCTTTATTTCACCCTGTGATTACATTGATACATCTCTCTACTTGCCTATTTTCCTTTTCTTTTTCCCTATGCACACATTCAGTATTGGCCACTGGATGCTAAACAACATCCTTGTGTGTGCAATTGTTGAATATAAAATGCCACGGGTGAGGACACAAAAACAAGTGTGTTATTGCAAGGGATTTATTGTGTCAACATTTGAGCAGCTACAGTCCATAGGGGGGAACAGTCTAGACTTTTTACGGACAAAGGGAGCGGGACAAGAGCCTGTTATTTAATGTACACTTAACCTTTGCATGCACCTCGTTAACCAAACATTTTTATCACGAAACACTCTCGGATTTCTTACAGTGATGATACTGTGTCCAAGTATCACCTTCACAGGACAGCCATGAAAAAGTCATTGTTTCCCCCCAAAGAGTTTATAGGGCAGGAAACTGACGTAGGAGACGGCGTCTTGATGTTGGCCCCTCTGAATATTGGCATTGATGTGTTAAAGCTTTCCAGGTGTCACAGACTCCAGCCGGCACACTGTCGGCCTGTCAGAAAGCAGCATGCCTTGGAACCTGAGGCTAACATGCACAGTGACACATGTGCACACACAGAACCAATGAGAAGTGGGCAAAGACCAACAGCAGTGCATGTTTTCACTGTCACAAACTGAGAGAATAAATTGTTTCTTGATTCCTGATTGGTGATTAGGGGGAGACTGTGTTAATGGGACTGTCGTTAACTTGACATTTGAGTGAGAAATTAAGCGTTTGGAGGTTAATATACTGTAGATGTGGCATGTGCTCAGCACAAAGGACTTTTATTGGCGAGGCAAGAGGCACACTGTTGTATTTTAATAGCATGCATTATCCATCATACCATGGAAGGGATGGATGTGTTTCATTTAGTCCTGTGAACCAACTCCTATAGAAAGTCAGGATCGGGCAGGCTTTAAAAACACATTTGGAGCCGCTTTGTACACTTTCAAACTTACTGTTGCATCGATGGCAAATTTTGTCATCAGGATTTGTGCACTTTCAACTAAGATTTGTGAAGGGGTTTTCCCTTAGTCTATGTCTCATCTCTTGGCAAAGTTCTATGGACACATTTTAATTTGATGTGTAATTGCAATAATCCTGCTGATTGACCGTATATGCCTCAATGTAGTTGATTTCATTCAATTATTGCTTTCATGGGTCAGTAAAATAACTTTTAACAGACTCAAAGAATGAACTTCCTACCTCGCCTTTGATCCCGACTGCCCCAATCTATCTCCGTCCAACTTTTGCCTTTAAACATTGACCACGGGGATCAATGTTTGAGGGATCAATGTAGAACGAGCTCTTGACTTCAGTCTCTCTTCTCAGTCTTTCTCCTTCACACTTGACTTGTCCCCTGAGTGTAGCCAATTAATATTGCTGGTCCATTTGCCGTTGAGTGGAATGCAGAAGGAGACTTGTATAGGGGTCCTCAATGAACTGGGCCGCTGTTGGCCTCAATACCAATTAACAAAGCTTTTAATTATGGTTGTAATCAGAGCTGCTGAATACGTGTATGTCCTGCTGAGATGTGCAGACACACACAAACACATGCACACAAACACAAGCACTCAATGAGCAAAGATGGAAAAAGCCAGCTGTCTTTGCTCTTCTTTCTTGATATTTAGACCTGTGTGACCAATTAAGGGTGGTTGACAACATATCTGGGCCCAAAATAGCTCAAACACATTATTTGGAACTCATAGCAGTCCAAAGTACAAGCTCCCGCTATCCAAAAACATGAAGCAAGAGGAAGAGAATGTCTGCTGCTGTGTTATGCCAATTTCCCAAGCTGAGTATAAGTTGGGCTTTTTTTCTAATAGGGAAGAAGACAAAAGAACAATTCTGTTGAGATAGAAAAAACATAAAAGGTCAGTAATATATAAGCTTGAACATTGGAGAGATTTTTTTCTGAACTATGCTAATGTACATTTTGTCTAAGAGGCAGAACAGCTGCCACATACAACACAATGGGAACAGTAGAACCTGAGAGTGTATTTGCTGTTCTGGAATCAGTTTGACCTTGTGACTCAAACGTTCAGTGAGACTTAGAAGACTTTCGATAACCGCAAAAAGTCAGTTTTGGCAAAAGACTTAAGACAGTTGTAACTGTGTATAGTAATACCTGATCATGCTGCACATTTTACTGCTACAGATAACCCCAGAATGATTGATATTTTCCTTTATTAAATTGTGCCATTTGAGGTCTCTCATCAAAAACGGTTATATAACTTGCTGGTGAAAATATGAGTCTACCGAGCCTGCATCAGGGTATCGAAAGGTTTCATATAGCAGCGACCACCTAGTTCACATAGCTGTCTGTGATTGATTTCAGCTAAATGCCCCATTGGTTACCATTGATGAGTTTTTGGTTCAGATTTCAGTGCATTTTAGAAGACATAGTGGTTCACCTAGTCGACATTTGAGCAGTTGGTGCGGGATGGATTTTCACGAATGTCTGTGTTGTGACTGTGATTGACTAGTGGCCTTTCCAAGGTCCGCTGTGATAGGCTTCAAATGAAGTGATGAGTTGTTGTAATGAATTTAATAGGAATCACTTCTACTGCTGTGCTACCAGGAATTACCAAGAGAAAACATTTTTGAATGTGATGATTTCAGTTAAAAACAACAATTGTCTACTTGGAAATGTTGGTAAAGTATTGCATATTTTTGTGGTAAAATGTTTCAGCACAGTGAGAAGTGTGCTTGCCAACATTTTACACCACATCTCTGTGGGGCTTTGTCTTTTGGACAGTATAGATGGAATCTTGTTCACACACAAAAATAAAAACTTTCATGCTCACCCTACGTAAACAGAGACAATAAAATATAGTGCAGACTTACAGAAAGTGTTCTACTTTAACTCGCAACATGAACCCTTGAAGCTGGCATGGCCAACACTCAGGAAACAGTCGTCTGTCTTACAGCTTTACAAGCACACCGTCATCTTCTTTTTCTCTTTTTGCCTTCTTTTGGAGTCTCTTTGTCACTTTCCAACTCTCTTGCACTTCCTGTAACCCTGGTAGCCTTTACTCCTTTGACTGAGAGAATTTGTAGTGGCAATGCATTGCCAGGGTTTTGTCACACTCAACTGGCTTCTTGTTTGCTTCAACTAATTGAAATGCACCCTTTTGTTTGTCATTACTGTCTCTCTGTTCAATGTTTATGGTTTTACACTGGTGATGCCCATGAAGTTTATTGAGGTAACCAAAATATTAGCTTGCTCTCATTATGTTGCAGTAAAATTTTACATCACTGCAAACTGCAATTACAAAAAGAAAGATGTTAAATACCTTTTTGGTAGTGTGAATGCTGGTCACTATTATGTGAAGTCAAACTATTTGATTGAATATGCCTTTGTTGTACAAATGGTCAAAATGTGACCTGTTAGCTGTGATAAGTTTTTGCTCAACAAAATTAGCTGCTGTAATAAAGAATATAACTGGATTTTTGTTGTTTTTGATTAGCTTTATTAATCGTGATATTTTAGTGGTTCTGATAGATTCTTCACCTGATTTACTTTGTTAGATCAACTGGAATGTCTACACACACAAACCTAACCTAATTAAAATGGTCAGGTTAAGCAGCCCAGCAGAGTGGGATCTCAGACAGGAGGAGAAGGGAGGGTGGGTAGGTTTTGTCGTGGGTGCAAATCTCATCTCACTTAAACTGCATAGAGATTAGAGAACTTTTGCAAGATATTAGCTGTTAAAAAATGAGAAAAATGTCCTAAGCCTCTTGTACAAGTGTTGGAGCTAGTCAGACAAGGCTGTCTTTTGTTTCACAGATAGAGGAACAGAGTATAGAATCAAAAAGTGATTAGTGTGTATGTACGTGCGTGCGTGCGTGCGTGCGTGCGTGCGTGCGTGCGTGCGTGCGTGCGTGCGTGTGTGTGTGTGTGTGTGTGTGTGTGTCTGCGTGTAAGATGCTGGGCAATTGCCAGGCTATTTCACTCTTGGGTGTGTCTTTGTGTGTGGCTCACAAGTGAGTATAATAGTTGGTTCTTAAAAAAACAGGAAAAGAGAAGTTCAGGTAAATATTGGACCATTGATATTAAATAAAAGATAACCAGCTCCAAATTTTAATTTGGATAAGATTGGTAACATACAGTCTGGAAGTTGTATGTGGGTTCAGGCGGACAAGGCTCCCAGGACAGAAAGATTCACGAACTGTATTCATGACAGCCTTTAAAGATGGAGAACAGATGATCAACAATGTCGGATTTCTAAACAAAAAGATCTTCACTGAGCGATCTGCGTTTAAACAAGTGCTGATTATGATGATCTGTTTATTACATTGGGCAGCAAGATGTTCTGATGCAAGTTTGTCAAATGGAGAAGAAGGGTATCATGCAAGGGTCAACACTATCATCAAAAGACACGGACATGCCATATTTTCATTATAGAACATTGATTTGCTTATGAACTCTGTCATGGTATTCAATCATTATACAATGTAAATTGTGTTCATAATTAACACCTGAAAACTATAGCCACGATAATGGATAGTCATGTAAATACCTGTAAATGTCTTACTGGATACATTGCATATGTCATCCACAGATGCTGTTTTGTGAATAGAACACCGTTCATTTGATTGACATTTCAATTTTGTGTGTGCCAGTACATGGCATCTCACCATACTCATCCTCAAGTAATAGCATTTTTCTTTTTCTTTCTTTTTAACCTACCATTGCGTCCTAAGCCCCATCCCTGAAATGCAGCTGGGCCAATTACAGTGCAGCACAGAAAAAAATCCATTAAATTTAATGTATTATTTGAGGTTATTTTAAAGCTGATGCTTTTGAATGATTTCATAGTTGATACAGAACCAAGGGGCTTTACGGGACTAACGTTGCTCTTATCCTCAGTAATATCCTCAGTGTCTTATTTGTTAAGCCATGTAGTGATTCCTTATTCTTGTGTGTTAGCTTTCTTTTGTATTTGTCTTGTATTATGACTGTATTTCCCTGCGTCGCTATGTTACGAGGGATAAAACCTTCAAAGACATATTGCAGTTGGAGCAAAATTCGCGTTATTGTTTATTGTTCATTGGATGCCCATGCAATGTACAAGCGCTAATCTTCCCGGGGTCCATACAACACGATATTAAGAATGGTATGAGTTGTGGCCAATGTGCTTCCATTGCTCATCTAAACACACAGTCGTCCTCTCATTGCTCCCTCAGTCTGATAGACAGACAGACAGACAGACAGAGTCCAGGCCATGTGAGTGTGTCATATGGAAGAGATTTAGTGCTAATGACACCCCCCCACTCACATACACATACACCAAAACAGCCTTCTTCCCCACCACCTTGTATCAAGCCTGTGCCATCTATTCCTCAAGCCTCCACCCTCATCATTCTAGTGTCATTGCAGTGTAAGGTCCCATGACCTCACCCATCCAGGAAATCTCAGAATCTAGACGCTACATACTTTGTACCCCTGTGGTACAACTACAAACACTGTATTGTAACGTGCAATTTGAATATTTTTTACACTCAGTAATACCATCATGAAGAGTAAGAAAATGAAACAAATTGCACTGTACTATAAATTGCTCAATTAAATGATACATATTTTACAAAAACAGAGACCAAGAACAGTAGCGCTCAGATTCGCACCTAAAATCCTCATTTCCTAATCATGTTGGCCCATAGTTAACTTTTTAATTTCACCGAAAATCAGCATTAACACCCAAGCTACGTAAAATAAATTATTTTAGCCTCCAAGCTATCTCTTGACGACCAATGTTGAGGCTCTCAGCGCCCTCCAAATGTTTGGCACGATATGTGTGGCCAGTCCTTTGGGGCTTGACCTCAAATTTGACCTTCAATCCGCCTGTCAAGCCCCTCGCACTTCTCATATCTGTGTTGGACTGATGCTGGCATTCTTTCACGTTAGCGCATCGCAGCGCTACAGATAGGTCTGCCAGACACCCCCTGTGCTTCATGGGTATCGCTAACGCACACACACACACACACACACACGCACACGCACACACACACACACACACACACACACACACACACACACACACACACACAGTTAATTGGTAACTAAAGTTTATGGGTAGCCTGGATCTCACAGTTGGACGGCACCATAGTGAGAAGTCGGCTTTTGGTGAGTTCCGATCCTGCGTATGGAGCGTGGTGCTATGTGAGATTAGAAGCATTATTTGTGCTGATTTTACTTCTTAGGCATTTGTGTTGTGACATTTCTGTTCTTTTTGCTCCATGGTACGGTTGACTGAGCAGGATGATCATCCTACGTTTAGAATTAGGAAAAGACAACATTTTTATTTGGTTGACACGGAAGTTGTGGTTTCTCTTTATTTCGCAGATATTTACAACACTTTTATTGCTTTTTTCACTTACACTATCCTGAGCGTAATCTATGTTTATTGCACAATACGTGTTGTTGGGTGTTATTTGGTCCCTTTTGACTGGCCGATCAATATCAATAAAGCGCTCTAGTTATCTATTTTACCCTTGTCCAACAACCTCGAGATCAATACTCATCCATCATGGCTTCACCTGCTGAATGTTATCGCTTGTGCTGGGATTAATTTGCCTCACAAGTTACCCGGACATTTTCTCCTATCCTGAGATATGTAGGTTAGACGGAGAGGTCTGCCTCGGTGCTCTTGGTCTTCACGGTCTCTTTCAAAATGTCATACAGGCAGCGTTTGAAGTACCTTGTTTCAGAAATGTTAAATGTGAAAACATTGCACCTCGTTACCTTCATTTTAATTGCACTAAATAGGTTTTTCGGTTTCACGTAAACAATCTTATGTTCCCATGTCACACTAGAGTGCAGGCTCATCTATATCCCACTCTGTCACACTACCCCAGCAGGGTCATCCTTCACACCTTTCTCATCCTTCAAGTGCTGACCACTCTCCTCCATCAGTCTATCAGGCCAAAACTTGACCTCTCACCTCTACGGGCCCGCCTACCTTGTTACTACTAACCCTCGATTGATTGTGTTGCTTGACCAGCTTTGAAAGCACCTCAAAGGAAATGCTGGGAAGCCTCCTTCATATGTGAAGGGAAGATCAACATACATGTGATCATTAAGGTATGATTGTGCAAGCTAATAAGAGTCAATGTGAGATAATAATGTTCTAACTTTTTTATCATGTTTCTTCAAACTACAGTGTCTGAAATGGCTTAGTGTTATGCAGTGTACTTCTATACCTCTTCAAAGAGCAGCTACAATATTAAACATTTTTTTTAATTAATACCGCACCCAAAAAAGAAAAGGCCTATATATAGAGCAATCTGACATCAGCCAAATGTGACCGATGCCTACCCACTGTGGCACTGCGCTGAAAAAAGCAGACTGACGCTTACCTTCTGCGCATGCGTAAGATATCCATCCATACCAGCGGTCACTGTCCCTCATTGTTAGAAGAAGCTAACCAGAAAGCTCTTTTCAAGAGCGGGATATAAATACGTAAACATTCCGTATGCATTCCGCTAGATTATTCGCTGACAATGAATTCCTACATGAAGCAAACCCTAGGTCTTTTCTGAGGTGTTATTCAAGTTCTGCTGACCAAGCATCATTATTAAGAGGAACATTGTCACAGGGGAGCGCCACGTGTGCATCTAATACTAGGCAATGTTTTTTTTTCTTTAAAACCAGAAATTGTGTCTCTGTCATCCATTACTCGTCCTTGTACCTCCATTCCTGCTTAATGCTCAGACTGATGAGCCCAATTTGGCCTGCTTGTGCAGCAGGCCAACTTGATTAATGACTCTGGAAGATCTCCGTTGCGTCCTTTTTTCACGCACGCTGCCACTCGCACACACACACACACACACACACACACACACACACACACACACACACACACACACACACACACACACACACACACACACACACACATGCAATAGCTTTGTAATTGATGGCACAATTTTTACCATTTGCAAACCAAATGTGCACCTCTCTTTCTTTTCTTTTTTCAGACTTACCTACTTTCTGTCTTGCTTCTTTTCTTTCCACACCCACCTTTTCATTAGGCAACTGTCACCATGATATGCAGGCTGGGGTGGCCTTGTGACACACTCACAAAGCAGTATAAATATTTGATTAGTCTTAATGGAAATCATCGCCGCTCACTAATTGCATGCACATATTATCTGAGGTGGGCTATCAAAAGCGAACATCAACTTTGATCCTTCCCCATCCCCACCTCTCCTCTTTTCTTTAGTCCACCTCAGCCTTTCTGGCTCTCTCTTGTTTATGCAGTTTATTTTTGGCCGTATGACTTTATCTTATGGGCTGCCCCCCCTTCTCTCTCCAACCAACTCGAGGCCTTCCTGCCTTTTCTTTTCCAGCAGTGTTGTTGGTACGCCGTTTGTATTTTATGACTAATATGTTGCGTTTTAGATCCTATCTCCTGGTGTGACCCTTGCAAAATATTATTGTATAAATTACTCATAACATGATAACATTTGAGATCAATTAGTATCAGTTAAATGGTTATCCTTTCACTGGAAATGACACGAGAAAGTTGAAAGGAGCTGTAAGGAGTTGAATTACTAAAGCACACTGGCCTAAGGAGCCAGCCAGGTAAAACCTGAGGGCTTGCAAACACTTCGAGGTCAAATGGAGGTCAATGGGGCTTCTTTAATTAAAACGTTAGTGTCGTCATACTTACGTATCTTTACCACTGAGGTTATCTTTTAAGCACTGTCAGTTAGCTGTAAATTTAAATGAAGGAAGCTTTACGAAGTGACAACATTAAATTATTTTATGTGTGGATTAATAATGAACTTTTTACCCACACATACTATACTTGTTGAAAGGAGAAACCCCGTCAGTGAATACCGCAGTAATATTGCAGTTGGTGGTCAGTGTCATCTTTGGCAAAGGTCTTCACTGTGCTAAATTTCAGATTATATTTTTATTTATAATTTCCATTTTCTTACGAGGAATTTATCTTGGTTTTAAAACAAAGTTTATGTTTTTGCTTTTCAATGCTCCATTGTACCTTCCTACCTTAACTGATAGTTTCCACAATCAAATTTGATCTCCATGTGGCGCTTCCTTTATCTTCATCCTGTTTTTATTTGCTTGTTGTTATTTACAGAGCATCTCTCTCCCGCAGAGATCCGCGGCATTGTTTGGTGTCGCTTCTCTTTTCCCATTCCCTCACCCTTTCTGGACATTCCCATTTAACCAAAGACAAAACAAGTTAATGAGATCGGAAGTGCGGGCCTATCAAAGGGGAATCAGTATTCAAATCAAGACCCTGTCTGAACACAAACAGCAGGAAGCCAAACAAGAGGCTACTACTGCTGAATAGGAGGATGGGGTGATGGGGGAAAGAGTGAGCGAGCGAGAGAGAGAGAGAGAGAGAGAGAGAGAGAGAGAGAGAAGAGAGAGAAAGAGAGAGAGAGAGAGAGAGAGAGAGAGAGAGAGAGAGAAGAGAGAGACTATTTAGCACAACCTTGAGCTCCTTACAGTGAGTGTAAGGTTGTGCTGAAAAAGGTTCATGCCTCATTTGCAGCGTTTGTCGTTTAGAAGTTTCTTCATTCTTAAAAGTTGCCACTAATGTTGGAAAAGAAGCTTCAAGTCTGTACATTCTTAGTTGCTGCGTTGTTACTCGATGAACTAAATGTCACCACTAATAGAATTAATAATCTAAATCATAGTCTGTCGAATAAAAATGTATATTTCTACTGAGCGCAATAAAATAGTAAGACTGGAGAAGACATACAATTAAATTAATAGATAGAGGTGGTAAAAAGTTTCTTTTGGGTACAGGTGCATCATTTTGATCCGAGGCCATTGCATCTATTCTCCATCTTTTAATCCATATCTTTTAGTCGTCACTCGTATTTGCTATCTGTAGAGGTAATATTTAGGGCCCCAGACTGTGTTAGACTACACTCTAGGGAGGCAGAAGAACGGTAAAGAAGGGAACACGGCAGAAGATGAAGGATGCGGAAGGGAGGGGGTGTCACTTGGGTATAAAGGTCCCATTATCTCGTGTAGAGGGCCACCTGAGCTAAAGACAGCCATTTGTTCCCAAATCGACCTGTCGACCCCCACCTAATTACCAGCCAATTATTTCCAAATGTCTCTCATTCACCGCGCAGGCTGAACACTTAAGGGAAGGAGAAATGGAATGGCCTTGCTGCACTTCCACTTCTACTTTGTCTTTCTTTGTGGATATGTGAAGCACAAAAAAGATTTCGATAGTGGCTAACAAAATGGACCACCTGTCATGAAAACAAGACGACTCAATTCTTGGGGAAAAAAAGTCATATAGTGGTCCAATACAAATATGTTAAGCACTGTCTGTATGAACATGTGCATAAAAAACGATGTGATTGGCACACATCTCATACCCATTCCCAGTTGATTGTGTAGTTAATTATGCACGGAATTGACTGACCATACTGTACCCTAAATGTGTGCCCATGTTTGTGAAGAGGGACAGATTAAGAGTGTCTCATGCTGACATTTTGGCTGATAAAGTGTAGCACAGCGGGTGGCGTGTGTGTGTGTGTGTGTGCGCGCGTCTGTGCGTGTCTGTGTGTGCGTGTGAAGTTCCAGCTCTCCTAAACCAACTTCATCTTTCTCTCTTTTTCTGTCTCGCTCGCTCTTTTGCTCTCTCTCTCTCTCTCTCTCTCTCTCTCTCTCTCTCTCTCTCTCTCTCTCTCTCTCTCTCTCTCTCTCTCTCTCTCTCTCTCTCTCTCTCTCTCTCTCTCTCTCTCTCTCTCTCTCTCTCTCTCTCTCTTTCTCTCTCTGTCTGTCTCGCTGCGTGTCTCTCTCCTTCTCTGTCTGGCACCGGGCTGTCTCAGCAGCCCGATGGATATCGAGCTGACCCAAAGGAGAAGAAGGCTGCGCCCCTGTTCCCAGAATTCTTTGTGGCCGGCCTCCATTGTTCACCGCCACTTGTATACAGTATTGTTGCTGATTGTGAGCCTCCCCTCTCTCTGGCCGCACGGCTGGCCGCAAAGTGCGAGCAGGGCAGCGCTGGCCGAGAGAAGGAGGAGGATGAGGAGGAGGGGAGAAGTCAGCATTGTGTCCCTCGCTCGCCATTGTCCCGCTTTCCCATCTGTTTCCTTCTCTTCCTTCCTGTTTCTGTGGGATAGCAAACTGATTAGTAAGAACGAGGCTGTGGCTCCTAATAGGGGAAGTCATGGCCGGGAAATAAGAGGGATCCGTCTGAGATATCATCTGACTGAGTGGTGCAATAGTTTTGAACTCTGACACCTTGTTGCTGACTGGAAGCTTTGATCAGGAGCAAGCGGGAATACGCCATTTCGATGCATTGCCTTCACTTGCCATCATTCATTGATTGGTTTTAAAGATGATGTTTCAATCTGCAGTATTTTCCTTTGGCAAGGGACGTGTTTCCATCCTGCTTGTTCTCAGCATTATGCTAGAACAAATTATGGTGTACATTTTGGATAAAGTTGTTGATCTGAAAATGTGTGTGCCTGTCAGTCTTACTATCCATATGTTTTTCTTTCTATCCATCTGTTTGTTTTATAACATACTTATATTCATTTCAGTACGGCAGCTCATTAGAATGATAACAAAAGTTCAAATCAAATAAATCATGACGTTTCCTGTGCAATCTACAACGGCCCCCTAATATACACTCGTATTCTGTACATGTTCTAAAAAAAATCCCGCATTTGCCCACTTTTGTGTCGAGCCTTGGTCTGTGCAGTGCGTGTGTTCCTCTGATTGTCGACTGAGCCAGGGCTGCTTAACAGACTCCTGGCTGATCTAGAAGCTAAGTGGATTAGCATATCTCCCATGTCAGTTGCATTTGTAGTGACAGCCTGATGACACGGGATTGTATGATGGCTGCGACCCACCTGACTGGCTGAGCTCGGGCCTCCCACAGGTGGTCTCCCTATTGGAGAGGGAGGTGACACCAATAGTTGGATTTATGGGAGCCGGATTTGGGTTCGAGATAATACACATTACAACGTACATGCTTTGCTTTGTCTCGTGTATAGTTTACTTTGATGAGATGGCAAAGCATTGTGACACTTATCAAATGAATAAATGATTTAACCACATTTTAAAAAATGTTAAAATAGTTTCTAACCAGATTCAAGAAACATAAAATGTTAATAGCCAATAAATAGACTACAACTTGTTAAAAAGTTTAAAAATATATATGTATTTGTTTGTTAGTTTTCTTTATGTTTGCACTTAAATAAGTTAAATGGTATGATCATTTCAAAGTGGTTTGAGCATATTCCTCTAACAAGCATCAATGTGTTTATTTTTTTTTAATGAAAGCAACCAATGTTTCTCCTACAACTACTTCTGCTACTATGACTAATGATGATAGTCCATTATTTTTGCAGCTCCACACCCTTATTTCTTGCGCCACCTACAGTTCATCCCATCTTGAGTGCTTCATTCTGCTACAACTCAATTTTCTTTGCACTTATTTGCCACAGTATGACTCACATGCCAACGCTCACTTTGGCACATCCAGCGCCCCCTCCACCGTTTGCGTGCCGGCCTTACGAGGCGATGCAAACACTTTTGTCAGGGTGATTAATAGCATGCTGGATTGCCGTTAATTCACTGGCTAATGACTGGAGGGAGAGTGGGTGAGGAGAAGAGAAGAGCAGAGCGGAGCGAGACTGGCGAGTAATAGACTGATGTATGAGTGGACGCTGCATGCAGTGGCAGAGGTGAATATAATTACCTCCATCATCACGTAAGGACATCTTCACTGATACAATATGCAGGTTTAGCAGGCCCAAAATATATATCTATATCTATATAGATACATAATGTATATATATATATATATATATATATATATATATATATATATGATAGCCTTATTTATTATGTCTAATAAATAAGTACATAAAGCGATGAAGACAAAGTGATCCATTTGAGCATAGCATTTTTACATTTTTAGGATCACACATCAAGAAAAAGATAAGACTTTGAAAAACCATGAAACAAAACGCCATGGGTCACTCTGCACCCAACTCTTTATTAGCCCCATTTAATAGGAGTGGATGAGTTTGTTGTGTGGGCTGTCTGTCGCTGCGCTTGCTTTGAGGGTTCCCCAAAGGCTTGTTAAATGAAGTTGCACCGGCAACACACACACACCCGGCCTGATGTGTTATAACTATTCATCTGAACGTTGGAGGACATCTTTGAGTTTCTACAGCCATCCTTGTAAAAGTGCCTTCCACTTCTGACTTGACATGTTAAGCTGTCACCAAATGAAATAATGTTCTATAGATTTTATTGATTGGCCCCTCTGACTATTGACACAGTTCTCAGTCTTCCTTTGTCCGACAGTCCGTGTATCTATAAATCAGATTTTAGTGAGCTGCTATGCACACTGTTAAAGGGGACTGCAATTCTTTATGTATTTTATTTAGGAAAGGTGTTCCATGTCAGATAACATCCATTGGTACTCATCGCTGCACTCGCTGAACATCTTTCTAATGGTGTCGAATTAAAAAAGTATCATTTTATAAAGGCAGTGTTTCTGTTTCTCAATTGGTTTTGCAGGTGTACCTAATTTGTCATACTCATCTTTTTACATGACTCCCTCTCCCATTCCAGTCCCCTCCCCCTGGGTGATGTTTCCGACTCAATTTGGCAAATGTAACTCGATATTGATTATTATTAATATTTATCATGCTCGTGAATATGTTTTGCTATGGTGCTATTAATCTCCCCTGTTAATAAATGTCTGCACAAGCCTTGGCCACAGGCCCTCTTGGGAGCGCAGGGCCACCACACACAGCAGGAGACTGTGCACACGCTGTCTTCTATTTGCCTGGAGCCTCCATCGTGCCTTTTACCATAAACACTTGTGCACGCACACATACACACACGTACACACACACATGCACATGCACGCTGCTGGATGCAATGCCTTGAGGCCTTTTCAGCACAAATAACACATCAATACATCAACTATGTTGTTTCAGTGTAACACACAAACACAAGTGTGTAAATGTATTTTTTGTCTGTGCAAATGCAATACAATACAACTCTACTAAGTGTTATACAGTGCATACACACTTGTGTTGCAATAACAATATTTTTATTGGCACATTTGATTAACCTGGTGGCACAATGGACTGAGTTTGAAATGGAGAACCGTGTCAGGATTTCAAAATGGTGACTATTTTTTATCCTTAAAGTATTATAATATAATTGCTGTCAGTTAAAAAAAAAAAAAACGGTAACTTTGTATGTATTTAGCACAGACCAAAAACCTATTTAAGTAAAGTCCATCAATAATTGTTTTTTATTTGCTTTTTTAAGAAACGCACAAAGAGAGTTAAGCAAATCAAAATGGCTCAAGTGTTATTGGGGCTGAAACGATTAATCGAACGGCCAGTTTAATTGGCCGATTTTTACACTCGAAAAAAGAAATCAGATTTTTTTTTTTTGCAGATTTTTTTTGCAGGTCCCTTATACATTTCCACAGTACATTATGACACAATATTAATGACATTCACATAAACCCCCAAAAATAAAATCAACATATCAGCCAAATATTTCTGATTTGTTTCTCTCCGTTAGATGATAAAAAGAATTGTAAACAGTCAAATGTTCTTCCTTTTATTCTTATACTTGTTGTAAGACTTACTGTCTTTAAAAGACTACAAAGAAGTTATTTTTTTTTTATTCGATGTGTTCTTTATTTAAAAGGCAGACTGATTGCTATCAGTGTTTTTTGTTCTGCCAAATATCTATACAATTTTGTCAAAATAGTTGCTAGAAAAAAAGTCCTCATAGTCCTCTCTCATCATGGCCTCAGTCATATGCACAGTTCAGCACTGTATATTTATAAGCAGAGGGTATATGTATGCACCTCTGTAAGGGAATACATATGTGCCTCTTGGAGGCTGCGTTTCCTCACTCATCTCCTCCATTTGCGTCCTCCATATGCTCGCTCCTCATGCACTCATTCACTGTGAGGACGCCCAGTTTGAGCTCTGCATATTGCTTGGAAATGTTCCCTGGTGCTTTTACAAGGGGAAACAGTGCGGTGTTTTCATTCGGAGTGGCTTGCTGCTATTGTAGCTGACTGTGCCCTCATTGCACTCTCACTACTTCCATGTAAACACACACACAAAATACACACCTTTCCTCCAACTAGCCGCCCCCATTTAAGTCATTTCTTTTTTTCTTTATGGACTGCCTGGTAACATGCTTCCATGTGTACGTCATCTTGAATAAGCGGCACCCCTCGGTGGAAAAATACACCATACGGGTTTTCAGTTTTCACTCACACACTCTCGCTGTTTGAATTTGTTGACTTGATTTTGACGGCTTCATCTCTGCTGCTTGGGCACTACCTGGTAGTCGTGTCATGGCCAAGTCTTGTAGTGTCGTGATTCCCAACCACTGTGCCGCAGCACAATAGATTGCCACGATAGCTTATCAGGGTGTTTGGTGAGAATTTACACAATTCCACTTAATTGCTCCGAAAATTATTATTTATTTACTACGGCAAATGATGTATCTTTGTTTATCTAACTATGTCAGAAACTATGTAGTGACAGTCATAACAAGAAAATGCTTCTTCATTAGATAGCAGCAGGTACATAATTGACCAGATATTTTTCTCGTGTAAAATATGTACCTTGGCTCATTAAAACTTGGGAAACTCAGCTACGGTTTGAAGTATAGCAAAAGCAGAGACGACCTGGTTGTATTTCCATTTTATTGCGGTCCTCAATGTTATTTGTCTCATTACTTTGGCCAACATGAAAGTCTCCTTCCCCTCCACTATTGCAGGTTGCAAGCATGTCGCAGTGCATTAATTCAGTGTGATGTGAATTTGACAGTTTATGGCTGGAAAAACAACCACTCCAAAGCAATCTGGAATGGTGCCATGCAAAAGCATCATAAAGTGTCACGATGGCCAATAGTGTGCGTGCACCTCACTTTTCCAAGGGCACGTGTGCTCTTCAAAATGTTTTAGTCACGTATTTCTGAGTTCATTTTTTATTTCTGTCTGAATCCACACTTTCTTGCCATTTCCCTCCTTCCACGAGACACACTTTTCTCCCCATATTTGGAGTCATTCTGCATAGTTTGGACATTTCCTTGGCCTTTCGTTTTTGAATTGAACCAGATCACTTTACGGGTGGAGAACGATCCTGTGTGTGTGTTTGTGTGTGTGTGTATTGGACAGGGAAATGGGACGCGTGTACTTTATGATGGCCGTCACTGGTGTGCACGTCCTATTTCCAGCTCTCTTTTATTGTTATCTGAGCCACAACCATGCTCTTGCAAACCATGTACCTGGCTCTGAAACCATAAACTATTGTTGACTTCCATTGGAGCTTGGATTTGCAGAGGTTTTCAATGTTTGTATGTCTGCCTGCAATTAGAATTGTTTATTTGATTAGAATTTTCAGAGATTCCTTGTTATTTTTCCCCCACTAAATGAGTGCATTGGGTCCCATTTTGAGATTTCTTACCAGATGTAATCTATGCAGTGAATTTTGTTCCTCAACCCAGGTTAACAGTCCAACTTATTCTGCAGGCTACAAAGCATGTGTTTGTGTACGTCCAGGCAGACAGCAGAAAATGACGGCAGATCTGTATCTCACCGCGTTTAAGTCTGGAGTGCTCTGATTGAACTCAACCACAAAACACTTTACCCGTTGTAAGACCCTACGATCAAACCGCTGATTTTCAGCTGCATGTCAAGTTATTTTGTCATGGTAAGACTGATGACTGTTATCATGATTTTTTTTTTTTATATTTATCCACTTACCTTTGCAAATTGACTTATTCATTCTTTGCCGCGCATTTTCATTCAACTGTATTAGTGCCGTTGTGCACCAGTTACATGATATCATCTTTACCAACCACCGTTTGATCTCCTGTCTTTGAGTGAAGTAGCAGCTCCTTCAGATGCAAACAGATGTTTGTGCGGTCGGCTTGCATTGAAGCTTATGCATGCCTTTGTTAGCGCGAGCGTTGCTACAAAGCAACAGATTTTGTGCATTTATAATTGATCAAGTCAAATTGGATGCCTTCATGTGGCTTGTGCCTGGCTCTCAGGTGGAGTTTTCCGCTGGAATAACAGCCACTGAATACAAGCAGCCCATTGTAGCCACAGCCAGCATCGGGACCCCCAAGGTGCGAATTAATGATTGACCCCTGATGTAATCAGGATAAATAGCTGCCCGTAAAAGAGAAGGAGATGGCGAGAAGAGCAGAGAGAGAAAAAACAACATCGGCAGCCAGAGAGAGGAAGGCACTATCTGGCCGCGCTGTTTTTTTTTAGAGGTCCTTTGGGAGGCGAAGCTAACATCTCTCCTTTGGCTGTCTGAGACGCAGAACTAACAGAGATGTTTAAAAGCAGCCCAGTCGTCACTTTTCTTCGCCTCCTCCTCTTTCTCATCTTTCTTTTAACTGCTGCCTTTTACAGCCGAGAGCAGGGACTCTTAAACG
This sequence comes from Syngnathus leptorhynchus, assembly GCF_054491065.1. Taxonomy (NCBI): domain Eukaryota; kingdom Metazoa; phylum Chordata; class Actinopteri; order Syngnathiformes; family Syngnathidae; genus Syngnathus; species Syngnathus leptorhynchus. Next base: position 14,302,489 of record NC_141195.1, read on the forward strand.
GTATATTTAAACTGTAATAGGGGTCTGGAATAATAATTACCCGTTTACATGTTTTTCGCCCAGAGTATTTGCAAATGTTAAGGTTTGCAAAAGAACATTTCCTCTTTTTTTATTTATTTCATACCTCCACCAGATCTTTATTTTTTATATCATATAGCTTGGCTATAAATGTTTGGATTTATTTTTGGGTGAAGGGAAGTGCTTACTCTTGAAGGTGGTGTAATGTTGAAACCATTTGGGAGAGACTGGTTAAAAACCTATTTCCTAAACCTTTTAGCCACACAACCTGGTTGATGGTTTTCAGGCATCAAGTGATCATGGAATGTCGCCAAACTTTGTCTACTTTGACACAATAGTGTGACATGATTAGTGATTAAGGCCAAAAACATAATCTTAGGAAATTATTTCTTGTTCATTAAATAGAAAACACTTATGATATAGTAGTCTCAAATTTAAAATTAGAATTGAATTGAATTAGGAAATAAGGACTAGGTATTTCAGGTAAAAGAAAAATGTGTAAAGATGAAGTCTATAGCCTACATATTAAACCAGAGTTAAGAAATAAACTACATTTTCAATGTTTACATGCGCAACCTTAAATTTGTATTTTTTTGCAAAATGCAGGTGATTTTTACCTTTTTGTGCAATTTAATGTAGTATATATGAAGACTGTGCATTCAGTCAAGTCATCTGGGCACTTTTATGTGCATGGAGGCTTAAGCCAGATTTAATAGATTTTCCGAGGCTGTCTCTACGCTTGTCAAAATTGCTCTCAGTGGGTCAAGTGTTAGCGAGAGTGGAGGAATGAACGAAGGGATAGCAATGGAGAAAAAGTGTTTAACAGCCTGAAAACATTTTTGATTGTACAGTGGGAGCTGTGCGCCTGATCCCAACTCCAATGAAATGGTGATCATTAAAGAAAAAAAAGTATTTTCCCGTCAAAATGGCTGGATGACGCAAAATCGGTCATAAAAGGCAGACTTTTACTGCTATAACTTTATGTGATACGTCTCCTAGAGCCTCGTGGAGCGGCTTCAGCTTTGCCAAGCACTGGACAGCCGCTGTCCCGTGCTTTGCTAGTTTTACGTTTCACATTAAAAACTTACATGTCAGTTAATTTAACAGCGTTCACAGGCCACATCTGTCGGCGGGCAGGAGGCCAAATATTTAGCACAGAACAAAAAGATGATCTGTGCCGCGAATGAGCTCCCATGATTCCACAAGTGTTTGATTAGCTCATTCGATACATCTCCAAGCACTTCCCGTACAGCCTCATTACCATGACAGCACTGAAACATAACCTACGTACTGTACCTATGACTGATACATTTCAAACATCATATGCTATTAAACTAAATAAATAGAAGTATAATAATAACCTTTTGGTGCTAACGACAACCTGGGAAGAGCTTGCAAGCTTGGCGTGCTCCACCACATGGAGCGAGATTGATTAAAAACACTGCTGATGTCATTTTGGTTTGAGTTAGCCAAATGCCAGTCCACGTTTACATAGGACATTTTGGAAAAAAATAAAAATGACTTCATGGCAGTTTCTGAAATGCATAATGAAACATGCATTTAAACCTGTCAAAGAATGTTGTTTCGTTTCTGATTGTTTTTCCTAATCCCGATGAGCAAAGCAGAATTTCTCAACAGTCATTGTCCTTTGTGTCATCAGATGACAGCGAGCCAGTGGACGGTATGTACGACACTGAGGCCGACCTCGCGCGCTCGGCGGCCGGCGGCACTTGCACTGACAGTCCTGAAGACGACGCAGAGGATGGCGTCATCAACATGTCTCCCCTGCCCTCACCGACTCCCTCCCACCCGAACAACCACCACCTGCTGCTGCACCCCCACATGTACAACACCCACCATCACCTCCTCAACAACAACAGCAGCAGCAATGACCAGGACTTCACCACGCCCAAGGAAGGCTCGCCCTATGAGGCGCCAGTCTACATTCCCGACGACATTCCGATTCCCGCCGATCTGGAGCTGCGGGAGTCATCGGTACCGGGTGCCGGCTTGGGCGTTTGGGCCAAGACCCGTATCAGAGTCGGTGAGAGGTTCGGTCTGCACAGCAAAGGCAGCTCCTTCGGATGGGAGGTATGAACCAAGCCGGCTTCTTTGTGCTTTGTTTCTATGCCCTTCTTCCTCTTCACCTTTGACCTCTTTAGTGTGAAGGCACAAACAGCAATACATACAGTGCATATGATATTAACTGAAAGAATAGTGACAAAAAGGGGAGTGTGGGGGGCGCAATATTGCTGTGAGGAGGCTGAGTGATGAATGAGTCACTCTGCATTTGCACGTTCACATTTCCAGCAATCACAGTTCATTCACAAGCATCTATCTCATCATCATCGCTGGAACCAGCTCCATTTGCATCACCATGTCATGATTGGCCCTCATCTTCGACTACACGCACTCGCGCGCACGCACGCACACACACACATGCGCTAAATGCGCCCTCGTCTACATATCTAGCTGTGCAGCAATGTCAGATGGAAAAATCTTGCTGATTAGTGGAGGTATCAGCTTTTCGGGGCGTCACCGTGAGCGGGCATGCTCGTTTGGTCACGCCACCCGATATGGAAATGGAAGAAGCATGACCGAATGCGATGGCGGCATATTGCACTATTAATTTTCATTTTGACATGACATTAGGCGATATTGAAGTTGCTTCACTAAGCTCATTAAGAAAAGAAAGTCAACTGGTTTCTGTCTGATCTTTTCTCTCTTGTGTGGCCAATCAGACATGAAATATTCTGGCTCACTTTTCCTTTCACTGACTCAATATTGGACTGCTCATTCACTGCCCAGGACAGTTTGTTAAACGCATAGTTTTTCCCATGGTAAATGCTGAAATATAAGGAATTTGTTTCAGGGTCAAACAAATTATGAAAACTTTTACTTAGCAAAACTCTTTATCCTAAAATAATGTTAATATTGAAATGTTGAACGTACGGGTGGATTGTTGCTAGTCTAAATGTGCCTTGCAATTGACTGGTTACCAGTTTACCTCTTGCCCCAAAGTCAGCTGTGGAATGCTTCAGCGGAGTCTGGACACTAATCTCTTAGAGTAGTAAGGAAAAATAAATGAATGCGTATTGAAGCCTGCGATTGGCTGTCGAGTTCAAGGTGTACCCCGCCCACCGCCCCAAAACTTCAGCACAACCCTCATGAAGATAACCGGTTTAGAAAATAGATGGATAGATATTGAAGGATAAAAAAAATAAAACTGTTGTCCTGACAATGGTGTAACACAAAAGGGATTTGCATCAGACATGCCTAACTTCTCAACATTCATTCACCTTAATGCATGTCCCTTCATTCCATTAAGAGCAATTTTAGAATGTGTTGGTGATTAAAGAACGCCAGTGCATGCATGGTGAGCAGCAGCGGTGTTTCCTTGTTTAAGATTCATATTATGCGTCGCCATTCAAGGTGCAAAGGGCACCGCTCCAAAAATGACACACGCTATGTTTTTTCTTTCTTTTCTGCCCGACAACTGCATATTCATCAGCTGCTAGGTTTAGCCAACAGCTTTATTTCTAATAGGCATCCAAATTTGTTCAGTGGGGAAAAATAGATATGCACTATGCACTGACTGCTAAATCAAGATGACCCCCATTATGGAGTTTTGACTTTTAGATAATATATATTTGAAGTCATTAATTCATTGCGGTGTTACTAGTGGACATTTTTTTCAATAAGATTTTTCCTCCCGAGGTCCCTTCTGTTTTCATTCAAGCGAAAACATGTGGCATTTGCTCCCCAATTGCAGAGGAGCGATTGATCTGTCTGCCTTCCTTGTCCTCGGCGCTCGTTGGAGGACTGACTGAGTCTCAGGCCGTATTATTGCCTCACATTTCCTGTCTACTTCAGGGCTGGAACCCTTCAGGGGCTATCCTCGACCAGACCCTTATCACAGACAGTCATAACAGTTGGCCTGTTGATAATCACCGACAGACTCCCTGAGGAGAGTTGTGCGCCCCTTTTCACCATCTACTCATCTAATGCCTCTGCTCTTGGACAAATAGACAGGCAGACCTGGGCAGCAAAGTATGTTTACTTCCCCCTCAGTGATGGGAAGAATATGAGTGTGAATGGTTGCTTTTTTCTTTATGTTGTATGTCTATGACAAGCACCCAATTCAGGGTGTACCGCGTCTCTTGACCAAAGTCCACTCTCTCCCCTGACCCTCAACAGAATATATACGATACAATAATAAAACATAAAATCAGTGTGGTAGTCCTCCACTGCTGGCATGCAAAACTGTGAACAAATATAGTAGTATCAAAAATCGTACATACAAATATTTACAATTGTTCTTGCTCCCAGTGTTCTAAGTGACAAATTACCTAAACCCAAGATGACTTTAAATCGATCAATTTTAGCAGTGGACATGCGAGTAAAACTTCTGCTCATACGGCCCGTGTAATCTTTTGGGTGTGTGAGTGGAAGTTAACCCATGTTGTAGCGGGGCGAATGGCATGAAAGAAGAGGAAGGGAGAAAGGAAGCCATCTATTGTCTGTCTCGAGGCATCGGGGGACTGGAAGAGGTGTTAATTCAGACTCATTTCAGCGAGACGGACAGCTCAATCTAAGAGCTACTTTGCTGCGGGCCATGGCCATTCTCTCCAGTCTCACTCTGCCTCTTTGGGCCAGTACCGAGTCATCCATTTAAAAACCATTATGCTTCCCCTTTAGCACAACATGATAGAACACCGGGGCCCCAAGTCTACAGTATGTGAGTGTGCGTGTGTGTGAGGGGAGGGGGGGAGAGCCATCCCCTCAGGATAGAAAGCCCTGCACAAGCAGAGGGAGCCCAAACCCTCAGAGAGGTCTAGTGTGGGAATCCACTGTCAGAGCCGCTGCTGCTATTATCTTGCTGCTAGATTGGCCTGGCTCTCCTTATTGAATGATAGAGACATCTCATGGTGCAATGGCTGCAGCTATTGTGCTCTTCCATAAGGTGCTTCGTGAGCTAATGACTTGTGTTAACTTTGTTAACGCTACAATATAGTTATATACTAGATCTGTGGAATAACGACGAGGCTGACGTCAGGGCGCACGCGCGGCTTTGTTGATAAAGAACGATGAATTTGATCGATGGATTTAATGATTTGGAGTGACAGATGGTTTGATAATATTGTTGTAATATGATAGTTATTTGAAATATATATTATATATCGTTATATGGGTCTGTGGAATAATTAGAAATGCAAATCACATAAAGCACAATCCATTGATTTAGTGAATTGGAGTGACACAGATGGTTTTATAAACGAGTTATTTATGTAATAGTTATTAGAGTAACTCTGAATGTTATGTCAGACCCGTTCTCAGCTCTTCGTTTGTGTTTATGTCACGTTAGCATACCTATCGTTTAGCCTGTTGTTGCTCGTTCATGTCTGTTCTTGGTGTTGGATTTTGACAAATAAATATGCCCCAAAAGTGTGACTTATACTCCGGTGTGACTTATGGTTTTTTTCACTTTATTGTGCATTTTATGGCTGGTGCGACTTATACTCCGGAGCGACTTATAGTCCGAAAATTACGGTAATTGCTCTGCCTGTCACTACATGTCACTGGTATGGATAGATGAACCAAAATAGATACTTTTTTGTGAAAACGAAATCGGACTAAGCACACCTGCTGATCTCACAGTGGTTGAAAATTGTTACATTCATCTCATGCCATCTCATCTAATCTCAAAATCTCATCATCTCCTATACATATCATGTCATATTATCATATCATAATATCATATCATATCACACCACATCATAGCACATCATATCATTATGAGACAATAAAATAAGTACAACATTATGGTCTGTTTTATTGACTTGTCAGAGCAGTATCAATCCAACAATATTGTTGACTGTTTCTAGTACAATTAAAAAAAAAGATAGGTACAATACTTGAGCAGGTCAAAAGATCATTTGTACCTTTGTAAAAGTGCAAACCTTTTAAAATGTAAATCGTATCGTAAATGAACCTCATGATCCATTCAGTGAAAAGTGACTACAAAAAGAATTTCTAAGAATACATAGACCATGTCGCCATTACTGCCGTATTTATCTTTTGCCAGTTTGCAAAGGCAAACGGCTTTCTGCCCGTCTTACATTCTTTTTCTGTTGACTTTTTGTGGGGTGATTTTCCATATCAGTGCCATTCATCCAGTGATGTGTGGAAAGAGGGGGAAATATGCTAGCTCTTCTATTGACCCTCTTGTTGACACAGTGATAGGGCAAGCTGTCTGGTGGGTGGGTATTCTTATATAAAGCCAAATTCCTACGTGACATGTGTCGATCCAGCAATGGCATCATGTGTCTGCCACCCACCCATGTGTTTGCCAATAGACTTTTTTTCATTTTCCCTGGCAGCGGATTTTTCTCACCTCTTGCTCACCTCATACGCTTTGTTTTTTTTGTCTGTTTAAGACTGAGCCAAGCTAATATTCATGTCCCTGAAGATTACGGCAAAGTCCCGGCGCACCCTGACACTTATCTGTCTTGACCCACCTTTTGCCTCCATCATTGTTTGCTTGCCTTTTGTGTTTTGCCTGCTGAGGTTCTTATGCCTAAGATGTCCCTGTAGGGCATTCAAAGGGTGCAGCTTGAAACGTGTCTGATTTGTTTGCTTGCTACGGAATCATGCTGTTTATCTTAATGTTTATGCCATGCATTATTATTATCATTATTATTATTAGTCGTAGTAGTAGTAGTAGCAGTAGCAGTAGTAGTAGTAGTAGTAGTTGTAGTCGTAGCAGTAGTAGTAGTGGTGGTAGTAGTTGTAGTAGTAGTTGTAGTAGTATTAATATTAATATTATTATTACTGTTATTAGTATTATTATTAACATAACCTGATGCTTAATTCTATCACTATCTCATTTAGTGTGGCATTATTTGGCATTATTATTTGTAGCAATATTAATTGACATTGAATACATTTGAATTTGTTAGCGTTTTCATTCCAAAGGTTAATAGTAATTAATAGTTTAATTATCATTATATCGAGTTGGACTATTTTTATCGCGATTTTCTAGTGCACAATTGAGGCAACAGCACCCTAATGATTGCTCAAAATTGCCTAAAGGCTGGCGCTGTATACAATATACGTAAGATTTTCCTAACTACATCTCAGGAAAATCCAGCGGAAATCAATTTGTTTAACCCCACTTTGCCCCGTCCTGACATCTTTCTCGTTAACTTGAAACCCCCTTCTGTGAGTAAAAGCGCTCCACATGATTTGGGTCATTATCATGTCTTTTAATAATCAAATCAGAGGCATGCTCTGGAGAACACTGCCTTAAGATGAGAGCACTTCTCCTTTAAAGTCATTTAACTGTTAAAAAAAAAACAAGCCGTCTTGGTCTTGGAAAGAGTCTTAGTGGGTATTTGAATATAGTATTAAGTATGTGTGTATAAAATATGTATATATGTATTTTTTTAAATCACAGTATTATTGACCAACAATGTGCGGTTTTACATGATCATTACTTGACTTTGAGAGAAACCCCAAGTTTACATATGGCCCAAAAACACCAGAGAGAATAATCCCTAAACTCCCCAGCTTGCGTGCTGTAATATCTTCCACTCACGTTCATTTTATGTAGGTTTTAAACATGCCATTAGCCAATTTAATCCAATTTTCTCAGCTTTCAGAACACTCTGGTGGAACAGATTCCATCTAATATTAAACATATGGTCACTGTTACCGAGAGAAACACCACAGCAGAATTAGGCTTTTTCTTTTTTTTTTTTTTTACTTAAGGAGCTGTTAAAGACAAGTCTCCTGTGGGCTAGCACGAACTGTTGTCAATTATTCTCAATGAACATGGTAGTTGATAATGAGGAAGCCGGGCAGCAAATTAATTGTCAGGTTTGATTAGAAGCTTGATGCCTTCTCATTTGTTCATAACTCGTTACCACATCTGTTAATTAGTTTGTAAATGAATCGGATGAAAGTGGCGCAAGCTCCTGAGGAAATGTGCGCGGCAAAGTCATCCATCGTTGACGAGAGTGGAACTTGACAAATGTTGTCGCTGGGATTTGGGCTGTTATTACTTGGTCATTGATTTCAGACCACAACCACTGCAACCAAGCATTTTCAATAGAACCTCTTGTTTGCGCGAGTAACACATACGCACACTCACATACGTGCACACACACACACACAGTCCCCTCACGCATGTCCCTCACAATGCTATCCTTTATTGCGCAAAGGTTTCTCTTTGCACGTTGCTTTGAACATCCATTTAAAACTCGCACATGGGCCCATTATTCCCTGGTGGCCAAGCCCAGGTAACCGCTGTCCCACGCCTCCACCCTCTCCTCTCTATCTATATTTAGCTAGATAAAGCCCCATCGTTCATCACTGCCCTGATGAATAGGCCCATCAGTTGGAGAGCCTCAGGGCAGGGACAGACAATGACCGCAGTCTTCACATTCATCAAATGCTGTTTATGTTGTTGATTACATTTATTTGCTCAAGTTACCCTTTTCCTCCTTCACAACTGTGATAGTACTTTATTTTCAAAGAAGTCATTAAAGGTGACTTCACTCCAAATACAACACCAGTTCATTATGTATAATATAATGAAATCCCCAATAGAAGAGCCAAATTCTGCCCTCTAAAGGGAAATAATGCTAAGATTGAGGTGAATTATGAGGTGTGTGGTGAGATTGTTTCTCCATTTGCATGCTCCAGTGCAAACTCTGTTGCACTGCTATTTGCATCGTAACATTGCTGTGCCGGGTGGTAACCTATATATCGGGTTCCCATGGTTGGTGTGGTTAACATTTTCCCTAATCACATATACAACATATCGCTTAATGTTTATAAATGCTAAGTCCCTTTTGGCTTTACGATTCATCAATACTAAACATGATTTCCCAAACATACATAATGTATTACTTTTTTTGTTGGCTGTGGAAACTTTGCAAATCATCGCGTGTATGTTTCCTTGTCTGCTACACACTCATTAAATCAGAAGTTATAAAGAGTGGTGTTGTTTGTTTCGCACACAACACAACAGCCGCACGCTGAGACATCTCCATTTTAGGTCATATCTTGATACACAATGGCCTGTTCTGTGCACTTGTCTTTTAATCATCTTAGAAACTGAGCCGTAATCCCAAATCTGTCAGATTTCCTCCTCTAAATCGAGCTCTCACTGAAAGTTTGCCATAATCGCTTAGTTTTGTTTGATTCAGCATTACAATTAACACATTTTACCAATAGTGATTGTGCAACATTTTATGATGAATGTTGTTGGTTAGGCCGTAGTTGTTGTTACCTTGAGTTTAGAAAGAAAATGAGTCTTGCCATCCAGACCAATAATGAATTAAACGTGTGCCGTGTTAGCCAAATTGAAAAAAAAAAAAAAAAAAATCCAATAATTCATACCCAAATTCAGTGGGCCCTTCCTGTGAAGCACGTATCTAAAGTACCTATTTTGTGTGATTGAGCAGAGATTGTGCCCTGAGCCAATTTCCTTGCGGAGGTGGTTCAATGATGTTGGTAAAGCTGGTATGCAGCGTGCCACCCGGTACCAATACAAAAAAACTTTCTAAATACTACTCTGAGGCTCTTAGGTTTAAACCCCGGAATCATGTGATAAGCAAAGCTATGCCAAAGCAGAAGAAAAATCCATCCACATTGAGTGTGACCTGAGACAGGAAAGATCATTGCCACGGCCCACAAATATGGAGAAGTGTTTTAAAATGGATGTGTTATTCTGATTATTAATTCTCTGCGGGCTAAAATTTCTAAAGTGACTGACATACACACCTTCAGGACAACTGTAGGAAAAACATTTCAAGCTCACTTGAGATGATTATGACCAGGCTACTCGTGTAGAACCGGCGAGCTTTCTCGCACCCCTCTTTCCCTCCTTTTTGTGGGACACTGCGGTCACCTAATTCTTATGTGTCCTATTTAAATCCCTCCATTTCTTCGTCCATGCTCACACCCTGTTACAAAGGGATTCATGTGCATGAAAAATCACCATCTCGGCATTATGGAAGATGACTGATCTGGTGAAATTTAGGTGAATGTTATAAAATTCCATAGTATCAACAAATTATAGAAACTAGTGTTTTTGTGGCCATATACATTGTTTTGCAAGGTCAGTTTCTGAAGTGTTTTGCGGTTGAACTGTTAAATTTGAATTATTTCATGACCAATCAACTTCTGGGGGATGAGATATAACCAAGCAAGTGTTATTATTATAATTTTATGGGGGCAGATCTATAAAATTCAATTAATTGTGCTTTGTTAAAAGAGAGTGACCATGGAGCTGTTAAAATATTATTTTATTAAAATTAAGGCCTTAATTATCCCTTAAAATTTTTCCAGTACCTTAAATTCATCAATCAAGATTCTTGCCAGTAAAATAGAAATTATTGCTCCCTTTGTTTGGTACATTTAGGTAGTTTCTGTTATTTGCCACTACATACAAACTGCAATTGATTCAAAATAAATCATTTTTCTTTTATGAACACAATAATTTTGAAATTATTTTGACATAATATTGAGCCTGCACCCATTCTTCATTTTTAAATCTGATAATTAGAGGTTTCAAGTTTGAGTAACAGGCTTGAAAAAAAATGTGTTACATTTGAAAGATACTGCCAAAGTATCATTTCCTGTTGTTTTTTGTTGATGTGTTGTGAGCTTCCAAATGTTTTTCGTTGCAATAAGATGCGCAATAAGCTCCATCTCACTATTCTGATTTTTACAATTTTAATCAATTGATTGCCGTCCTCGACATCACCGTGGCCACCCCTCTTTCCCCCTCTTTTTCTGGCCTCCGGGGTCCTGGCGCTTCTAATTCGGTTTTATCAGCCAAGTAATTTAGCTGCCGCAGCTTGGGTTTCTATTGCACGGCGAGAGGCCTCATTGTCTTGCCCCACTGCCGCCGAGATAAACCCTCGGATTGAACAAAGTGCGTGCTGACCTTTACAAACTCCTCAATCTTTCTCCAACATAGACTCTGCATCCCTTGAGCCCGTTCCTCAAGAGAAGAGCGGGACTCGGGCCACGTCAAGTGGGCGGGAGCAGAGAGATGAGTGAGATGGACAGGGAAGAAGGATTAAGATGGCTGACTGAGCCTGTCTATATTTCCAATGGCACTTTCCTCTAAGTGGGAGGCCAAGGAAGGGGAAAAATGCAGAGCAACCAAAGCATTCAAGTGTGTAGCTCTCTGTCTTCTTGGGACTACCAGTGAGCGCTTTTGTGAGAGGCATTAATAAGAATGACATGAAGATTTTTGACAAAGAGAGTTTGTCTCTTCATTCTGAGTACATGCAGTACAAAGTGGCTCATTGAAGAAGTCCCGACCCAGATCAGCCCAAGTTTAGCCTCAATCGAAGTATGTCGATTCTTATCGAGTTTGATAAACTGACGCACATTAAGTGACAGGGGCAGAGGACGTTTGGAACACAATGCAACAGAAGAGTCCTCTTCAATGTGAATAAGGGTCTTCCTTTAGAAGCCACTCCATGAGCTTTCTATGCTGCAAATCCACTCTATTCTTTATTCCGGCCTTCTGTCACCCAGGCAGGGGAGCTCGTCAAAAGGCCTTGTAGTGGAGGCTTGAGACAGACAGAGTTGCTAGAGGGTGGCGGGATTGTGGACGATGGCCCAAGTTGAAATTGGGGCTTCAAAGTTAAGGATGAGGAATTCCAGACGATCAGCACCGCTCTATCCCTTGATCAGGGTGGCCTTGTGTTCATCCCGCCCGCCATCCTTTCCTACAGCCCTTGTCGCCCCCACCCCCATCAGCCCACCGCCACCTGCCTGCAAGCCACCGCAGTGTTCCCAGGGAGATGAGCGCAACGGAGAAGAAGGCCCACAAGGGATTAACTTTTCACATGGCTGGGAGTCCTCGTCTCAAAAGACCTGACAACCCCAGACGGCTTGATTAAAAAAGAAAAGAAGAGAAGAGGAAAGGCGGGAGGGTACGAGAGGAGGAGAAGAGGGGGAATTCTTCACATGATGGCCCTGAGAGAGGGATTTCGGATATTGGGTGTCTTTCTTACCCCCCTCATCCAAAGTCATGGTTGAGAATGAGCAACTTGTTCCTCTTTTTCTCTCTTTGGAACTGATGCTTTTTGATTCAATTTTCCAATATTCTGGAAGAACTGCAACATTCTGCCGTTATTTAAAAGGATCTGTTTGTGTCATCTGTGTACCCCCCCACAATAAAACTGCTGTGGATGGCAGCATTACATTACAGTCAAGCAAGACATGAGGAGGGAATCGCCGAACCGTTGCCGGCTTAAAGTTCTAGTGTTCAAATGGCAAGGCGCCCTATTTCCCTTCACTCTATCCCCAGATAAACTGGGCCTCTCAGGTTTGTCGCTGAGAAAGAGAAGACCAAAATCACAACAAACTTCTCCACTGAAGTGAAGATGGGGTTTGTCTTTCCACTAAGGCGAGCAGATCAGCAACTCAAGCTGGCAGGACAGTGGGCCACTTAATACCTTCCATCTTGTCCGTGGTAGCAGAGTGGCCCGACAGGCGGGTCAGCGAAGGTAGCAGAGTGTCATCTTACCATCACCTCTCGCTCTCTGACTTCCTCCGCATGGCTCACTTACTCTTTTCTCATCTCCGCTCCAGGACTACTCTCATGTCTCTCTTCCTTTTCTCCACAGCCCTCTTCTTGAGAAGTTTGATACTTTTTCTTTTTTTTCCAACCACAGCTAAAGTAGGTTTCCAGCATTATATTCTTCAATATTTGCAGGGTTATGTCCAGTATTCACAAAAAAAACAAAAAACAGCAATTTAATGAAATTGCATTCATTTTAGTTGGGGGTGCCAGTCCGGCTGAATTAAAAAAGCATATAAAGCAACTCCTGATGTTATTTATGGTAATCTCTTTTCATACTAGAAGTGTACAATCTTCAATTAAATAAAAGATGAAATTCTCAGAGCACACATTATTGGTGCTATGTGATTGACTGTCAAACACTCGATCGTACCGCTGCTTGGATACAAAGTCAAATGGGATTGGCTACAGCTCAACAGGATAAGCAATATAAAATCGACATATTATTGACACAATTTTAAACAATAGTGAGATGCTTTTTAGTATTAACTACACTATTACAATTACAATTAACTACACATGTAAGAAAAATTTGTATTATCTAATTTTTTAATTCAACCTTCAAAAATTTGGAGCATCATTCATTTTCCCCATCCCTAATGTTACTGCAGATCCATATTGTTTTTCCATTTAAGATAACTGAACATTTTCCTAAAAGTATCTTCTAATGTGTCATTCCTGATGAGCATTTTGTTGCCATTTATTTTTATTTTTTTTCCAACTGAAACATACTCAAAATTCATCATTTTGATTCACTATCCTGCTTCAATGTCTGCAACATGTACGTATGCATTTATTTCGAAGGGAAATTTCATGTAAGAAAGAAACTTGGTTCTCATTGTTTATACGTAACGGTGCAAGTGTGAATGCAAATGTGAGACCAGGAAAGGCACCACAGTGGTGCAATCATGCAGTAACTTGTGCTGTCAACACTAGAAGTGCAACGGATATGACCGGACATCCAAGAGGTGACTAACAGAGTCAATTAGCCCTAATATCAGACTGGATCTCTCTCTCATTAATCATGGTGCTTACCTACCATATGGCCTCAGACTCCAAGGAGGCGCTGAACTATTTGCTGTGTACTTGACCTTGCTGCTGGACCCATGGGGATACGACATTAGAGCTCCAATATTATGTGGGCCTTTCAACCTCGTACCTGCTCAATGAAAGGACAGCTCAATAGATAGATGATCAGGCTGGTCGATAGATGATCTTGTAATCTTGAAATGATACCCGGGTGGGCTAATTAAGCACACACACACACACAAAAACAAAGAATGATGTATTAGTTATTGCTAATACAAGTTGTAGTCTTCACTGTTGAATACAGTGGATCATGATCTTTCCTAAATAAGAATAACTTTAATATACCTTTGCTCTTTAATGTACGGCAAAATGTGAACTAGTGCTATAATACTTGAATTAACGCATCACTCCCCATATTGTTGGATTTAGGACTTCAACTTTTATTTAGTTTCTCATTTCTATAATACAGAATCCATGGTTAGCCGTCTTGCACCAGCAGGACTCTGCTCTTACTTCATTCGAACTAGTGCAGTTACTTGTGCAAACATTTCTGCTCACTTAAATGCTCAGACGGTGTTCCTTTCAAGACCCAGCGTTATCGCAATTTGTCCTTGGGAAGCATGTATTTTCAGTGACCTCATCCTAGTTCATTTTAGCAAATCAACCACACATTATTTACTGCAGTCGATTCACCCTGGTGGACTAAAAATACATTTGCTGGAGGGAGGAGCACAACAGCCAAATATTTCTTCAGCATTCATTGCCCCATTAACACACACTGTGTTTGACATGTTGGTGTCATTAATAACAAATATATAAATATAAGAGTTTTTTTAGTCCCTTTTAAAGCTGAAAGGGTACAGTTAGAAATGGTGATGCTGCAAAATATAAATGTAGAAAAAGAAGAAGAATTACATGGACAGCAGACTGCAGCACGTGTTAATGTGACAACAAGTATGTAAAGTATGCGACCTCTAATGGTATCCACTCAGCGCTTGGATCCCTGCTATTCCTGAAGTGACAAAAGTGACAGAAGTGATATGATACACTGGCTCATTACTTGTGACCCTCACACCAAATTACTATCCAATCAGTATTTCTTTGTCTGAGCACTCCTTCCCTGCAGCACAGCTATCATTAAATGTCTAATTTAAGCCGTCACAGGTAGGCTCGCATCATAGCCTTACTGGTGGCTTTTTAATGGGCAGGGAAGCGGCGTTCTTTCCACTGTAATGCATCCTGAAGTAGCCAGGGCTAATGTGACCCCTATAGTTCTGGCACTGCATTAGTGCCAGAAGACTCAGCGGTGTGTCTTTAACCTGGGAGCGACAGGACCGTGATTATCTTCACCGCAGTGTAGGCCAGAGGGTGCACACAGGGCACAAAAAGGTAGATATTCCACACACAATCATTTGATATTGGAGCACCGAGAGTTGTTTTTATTGTTTGCTTGTGTCACATGAATTACTGTTGAGTGCAGTGATGCCTTGACCTTGGAATGCCCCAACTGAAAGATTTTTCAAATTATAAAGCATCACTTGGTCGATTTCATCATTATTGTCTGTCTATATTATTATTATTATTATTATTATTATTATTATTATTATTAAATGTTGCCTTTATAATCCTAATTTACAGCACAGTGCTATTTTTCTTGGTTAAAAATATAAATGTGTGTTTTGCGCGAATAGAACAGATAATTTGCTTTTCAATTCAATTCAATAGGGAACATGATTTGCTACACAGGTATCTTGACTTAAGGGCTTGGTCTGCAAAAAAACACTCCTGATCTTGTAAGTCAAGGGAAAAGTATTATGGTAATTTGAGCGCTCTGTTTTGATTTCATACTTTACTGAAAAATATCAAATAGGATCTAGTGTTTTTTACCCATTTTCCCCTACATTATTTTGGTAGCAATTCTGTGATGAAACGTTTAAAATTGTATTTAACGCACAGTGGCACCTCATTTGTGCAGAAGATAATGTTTTTACATGTGACCTTCAATGAGAATGGAGACTTTTTAAATGACTGTTTAAGAATAAAGGTTTGATCATGGTCACTGTTTTACCCTGGAACTTAAATATGATCAATCAATTTTGTTTTAAATTTATTGTATTTTCAATGACCCCTAAGTTGAGTGCAACGAATCAACACTATGTTGTGCACGGTTAAGAAGTCGTCAGTTTTCTTCATAAGTACACCCGTTGTTGTTTGTAAGCTTAAAGATTGTGTTCACTCCCCCATTCCTCTCTGTGTTTGTGGTTTCCACCAGGTTTTATCTTCTTTCCCTTTGCATTATTCAAATCAGAATCCCCATGTGAGCACCTTGCTCTTGACCTAGCTAAGAAAGCTCCTGATTACTTTAATAGCAGTCCTTGGACCTGCAAGGTAGGCAGGAGTCTTTAAAGGAACTCACAGTCGAGTGGGGTGCGTGCTTGTGCGAGTACAACCAAAGGGTGGTTGATTAGAACTGACCTCAAGCAAAAGTACAAATATGCATCAGGGTGTGCTTGCATAATTGGAGGAGAGTGGAGTGCAAGGAGGTTAAGTAGGACGAATGGTCAGCGGAGCGAAGTAAAAGTCTAAATGAAAATACATTGGCACTCCCCGTGAATCGGGTGTACTTAAAGTGTGCCGCAATGAATGAGGCTGTGATTGAAGAATATTTTCCCAAGCTGAAAGATGTGTTGAATTCAAGTGAGCTTTGTTGGTTTGTCGACAATGTACTGTAAATACCAAAAGCCTAGAGGCCGATGCTTGGTCCACTGAGTGGAATTTATTTGTGATTCCCCTTTTGCACAATTTTCGTTAAACTGGGCCACATTGGGATGCTGTGCTGATATTTCCATGTACTCGTATGCATCATCGAAAGTCCCGGTCAATTGTTGCGGAAAAATGCGGTTTGCATTTTCAAAAGTCATGTTGAGTTTTTTATTTTTGTAAAATTTGAGTTTCCTTCGTGACAGACACCAAAATATGGATTAGTTTAAATAAAAAAAAGAAAAGCCTAAACATGGCCTCAGTAGAGCTGAACGCAAAAGACACCCTTGAGCACTGGGATCATCCTTTTCAAAGTCAGCAGCCTGTAAGCTGGGTTGAGGCCTGGCATCCCCAAAGATTGAGTCTGAATCTAGGCCCACCATTCAAAACTATTGAAAAGAGTCGCTGAGCCTCTTATTCTTTGCCAGCAAATTGGGAGGAAATCTGGCTTTTGTGCTTAGTTTTGAGGAGGTTGCTGGTGGGGAGGGGGGCTGCCCTCTGTGCTTACCTATAGATGAGAGCGGAGACAAAAGGGTTCAGGGACATCCAGGAGAGGCTTTGAAATCCCACTTGGCCAGAGACAGCGGTTGTTGCGAGCAGGCCCTTGAGTAGAAGGTCAACAACAGTGAGATTGGCTTAAGAATGCAGCCCGGAAAACAAGAATTATCAAATAGAGCAGTTAGTTACTACAAATATTTTACATCAAAGGAATCTCACAGTGTCAAACTCGTTATTATTATGGTACACATCAGCGATACGGTTTCCAGCAAAGTTGCACTTTCTCTCGCCTCATATTTTCACAAGTTCAGTACCCATATTTAATTTTTTTTAATGCAAATAGCAATACCTTTGTTTGCATATTATTGTAATCTGATTTATGACTGTGGTTTGTCTTTACTTTAACATATGAGACCATTTATGTCAAATAAATCTGATATTGTTTATTGTGATAAAGATTAATTTATGTTCTGTTTGTTAAAAAAATGTGTGGGAAGAGGACCTTGAAATACATATCACTTTAAGTAAATGCAAAGGCACCCTGAGTACACACTGTTTTTCCTGAGGAAAAATAAATGTTTAGTATTTTGACCCCCCCCAACACACACACACACGCACACAAAATGTACTGGTAAAAAATAAAAATAAATAAAGCAGTTAAAGATAAGCAGTACGGACGGACGGATGGATGGTTTCAGTGAAGAATTTACAAATCTCTGCCCAATCAATATGGAAATGTAGAAAACTGACAAGCTTGTTATGAGACTTCCACACTGTAGGTTGAAAGTTGGCAACTGCCAGTGTGGACATCTGTTTGATTGAGTTCAACTTACCCATACCAATATGGTACATGCCGCCCCTGCTCTCTCCACTCCCTGTTTCAGAGTTGATCATGGCAACGTCTCATCTGCTCATCTCTTATTTATAGCAGCAAGTATTCACAGCAAGCCAATGCATGTCCTACAGAACATGGTGACAGACTATTTAAAACACATTTAGTGCTTTGCTGAGTTCTGCTGCCAGAAAGCAGCTGAGCTTCTTAAGTGTGTATGGAGAAGTGCCAACAAAACAACTCCTGATGTTGATGATGAAAGTGGTGGTGGTGGCAGCTTTTAAAGGGCACTTTGATGGATGAGGATTGATGCGTCTCCCGTTGAATTGCGCGCCTTCATGTGCAGACGATCCTTCAGGCCGAGGGAAGACACACCAAATGTGGGGATGGGCCGTACACCACCACAGCGAGTTTCTTCCTCATCGGCAGCCCAGCCGAAGGCTCTTCCGGAGTCTCTCACCCTAAAGGGAGTCCAACTCCCCCCTTTCCCCCTTGTAGAGAATACCCAACCAGTGCCACCCCTCTCTCTTATTTTCTCCTCTCTCTATCTCATTAATCAATGTCAAGCTGTCCAACAACAAGGCCAGCATTCTTTCCTCGTATATGTCATTGTGCGTAGACACCCCCACCACCGCCCCTCCACCAACTCAGTGGCCATCACCGTCCTTTCTCATGGCCACAGAGCAAAATCCAGGCCCACGGCGCCAACATGAAAGCTCATTCGGACGCAACGCGAGCAAGACAAAAAAAAAAAAATTGAGGAGGAGGCGTTTCGCTCACGTTGCTTCATCCCTTTTCCTGTCTTCTTCCAGCCTGGGAAGAAAGGGAAGCTTTTTTCCATTTACATAATTCATGGGAGTGAGAAGAAAACAGTCCTTTGAGCCATTAAAAAAAAGAAAAAATTGGTGATGGCGCGGGTTGAGAAATCTGTATGCCAGTCTTTGTGACCCCTGGACCATCTTCCCACGTCCCCTATACTCAGTCATTGTCCGCTATTCTGCTCCCAACAGGCCATACTCATATATTACCAATAGTCATTGGATATACATCATATGAAAACATTTTAAATTGGATTTTACAAAACGACAGCCATTCTTAGAAAATAATGCTTACTCTCTAAAGGTGCCATTCAAAAGTCTTCAAAACGGCAGACACAAATGACTTTTTTTTTTATTTAACATCTTGTAGAAAATGTGAGACATTTGTAATTAGTCTGCACTCAATCGACTTCAATTTGGAAATACCCTGGTCCTAACCTATGAGCTAAATAGATTTTTGCTGATCAACACATTGTAGTGGCAAAAGTCATTAACCTGAATGTAGCACATGAAGTCATCAAAGCTTTGATTAAATTAAAATTGATTATTGAGAGGCCATGCTGACGTTTGCCATCAGGACAATTTCTCAAACATGCTCCCTCAGAGATGACAGGTAAATCAGCACATCCAGCATTTCCCTCGGTCCCACTGGCATGTCGGTTTCTCATTACTCATTGATGTCTGCGTCATTGTCGCATGCTATTTGCTCTCCTTTTTCCATACTGTAGTGCACCGAGGAAGGAAAAGTGCAGATCGCTAATGTCCCCTTAAAACACTTAATTGTCCACGTTTACATTGAATAATGAGAGCCCTTCTCGCATGAGCTACTCGGAATTGTGTTTGTTTACAAAGAAGCGGATTGACTCCAAATCAGCAGTGATGTTTAACTAAGGAGGCTCTGCTTAGAAATCCTCTCTCCCCTTGTTCTTCTTCCTGGAGCATCTGTATGTATTTGTTGTGCTGATGAACGGAACAAAAGTTTCCGGGGGCCCTTTGGAAGGAAACCGATGAAGGGTGAGCAGTCATGGTGGGCTAAAGTGGACACCAGTAAGTGGTCAATCGTGATGATGATGATGATGATGACAGCCAGTCAGAGTAGTGCAGAATTAACCCCTACAACCTCTTTTTTGCTCTCATTTGACTTTTCCTCGGGCTCTTCCTCACTCCTCCGCTCTAAGTGATAGATGACCCTCCCTTTCACTTATGTGAGACAATACGTCGTCTTCATATGGACCAGTGGTAAATACAACGTCAGCCTTTAAAAATGACATGCAAGCCATCATGACACGCACGCACTCAACATGACTTACTCCCAACGAGACCTTCACCTTCAGGCAGCAGGTGTTTGCAAGTATTTGGAAACCTTTGAATGGATGGATATATGAACCAGTAGAAGAGAAAGGGAGTCAGAAGAGAATGGACACTGGGCAGTAAATTACTTTGCCAATCAATCTTCCCCCCTGGGTACTCTTGATGAAAGCTGTCAACCCCCCCCCCCCCACACACACACACACTTCTACTTTAAGTAAGCCCTCCTACAGTTTGTCTGTGGAGGCCTGTGTTATAAGACGGCAAAACAAGTACCAAGATTAAATGTTGCCGGAAGGAGGGCAAACAGGAGTGAAAGTCTAAGGATGAAATAGTGGTGAATTGAATCATACAAGAATAGTGTTTTCCACATAATAATAGAAGAGACTATCGCAAGTCACGAGTCAGCTAATACGACACCGAAGCAACAAATATGCTAATATGAGCTTATCCTGCTGCTGTGCCTTATAGTCTTGACTTTGCAGCAGTGGTCCCCTCTTGGTGCCGTCAGTCTCCTTTTAAATAAACAGGCCCTTACGTAAATACAGGAGACCCTTGTTCTCTGTCATTGCTGCTGTTTGTTTGCATGTCTCATTCCAAATGATGCGTTCAGTGTGCGTTTTCTTTTTTGGGGTAGGAGGGGAGCATTTCCTAAGGACCTCTTTGGAGGTGGAAACCTAGACACGATACCTTGCAGTGGAAAAATGGCAGTATCAGGGCTGATCTAGCAGTGAGGAGTCTTTATATATATATATATATATATACATATATATATATATAAAGATATATAATATATATATCTTTATATATATAAACACAAGATATATATATATAATATATATATATATATATATATATATATATATATATATATATATATATATATATATATATATATATATATATATGTATATATATATATATATATATACATATATGTACACACAATATACACACACACAATAACACAAATGTCACATGAAGAAAAAAATAATTCAAAGAAAATAGGAAGACTAGAAACCCTGACGGGCTTATAAGATGTCTCCCTCAGACTTCAAGTTAACATTAAAGAAAAATGTATAAAAATATATCTAATCAATCAAGTAGCTTACTATATTGTGCTGGACAAGGTGCCGCTCAGTGATGCCTTTATTTTTCTGCAAGAGAATTGGGCTGAAATACCATGACGGTCGGAGAGCAAGAGGCACCCCATGCCCGTAGAAGGAATTAAGATGTCTCATGACTGCCCTCCCCTTTTGCTTGTTCCCCATGTCTCTGACTCTCACTCACTAATTCTGGGATGGTGGCCAAGTGCCACCAAGGACACCAAGGCTAATAAATCATCGTCCTTTCAACATCTGCCCCGTCCCATAGGGCTGCCTTCCACCGCTACCCCACCCCATGTGAAGATGGGTCCTTGGCTTTATTCCTCTTTCAGCATCCCTCCATACTCACCCATTGACACCTCCGTTCTGACTGACAAAACGTCTATTGTCCCATGCCCAAGTGAAGAAGAGACCCTCTTTCTCCCTCTCTGACAAAAGCCGTCTGAAGCCAAGATGGGGCCTGCCAGGCGAGATGCCTGGGCCTCGGCAGGGGTGCCCCTCTCCTCCCTCGATTCTTTTACAGCCTTCTGGTTTGTGCATGTCTTGCGCTTGCTTCTTTCTTTCTTTCTTTTCTTTTTTTTTTTACATTTAATACTCCCCTCCTGCGAGGGTCACTCACTCAGCTCACCCCCTATCCTTTTCATGGCCATGATCTCTCAGGCCTGCATAAAGACATCAAGTGACAGCAGTGAGAGAAAACAGGCAGATTTGGCAGAAAGAGATATTCGACATGGCTGTCATTGGCCATTCTGCATGCCTTTTGTTCCCTCGGGTATAGTTGAAATAGATAAATAAACAGTCATTGGCTGAAAAGCTGGGATCAGAAGCTCCTCACATGTATTCATATGGAGCAGAAAAGAAAAAAAAGAGGCATCAACCTGCTGTCGCCAATTAATAAGAATGAGCCAAAGCTCGGTTCACACTGTTCAGACTTGTTTTCACAGCTGAGGCTTAAAGACACGGAGTGACTTTTTGCCGCTCGCTCTAAAGATGGCAGTAGGTCTTTAGCATTGTGTGGCTCTCAGTGTGGCGGAGAAGATCTGGGAAGCTGTCTCGGGCATCATCAGTTAGGAAGCACGCTCTCCACGGTAACTCACAAGACCTTGTTCAGTGTGAATGCGCCACACATTTTCCCAGCAACTCCAACTCGCCCCCGACAATGGGGAGCGCCGCCCATAACTGTGTACCCGCCAGACACTTTCTGCACTTTGTTTACATTCACAGTCTGTCTATTCTTTATGAAGATAGTCACACTTTGACAAGATGTTTGCCATGAGAGATCGGCTTTTCCATTAAGATACTTTGTTGACTAGGTCACCACTGATGGTCCAACACAAGATCCAGTTTGAACGCATTCAGTGTTTTTCCAGCAAACTCTACCTCAGTCGAATGTCAAGTGTTTCATTTGATATACAGTTGTTTTCTCATCCTCAAAATATGGAAGATTTTGGAAAATCTCAGCTCTTACCTTATCACATGAGCCAAATATGTTCCCTGTTGCAATCACTGTCATGCCTTCTGCACACTGGAACTTCGTTTCACAAATTTAATTTGTCGCACAACTCTCTTAGTAAAGCGAAATAACTACGGCAGCTTTCCTCCAACGGGTGCATGTGAGTGAGTCTTACACACGTTTCCCTGTCTTGGGAGCCATATTAAGTTTTAATTGAGAGCAAAATAAATATTTGTATGTGAAATTTGTTACACACGGCGCAAACAACTATGCTTTGTGAGAAAATGCACAACTGAGCTCTCTGTATCAACAATGTGCCTGCAAACTGAGGCGTTGTTCGTTGACTGATGCAAAATGTATCCAAAAAAGCAGTTCCTAAATTGATTTTTTGACATGAGAGAACTTTTGTTACCAACATTGTGACGATTTAAATTTAAACATACGGCACTACATATCTGCGAGCTATAGTTGGAATACTTTATGATTAGGCCTTAAAGTTTGCATAGGGGTTTTCAGTCGTTCAAAATGACCCAAGTGAACAGGAACATTTACCAACAAGGTCCCGTGATGAATGAGTCAATTAGTAATGTTGGCATTTTTTCGCCTCATATTTTAAGGCTGAATTATGTAGATCAAGGGGCTTTAATTAATCGAATATGCAGGTGTGTTTCAAGATGGAAAAGGCAACACAGCGATTACCATTCTTTACTGAATTCCAAGATTCTGTTCCTAATTCTCGTTCTTAGCCTCCAAGTGGTGACCATCAGACAGACCTGGAGAATGAATATCAGTGCATAAACAAATTCTAAATTTCCACTCCCTGCAAGACTGTGCTCCTTTATCGTACTTCTCTTTCTGTGCAAAACTTCCAAATTTCTAAATAGCCCCTTGTGTACAATGGGTAATTTAGCACAGTAAGCAGGGTCTCAATCTGCCGTGTGTCAGTGGTGAAAAGAACTTCTTTCATGTAGCTGCACATACACACGCAGTCACGCAAAGCCATTTAAAAAAGTCTATTAAGCTGCAGGGTGAGAACAGATCATATCCAGGGCGGAAAGCAGAAGAAAAAGTCCTGACTTTAGAAAGAAAACATAATGAAAGACAAATAAGGAAGACCACTTGAAAAAATATATGACGGAGGGTTTTATTGAGCGGCGGCAGGACAGGCCGCCGCTCAGCAGTGGCCCCGCATTGACTCTGCAGCCTGCAAGAGGACAGCCAGCCAACTCATCCACACAACACCCACATTGTCCGCTGTGCCAACGAACCAGAGCAGCGTTCCACTCCTCCGGGGAGGCGAGTTGGTGGGGGTTGCCTGAGACGAACACATTATAGATACATGTTAGCCTTGGCCGGACCTCCTCTACACTCTGTTGAGTTCCCAGCGGAAGGGACACATACTGTAGGAAAGAGTGAGAAAGATGAGGAATTGAACACACAGACAGACGGGATGAGCTTCCCAAACTGTGTAACAATGCCAACATAGACTGAAAGATTTGTATAAAGACATAACTGTGTGTTGTTTCTAGGCAGGAGTGAGCGATATAATGAAATAGTATCTAAGGAAAATGCTGAGACAGGGATAGACTGGGGTGAAAATAAACAGTCCAACGCAGGTCTTTAGACGATTTACTTCTCCTTTTCATGTAGTGTTGTCACATACTCAAAAACATCAGCCCTTAATCCTTAAAATGAAATAAGTTATAACTATAGATGTGATTACAGAGCATCATTTACTGTCACCCATAAATCCATTTTTGGCCACTTATCTGTTCAAGGTTGTTGGTTGAACGTGAGGCTTACGCGCAAGCCACATGCCCCAACGTGCCGCCCATTCACACATCTTGGAGAATGTCTTCTCAAAAGAGTGGAAGCTGTGGTGGCAAAGTAATTCCATCTCTGTAGTTTGTATGCCCCGTGACCCCCGTGGGGAAAGCGGTATAGAAGATGGATGGATGGATGGATGGATGGATGGATGGATGGATGGATGGATGGATGGATGGATGGATGGTTTGTATGTTTGACTTAGCAGCTACCTGTCAGCCCAATCTCTGTAAATGTTCCATTTTTCTTTGTGCCTCACAAAGCCGTTGGCTTGTCGTGGTGGAAACCTCTCGTCTGCGGTTCTATCATGCTGCGTAATAGTCACTCACATGCGGCCAAGTTCACCCTTTGGACCCTGATATGGAGTGAGAGATTCCTGTCTGGGCCCCAAAACCAAAACACTGTTAGAGGCGCTATCCTTTTTCTGCTGTTAAACACACATAGTTGTCTACATAACACTGTTTTTTCAGCCTCTATATCTCCACCGTCCCTAAGCGGTGGCAGGCCGACCGACCCCACCCCCTCTATTCGTGAGTCTGCAGCCAGCCCCTCAATCAGAGAAGGCCCATCAGCAGCAACAGCTTTTATCTGGCCCAGAGCAGCTCTGTGATAACACTGTTAACAACACTAATGTATAGTGTTTGGGAGCCACTGGAGCTGAGCCACTGTCACATTGAATACACCAGGTCAACAACTTCAGCAACTTTAGCCTAATTACCCCCTGGCGGTCTGTATTCCACTTTCATGTTGTTAATTGTATTTCTACTGCCCCTTCTGGTTTGCGACAGTGTTGGTTGGAAAGGACTGAACGGGCCCTTCTTTTACGGTGTGCCTTCGGGAAAACATTGGTGTTATTTTAGAAATCACACTGTTAAAGATTAATGTGGACCTGGAGGAGTGTGTCATCGTTCCTTAACGACAGGGCCGAGGCTCGGAATAAAGGCAGCACTGTGTTCTGTCCCTTAGCCCAAGGACAGATATGTTTCCTCTCAGCAAGCTCACCACTCAAAACCCCCCTTTGTCCAATAACTTTCTCCCTAAGTCATCCGCTGTGGTCAAAATGAGGAAAAAAGAAAAATAATTTCTTCCCCTTCAGACTGTTTGGTCTTCTCCTAATGTTATTGTTTATGTATCAAAACTGAACGAGGTGTGTGTGTGTAGAGATTACCATATCTTTATCTTTGCAGTTAAAAATAACGTCAAAAAAGGTCAAGAGTGTTCCCAAACATTTTCCATTGTGATTGCTCCACTCAGATGACTAATGGAAAGTCCCAGCTCCAAATTGTGCACATGCAACTCCCCCCAATAAAGTCATCTGTCATCATCACGCATCAGACAGACAGCTAGAACGCAGGGTTCAGAGACCACAACCTGAGCATCCTATTGCTACATCAAGATTCCTCTTATTCTATTGGCCAGGAGGATAACAATATTAGAAATAAAGACACTATCAGTGACACACCTGAGCGTAAGAATGATAAGAACTTTGAACATCCGATGCTGCTTGTGAGCTTGATGAAGATCTGACAGTATTTATGGACGAATGTATTGGAGGCTTTTGCTGATAATCAAAGCATTTGATAAGCCGGGGGGACATCAATCTAAGTGACACAGATAGTCCCTCCTTCACGCTAATAGGGTTGTAAAGGGCCTTCACCTTATATAACTGAGCTAATAAAGTCATTTGTGATGAGCCCGAAGGTCAACTAAACAGATTTGCCATGTTTACTTGTGTCTTTGATAATATGCAGGATTTATTTAAAAAAAAAAAAGCTTTATGTGGGTGGTACTATTAGTTTGTGGTTGATGTAGGACATATGATAACGCCATTTAGTACAAGATAGTCCATTGTTTGTGTGGCCTCAGCACTACTGCAAATGGCAAATGCAAACTCCCCATCCTTGAGCGGATCAAAGTTGGCAACTCCAGAATTTAGATTTGTTTTTCATGACAAATACATGAGACAATGGCCTTTTTACACAGGAGCAGCACTGTTACATTATCATCACTCATTTGTATCTTCTTCTTTGAGTTCTCAAGGCCACACTGTTACCAATGACATGAGTTATTATCAAGCCACAGTTTACAGGATTTCTCTCACACAGTTATTTTTCTACTTAATATCCTCGGAGAACCTTATACACATCATTTCAGGTCAGCTCAGAAAAGCCATGTGCCGCATATTGTAGCCTGCCTAATCAATTTCATAAGCTGCATAAATCATGACAGCTTGACGTTTATTGTGGAGGCGATGGGTTGATCCTGTGGACTTGGAGACAGCTCCCTTGGTGATAAATGTAGCTATCTCTTCAGAGCAACGATACAAGGTGTCCATGTACAGACAGACAGAAGGGGGGAAGCTAATGGGGGCGGTATTTAAAAAAAAAAAAAAAACCTCAAACAAAGTATCTGTCGTGAGATTTCTGCTACACTTTCTGCACGCACAAATTCATTATTGGTGTTTTTCATTTGTTTTTGGGCAAGATCTTGTGACAGTGTCTTTTAGCTTGCTATATGTGTATGCCCGTGTGTGTGTATTTTTGCCAGTTACCACTGTCACGATTAGATTGGCCACCTCCAAAAAATTGCAACGATAACAAGTGCACTGGTTCCACTTCATTATTATACCCATTAGCTTCTCTTATTACTGCTGCTATGTGCACAGGTTATGTAGGAACTTCAGTCACTTGTAATTTCCACGGAAATAAACCATTTCATATCCAGTATATATATGGAGACCTTTCAGCATAAGCCTATGACAAACATAGTCACTTTAGTTGAAGGAAGGATAGTGTCATGTTTGTCAGGAGCAGTATTTACTGTCTCGGTCATGAGAGTGAGTTGTTTGTCACACTTAATGAAATATATGAACCAGAGTGTGTGTGCGAGTGTATTGGTGCAATAAACTGAGCAACTTAAAAATCACAGAGCAGCAGTCAAACAAAGACTGTCTTATGAACACACGGCGCTGTTTACGCTTTCCCCGACACACACTATACCATTCACCTCTGTCCTGCTGATGAACTTCTAAGCTCAACGTCTTCCTTGTAAACACATGGGGCACACTTGTATAAAAAAAAGCAATTGAGAGAACGAAGAAAGGTCAAAGAACTAAGTGGATACTCAAAAGTATGCGGAGGGGAGGGACAGCAGTGTTTGTATAATTGATCACGATTACTGTAGCAACTTTATTCATTTTTCACTTTTGTAGTTTTATCCATATCAGATTGAAAATGCGAAACAAAAACATACTCGTCCACAGGTTGTCCACTATGCATTTGGTTTCCTCAAGTGTCATCTTCAATAATAGTTGAAAAGGCTTTGACCACAGTGTAAACCTTTACAGTTGCAGACAAAGATGTATCGAGAAATTGCAGTCCAAGCAATCTAAAAATTATGTAATATCCATGCATTCAATTTGTTAGTGCTCTTATTTGCACGCATTTACTACACAAAAACGAAATTGTGATATGAGACTGCTGGGCTGAAAACGTCAATATCAGCACTACATAGTGCGTGAGTGTAAACAGTCACATGTGGCTTTACTGGCAGCCACAGGACGTGAAATGAAGCAGGATGACCTTTGATTCGATCTATATGCCCCCAAGTCAAGACCCTAAATCGTACTCCCATAACCCTCGCTTGCTACGAGGCAATATGTGTCATTGGAAGAATAGGCGATCATTAGATTCAAGGCTACATTCATTTTCATCATCCTGCCATGTATCGATGAACTGCAACCTTTATCAAAATGAAGAAGGAGAATATGATAAATCATGATCTAAAAGTCACATCACAGCCTTTCTTGATGCTTTGCAGCCAATCCTCTTAGGGCAAAAGCTCGGTTATTTATTGGTCCTTAACCCTTTGGCTGTCACTGTTTCACAGTGCAAGATCTATCGGTGCACACTTATTCACTTATGATTATTACTGATCATCTGCCCCGATGACTTATCAATAAAGTGGAGGCCAAGCAGATAATTTATCTGTACAGCTTTTTCGATATCAAGTTCAGAGTCAGAGGCCTTAAAAGGATGAAGGGCTATGGAAATCAGGTGATGGATGATTGTACATCGGCTCCAGAAAAATATGACCCTTTTAATATATTTGCTCTCTTTCCACTCCCTTCGTCTTCGTCGGTTAGCATGCTTGATCAACAATCTTTGTCCTGGGAACATCCTCATGTTCAAGAAAAACAGCTTTACAGTCAACTCTTCAACTGTCAGATGTACAAACTAATATTTGAGTCATACCAAGTCTTCGTGTCAATGCAAGATCTGTGAATCAAACAAGACTTTGGAATGATGAGAAAAAACACTCGTCTGGGGTCATTGAAAACTCTGGCAGCATAGTTCACTCTGGGATTTCTTTATGAATCACACAAAAGCTCATCGGGCCATACGAGGTCATGCCTCATTCTGTAAATACCAGCCGTTTGTATTAGACAAGTGGCCGTGACTTTCCAGAGTCGCACAATGCTTAGGAGTGTTTGCCTTCCAAATCTAACCTTTGTGCACTAAACTCTATCTCGGCGCTGTTCCGTCACAGGCCGCACCCAGCATAGCCCCATCTGGATGTTGGGTTGGGCGACTGTTAGCTTTAGCCTGATGCCATTAGTGTCAAGCTAATCGGATCTCTCCTGCTTTTTTTAAAGAACGGCGACTCGGGTGCTATTGCCTTTGCTAATGTTCTGGATATAATTGTCTCACATTTACTTCACGGCAAAGTGGACATGATGATCATGAATCAAACAGCGATTACTTGGAATCGCGTTCTCGTTCAACCAAGACGGACAAACGGGGAGCTGGAGAAAGAATGTTTCCTATCAGCACTCTCCTGTGTTTGCCTTGGCCAGCACACCTCTGCTTCTCCACTTATTAAAGTCGTCATAAATATTTTCTATCTGATGGACTCCCAGCTTCCTGCTATTTAGCAGTGACCGTTTTGGCCTTGCTTCCCACTCCCCGCCTCACCACTTAAACTCGATGGGCAACCTCATTGTTGAGGCATGTTCTTAAGAGGTCATAGCTGTGGTCTTGTTTTGGGTCAGCTGTCAAGGCTCCTATCTCTGGGAAGTCCCAAAATAGTCCAATTTCATACTGTTTCATAAGAGCAAAGGCAGTGAAAGGTCCCAAGACAGGCTGTTGCTAAAAAGCAGACTGTATTCATGGTGTATCCTTATTCAAACAGGCCTGAACTGATTTTTGCCGGAACATGTAAATGGGTTGTTATCTGGAGTCTTCAAATGATAGCAACGAATCTGTGAGAAAATAACACTGGAGACTTTATAGTCCTACTTTTCTTCCTTTTTGGGGCAGTCGGGGCCAGTTATTGATTTTAAACCCTTGGAACTCCCAATTGTGTGTCCGTGTGTGAGGAACACTCACACCAGTTGTGCTGTGTTAAGGGGGGAGGCTTTTACAAATGTATGAAAAAGGTGATAATATTCGTAATAACAATGCATTGACAATTGATTCACCAAATTGATTTCTACAATAACTCGCATGCAGTGCACGCTGGTGTCATATTTATAAAAGAAATAAGAAGACATCCACCACACATCGGTTGAGTGCAGAATCTCTTTGCCTGTGCCTGGATTAAATCCATCAAAATAGGATTTAGGATTCGTTACACCACCTGCACTACAACTTGTACCTGAACTGGTTTTACCTGGTCTAAGGCCTAGATTACTTTCTGTCACCAAATTGACAGGTGCGCTGTGGGGGGGGGGGGTGAAATAGAAACACTCGTGGTCCGTTGGAACGCCCAGTAAGACTATGAGATCTGCCAAATTCCCAAACACGGTAAACTAGTTTTGTCCCGGCACAAAAATGGAAACTTGCCAGTTTTTACACCAAGTGCACACTGGTCAGCTTGCAAAAATAGGATCCTATGAGTGAAAATAGACACACCACCATTTGAGAGTCACTTTTTCTTCCTTTTTTCTATTATATTATGGCTAATGTCACATTCCCACTCACACTACTACCCCCTTATTAGCATTTATCAGTCTGAAGCCCACTGACCTGTGCAACATGGCTTTTGACCAAATGGTTTACAAAAATTGCGATGAGAGACTTGACTCTTGCTTTTTCCCATCACTCCATCGTGAAGATCAATAATCTATCCACCAAAATAAGGTCCAACCTGCGTGCCAAAAAGCTGCAAAAGATTCCAATAAATGTGAGCAAAACTTTCAATTTGTGGCTTTTTTGCTGTGGCCGTGTACGACAGGGCCCTGGTTAAAAAAAACCTTGAGGTTTGTTTGCTGATGGTTCTTTTTGGAAACCTGCGGTTTTTGTGACATCCGTAGCCATCTATTGGGCCGTGCTGCCGAATTGCTTCTTATTATTCAGAGTTGAAGAGAATTGTTCTTGGCAACATAGAGCTAACATTTTCCTACGACGCAAACCTCCAGTTGTCCTGTGAGGATGATGAGCAAGCTCACGTCAAGCTCCTCCTGCAGTTGCTGTAGCAGTTAACAGAGCCTTTGCATCTGTGACTTGTACAAATAGATTATTCAGTGTTATTCTGTTTTCGCAAGCCTCAATTCTTTTTTTGCGGGGGATACAAGCCACCACATGTCCATAATGTTCCTTAAACAACAAAATCGCCCATGAGCATTTCTGCTGGCTTTTCACATTAATTTAGTTGTTGAAATGAACAGAGCGAGATTTAGCTCAGTCAAGTGTTTTAGACTGTGACACGTCTTGTGAAAACAAAGGCTCTCAGTCACTTCACACTTCTCTCGCCATGCTGTGTTTTCTTTTTGTGCGCTTGGTCATCATGGCATGTCAATACGAATGGTGCTAAAGTGGCGTTGAAAGACTCCTGACTCTGTCCAATAACAAAAGCTGTGCATTGAAACTTTAATAATGGGAGGGAGTCGGTCTCTCCCCTGCCTGGTGTGAAAGCAGCCAGCGTCGACATGGTGAGATATATAAACACACATTGATGCATACTGCTAATGAGCGGAATGGTTGTGCAGGTGGCTGCACTTTCATCAAGCCATAACTGGATTTGTTTTTGGTTGAGGTCATACAGGCCAGGGCGAAAGTTACACACATGCACACACTTTCTAATTACCCTCCTTGCAGTGTTTTCTCTTCTCCGTGAGACATATTGACATGTCAGCGCTCAGCAGGCTAGATACAGAACAAATGGACATTTTAGTTCTGTCTATGTAGTGGAAAATCTATCCTTCTCAACATAAGCTGGCCTCTATTTGGACTTGTCTCTCTGAGCCAGAGCAAAAGTCACTTTGAAATGACGTGCAATAAATCAAAGCTGCACCAGTCAGTGGCCAATCACATTTTCCCTCTTTAATTAATATATTTATTTGCATGGTGGGGTTCTGTTTGTCTTTCTGTCTGTCCACGTCTGTATGTTTTTGCATTATATACAGTATGCCTCACTTTCTTCTGCATATGTATTGGCCACATGTGTGCATACTGTATGTCAGTTTTGAACGAGAGTCCCTGCTTTTTTTCCCCTTTATCGCAGTGCGGTTATAATTTGATTTTGTTTGTCATGGATTCAAATTCTTGAATCTTGAATTTAAAAAAGATATATTCAAATAGTAATTGATATCAGTTATTATTATTATTATTATTATTATTATGATGATGATGATGATGATGATGATGATGATGATGATGATTATTATTATTATTATTATTATTATAGCGAGCAGCATTCTCGGTTAACTGTCACTGTCGAAGTGTGTGTCATTGTGCACTTCCTGTATTGACAAGTTTGATTTTTCATCCTAATGTGAATGAGAAAAACTTGATGTCTCACTCATCACATTTCTCACAGTACAGCTTCAATGCAACAGCATCTACGTAGTTGTGGATGCTTGTTTTCTTTGGAAAAATATTACTTGTTTCTCCACTCAAGGAAAACAAGGCAAACACTCCTTAATGTATATCACTTTTCAGGAACCATATTTTAGGCAACCAAAATTGCACAGAATTAAAATGAGGTCATTGTTCACTAGATACGTATATTGTAGCATGTTTTGATTATCATTTTGTCCTTCCTCCCTTCCGCCTATACCTGAAAGAGTAAGCTTTGTTTTCCGCATGCATGTTGACAGAATGTTCATGCAATTCCACTATTTAAAAAAAAAACACACAGTACATTTTCGTTACCATTTCTAGACGACCCAACCAAGTAGCTGGTTTTGTAAACAGTTGCAGCTGGTACATTACAAGAAAGAGGAAGTCCCCCCCCTCCTCTTCCACACATGCACACACATCTTGCTCTCCAGCTCACAATGATTAATTGTCATTTTCACGCATAACAAAGACATTTCTAAAGAAATACAAACACTCAAAGAAGGGGATGAGGTTGCTTTTTGTGGTGTGTTCCTAAAATAAAAATGTTTTTCCAAGATGCTGGTCAACATAAATTAGCTTTACATATATACATTTATTTTTTAATTGTCACAGTGGATATCAGGTGAACAATTTCCAAAACTGTGTTTATTTTCCAGGCACAAGCTGGGTTTTTAGCTCACAGCTTTTTTTTCTTTATCAAGAAAATTAATTAGAGCACCTTTATGGGCGACACGTGTGAGTGAACACGTCTACATGCACCGCCATCCATCATTTGCCCAGAAATTGACGACATGGTTGCAGAAAAACGCATGAAAGCAGTAGCTGTATGGCAAAGAGTAATGTCACAGTGTCCGCAGCAGATTGTGCAACAGATGAATGCCTTTTGCTCCTTTCCTAATGAACCGCAAAGGTTTTCTCTCTACTGTAAGTAGACAAACAGCAAAGCAACTGTTAAAAGGGCACATGGAAGCAGTGAAAAAGAGGCGAGCTCGCCACATGCCTGCACTTGAGGATGCTTTTCGCAAATAGCCCCCAAAAGTCACACCATCTAAAACTACTCTATTTTCCAGACTATAAGGCGCACCTAAAAACCTAAAATATTCTCAAAAGCCAACAGTGCGCCTTATAGCCCGGTGCTCCTTATATATGGACCAAATTCCTGAATTTAAACTGGCCTGATGCAATGTATCATGAAATTAATCATAAGTCCCTTGCTGAAGACTATGAATCATGAATCAAAAAGACTATGGATCATTATTTTGTGATTATTAAGTAATTTGTTGCATCTGAAGTTGAAATAAAAAAGATAAAATGGAGAATGATTTGATTTGAATTAAAAATCTGACATGATGCATTAATGGTGCGCTTTATAGTCCGGTGCGCCTTATATAAGGACAGAGTTTTAAAATGGGCCATTCATTGAAGGTGCACCTTATAGTCCGGAAAATCCGGTCCTCATCATTTGCCATCAATGGGCGCCAGAGAGGAAGAGGACATCAAAGGAGATGCTCCTTTTGCATTTAATCTGAAGTACCTTTTAGTCTCACTGCAGCAGAGTCGCCTCATCACTTCATCATTGCCTCTTTTCCTGTGGCAGACACTGGAGGCATTCTGCTACCTATCTGCCTCTGGTAAATATTGCTGGAAGGCTTAATTATACGCACACACATAGACTTAGTAGTCTCAGCTAAATTTCCTGCTATGCTGAAGCAGAGAATTAACGTCAAATCTTTGGGGGTGTTCATTCATCAGGAGGGCCGTATGAAGCGAAATGTTTGCTTGTGTGTGTTTTGGTGACCTCTCAGTCCATTATTATGTCCCTCTGGTCACATTTGTTGCCCAAAGGGTAAGTGTGATGTACTGTGAACACCCTGAGCTCATGTCACAAGCCCTTGGCCAAGGCCCTGTACAGCACATAGATCAATATCCTCGTTCTATGCTGAAGTCGTTTCACTTTTTGTCCTCATAATCATAATTATTTTTCTTCCCAGATGATGAATGACGACGATTCCTCCCCTGACAGCTACGTCAAAAAGGTTGGTTCATTTTCATGTTCATGCGAGTCTAGTCAGCTTTTACGTCACATGGGTCAACTGTGCAAATGTGCTGTAAAGGTAATCATCAAAGCAACAATGTCTGATCGTGTGGAAAGAGCAACACCACACAGATGTATAAATACACAACATTACCAGTCCAATGTCGTCACTCAGTACCAAGAACCTGACTGATACTGTATGTGTTCCCACAAAAAAATAGTAGAGCTTGATTTAAATTAAGTTTAGTTCCAACATCCTCTCCTGAAACACCACCTTTCAAAGAGAACCCAAACTTTAGGGAAGCTTCAGACACACAAAAATACACTGACACTGGCACACAGAGCGATACATCCCATTAGCCAGTCGCTGACCACTTTATGAGGTGATAAATTTATTGAAGAAACTTGGCAGCCTGGCTTAACAGCCAGTGTCGGTAGGTCAGGATAGGTCAGCACTTGGGTTCGTGTCCATCTAATGGTCCGTGAAAGAACAATGGCCCTAACCAAGTGGACACTCTGTGTGACTTGGTGAAGCCGCGAAGCATGGCGGTGGCTGAGGTCACTGGCAACAGGGAGTCTCGGACTGACATCAAAATGAGCGATGAGCCACAAATGATGTGAGGGTTTTAGCTTTCTCAATGATGTTGGATTTTGGAGGCGGGAGAAACGTGCAATTAACAATTAGTACAGTGCCATAACTACCTGTGTAAAATAGCAAGCTGAGAGCTTTGAAATGGTTTGATTCTTTTTTTTTAATTTGATATTCCCACAGAACAGTATTGTCAGTATTGTTGTAGGCTATGTGCTGCGCCCCAATGAGTAGTTATTTTCTTCTTTTTTGTGCATGTCTGTTAGCTCAATTAGGACACATTATATGTTAGCATCAAGCTAGGAGACATACGTTAGACACAATTATATGGTTCGGTTAAATATTTAAATATACAATGTTTAATTTGTGTTTGTTTTACGTGTCAGTTATCCAGTAATCTTCAACTGAGAGTGATAGATGAATAGCTTGGAGCGAACACACTGTGCCTCTTATATTTTAAATACATTTACATGCATTTAAGCATGTAGGGGAAGTAAAGTCATGTTAAAGGTTTTTTTTAATTGATGTTTCCTCCATCAAGACTTTGACTTACCTGTGTGGTTTTGGAATATAACCCACATGATAAATGGGGGTTCACTGCCTCAAAATGTTTAACTTTCCAGTGTTCCCACCTTTCCCAGTCAAATGCATCCACTTTATTTAAAGCGCAACATCACTGAAGATCTATGGTGAAACATTTCCTAATACGGTATTATTATTATTAGTTATACCATCAGTCCATATTAAAAATTTATATTGGTACAATACATCAATTTAATTTAAAGTCACAGATCTTGTTTTTGTTCCAAGCAGAAAGGCATGCAAGTCACTGACGACTTAATACTGCTTATTCCCAGAGCTTGTATAAAGAGTTGACCACATGGTTTTTAAGCTGCTTCCTTTTCCTGATTTCGTGCAATGTGGAAAAATGATGTTTTCTAGAACCCCAACTCACACGCACATATATGTCATATTAAAATGCAGCTAAACTGCACACTGACCGTCAGAATGCAAAATATAAAACGTGCCCTCTCAACACAGGTCATTATGCAGAGTGTGAGTTGTGGTGGGTCTTCGACGGGTGGCAGCAGGGTTCATGCCAGTTATGAATATGAATGAAATTGTTCACAAACCATTTCACGAACATGGCGCATTCATCTGCATCACACACACACACATGCTGTACATATGCACACCCATAAATGACTTTTCCTGCCTTCATTATCGCTATGCTTGATTAAGGAAGAATGTGAATTAAGTTATGGCTCTGGAACAAATAATTGTTAATACCCATCTCTGCAAATGGTAGGTGTTGCCTCAAATGTATATATTCACTGCATACTTGTTGATTTAGAAAAATATATAAAACACAAACATATAAAATATAAATATATAAATAATAATATATAAATAAATATATAAATATAAAATAAAATACACCGTGTGTGTGTGTGTGTGTGTGTTTCTATGAAATAGAAGGTTTGAAGACTTGTCATCGCATCCTCAGCTTCCATAAACGCAGATCAAGCCTTATTGATAATGCACGTGAGAAAACGTGCATCGTCCTATCTGCACACAGACATAAAATAAATAGATCTGAATCCCCTCTCTACTTACTGCATTCATCCTCCGCTCATTCCTTGGCTCTGTGGCTCGCTTCGTAGACAGGAGAGTGTTGTTCAAGCTATAGATGGCTATCAGAGACCAATGGGGAAAGTATCAGGGATTGTTTGATTTGGTCTGGTCCGGCCACACAAAACCTGACTATCCGTCTGTTTAGCTGTCTAGGCCCTGCTTACATGTGCTCTCCCTCGCACACACAGCCAAGTCTGTTGAAGTTAATAGGGTGTCAGAGTGGCTGTTTCTTTTTTAGAGTCCCTGGATTTAAAGGTGATATAAAGATGGGGGTGGTGATGAAGACAGTCTCTGCTTTGTGTATGTCTCTGTACTAATCCTCATCTTCAGAGGAGCGCCGCTGTCCACCCTGATGTGTGTAAACTCACGCAGATCAGATGGCAGATAATGACTTCCAGATAGACACCCTTCTTTCAGGCAGCAGAGGAAATCAATGAGCACTGATTGCTTTTTTCCCAAGACGATCATCTCCCCCGTAGGCGACTATCTTTCTCTCACCTCCTGTCTTGGGTTTTTTCTCCGTGAGCTCCGTTCATTCGGTCCTCAGATAAAATCTTTTCATGTTGCTTTTCATAGAAGATTAACTGCTAAAGCGAAATGTGTCATGAGGATATCTGTGACGCTGCTTGCTTGACTTCACTTCACACTGATGCTCTTCAGAGAGTAATTAATGGATCGTCTGATTCATATGCTCTCTTGGTAAATTATTACCATCACCATTAGATTGTTTGCCATTTCTAGATCAAAAACAATGTATTCATTGTGTTTTATTGTGTCATAGCTCCTAAATGGGAGAATGACAGGGGTTGAATTGAACTCTGACCTCAGAAAAGATTTTCCACACTCTGTGTTGAAAAACATTAGAGCCAACGGGGGTCAGTGGCAGCTGTGGGTGTGCATGTGCATACACTTGAGTATGAATCGAATTTTTTTTTTTTGTTCCCCATATCAAGCTGGATAAAAGAGTTTCTAAATAGGGTCGCTAAATGACCCCGAATGTACGAGGGCTATTATGTGGACAGAGGGAGGCTCGTGGGTCACAAAAGTGATCCATGGCTTCGGGCCATAGTTTACCTCCTGCCAACTCCACCTGAAACACTCACTCCCCCCTGAAATGGTCTCATGATTGATTGATAATTATGATAATTTGTTTGAAATGATTATCTGGATATTATAATCACTGCCTCCCCAGTGT
The DNA here is from genome assembly GCF_054491065.1 of Syngnathus leptorhynchus. Lineage (NCBI taxonomy): Eukaryota > Metazoa > Chordata > Actinopteri > Syngnathiformes > Syngnathidae > Syngnathus > Syngnathus leptorhynchus. Next base: position 14,340,040 of record NC_141195.1, read on the forward strand.
GCCATGGGAGCAAGTCATTTTTCATAATGCTGAACGTCACAAATGCCCCATGGTTATGAGGATACAAGTCTGTGTGTGTGGGTGTGTGGATGCGTGTGTGCGAGTGTGCGTGCGCGCCCGTGCGTGTGTTCGGTTCGAGTGCTTTGGGCTTGCCGCTTGGGCCCAAGGAATGAGGACTGTGGCGGGATGTACAAATAAAATTGCAGAAAAAGTTTTTTGTTGCTAAATTTCAGTCCATTTGTAACTAATACAGAAAATAGGCTTTACTGCATGTCGGTTTCACCCTATAGAAGAAAGTGAATAAATTCCCTAGATGGGTATCAATAAGATGTTATCGACACTACTACTTTTAATGGTATTGCCTATCTGTCCAGTGCCTTAATGGTATTTTAATCAGTAATTTTGGGGGTTTAGAGAAACATCAAAACAAAAATATTATAACCTTTTTCAAAATAAATATACATGTCTTTCAATTGAAATATTAATGTAAAATGCTTCATTTTTAATTATTTGAACAAAACACTGTTGTACTGTTAAACATTTTACAATTTTTTTTTAGTTGTTAAAGACAACTTTTGTAGAGTAGCAAGGCTGGAACATGCTGATATGCTGAATGATACTGCGACATAAGCTACAGTGGGGCCAAAGAAAGTGTGGGTAAGATTTTAGATTATGTGCTTTTGTTTTGCAAGTTTGACTTTTTATGGGATGTTATGCCATCAATCGAATACCTCACCCTAGATGGTAGGTGGATGTGGGTGTTAATGAAGGACTGGATGGAGTTGGTAAGTAGCAATGGATAGATCTAGACAATGTAGTGATGGATGTACAGACAAATAGACGGAATACACAATAACAGTCTCGTTATCAATCAAGACCCTAGTGGTGTGCTTGTCATTCTCCAACTCGAACCAACTAAGAGAGGGGGTTATGTATTTTTTGTGTGATCTGTATGTGTGCGTGAGGGGAGAGGTGCAGGAATAATATTTGTGATTTTCACTTTGCCCCAAGATGACTTAATGATGATATGGGTCTTTTTCTTCTGCTGGGCAGGGTTACTTTTAATGGGGCCTGAGTGACATGTTGTTATATGACTGCATAAGCTGCAACCCCCAAAACACACACTCACACACACACAGCCCAATATTCCGAGTTTGTGCTCACATGTTCAAAATCCTGCTTGTTGAGGAATGTTTGCTTCATGGACAGGATAATCTTTCAAAGCATACCGTCGCCTCCTGACACTGTCTTGATCATACACAAATGAAGTTTAACCCATCATAACTCATGGAATGCTCACTTGTATATATTATATGTCTTTTTCAGTATATATACGTATGGTCAAAAATAATATACATTCATTAAAAGGATTTTGATGGTAATCTGGGGCAGGGAAAAATGTGTTTCGCATCTGTCTATAAATTTTAACCTCTGTGTATTCTACTTTGGAAATACAAAATATACATCTTTTGTGTTTCAACATTTGCTTGTCAGAAGTGTCTTACGTCAGACTATTTCTTTAATGACTATGTAAGTATCGGTGAGGGCTGTTGGCCAACAATTTTAAGGGGATCTTGTCAAAGTTGAGGTGAGTTGAGATGGAATGAGAATTTAAATGGTCTTCAAGTCTGGCTTGCCTGTGGGAACTTTGACTGGGATGGTTAGTGTACCCCTTCCAGTTTGCGTACCAAGCCAAACGGTCCTCTGAGGATGCAACCTGCTCTGCCCTCCACTCAACCCTCACCCACCTGGAAAAAAAAGAGACTCATATGTGAGATTGCTGTTTGTGGACTTCAGTTCTGCATTCAACACCATTATACCACAGCGACTCATCTGCAAACTCGACAAACTGGGTCTCAGTATCTACCGCTGCAACTGGTGACTGGACTTCCTCTGTCAGAGGCCTCAGGTGGTACGTGTTGGCGACAATATCTCAAGCAGCATCACGCTGAGCACGAGGGTCCCCCAAGGCTGCGTACTCAGTCCGCTGCTCTTCACCCTGCTGATGCATGACTGCACTGCAACCTACAGCAACAACCGCATGCTGAAATTTGCTGACGACACGACTCTGAAGGGTCTTGTCACCAAGGGCGACGAGACTCAATACAGGTCGGAGGTCGACCTTCTGGCCACGTGGTGCAGGGACAACAACCTCCTGCTGAACGTCAGCAAGACCAAGGAGATTGTTGTTGACTTCCGGAAGTGTCACACCCAACACCTGCCACTGACCACCGATGGTGCTGTAGTGGAGAGAGTGAGCAGCACCAGATTCCTGGGGGTGCACATCAGTGAAGACCTCTCCTGGACCACTAACACTGCATCACTGGCAAAGAAAGCTCAGCACCGCCTGTACTTCCTGCGGAAACTCAGGCGAGCAGGTGCTCCATCAGCCATCATGACCACATTCTACCGTGGCATCATTGAGAGCGTCCTCTCCAGTTGTATCGCTGTGTGGGGTGGTAGCTGCACTGAATACAACATGAAGGCCCTGTAGCGCATCGTGAACACAGCTGGTAGGATTATTGGTGCTTCACTCCCCTCCCTGAAGGACATTTACACCTTCCATCTCACCTGCAAGGCGACCACGATTGTGTGTGATGTGAGTCACCCTGCTCACACTTTTTGATCTGCTGCCTTCTTGGAAGAGGTACAGAAGCCTGCGCTCCCGCACCACCAGACTCACCAACAGCTTCATACTCCAGGCTGTTAGGATCCTGAACTCTCTCCCGCCTCCACCCTCGGCTGCATAACATCCTGACCTTTTGGGCCACGTTAGCTGCCTTGCACTACTCTCGCGCTATATTCTGACTGTCTGCTGTATGCACACTTGCTCCATTTTTGCTACTCTTATTTATTTTTTTAATTTTTATTTGTTATTTATTCATCGCTTCTTGTTTTTACTTTTTGTGTTGTTTTCTTGGAAGTTTTGTAATATGTCTTGTCACCGTGGGATTGTGGGAAACAAAAATGTAAAAAAAAAGTGTCTTGTGTCTTGGCATGTGAAGAAATTGACTTTGACTTAATCATTGTCAAATTTAACATGTTATGATATTAGAATAACAGAAATGGAATGGCTTTGTCACCTCAACTCATAAACTCATAAACTACCAGGGCCACTTAGATGTCCCCAGAATTTTTGCAGGTTAAGAGACAAATACCCAGGCAAAGAAAGTGAGTGATGGATGGAAACCTGCAAAGGACAAGAGACAGCCAGACACCAGGGAGTGGAATTGGGGGGTGGGTGATGGGGAGGAATGCCAGAATGCCCAAGAGAGGCAAGAACTGGCAGCCCAGTATACAGACACGGTCTGTCTGGGCTGAGAGACAGCCAGGGTGGGCCAGCCAACACAAGGTCATGTGAAAAAAAAGTCACCCTTTCTCCATCCACCCACCTATCCATCAATCAGAAGCCATCCAAACTGATGCATACACATTTTAGCAGCCAAAGGTATGTAACATTTGCACCCAAAACAGAAAAAAACAGAGGAATGGAAGTGAAGGATAAGACACAGCAAGTCTAGCCCTAACAGCTCTTCGGGGAGCTTTTAGCCCCAGAGTGCTAAGTGAAGCATAGTGTGTGTGTTGAGGCCGCTGTGCTTTGAACACAAAAGAGGTCGCACAGCGACACACATGGTCACAAAAAGGCACACTATTTAAAATATGTACACAATGGAAATTGTATGTCATTGAAAAATGAAAATGAGCGGCACAATACAAAACAAATATTGAGAAGACTAATTTTCAGTCTCGGTTATGTTAATACTGATGTTTTACCATTTGAAACCTTTTGAGTATTCCTGCTTCATCCATTGCTTTCTCCTCATTTCCCTTCCCTTGCTCCACCTTCTACCCCCTCCCATCCATTCCACCAATCACTGCTGAACACTCCACTCTTTGACTAAGTCTTAATCTTCATTACAGGGCATTAGTCCACTAGGGAGGCCCTGTCTCGTCTCCCCACAGCGCAGCCTGGCACTATCCCGCAAAGGAACGTCCCGCCACTGCATAGCACAGACACCCTGCCAGCCGACACCCCCGCCTCCCCCTCTCACCACCTTCACCTTGCTCGGCCCTTTGCTGGAATGAAATGTTAACTAAACGGCTGGCCCTAATCCACATGAAGAAGGTGTAGGGTGCGGAGGTGGGGGGGTGGGGGGACTGGAAGAGAGAAACAATAGCGGCGGCCCCGGACGCCTCCGTTTTAAAGCAACCATCAATCTTGCTCACCAGGAGACGTCACTTTCTTTCTTTTTATGGCATAGACGTGATCATTAATGACTACATCTGCGGGAAATAAATGAGACCAATATGTGGCCCAGCATCCACTCAAAGAAGGGAATGTTGGCATGTCTGTCAGCCGTACAAAAAAAAAAGACTCTTTATATAGGTCCTACACATAATTGTTGTATTTGTGCTGTCAGAGGACAACTAGGAAATCATAGCATTTGAACCCAGACAATAGCTGGTGTGCAATATGATTCATCGATTGGCAGTAATTTTCCATTTGAGGATGGAAAACACAGTTGTACTCACTCATGAAATTTGCTTTCCAATCCAAAAGTGCCCCAAGAATTGTTGGCTGCCTCACCCATGTCAGTAAACAACCACAGCATACAGCACAGGGAATCATCTTTCCCGAGCTAACAAAGACAGTTGACTGGCTTCCAATTGGGTAATTAAAAAAGGATGGCTAATTGAGTAAACAAGCACGGAGGCCGTCACCCCTAATTAAGTGATTAGAGGAAGAGCACCCTCAGCCGCTCGGTGCTAATTAACACATACGCGACAGCACGTAGTGACACCGGCGAGGACATGAGAATTATCTGTTGGAGAAACAATGATTAGGCTGAGTGGGGGATCCCGGGAGAGGTGGGAGAATGACAGCGATTCACACGCGCGCACGTGCTCACCAAGTGTGTGTTCTTGTGCTAATTAATGGCGGCTAATCCTTTTATTCACTTAGTTACATTGAAAGTGATGGTAACAGTTCGCTGCAGTTCCCGGAGAGCGAGCCGTGTTGGGTTCATTCAGGCCCCGGTAGAGAGAAGCAGACGCTCGCAACGCCGCTTTTGTTCCCCCATGCAGACTATTGACTCAGGTAATAGACTGGCCGAGGGAAAATTCACTAGGCAAATGTAATCATCCACTCAAATCTTTGTATGCATTTACATATTTTGTTTGTACATCTTCACTCTGCCACATCAACGCCAAAAGCCATTTGGCTTTCCATAAGCCATTGGGACAGACTCGATACGGGAATCGAAGCGTACTCTAATCTCAGCTGTGACATTTCGGATGGAGAAGCTCATATTTTCACAAAGAATTCTTCCCCAGGGAGTATTATCCACAACATTAACCAGGAAGTCTAAGTGATTACCCCACCCCCCGAATTCTCTTTGGGAATATTCTCGTGTGTGTATATGATGTGATTCATTCTCATACAAGCCCATATCTAGTCAAATATTTAGTTGGATATTAATGGCTTTGCTCAATGAAAAGAGATTTTGCCATTAAAAGGGTCAGTCAGCGATTTGTGCTGAGAAACAAAATTGAACGCCACTCAGTAGAGCCTGAATTTTACCATATGCATTATTCACTGAGGAAAATAGAATTGTTTTGAATAATGTAACATTCAATAAAATGGGAGGATGTGTATACAAATACATATAACTTTGCATATATGTAATATAAATGTGCACCTAAATTAGTCCAGGGCCCTCCCTTACAAAAACTCATTTCAGTCATCATCAGTCCTCCTGATGACAAATAACAATCAAAATGACTTGAGACGTTAGATTTAAAATCACAGAAAAAAATAATAATCACATATTTTCAAAGAGATTTTTAATCAGGTGCCTCCAAAAAAATAAAAGGTCAGCTTTATTTTTCCCTGAGTGTACTGGATTTTCACAGCTGAGCACAAAAGCAGATTAGCCAGTCTTAAAGTAAAAAAATGCATTAATTAAGTACCACCCCGGGGGATTAAAATCTAATTATTTTCTGGCGCAGAAAGAAATGTTTTTCCATGTTAGGTCATGGTGTTATCTGCATCCAACAATGCCGCTCTTTCTTGCACCCCCTCCTCATGCACCATTGTGTGGCTGATTTAAGATCCCCAGCTAATGGGCATACCTGCCTGACAAACATGACTTCTTAGCAGGTGACTGCTGTCAAGTATGTCTAAAATAACAGGTAAATGAATTAGCAATAAAATGGACTTAGGGGTAACAGGTCCCCTAATCACTAAAGAGATGCCATTCACTTGCCTTAAGACGGCAGCATTTTTCACCACTTGCTGGCCACCGACCCCCTCAGCACCACAACACACTTCTAATGGAAGGCTCTCTGCTTGAGTTCTGAGCCTTTCTTCTCCCCCCCATCCCTTTTCTCTCCCGTAAAATGATCAGTTTTGATTATCGCCGGCAACAGGCTCTTAGCAGCGGTCGGAAGCGGTGTCTCGCAGACCTGAAAGGCCCTCAGCAGGTCGCAAGAAGCTTTTGAAATTATGGGGCTTGGTTCGGAGGGAGAGTGCTCCGTGCGCTGCTTCAGAGGCCATTTAATCAACTGCTGACTTTTGATAGTCAAATTATGGCTAATTACGGGAGCACCTGCCCCCAGGGTCAAAGAGTGGAACTGACTTAATGGGAGCTATCATAGAAGTAGGGGGGGGGGGGTTGATTTTTATGTCTTGTGGATTGATTGGAAAAAACTTTTAGGGCCACTCATAAGTGCTTCAATTACCAAGCTTTTGCATCCAATATCTGACTGACAAAGATAGTGTGGCACGTGGATAAAACTGACTTTTGTCCGTTTGTAGTTTGACAGTATACCTGGAAATGGTTATTATTGTTCCTTTTTTGATTAAAGAAAGCATTACATTGCTTTTGCAAAAAAATGACAGAATATATAAAGCGTATTGCTATATTTCAGAGAATAAAGGCGTCTATTCCAGGATAAAATTACATTACAAGGATAAAATTTGCATCGGTAAAATACAGATTAGAAAATATGACTTTCTTTCCTTTCCTTTATTCCTTAAAATCACAACTTGTTATCCTGACATGTCTTTTTTGTGTTAAAGTACATCATTTTCATAACATTAAAATTTTCTTTGACATTCACACATAGCGGTTGTTTAATTGATATCAAGATTGCCAGTGGGTCGTTGGTAAGAATGTTTTACCTGCAAGTGAAGAACCACTGATCTCTACCGGCATTCTACTAGCTTTTGAAGTCATTCAACACTGATACCTTACACTCACATTTAAGATATTTAAAAAAATCAAATAACAAAAGTTTTGTTTCAAACAAATGACAGAGCCCCAATTCTTAGTTGTGCAAACATTGAGGTTACCTTTAAATTTTCCCGTCATTAATCTTGGTGCACCCCTTGGACGGGTACTCATGCATTCACAGTTTAGAAATCCCTGCTCTAAAGGAGGTCATGTAAAAGAAGAGTAGAAGGTGACATCCAAAACTGCACAAAAACTTTGGTAACGGATAAACTCTTATTGAAAGAGAATGTGTTGATCTCAGACCAGGTGGTACCACTCGTGCTGCTGCAAGCCCCCCGGCACTTCACCCTCCCCACGAGCGCCAACTCAGTCCCCGCGCTCTATTGTTCAGGGACAAAGGCTATGTAAAGATTTGTCAACGATTACAAAGCTGCAATGCCACGGCTCAATTACTCAAATGTTGCTTACCACTTTAAGACGTGTTTGTTCTCCCGCGTGTGTGTGTGTGTGTGTGTGTGTGTGTGTGTGTGTGTGTGTGTGTGTGTGTGTGTGTGTGTGTGTGTGTGCGTGCACATGTGTGTGTGCGTGCACATGTGTGTGTCTGTGTGCGTAGTCCCTGTGAGATATTAACTGGCTTGTGGCTGTGTCAGCACCGCCACGCTACGTTTTTAGTCTTTCATGTTCCATTTATTTGACCCCTGGCTCTCAAACACGCAGCAGCTTCACTTTATACACAACTCGGCACCTTTATACACACACACACGCACACACACACACACACAGCACGACAAACACACTCACGCACCTCTTGGCATACAACAGAGCAATCAATTCCTTTCTGTGACCCTCTCCCTCTTTGTGCTATCACAAACCATATTTGCCCCATCCAATCAGTTTGATTAATCATGCACCAGACTGCAGCTTTGCAATCAGATGACCAGAGTATCCCACCCCCTATCACCAGCTCTGCACACACACAAGGGGACACACACACACGCACACAAATACGCAGTCGTGGTTGTGGCTGACTATTTCCCAATAGACATCCTCTGCGTGACAGCACCATAAACTGCCCATTTATCAAAGTGTCCCCCGTCCAAACACACGCACAGACACATGCACACATATACTCACATGCACACATGCGCGGATGGATATTCCAAAATCATTCTCTTAGTAATGGAAAAAGAATCCAAACAAAAATGTATTTATGACCAGTCAATCATCATCAAGAAAGTTTAGAAATAACCATATTTATAATTAAGGAATGGATCCCCACCTCCAAAAAGATGATGTTGATTTTTGGTGTGAAATTATTTGAGTCAAACAAAAAAACTAATGATACTCTCGGTGTCCATTGCATGTGCAGCGTTTGGCTTCAGCAGTCGGATTGCATTTCCAAACAAGCATTCCTCATTTGAATCCTCATACTGACTGATGTGAATACATCACAGAGCTGTGGAAGTTTATTTCAGTCCAGAGAGTAGTCAGATGTTCTCTGAGAAGTATGATGGCTTTATTGAAAGGAGAACATGGTGATATTTTGAGGAGAGTCAGATATATGTCGGAATACTTAAAATATAAACACACAAGTTAAGATGAAGAGCGTTGTAGATTTTGTCAAGTTTGTCAAGAGTCCATGTTTTGACATACTGATGTCGTCAGAATGAACAGTTCAGTGTGAAATGTTTGTGTCTGTTGCTGAGAAGAAAAACCGGACTGGGTTCATTCAATCATCAAACAGAAGTGCTTGTAAAAATTATTTAATTATATAATAATTTGATGAATATGCAGGATGGCAATTTTCCACACACAGAGCTGTTTATTAAAGTTTATAAAGAACATTTGATATTCACCCATTACTCATTAGGACAGGTTTTTCTGAATTGTATTTTTTGTCCAAGTGGCACGATTGCTTCTTTGCCGTTATTGAACGTGTGCTCTCGTGAAAGCGTAACGAAAGCTTTCTTTGTTTGTGAGTTCACTAGCCTGTTGCCCTTCAGGATTAGCTGCATAATTTCAGGGGGCTTCATGCTGAGCCTCTGCCGTTCTTTAGGGCGCAGCAGTCAATAGTAATAATGGAAGACGTACTGTATTCATAGACGTGTGATGGCGGGGGTGGCCGGAGCTTGCTCTCAAGCTGCTGTATCACTTGAAGATTTAAAAGCCCTGTTTTATTTTTATTTTTTTACCCTTTCACATGATTTTCTTGTTTTTTGTGTCTCCCTCTCACACTTTCTTTTGTACGTCTTACCTCCCCTTTCTCACCATCAATCTTTCAGACTGGTGCTTACAAACACATCCTTGCTTTCCTGTCTTTGAAATAATCATGACTAGTTCTTATTTGTGTAGGAATGATTTAGTGGCACATTTCAATATTTCAACAAGCAGTTTGAAAATCAGTGAATATATATATATATATATATATATATATATATATATATATATATATATATATATATATATATATATATATATACATATATTCACAATATTCACTATTTTATGTATATTTGATATATATATTTGATATATATATTTGATATATGTAATATATATATATATATATATATATATATATATATATATATATATATATATATATATATATATATATATATATATATATATATATATATGAGGCATCATACTCAGATTGTGTAAACAGCTAAATGTGACAATTGCAGGCACACACCTGAAGTCTTTCCTCATGTGCTAACAGCTTCTGCCCGGGGCAGCCAGCAGCTCATTGAAGCCTTTTTTATTGCTGGCCTGTGTTCCAGAGGGCACCCAGTGTCAGTAATCAGGATATGGGGGTTATCCTGGCTGACCCACGTATTGAGCCTGCTAGTGAGACCCTTTTCTCCAAGTTAAAAGCATTGACACTTGCTGGGAAGGCAAAGCAATATACATAGCTTTTACATAACAAAACACAACAAACAACAACACTTCTGTCATATTCTCGTGTCGTCAAACGTTTGTGGATAATTTGTGGATAATTTGAATTTAAGAGTTTTCCTGAATGTCCATCAAGCAAAAAAGATCTTGAACAGCTGCCAAAGGAGACTGCTGATTGTTTTTCCAAAGGAATTAGTGTGACCTGACCCTCTTGAGCCCAGCCATCTTTTGAATGGTTGATACTTTATTTGTTTTGTCCCTACAACAACAGAAGTCTCGGGAGCGCCGTAAGCACCCGCTTACTCCGGCATTGTCACAAACAACTAGACTCACTTTTCCTCTCCTTGTCTCTGTGGCATGGAAAAAAAAGAGCTCCATGGTTTCTACACAATCACAGGAGGCAACGGCGAAGTATGTGCGAGGCTGTGATAACACCACAGCGATGGGAGACAGATATGGGAAGGGCAACGGTGGTCACGCACACACATACTGATCTCAGCGCTTTGGCACTTTGAGGGCACAAAGCAGAGACAGGAAACTTCACGCTGAGGTTATTAGTGCTGAAACAGATGACTCAACTGAGATATTTTCGCATCATTGTTTAAATATGAGCAATCCAAGATAGACACCGGGCTACTACACAACTTTCTCTTTGTGTTGTGTACTAGTGTGTGTTGTGTGTTGACTGAGAGGCATTAGTTGAGAGTCCAGCAGTGTGCAGGCGCCCCCTATTGCTTGTCACTTAGCTATTGTGCTAACATGGCAATAAAGAGCAAAAATACACATGAAAACCCAAAGGTTTATCATCACATGTTGCAGGAATCTTGGAATGACTCTGATCATACGTAAAACATTTCTTTTAAAGGTAAACTAAATCCTGACGACAGAGACCCAATGTGTCGTGATCTCATTACAGTTCCCACTCTTGTTCTGCAACACACACACACACGCACACACACACCTACACACACTTCTCACCCATCAATCCCACAGTGACCTCTGTTTCAAATTCATTAACAAGACTGCAAAACTTGCAGACACAGCAATCACTTCAAGCAAAATAAATCCCAGCACCCGAAGAGAGATCAAAGCTGTGTGTGCGTGTGTCGGACGGGTTTCATGTATGTGTGTGCATGCGTGCCTGTAAATTATAGTAGTGTCATGTCGTCAACTGCTGAGCGAAGGGAGGAATCTGTTTGGACAACTGCTGAATGTTTTGGTTCTCCCACAGCGCAGTGGAAAGCCACGCAGCCACTGTATCCTTTACAAATTAGCCTGTGTCGTCTACCAAGCACTTTGTCTTATCCCTGGCCTAAGCCCTGACTGCCCACTGCAGGACAATCCTGGGTGGGTGCACTTAGTGTAGGTGGGGCTTATAAACAAAAAAGATCGAGCCATAGCGGATTGTTGTGCCCTCGCTAGAGGTTCAAGATCAACAAACGTTGACACTTTTGACATTGATTTCTTATTCTGTTTATTGCATTATCCTTCTGGGAAACCTTTCCAGCCTAATTAATGGTTCTGATACAAGTTGACATTTCATCCCAAGTCTCTGTTCATGAAACAAAGTGTTTTTTCACCTTAAATTCAATTGAATTTAAATTAATCCGTTCTATTACCAGAACCAAGTCATCAGATGATCACCGCCATACTTTGTCTTCAATCGATGTTATCAGTTTGTGAAATAGCAGAATTTAACTGTTGTTGTGGACAAACAGATGAGAAGTTGACTTTTATTGGGTTGTGTAAATAATGCCCTCATAAAAGGCTGTATTTTAATTTAGTCATGTACATATTCTTACTACATCTTAACTTTGTGGGTTTATACAGGCCAAATTGTGAATATTTGGACTGTTATGGAGAGGTAGGGTCATGAAAGGAGTGTCCACACCGTGGCCCCGGGAGTATTGACGCGATCAACTAGATCGACTTGATACTGCTAATCCTTTCACCACTACAAGCAAATGTTACAAGCTACAACACAACTACAAGCTACGCTACAAGCTGCGCCGAAAGCTGCAAGCTATAAGCTACAAAGCTACAGAACAGAAAACAACATCATGCCTGGAGATAGACTCAAGTCGATCTTGGAAACGAGGAACCTCCTCACGACCAGCATTGACAATCCTATCTGTGAACGTCGAAGGGTTCTCCTCTGCAAAACAAACAATCTTAGCCGATCTATGCAGCAAACAACCATGCACAGCACCGGACTTCGCAGAGTTTAATGAAAAGGGACAGAAATGTGTTCAGCTGTGGCTGAACCACATCTAGCCAAGCCCTGTAATTAACTGCCTTGTAGCCACAATAATAAGAAGAATGGAGGTCCGTTTGCTTTATGAGGACTGCTGGGATATTGATGAAAATACCTACTGCTCTTCTCTCAGATGCAGTCCTCTCCGAATAAACCAAACGAAGAGGCAAAACACCCTTGCGGAGTTCATCTTTTGATGCTGGTTTCAATAAGGTCCAGGAAATTGGTATCATTTTTAATGGTGGTTGGAAGTTCAAAATGTTTCACCTAACATTTGGTTAGAATCTAAAATATACAACTTTTGGAAGATTCTAAAGATATACTGACTGAATGAAGTAAATGCCATGATGTGCAGTAAAAAGTGAATGACAACATGACATTGTGCTGGATATATGCCATGGACACTTGACGTTGCACGTTGTGTGAAGTTTTCCATCTACTGTTGGCTGTAAATGTTCATCTGTGTCTGGTTAACACAACTGCTACAGCAGTGGAAGAAGGTCAACTCTCATCATGTGATGGCTGGAACTTTACAAAGATAATTTGTTTTCAAATGTCCAGCCTTCATCAAGTCAAAAAGTGTGTTTTGATGTCAGAATGACAATATGCAATTATTCAAATTGAAGGATGATTATCAAATCTGATATGTGTAAGCCCAAATCAAATAACGTGGTGTGCATATCTCCTCTTTTTAAACTGTAAAGTGTTATAGAATATCAGGTGGTCGACCCATAAGGAGGAAATCCTTTGGGCTGGCTTGAGTCACATTTTAACAGTTTAGCCATTGTTCAGTCTCAGACATCAACACTGCTTTTACAAAAAAAAAGGGAGGGGGGAGTGGCCACACTCAGTTCATGCCAGAGTGGGAGTAAGTGAAGATACAGGAAGATGAAATGAACAGGCAACACCTCTGTCATCATGAGTGCATTTAGGACTGATACATTGCTGCAGTGCAACACCGCTGACGTTGTTCCCGGCCCACACTTGGCCAATCCATACTACTTATGAGTTTGCAAGGGAGGGCAACAACCAGAGAAATCCAGTTACTCAGCAGGAGATTGTCTTTACTCTCTAAATAATATCACTAGCAGCTTTCGTATAATGAGTGTGTCTGAAACATAAGTATTTGTCTCCTGCAAAGGGTGGTGGCATACTGCCAATCATGACAGTTTTTGCACGCTAATTATATGATGTCATCATTGGCTGCAAATGCCTACGTGTCTTTCCCTGGCAATCGCAGACCTCCCAAAAAGTCAAACAATGCTCTTGGACCAACAATAGTCTTTCTTAGCATTGTATTAATAAAAGTGGAAAACAATTTCCTGTATGATCACTTTTCATCTGGAGCTGTAACAAGATGTCACTGATTCTTCCAGGGCAGTGCGGTGTTCCATCGCCTTGGCCGAACATTTGTGAACCTCTTTTCCGAAATTTGCCTCAGTTGTCTGTAATATGCACCAGATGACTCATTGGCAGACCATACATTGTGACCATTATTCGTGCAATTGTCCTTTCGCAGGTCTGCATGAGAAATTGTTGCACCAATTATCTGTAAAGGGTAGCTCAAATTGAGCTGGTACTCGTCACTTGGCTATTTTGAATAAGGCTGGCATGTTGTCGTGGAAGTTTCGTCAAGATTTTATAAACAGCCTTGTGCAGATGTTTTCTGCTACTTTTTTGATACTTGATTTTGAATTGGAATCCATGTTTATGACTCAGTTGCTGTTGTCAACGCTTAACCACTGGAATTTAGCAGCTGGAGGTTAGGGGTTGAAAAAAATTCTTATTGTCTATATGACATGACATTTATCTGGCTTCACTCTTCTGCCGGTCTTTTCACAAAACAAGTATGCGTAATGTAAATCTCAGTCTGGGTGGCAAAGATTTGCATGGTTGAGATGTTTTGGGGACCGCAGGCTATAATCCAGGACACAGGGACTCTTCAACAGGTTGGGGAGGGGGAATGAGGCAAGCAACGTCACTGTGAAATTTTTACTTTAAAGATTTCAACAACTACTAGCATTTTCCCTCCCTCATTGCTATGAATTTTATTTTAAAAACATAAATGCTTTTTTGGTGCTAGCAGTCGTACAGTAGATATACTGTGTGCTTCTGAGTGTTCCCTGATTGTAGGCAGCAGTTAGAAGAAAGCAACATGAAGCAAAGGGGAAATCTGGTCGGTCTATATTCATTCATTCACTTCATTTTAAAAGGTCCTGATGAGTGGTTGTCAGCTCTTTGCCAATAACACACAGACCACGTGCTGCCGGTTGTTATCAAGGGCACCGAGAGAATATTTGTGGTCACTGCAAAGAATCTACCCGTAACTGTTATTAAATCTTGTGAGGTATAAACTCAGATGTGTGTGGGTTTTTTGCAACCAAAATAGAATATTGCCTCCATAAACAAAGTACGTATTTTCTGTCGTAATGTCACAAAGCAAAACCGCTGATTGCACCCACTTCTGGAGAACCACATTGCCCAGATTAATCAGGGCAGAGGCGAAATGCAACAGGCTTATTTAAAAGAGTAAAATGTTGGAAAAAGCTGAAACATTTAAGGCAAGGGTTAGTGGGTCACTCAGTGACCAGCCAACTCGGCCATTTTCCAACATTTTGTGTGCTACAACTGCGCACCCGAGGGGGAATGTTCTCTCACAGTGGCGCTAGTAATTGAATCAAGCCAGAATCGAACACGCCAGCCCCCTCCGTTTTCCTATCCTCCTTTTGCCTGCCCACTCGCCCACCCTGGCCTCGGCTTTAAAAAGGTAAGCTTTGTGGTTAATGGGAAGCAGATGTGAAGTGAGGCCTGCGTGGTAAAGGTGCAGAGTCAGAGCCCCCACATGCACCCCTGACCACGAATATATCTTCATTGCCCAGAATACGGGTGTCCTCTTACATCTGCTCCAGCACGTCAAATCACACTCATCTGTGTGTGTGCGTGTGTGTGTGTGTGTGTGTGTGTGTGTGTGTGTGTGTGTGTGCGTGCATGTGTGTGTGTGTGTGTGTGTGTGTGCGCGCAAAATGAGTGCAACAAGGTGACCACTAATGTGTGCGTGCGTGTGTGCGTGTGTGTGTGTGCGTGTGTGGACCCCTGGGATGTGACTGACACGCATCCCTATCACCAGGCCCTGACAGCTCCACACGTCTGGCTCCAATATCCCCACACTGTTTCTTCGGAAACACCATCCCATACAACCGTACGCCTCGTAATGACACTCGTTAGCGTGTGTGTTTGTCGGAGTGTGTGTCTATGTGTGTGTTTGGGCAGAAAGATTCAGTTACAACATGAAGCTTTGACTTCTGACACTAAAAGTGATAATCAAAGTACCTGATTGCATGATTAAATATATATCCTACATCTGTTTAATTTTGATTTTGGGATTCATAATTCATTTAAAAAATAATTAAATTTGATTTAAAATATGAAAATATTCTTAACATAGGTCTCAAGGGTAAATATGCAATGAAATTTTGAAAAGTCCCACTCACTCTTAATATATTGTTCCCCGAAACCTCACTTGAGTATCATACCAAACGCATGTCATGTACAAAAGCAAACCTTCAAATATTGATTTATTAAATGATAAAAATCTGACTGCTATATACCACAAACTCACCATCCAGTCCAGCCTGTGTCCCAAGCAGCAGCACTTTTTCCTAATTATGTTTTTTTACCAGGCCTTTTCTATTTCAGTCCATTATACTCCACACATGTAATTATGGTCTAAAGCACTATATGTTAGTCCTAAATCTGGCTTGTCACTCGAAAACCTCGGGATCACTTTCCAAAGCTTGACATAGCCGTAATGCTGTCCAGCTGTTGTTTAAAACATATGGAAGCGGGACACCATTTGATGCCAACACTACATACTGTATGCTCACACAATAACCTTGTGCATGCAATTATTTGATTTGATTCACTTTTCATCAAACAGCTACCTTGAATCATTTTGAACTGATGCTAAATATATCCATTACCCTTCAGTATCAACGGTGTATCAACGATGGTCTTTTAACATATAAAGACAGGCAAACAGAATTGTTTTGCAATAGAGGGCATTAAATTAACTTTTAAAATACAAGCACTTTTCCAACCTTGAAAAGATAAGACTACACTTGAATTGAGGAATAATAAATATGCGGAGGAAAGCTGCACACACAAGTGGATGGCAAGAAATTTCAATGTTGCGCTAAACATAATTTGTTTCAGTAGCTCAATTAAAAATGTGAGAGTCACTAAACAGAGTGTGATATAGTAGTGTGTAATTGTCATGGCTCGTAACTGTCCCATTTGGATGGACACAATTGTCGGCATTAAAATATCTGTCTGCCTCTCCCACCAACCTTTGTCACTTTCCATCCAGACAAAGTAGACACAACATGAACTATACGGGACTTTGTACCCTGTCCTTCATCACTCGCTTCATCCTGCTCTACCTCAGAGGATTTGGCAGTAGCCACAAGCCAAAACAATGAGAAAACACAAAGTTGCCTGTCAATATAGTCATTGTGCAGAAAATAGGATGAAGACTTTGCTGTAGGGCCATCAGAGGAGAAAAATGGGGAGAAAAAAAGACACGCAAAGCCAAATGAGAGAAATAAGTGTGAGGCAGCATCATGGAAGGAAGCAGACAAGGATATGCAGAGGCAGCGCAAGAGGAGACCTCCCCAGAGAGACCGGGCCAGAGTGAGTTAGCAAGTGAGCAGCCTATTGACAGACACACCGAACCACAGATGAGTGAGGAAATCCCTTCTGAGCGCACACTCCATAAAAACACCCAGCTGCACTGTTTGTGCGCATGTGTGTGTGAGTGAATTGAAGGGTGTATTCGGTTCAGATTGTGTATTCTACCCTTAGGACCCTCTGGCTCTACTGAGTCATTCAAAAGGATTTTACAGACATTTTGCAACAAAACACACACATGCAATAACAATAACAATTCTGAAGTCATTTGGCCCCTTCCTCTGCAGATGGCTTCTGGCTGCTCTGTTTGTTTGGAAATCTCTTTTAAAGTCTGATGCAGCTTCTCAGTGTAACATCTTACATCACCAATGCCCACACAAACATGTTCTCAAATAGTATGTCCCATGAGTTCTGGGGTAATTTGCAGAATTGAAGACTTTATAATCTCTGCCGGTGCAGTCGCCTGTCTCAAAACAGAAATCAAAAAAGTGCACTGGGCTGCGGTGCCTTGTATGTCTTGTGCGCTTTCTGTAACCCTTGATAATTGGAACATAACTGTAGCTTGCTGGCCTTAGAAAATGTACCAACCATTACCTGGGAGTCCACCCAGAAGAACTTTAGACACCGTACAGTAATACCGCCTTTATGTAACACGGTGAAAGAATAGCTAGAATGTTTGATTGGGCCCCACCTCAACCCCGTCAGCCTTACATGACCTCCCCTGAAGATATATACCACTTAATTCTCCCTAATTACATTCCTCACTGACAGAAAGTTGGCTGCCGACCCCTCGTACCAAGGCCCAGGTGCCAAAACTTGACATCAAAATGGAGAATCCAACCAGTGAAGGAGGCAGGAAGATAACTGTGGAGGACATCTTAATTAATGTGTGTGGAAGACACACACACGGTGTGTGTTGCTACTGTGCACTGAGTGGAGTGAGCTCATGTGGAGATGACAACCAATGATGGATGGTGTTTAGTGTAAGTGGGGAGATGGAGAGGAAACCTGT
This sequence comes from Syngnathus leptorhynchus, assembly GCF_054491065.1. Taxonomy (NCBI): domain Eukaryota; kingdom Metazoa; phylum Chordata; class Actinopteri; order Syngnathiformes; family Syngnathidae; genus Syngnathus; species Syngnathus leptorhynchus. The sequence goes on from NC_141195.1 coordinate 14,358,125, forward strand.
TGCACAGTCACCAGCATCTGCAGCTTGTCCGAAATTCTTCACAAAGGCTCGGAAGTCAGCATTACTCTGCAGGTCTCAGTCGTCAGGTCTCTTTATTATTCAATGATCATATATGTTTAGCATATTTAGAACACACTCAATGACATATGCTTTAATGACAGTATATTTACAGCAGCTCTTTTTTTACGTCTATTTATGTTATTAGGGAAGAGACATCCGGCTATTGTTGACGGGGTTTGTCTGATCTGTTCGGTGAAGAAGGTTTAGGGTTAGGGTTTTCAATCTGTCTTTTACTCCATTTTGTCATCAATACGTGTGGCATGATAGGGCAGTACAAAGCACAACACATCCACTGTGACATTTTGTAAAAAGAACGTGCAGGCAGTTAACATTCGGTCTATGAGATTTTGCACCATGCTCTTATGTCATCTATTTATATACAGTGATATAACATTTTGGCCATTACACCTCATGGTGGCAACACTGCTATTCCAAACCTTACTTTGGAAAATTGAACAATACCTCTCAATAGAACGATAACGTATTTATATATTTGGCGTGGTGTTTTAGAAGGAACCCAAATCGTCAGACAGTATTAAGCAAAGTTCCATTTTATCATCTGAAAACGTAGTGAAACACCTGTGCAACCCAGTAATTATTACCAAGCTGCCGCTTGATACAGCAGTGCGGAACTGCATTTCATATTCCATAAACATAATGGTTTCATGTGACTGTGCGCAGATAAATATCACAGACCTAGCCTGAGGGAGAGAAAAGGGGAATAGGGGGGGATGATTCATTTTTTTTATATCACATAATACAGCTATTGTGCTCCCACAGAATACAAGAGGGCTTTTTCTCGGCCCCCTCCGCTAAATCCCTCAGCTATCTTTCAAACAGTGATAGTTACGGAAATTAGCGGTGCAGAAATCCATAAGCGTCAATCATCAGGGGGCTTATTAGTGTCTTTGTGGGGTTACAAGAGGGCACCGCTTTTACAAGGGCACCAAATCAGTCATATGCATCATGCAGGTTCACAACGACGGGCCTGCTCAGATCTGGACAGTAAATCAAGGGTTCTTAGCAAGGAAGACTTACTGTACAGCGGCATGTTTGTCATGCACGCAGTGATCCAAATCGTTCACTGTAAAACAAGTAACCATAACAATCTTTAAAACTAAAAAGCCATACCAATGTTGGTGCAGTTATGCATTTAAACCACAAGGCCGACAGAATTTCCTTGCAATAGCACTTCCCGATATTCTCAGTCTATCGTGAATGTTGGTGGGAGTGTGGCGGCGGTGCGGTGGCGGATAATAAATGGCGGCAGACACGGACATCGATTTCGGTAATAACACCGAGAGCAGAACAGAGAGGCAGTGGCAGACGTCAGCCCGAGGTCCATCCATCTATGAAAAAGGACATGCCAGTAATAGGAAAACACCACACACCGTTATGGCCAGAGGCAAAGCACACAGGCAACTTATCACAGCACTGAACTTTGATGCTTCGCCGCGTACCGGGGAGGGGGCGTATATATAATTCCATTATTTCTTCACAGATGATGAGACACAGCCTATTTGTGTGTACGTGACTGTGTAGTTTATTGTGATATGTTTGACCTTTGTCAACGCGAAGGTACGGTATCCTTTATAAATCTACATTTAATGCTGACTTGCACTATGTTGCTGGTTGCTATTTTGGTATTTCTTGAATGATCAAAATCCTACACATTTTTTAATCAGCCTTGTTATTTGGCTACCTCTGTACTTTTTTCAAGGCCTGTTAAATGTATATTTGGTCCAAAACAGAATGTTACATACCGTGAGGTACGTCTCCACTCACTTGACCAGAGGCTCTTGACAACACTTGAGCAGCTTGAGTAAAACATAGTTTGAGTCGAACCATTTAAGGTCTCACTGTTTTATGTTCAATATAGACTACTTCCAACTGCTCCCTTAAAAAAATATAGTACATGGTGTAATGGTACACTAGCCTGACTTCTGTGCAGGTTGCGTGAGTTGTGTTGCCACTCGGTGATTGCGCGTATGAGTGTAGTCTATTTGTGCTCTGCGATTGGCTGGCGACTAGTCCAGAGTGTTGTTTGTTGTTCACCCAGCTCAGCTGGGTTAGGCTCCAGCTCCCAGCTTATCTCAAAAGGTTAAACAATAAAGAAAATTAGTGGTTGCCATTCAAGTTTTGGCTGTAAAGGTCAGGGCTTTTTTTTATGAATATATTAGTAACCTATGCAAAAATATGTAGTTTTGTTCTCAGGCCAGTTCATCACACTAATATAGCACACCGATTACTGATATAGATTTGGCATGAAGCTAGTGGCATCAGTATTACTGTCATATTAAAATTCCTAACAAAAAAATTAGATGGGACAGAGACATTGCTCATGTGCATATAAATGCTGTTGGGCGGAGACTAATAACTCTTATTAAAACACAATTGTCTGAGACATGTTGTCTGCCTCTCTTCACTCTGCAGGAGTTGTGTCCTATACAGTAACGAGTACAAATTGTTAGGCTAGATACATTTGAACTAACCTGTTTTGTTTAAAACAATTTACTGCAATGCTTTGGTGCAAAAGGAATGGCTCAGCTATGAAGGTAAGTAATTTGTGCAATTTCTTACTCAGTATATTGTTTATTTATTGCATTACAAAGGGTTTGGGGAAAATTATGTAACACAGTTGTTTTAGTTTGCAGTCTTATTTTTTTGTCTGGTCGAAGGGTTGGCGTGAACAGACTTTGACATGGACTGCAAGTGCTGTTGACATGATGTATACAATTCGAATTTTTGTTGCGTGTTAAATTCATGACTGGGTGGTGTTGGTGTTGGTACTATTTTTTTAAATTCTTGAAAAGTAGTGATTTTAGACATACAAGGAATCCACCCCACAGTGATAATATCCATTGTATTTTGTTTGGCACATCCACATTTGATGCTCTGTGAGCTAACTGTGGTAATAATTTCATAGGATCACTGCTCTTCTCTTTTTCTCAGCTATTTTGATAGGAAAAGCTGAGAACGAGAATTGTTTCTTTTATTATGCACAATATGGAATTCCTAGCCAATGCAAATTCCTCAAAAACCACCAAATGGTAAAATATTCAGTCAATCCTTACAATCAGGAAATTGTTCTTCCTATTTCTGTGTGTTTCACACACTCTGTGTCCACATGTCTCAGAGTCTAAAGTGAGCTACATACATCTCATGCTTCTTTACATATTCACACTCACATAACCACACCTAAGGCCATAAACTGAGAGAGAAAAAAGAGGTGGGTGGGGCGTCAGTGGAGAGGTGCGAGGGCAATGGAGCGAAATGTTGAAAGCATTGACTGCCAATAATAATTGGAAATGAGCCTAAAGAATCTAATTTCGTAGTGGGAACACTTGTACGACAATGTTTCTCAACAAGGGCTTGGAACACACACGCATACTGACCTACTAAAAAAATTAAGGAAGGATACAAGGCCAGACACCAAAAGTTCCTGCAAAGGCGTCGGCCACTGCCTTTATGGCAAAAATATCTGGTTAGGAGCTCCTTGCAGCTCTTTGTTGTCCATAGCAGGTGCCAGAAGTGATTTGTCAATGACTATAAGGAGGAAGCTGGTGGTTGGACCTGAAATTCCAACGCCAAGCCTGCCTTGGATCCACTTGGCTCTTGTTTAAAAGTCCACCACAGAAATGCCAGTCGCTCCCTAAGTCTCAGACAGCTGTTGGACATCATACTCCAGTACCAATGTTGTATTTTAGTGGTGACTGTTCTAAAGAGGGGAAAAAATAAGGTTTTGCCTAGTGGCCAGAATTAAAGGTTTATCTTTGGCGCACTCGTATTTTCAGTCCAGGGGAGCCGGTACTGCAGCCGTTTTGTGGCTTTAACAACCGTAGCTGCTAGGGAAGTGTTGTTGCTTTTATTTTTTGTTTTACATGGGTTGTCGATGGGAATTTCAAGGATTTTTCTCTCTGACAAATCTGTGGTTTGTGAGTTATTCCTATTTTTATCCCTTGTTCTTGCTGGGATAGGTCCACACAGTTAAGAGACAATCAAGCTATTTTTCATGTGGTCATTGATGTCTTTAAAATGATGCTCAGGTGAATCACAGCTGAATAACAGAGATTGTTGTACAATACACAATTTCTTAGAAAAAAATGATTGAATTTCAATGCTCCAGCAATCATCACATGGGAATACTTTGTTCAAACATCTTGTTCAATGCTTCCAAATTATCAAAACAAAGCAGAGGTTGACTAACTTCCTTAAACACATTGTGTTTGACCCGATAGACTCCAGGTTACGAGAAAATAGCCATTCAATTGTGCATGCGTCTTGCATAGCTGGATAAAACACATCTATATTTTTCTACTCTTTATCACCATCCCTTCCCAAAATAAGCAGGCGGAGCGGGACCTCCTTCTTCTCCAATCCTGCTATCATTCGCGAGGCCCGTGTCATGTGACCTCGCTCTGCATTGGCTGCAAGCAACTTATTATGCATAAAATCCAGTCAGCCTCGCACCGTTTTGGGAGATGCATTTCTGCAGTCCCTTCTTGTTCAAGCAGAAGATGTTTATTGAATTAGCCTTGGCTGTGTTATTCCAAGCAAAAGGGTAGAGTAGCATAACAATAGAGAGAGGTTTACATTATTTCTTCCCGTTGGCTGTAGTGCTCCAAAGTAACCCAGACACTCGTCTTTTCCCAAGAATGTGGAATTCCACATCCGCTTCCCATTTTTGCGAGCGCCACTCGAAACCTCCTCTAACACCTGCCGTTTATTTTTCTCTCATGTTGTTTTCTCAGTTCGTCCGCACGTTCCCTCTACTGATCACCTCTGAACCCAGATGATTATTTTCTTCAATATCTCCCATGACACCTTGTTCCTCCTTTTTGGAGAATCTTGTCAGTGCTTGTATGTTTATCTGAGGGATGTCGGCTTTCAATAAACCCGGCCTCGCGTTCGCACCTCCTCGCACACAAACAGACATGCTGGCCCGGGTAATTAATCCAAACACACAAGCTCTCACGTGTTTAAGGCAGAAGTAACCTGTAGGAAAATAAGCGAGTCTCGAGAATGCGCGATTTAAGCAAAGTGCGAGTTTGCCACCGTGTACTTTGGGTGGGAAAAAGGTAGCAAAGTGAGCCAAGGACAAACATGCTATTCTGCAGACGGCAGCGGGCGTAAATTTATAGCAGCCACGAGTATCCCCTTACCTCACCAAACGTGCACCAGGAGTATTCTGGAAGTGGTAGACAAAGTTCAAAGGTCACAAAAAGATCATTTGCAAATAATTCTCATAATTATTTTTTTTTAATGGGGAATTTTATATTATTCACAGTGAGGGAGGACCATCCAGGTGAGTTTAGGGTTAAAGGGGCATCTTGATGAGAAAAGTCAGACTTGACTAACGCAAAACCTGAACACAGAAGCAAGTATAGAAGTGCCAGAGAGGGACAGCAAGAACGTTGAGCCATTGGACCACACAGAATTTCCATAGATTATAGTCCACCACAAAGAATAAAGCTTGTGTTTCTATTAATTTGACCAACAGCTTCTGCAAGCAATATGAATCCTCCTCTTCATCGCTCTGCAAGTGTTTTGGTACATTGCAACCTCTTCCTATGTCACTCACAGTACATTGCTTTGAGTGCAGTTTAATTTTTTTGGGAGCAGCTGGCGTATTGTTCACACTTTGCCAGATGTACAAGCCTAGATTACACAACGATGGTTTGTTGCAAGTGTGATGCTAAAAGGAAAGTAGACAGTGAAAATCGGCAATTCAAAGAGGAAGTCAATATGGTTTTGTATTGTTGCAGACTGAAGACAACCTTGCCCATCCACGGCAATTTGGACTTTTTAATTACAGTGAGATACTTCGTGTTGTCTGGCATGATATTTTCTAACAAGTGTCGCCAATGGCAGTCAAAACACGTAGAGTACTTTCGTTTTAAAACTCACCTCCTGCATCCACTTGGTTTTCAAGACAGGTGGATTAGCTCAAGATGAAAGCCCCTAGATTATGAATGTAAAGTTTTGAAAATATGCTAGACAATGAACGTATCATCACTGGACTGAGTCTGGTTACATACATGCTGGCTCGATAACTATGACTTATGATGATTTCTATGTTTAAAAAATTACTGCTGTAATAGGTAAATGTAAAGCTAATCTTTTGTCTTAGTTTCATTCATACTCATTTTAAATGACATCATAACCAATGTCTAATATGATCTCACTATATATCTCGTACAGAAAAAGATGTCTCTGTGTAGGATAATCTAGATGGAGTTTTATTATTCATGCATTCATTCCCCAATCTAAATTTGCACCACTGGCTCGACATATTGGCTGGGGAAAAAAAAATCTTTCCATTGCATTATATCACAGATTGAAAAAATTAATATCCAATTTCTTTATATAAATGCACTACACGGGCTAAGATTCTTCTCCACTTTTTTTCACTCAGCTCTTTCTGCACATGTCGTCCTCCCACCTCTCCTAAATGTGTGGCTTCCTTCCTTGCTGTGACTGCTGCCAGCTTCACTCATACAGCATCGGCTTAGAGCACTGTTAAAGTCTGCATGTATGTGTTTGTGTGAGGCGTGCGAAGCAGGCCGCAAGGTGGGCTTTGCAGGAGAGGATGTGGTGGTCCTACAACTGTAACCGCATAACTGAGGAAATGAATTAAGTGGACTGGGGAGGAAAAAGTGTATGTTAGGCAGTGACGAAATTGTGGAACTAGATGGAAGTATTACCATCTACACACTGCTTTCCCAAAATAATTGTAAAATTGGCATAATACACATGGAAATAATGCACTCTAATTGGTTTAAAAATATATCATTCGTTTATTTTCCGAGCACGGGTGACCTTTTTCGGACACCATTCTTTTTTTATATTTCAATTTACTTCATTTTTGTTGGACCTTTTATGTCTATTTTGACTGATCCTACAGTTTAGCACTGAATTATAACCAGAAGATTTTGTTCAGAGGTATATTCCCTCTTCCACCCATAGAGCCTAAAGAAGAAACAACAATTGGCTCACATTTGCATTCGCACTCTGGCACACTTTACATTGTTAGATATATCCACACACAGTTTTGTGAGAGGGGCCTCCTGTTCTTTTTAACAATAAGGGCCTTACAGTATATGTGGCGTGATCTGCCTGGTGAATTGTAGGGGGCAAGTAAATCTGTCAGTTCAGCCTGTGAATATTTGGGCTCTCTCTCATTTTCACCCTGACCCCCCGACACACACGCACACGCACACAGCCACACACACACACACACACACGCACACACACACACACACACACACACACACACACACAGTGTTGCAGCTGGAAGGAATTAGATGGCCCCCCCCACCCACCCTCACACACACACACACACACACACACACACACACACACACACACACCAAGGATGATAACCTCCACAGTGCGCCCTCCATGATTGGAGAACCATTTATTTTAGCCATTAACAGCGGATCTTGTGGCTCCGGGGCTAATATTTGGGCTGACTGAAAACCGTTAATGTTTAGATGAAAGGCCAGACTTGTCTCTGTTTCCAGTGTTTAGCTACTGTCACCCACAATTGGATGTTCACTGTGTAAATTTGTTGTGACTACTTGCTGATTAAACTAATGTCAATTCACTATACTTTTAATGCTTTTATTTCTTGGATGGGTGTTTCTGTCCGAGCCCCGGTTCCCCTCTACAAACATGTCAGCATAATCAGGTGTGGCGTCTCGGCTACCTGTCAGCTCTACAGACTTCAGTAAGAAACTGTCTGCTTATTTAAGTGGCGATCATGTGGTCTGTCTCACCTATCAGTCAGTGAGGCAAAGGGCTCTGTCCTCACATAAATTTAAGCATGCAAAGACACCGCGTGGTGAAGTTTGTGTAAATATAGGCATTGCATAGCATTATGATGAATGATTCAACCCAAAGGTGTTCTTTTTTTGTGCACACAATCACGCAGGAAAAAAAAGGGCCACTTCCCGAAATTGTTTGAAGATAAAACATTTACAATTGTGCAATGTTTTTAGAAAAGGAAATGAGGGATTTGTATGGAGGATGGTGAATGGAGATTTGTGTTCTGATGATGGAAGAATGAAAAGACAGTCTAAACTGCAAGAAGGTCTCAGTGTGCTTCCTTCATTCTTCATTTATTCGCCCTTCAATTGATTTCAAGGCTCTGTCTTGGCGGGATGTGTACTGATTGTACAAATTTAACAGTAAGAGTAAAACCCACTTGATATATTTCAGCCAGATACTTCCAGTATGTCTGCAGCAATGAATCTATTCCCATAATTAGCTTCCAGAGCTCGGCCTTGGCTAGCCAAATGGAGAAAAACGAAGTTCTTTGGACAAAAGTCATGTGTCTGTCTCACTGTTTTGATGTGATGTCATTCCTCTTCTGTAACATAATAGCGGACCTTCACCGCATTACATGCTGAATGATCACTTCTATAAATAAGCTCAGCAACAGCAACCCTGAGATGGGCCCTCTGTTTATTCATCTCAGCTTTGTGTAATATGTGACCTTAAATGGGCAAACGTTAAATCATTTTCAGTTTTTCTTTTAGCGGATTGCTTTACATACATTTTTCGTTACCAAAATTGGTTGCTAGGGACCTGCAGCTCCTCCGGCCCGCCCAGTCAACCCAAAAGTCTCAATTGGCACCCAAACGTAATTGGCCGGGCAATACAGCAGACGCATGTAGGTATCAATTTACATCCCTTCCGCCACTCAACAATTGTTTCTCGACGGGTATCAAACCATTTGAATGGCCATTTGTCTTGGACCCATGAACATACATCAGCACTACGACTGAGGCCGATTTAGTCGCTTCTAGTTGTTTTTGTGCATTCCTGCTCCAGTTTATAAACAATAGCATATAGCAATGGGACATCAGCAGAAAACAGCAGTGAAATAACTATGCATAAAATCCTTTTTTTTTCATGCCCTCAGACTCTCTGTGCATGACTGCATGTGTGTTATTTGCTTCTTTGTGCAGTCTGCAGTCCAAAATATGCAGTAGAGTGTGTTGAATTTCTCCTTGAGAGCTTTTTATTACAATAATAAATTAAATAAATAAAAAATAGAGTTCCATTATTTACGGATTTTTTTTTTCCGTCCTTGTTTTCGCTGTTGCTCTTGGCATTAATGTTTATGAACCCGCATATATTTGGATTTGAAACAATAAATCAATTAAATCAATTGACATTCCCCTATTTCTATCAATTTAGATTTGATTCTGAACTAAATGTGTATGAGCCATCAAGCCATTTTCTATTGCATTTGTCCTCATTAGGCTTGGAAGTCAGCTGGAGCCTGTCCCAGCTGACTACAAGCAATAGGCGGTGGTAAACACCGGACTGGTTGCCAATCGATCACAGGACAAAATAGGATAAAACAAATGTGCTGCAACTTACTGCTGCTGATTTTTACTGATATTCATCTTTAGTTGTCTATTAATTTAAATGGATAATTACAATGTAGACTTGGTTACCTTCTACTAAGAGAAAGGTTGAGCGCAAACTTCTCCAAAGCCCAAACAAGTTCAGTCAGGTCCAGGTTGTCCACCTTCTTAGCTATCCACTTTTGTTTTGCATTTTGATTCACGCATTATTCACCTAAACGTTAAACCAAATATGAAACTAAATAAAGCTCAGTCTTCCTTCTCATTTCCATAAACCTTGACTAATTGGCTGAGTAGTTTGTGTCCACTAACAACCACATTATGACAAAATTGTGGCAGGAACGTGCACACTAATGTTATCACAAGTGTTTAGCTACTTGGACAACAAAAAGACTCTGCTAATGGAGCCACATACATGCACACATGCACACGCACGCACGCACGCACGCACACACACACACACACACGCACACGCATATGCACCCTTCGGTCCACTTGTCCTTCTCCCAAGAGGCCTCCTTTTTCCCCCAGCGGCTACTGCTGTGACTGTGGGGTCGCGGGGTCTCCCAGATAAGAGCGCGGGCTTTTCTAAAGAGAAGCTTGACTTTCTGAGCACAGGAAGGAGGTATGAATACCCATGGAGGAAAGGAGTATCGCGGGGAGTGAAGTCGGTTTGAAACTCCAGACCGTCCGCGCATCTGATAAGGCAGCAGCCATTGAAGCGAGCGTAACGGAGAAGGTTAGCGGCGACGGCGCCTGGAGATGTGGAGTGAGGGAGCAAAAGATACTGGGTGCAATAAACATAAAATTGCCCCTGGACACCAAATTTGCCAGTGTGTGAATTATCTACTACAGAAATTGTGTGAGTAAAATGCAGCTTTGAAAGTTCACCATTTGAAACAAGCCAAAAGATTGACTGAAATGCGTTGTGGCCATACATGTATCGAACGCTGTGACTGATGAAGTGTGTGAGACCTCAGGTAGCTCTGCGTGCAACCATTGATTTTCACTATCCACACAATGCTGCTGATTGATAGAGTGGTGATGCAGTCATTAGATATATTCACAACCTACAACACACATGCTGAGAAGGAGGGAAAGCAACAAATGGAGAAAGTTCTGAGTTGTCAAATTAAGTAGTGATCTCTAACATTTGGCTTGAAAATGTTCTTTAAAATGTCATGCTACCCCTTTAGTTGAGTTGGAGCCCCTTGACCTCATTTCAAATTTTGCCATGCTATTAGATGGGATTGAATGCGGCTATACTTAAGTGAAGAGCTTTGTTCAACGTGTCCTCGAGATATCCATCCGTCCATTTTCAAACCTGCTTATCCTCATTTGGGTCACAGGTGATTTGGAGTCTGTCCCACCCAAACAGGTTGGCAGCCAGTAGCAGGGCACATATAGGAATCCAGATAAACAACATTCACTCTCACGTTCATGCCCAGTGACAGATTTTTTTATGAACTTAACATGCACTCTTTTTGGAATGAGGGAGGAAACCAGAGTGCAGAAGAAAACCCACGCAAGCTCCGAGAGAATATGCAACCTCCAGACACCAAGGATGGAGCCGACATTGGAACTCCAAATCTCAGAACTCTGAACCAGATATGGATAGCACTTGTGCACCCTCCTGCATCAGCTGAATACAATATGTCTTTATATTACATCACAGACACTTTGCTGCCTACTCCTAATGATGTGGCTGGTAAGCATGCAAATGTTAGCACACCCTACAAATTGTTGGCTTGTTTTCCCAACCCACTTGCCAAGTCACCCTGAATTTTGAGTGAAGCAGGTTAGGGAAAGCAACTCAATTTGGACTGAAGAAACAAAGCTACTCACCAGTTTTTTAGCAATTCCACAGCATCAAGATGTTTTAACTCGTCATTTTTTGAGCACTCAGTAATCTTTATAGCAACTGCCTTAAAGGGGAAGTCAACCCCCATATTTTCAGTCAAAACGCATTGTTCTGATTAATATTTCATATTATCAATTAAACAGGTTAAATCCGCCCGTTCGTATCCATCATGGCTCATCAGTTTTCTAAAGCTGAGTCATGATTGGTTGTGACCTGAGACCTGGCAAATGTGATGTCATTTTTACTCGACAGCAAGTAGCAAAATGGCCGTCTGCGGAGGTGGATAAAAACGGATGACTCTTGCTGCTTGGCTCATATTCCCCGAATGTGTGAATGTTCATAAGAATGCCGTGTTTAGACTAGTTGTGGCACATACAACATATTATTGTAAAGAACATGAGGTTGACTTCCCGTTTAAATATAACAGCAGTGGTTTACTTGATACATAATCATACACGTGTTTTAGTTATTGTCCATATCAAGTAGTGATGAATTCCATTCTTGTTGGTGTGTTCAAATGGCACCCAAAGGGTTTGATGTTGATATTCATTAAAATAATGTCAGATCTATGAGTCCATTTGGCCACTCAGTTGGAAAAAAAAAAGTTGATTTTGGGGAGGGATAAGTGAGAGCTTTTCCTCCAGGAGAGTGCTGTTTGCTTATGAAGATGATGTGCCCTGGGAATGAGCAGAATTAGTGGAAAGTGTTGAAAAGCACGGCAAAGTTGGAATGTTTGCTTTGTGAATGAGATGAGATGTCTGACTCCCATCATGGAGCCCAAGCTTCTCCTTGACTCTCAATGTGTCTTTGTGAGTGGACACACACATTCAGGAGACACGCACGCACACATCCTGCAGATGAGATCTCATTTCACGCAGTTTGTGAACATCACTTACCTCAGCACTTACGGCCATCAGCTATTGGACTACACTCACCAAAAACACACAGAAACACATTCCAACACACAGGGCCATCATTTATCTGTTTATTGCTATCTACTTTTTTTCCTGGAGCCATGTCATCATATGGAATTAAGGATCTTTGGGCTTTAAAATGGAAATATTTTGGATTTAGATGTTTTAAAATGAGGCTTTGCATTAGTCAGTGTTTGACGTATGTTTGAAGCCTCCAAAAGTGAAAGCATGCCTCTATAAGGCCTCAAGCTCTTGACCCAAGTATAGTTCTGAACTAAATGGGGGTGGGGGTCAGTCTTTGTAGAATAACATTAGAAAGGATGACATCATCAGACACCTTGTTTCCCAAATGTGAAATGAGGCTAACAAATGTGTATTCATCCAGAAGGTATTAGGGCATGTTTATAGAACAATAAACTACTCAATATTGCAACAGTTTTTATAAATCTTTTTTTTCAGTGACAATGTCAAAAGAATTTTGCATTCATGCTCACTTACAAAAACAACTGGAAAATTGGAATAAAAACTGAATTGGAATCTGCACCTGCATTTGCTCAGACTGAACACCTAATAGAAGTGGTATGGCCTCTCGTTTTACAGTTAACCATTTTTGACCATTTAGACATGAACGGAAAACCTATCATTTCCATCACCAAAATTGAATGGACCCTTAAAAGTTGAACAATTTACGCTTTATCTTAGAATAAGTGGTAATATGCAGCCAGTAGTCTCACCCACACAAACATAGAGACATCTCAGGTCGTGATCCGAATTTTCTTTCCTCAGATCAGCGAGCCCATGCTGGAAACACCAGCCATGAACTTTGACATGTAACATCAATAATCTCATTTATTTACGCACCCAACCAACCATTCTCACCTACACACGACAATCCTCCTACCGCCGTGTTCTTATCTGTGTCTTCAGGATATGTAAGCCATTCAATAAAAACAATTTTTTGCACCATTGATCCCACAGCAGCCATTTCTCCTTGATGCTTTTCTCTTCTTGGTCCGCTTCAATGGAAAAAGGCGTGCATTGGGAGGCTTTATTGTGAAATGATAAAGTAAATGTTAGGAGAGGGCTGCGCTCTCCAAAGGGCAACAGGGCAACAACCGTGACGATGCATGCTGGGATGAAATGAATTGCCAGAGGGAAAAAACAAAACACCATTGACACTGGAAAAAAAGGCACTGCACAAATACACACACACACACACACACACACACACACACACACACACACACACACGTACATTTTACAGGATCTGTGTGTATTCATGAGGAGTATGTGCACATATCTGTTCATTTCTAAGCAAAGTCTCAGACACTCAGTGGGTACCACTCTCACATGGCTGCATTACTGTGCCACAGATCAATATAGCTAGTCACACACTTCAACAATACTCTGCCTGTGTAATCATCCCCCCAGTCCCTCCATCAGCCAACATGTTGTTTATCCTATTATAGCTTTAATTGCCATATTCATGATAACCTTTCTTCTGGGTGCTACCCCATTTACGCTAAGCTAATAGTATTAGCACAGAGGCCCCATGCAACCGAGCTAATTTGGCACGTGTGGACCTCTCATCTTAGCATAAAGCCTATAGCAATCATTTTTTGTGTCATTTTCTATGGAGTATTCCTTCTTCTAAAGCTATCCAGCTTTGGCAAACAACACAACCATGTGGTTTCATTTAGGCTGCAGCTAATGAGTTACCTCAGTGCTTTCACTGCTATGGCTTTTTAATTAGCGGTGAGGTGCTAAATATCCCCTCATGGAGCCTTCGCCGCCACCGTTTTTTGTCATCTATCAGCCGATTCTTTTGTTTGCCTTCCATTTGCATATATTGCATGCACCAACCCCAAATTAGCAACTGGCTCCCTAATTGCTATGTGTGGGCAAGTAAATGGATAGTGGCATGGCGGGGTGGAGGTGCAGTCAACATGTTTACCTCCTAAATACCCCCCAGGACCACTGAGCTCCAGCACATGGGGAGGTCATTATGAATACGCCTCTTCGGGCTAAAAAGATTCATTGTGCTGTTTGCAGTAATTAGTACAACTAACAAGCTCCCAAGTCCACGTTAAGACAGATGCACTGGAAAAGGCATACAAAAGTTGTTACCAAGAATGAATGTCATGATTACTGAGTACCCTTAGCACAGTCTATCATTAAAATCCGGCCCAAAACAAAACCAGAACGAAAGAAGTTGACAATTAAAAGCTCAAAATGATGTTAATGTGATGTAGTGATGAACTGTGTCAAGTTGGCAACATATGTAAGCATCCTCGATGCTATTGATCAGGCCCAGTCAGATTTCATCCTCGCTGGTGATTTGATTTATTTTTCCAGCGCAAACATGGATTTTATTGAGTTTATGTTCAAAGCAGCTTCCAGACATAAAGGCAACACATGACAGCCTGTGAAAATGCTAAAGGCTCCTTTCAATCAGTAAATTCGTCATAATGACAAGTCTAAAAAACAGACTGGTGAATATATTTCTTCATGCCTTTGAATATTAAATGCTTTAACAACCGCTGGCTTGCCAATGGAGCAGAATGATCAAATAAATGCCATAGTGTCAATGCTTGTCCTGACTGTATCCATCAGCCTCACCATGTGAGCTTTATAGTAGTGTTTGTGCCTGATGTTGATTGGCCAATTACTGCTGATTGTGTTCCTTTAGGAAAGCATTCTCCATCAACTGCAAGTCAAATTATACTTCCAATTCTAATGTGAGCGCTGGGAGCGTATAACCACTCCAAAGTTGCTTTTTTTCTTTCCTTTCGTCAAGAAATAGCTTTTAATGATAGCGTGATTACTCAAACACACAGTGAAAGTCATTGTTATTTGTTGCAGTGATTTTAATGGATTGTTGGACACTTAGAGCAATTTGAGGTTTTAGCAGAAAGTCTCTCAATTTGCCCTTTCACCCACTTGCCCTTAGTGAGTCTATAGCAATGCTTTCATCATGAGGTACAATTCTAATTACTTCCGCACCATTCCAACTGCTAAATTATGATCTGTTGTTTCCATCGCATGGTATCCTTCCCTCATGTTGAAATAAAAAGATGGTTCTCTGTATTCCACCATGTCAACACTGTCAGTGCACGACTGACGTGATACATTTAAAGAGAATCAGAGGGTCCATGATCACTCCCACAGTGGCTCTGACCTCCCTCTCTCAGATCCACAGGTCAGCACTCCTCTGTGAAATTGCCAACACTGGGTCTCATCCACATTATCTCGCACACCCCAAGTACGATTTGTGCCATTTACCAAAATAGAAGCTTTAATCGTTGGATCAGATAACCAAAAATTTACTTCCACTACAAGTGTGGCATAAGCCGTCAAATATATTCATAAAGCTTTTAATCAAAATCGTCTTAAAGGGTTTCTCAGGGCCACAGTTGACAAATAATGATATTCCCTAATAAACCCCCCAGTCAGTTAAATTAACATACCTAACATTGGTTTTAATTGAATAGAATTTTCCATAAATACCACAAGACAAGTAGCAGGCCAATGATGTCTAGTCTGTTAAATGGTGCACTTTACTGCAAGCACGTGTCCATACAAGCATGTGGGTTTGTGTGTGTGTGTGTGTGTGTGTGTGTGTGTGTGTGTGTGTGTGTGTGTGTGTGTGTGTGTGTGTGTGTGTGTGTGTGTGTGTGTGTGTGTGTGTGTGTGTGTGTGTGTGTGTGTGTGTGTGTGTGAACGTGTCTTTGTGTGTGAGAGAAAGAGATGAGCCGTGAAGAAAAGGATGTTATCTGACATGCTTGTAGCAGTAATAAGGCAATATGTTGTCACCCCTCGGTAATCCTCCCTCCCCATCATTTTGTGTGTGCGTGTGAGCAGCAAAGGAAGAGAGAGAGAGCGAGAGGACCAATATGTGTGTGATTGATGACACTACTACTGGTGTGTGTAAACACTGGCAGCCCAGTTATCTCTTTTGTGACACAGAGGAGAAGGCTTGTGTCAACAGCTGCTCCTCCTCTTCATTTATCTCTCTCTGTCCCCACGCCCCACCCTCCGACACATTTTTCCACCTCACAAACTAAGACTCTAGTGTTTGTTTATGACTGCAGATTAATTATTAATGAATGACTGATTGATCTCTCTTATTTGTTTGGAACCTGAAAAAAAGTATTCAAGGCAAGGGTATGGACCTGTATTTCCACCTGTTGTTTTGTGTGAGCATATCAGCTTTGCGTTTGAATAAACCGGGCCAGATTTTACAAAGTAAATTTGTGAGTAAATTGAGAGAAGATCATCATCACTTCAATATTCCTAATATTTCTACTTTTTTATGCTGTGCTGTTAGATCCTTTTTTGTATGAAATGGTTACCTTGGCCAGGCATATAAATACCCGACTTACAAACACAAATGAGCACTTCTGTGTTTGTTTAAAAAAAGTGAACAAACATAAGCAAGTTCTGAATTCAGAGTTTTTCTCATTCAGTGTCAGAACATACAGTATTGCGATCGGCCTGGAACATATTAGAAGGGTTCAGTCTATTCATCATGTATGAAAGGGGATCCCCTTGGTAATGTCTATGCAAGAAACCTTCAAATGTAAAAACAAATATTTTCGCTTTTAATATGCCATTATCACGTAAAACTAAATAAAATCTGTATTCCCTCAAAAATTGCAAGACGCCAAGTGATATTGTCATCAACTCAAATCCTAAAGACACTACTATTGCAAGTGATTTATTAATAGTTTCTTGTTAATTCACCACCCGAACAGTCTCAAATACTGTTCTATTACACAATTACGACAATAAAACAATATATAAGAGGAAAAAACTCATTTAGCTATTAGCTTCTCAGTGGTGCCGTTATCCAGCTATGCCCCCTATATAGCCTGCCATCCATTAAAAGGTGGATTGATAGCCATCGGCCCCGTCCTGGACCCGCTTAATATTGGTTCTAACACAAACCACATGGCTGAAAAGTTCTTCTACACACACGTTCTGATTCTCCATTACCTCCCCCCTCACTTAAGGAAGAGGAGATGAGCGTTCTTAATTAAAGGTTGACCGTGTGGGCCTCTGCGGGCAGCTCATCAAGCAGGATCCATTACCTGCACATCGGGGCTCTCCAGAATCTGAGTTAGGGTGACAATTAAGATGAAGGGATCAGGGCGCAAGGGTGTGTTCAATCTGCTTGTCCAAAAGAAAGTGCAAAAATGAAGACGGGGCCATCAAGGCAAGAAGGCTTTTCACCCGGCGAGATGTGCCGACTAAAGCGCCACTGAGGCAGGGCTTTGACCAAAAAGGTGTGAGCTGGGCTTTCAATAGCTGTATTGTGTTCACACTTGAACAAGGGCCAGAACCCAGAGCAATAACAGAGTGGAGAAAGGGAGCATGGAGACGTGTGGAAATGAAACAATGGTTTACACAACAGTGAAATGGCTCATTTCCTTCTCACCGGCACTCGGGAATGAGAAAAGTACTATTAGGCCTTCTGTCCTGGCTTCTGTCAGTTTCATGTTGAGCTCAGGTGCACACGAGTCAACTGACGGACATAACACAAGAGAACACACACATGAAGTTGTCCAATAGTAGGGGATGAGAATTGCCAGATATTTATCCAGTCCCTTTGGAGGAGAGACACACGTCTCCTAGCATCGTGTATGTCTCTTTGGCTGCCGCTAATGCTACTGGGCAGAAGCAGAAGCAAACACACCCAAACTTGCCCTGCATGTGACAAAACCTGGCTTCTCTCAACAGGTAGGCAGACACAGAAGCCAGGATGTGAGGCACTGAGGAAGTAGACAGTCTTAACACTTTGGTTTTTCACATATTTTTCCAAGTTGAACAAGTGGTGATGAGTTTGCCAGATTGTCCCATTCAAATATAACAGTGCTTTAAGTTTTTGTGCAGTTTCAAACTGGACAAAAAAGAATCCTGCATTCTGATAAGTGGTCAAGTTTGACTTCAAGTCCTCTGCTCCAGTTTGAAATGCTGTGCACCTCCTCGATTTTGTTTCATCTTGTCCCACTTCTCTGCAAATGACATTTCAAGAAGATGACTGTTTTCTGTCAGTCTCCTTCTCGGCAATACAAGCAATGAGATATACTGGCGCTTGTTAAGAGCAATTCTGGTTTGATGCTGAACAGTGACTGACATGCAAATCGGAGAGAAAAAAAGTTTACTCATATTGGAAACAACTTGTCTGCTTTGGATTTCAAGACCAATCTTGTCAGACTTTTTATGACTCCCTTTCTTTTATTCGTTCTCTCCTCAGCCTAGCCCATTGTATCCTGAGAGAAAATGTTATTGAAGGAAGTATTCCTTTATTTGGGTGTTAATAAATAATTGATAGCGTTACATGCTTTCAAGTGTGTGGCCAACACTACTTCCCTATTTGCATTTGCCCACTTCCAGGAATTGTCCCTATTTTGTGTTTCACTTCCGATGTCAGTCGATGGAGTGCAGGTCAAGTTGTGTTGCTGTTGAATGCAGGCTTCCTCCACTCATTATTATTTGACATTATTCTTGGCATGCATGTACTACCTTTGAGAGATTTACTTGCTCTGCTTGCGCTCAGGAAATTAATATTTAGTTTTCCCACTATCTGGATGAGAACGTTGTAATCAATCGCTTTTTTATTTTTACAATGAATATTTTTTAAAAAGTTAATGAAGTGACTAATGTCATGTTTCACATCTGAAAATTTGACATTCTTTATATTAAATTATATAAATTAATAAATGTAATTATATATATATATATATATAATATATATATATATATATATTTTATATATATATATTTTTTTTTTTCAAAAACAGAGGAAATGATTTACTCTCAAGCTACACATTTCATTCTTTATGTGACTCCATGTGGAGTTATTGCGTCCCATTTATGATGATGGAAACAAACAAGCCGTCCGCTGCACTTACAACAAACCATCTAGCAGGTATCATGCTTATGAGGGACATAAAAGTCTCAGTTGTGCAAAACTAGAATGCAAAATACCTTAGTGTGGATTCACACTAGTATGGGAATAACCAGTAATACAATAGTGGGGTTAAAATTTATGTATGTGCGTGCGTGTGTATGTGTTGTTGTGAATGTGTGTGTACATGTAAACAAACTCAGCCGCACCGTCAAACATTAGTTCCTGTCACCCATAAACAGCTGTTTGCTCACTGTGGGTTCTCATCCGGCAATAAACAGCTAAGGTGATTTTTTTTCTCCCGAAAAAAAATAAAATAATATATATATACATATATATATATATGGAAACCTTTTTACCAGCTTTGTTGTCTAGCGTCTGTTAGCAATCATCATCAGTAATGCACATGCTGCCGTAGAGTGCAATGTTTTTTAAAAAAATGAAAGAAAGAAAAAGTGGGGTGGGGCACTCTAAGGGACACAGTGTGTATGACCCTGATGGACTGTTCATATATCTCCCCATTTAGCCAGCACCTGCTTGTCTGTAATGAGCCAATATATCTCCTCACTAATTGCCATAAATACATATAATAAAGCTGAGCCCGTAAAAAGGCTGCAAGCCAGTAAAACTGATGCATTTACTTTGAACGTATCACCTGCACACAAAACATTCAGAGTTGAATACACACCAGCACACGCATACACAGTCATGCTACACACATTCATCCAGGCTTTTAATACGAGGCTGTAAATAACACAAGGCCATTGCGTTAATGAGTCCCCGGCCTGAAAACTCACTGCATGTCCCTTTTCACAGCATGCACATTTCCTGTTTCAAGTTACATGAACATGGCAAGATGTGCGCTGATTTGCCACGCTTGCTAATTTAATTCTCTCTGTAGTCTTGGCTTTATTATTTGCGCCGTAGTTTTGTGGATTTCAGCAGTAGGCCTCATCTGCTGCTTCTCAGTATAATGCAGTACAATTGTGCGCCACTGCAAAGTTGTGCGCCTGCAACATTGTATGCACTCTCTCACACACACACACACACACACACACACACACACACACACACACACACACACCACAAATGATAGCTGCACAGGACTATGAATGCTAATTTAAGGGAAGTAAGTTGGGTCATTGGTGAGCTTAGCCACATTCTGACACTCGCAATATTTATACACACACACGCACGCACACACACACAACCTGCCCAGATGGCCTTTTACAAGGCCCTGGGCCCTGGCCGCCTGCTTTTTAATTATGTCACTCTAGCTAGGTAATGTGGGTCAAATTTAACACACTTCGATTCTCCCTCACACACATCACACATACTGTACATTACACACAAACTCATACCTGTAAGAACACACACAACATTATGCTTTTAGCTTGTGTTTACAGTATAATATGACGAGTGAAATATATTTTTCCTGTTGAAAATGTGTTACTTGAATTTATACATGAATTAATAAGAAACATTATCCAATACATTGAAATAATATCAAAATGGAATTGGGTTTTTTTTGCGACATGTAGATAGCATGTAGATAATATGTAGATTGAAGATAGCACTTTCATTTTGACTGGTGAGTAACAAGTCAGGAGAGGGTCAACTCAACAGATCTGAATCCATTCATCCATCACACGCACACACACAAACACACGCACACACTCACACATGCACGCTCACACAAACTAATGTATGGATCAGAAGATGTGGGGATCTGTACTCTGTCACCCTCTTTATTAGTCTGCATGTACGTGTGCTTGGGTGGGTGTGGGTGTGCATGGCAAGGGGCCTCTCAACTGGAATGAGACACTTTTCCAGAAAGGATACACACACACTTCTTTATTCCTTGTTAGTCGTCCTACACCTTAATTTGCAACACCTCTAACAACCAGCACTGCAGTCCACTCCACAGCCACTCAATCTGTCACTGTCACTGTCACTCCTCCACTTCCATGGCTGGCTCTACGCTCAGGAGTGTGTGTGTGTGTGTGTGTGTGTGTGTGTGTGTGTGTGTGTGTGTGTGTGTGTGTGTGTGTGTGTGTGTGTGTGTGTGTGTGTGTGTGTGTGTGTGTGTGTGTGTGTGTGTGTGTGTGTGTGTGTGTGTGTGTGTGTGTGTGTGTGTGTGTGTGTGCGTGCGTGCGATTCTTAGATGTCTACCGTTTTTATGATATTTTCAACAACTCCATGTGCAACTGTAGCAAAGTGTCTTTTCCACGTGTGCTTTTTATCTCTCGTGTGAGGTCGCCCCCTATCTGCTTCAAATTGCAGTGTCTGCATGTTTCCATCATATGTGTGGAGTTTTGACTATGGAGCAATTTGATTACGTTCTCCTCGTAAGTCCTAGTCAATGCTTATTGCATTTACATTTGTGGGTAGCAAGTTTTTTATTACTGTCAATAGACTTGTTCTGTTCTGTGACTTATTCGGTGAGAGAGTACTGTTTTTATTGTTGATTGTGTTCTTGTTGTTGCCTATGCTTAATTATTCTGTGACATTAGATGTCCAAAATATTAGAAAGACCTCCCAGTGTTGAGCAGCACAATTCTACAGCACTAATGCAAGCCACAGTTATGAGCATACAGTTAAATTACATCTTTAAAGTGCATTTGAAATACAGCTGTTTGATTTCATTCGAAAGAAAACATCAATTCGTACATTTCTAATGCATCAGTGTGTCTGCATTGTATATCATTTGTAAAGATTGGGAATACACCTTGAACACTGTCACAAAGCAAAGTATTTTTATAGTATCTCCAAATTGTATCAGAATCTCAACCACCCCCGAGCGGCGTTTCCATTTTGTGCCCCCAGTCAAAGTGAAAATAATATGCACCTTGTCACCGGCGTCTGCCCTTACAAGCAACTTTCCGCGCCTCCCCCATCCGTCACACATAGCCGACAAAGGAGAGGCCATATCAAGACATCCATTAAAGGTTCCTAGCTGTCAAAGGTTCCCCTTTGTGAGACGAGGAGCAAGAGGAGTGCCGTGCTCTTATCAGAGCTTCCTGTGGAGTTTGCTCTGCATCCTGTCCACTCCAAGACACTTCTCGTTTCACACTTACCGCTCGTGAGACTCTTTGGGTGCTTGCTTTTCTTCCTTCTAATGCCCCTCAATCAACTTTTAGTACGCCATAAGCTTTGCTTTAATGTATTTTGGCATCAGTTTCTAGATTGCAAGCAGTCTCATAGAAGTCAATAGAAGCAGGCGAGTTGGAGGCATACTGCTCTGATTACCTCAAAGATCTATTGAGAGAGCAAAAAATACTTGGAAAATATGTGACTTTGATGTAATGATTGTCACTGTTGTGGACATTGACTTATTGGATGATTTTATTTAATTTTTCAACAGCAATGCTTTTCTGTGTATGGAAAAGAAATAATTAGATACTAAAAAATATATGTAGTGGTTTAGCTGAAATGGAAAGACAAACGTGAAAATCATAGCGAACTGAAAATGGAGTTCAACGAATTATGTATATAAATTGGAGGTTGCCTGTAAAACATTGTATTTGATTTCTTCTAATCATTGTGTGTGAAAATTGTAAACTTTTGATATTACCCAATTTGAAACTGATAAGAATCCACAACAATTGCACACATTTCACGTGATATATATCCTGCTCACCCACGTGATGATTTCGGGGGGGGGGGGGGGGGGGTGAAGAAAAATGAAACGGAAAAGGTAAATAAACAAACAATCAGCTATGGGCTTGTTCTGGCTCTCCCTCTCTGTTGCACCTCATTTGAAGCCTTATAAATCAGCCTTGCACCCGGTGACAGGGTGTTAGTCGGCCTCCTCAACAACATAGGCACACATGTACACTTAGAAAAACACACAGGTCTGCTGCTCATTAAGCCCACCATCAGACCCTCGGGTGCATGGTGAAATGTAGTGAGAGGGGTGGAAGCCTGAAGTGTGTATGAACTGCAACATGCTCAGTTAGTAAGCATGTGAAAGTCCTGCTTGCCTGCCTACCTTGCCGTGCCCTTTCATCATTTAAAAAAAAAAAAAAAAACTCGTTTTTTTACAGTGCGCTGTGTTGAAGCATTTTTTTTTTCCACTGGCCTCTAAACATGAGCGATCCTCCTCTAGCTCTATATATTTGGTTCCCCTTTGGCAAGTGCACTCATCCTTAATATACTAATTTGTATTTTTTTCCACAATATTGCAATTCCGATTTCATTTGCAATTATTATTTTTTCAAAGTTTTCCCATGTATTTTTTTAACAAATAAGTAAATTCATATACAACAAATGCCAGATGGTTTGGTCTCATAGGTTAAGCTAATGCTAAAATAAATGTATACCCACAAATCAATATCAAAACAGTGTATCTTCTTTCAGTTGAAATAATATGCAAAGCATTTTCATTTGCAGTATTTTAACCATACGACAACTTGACAAAAATATACCAAACAAGTGTGGTTTGAACAGCATTAATGCTACAAAATCTACACTCATAAAATAAAGCCTACCGTCCGACCAATTAAAACAAACCCACAAATGGCAATCTTTGTGATTTGAAATTTGCATTTCACTACTTTGCAGTGTCAATTTCACTACAATTGTTCAGGCCAAGTATCTGGACAAGCACACTTGCACCAGTTCTTTCACACCTCCGACCAGACACTTTACATATTTACCCTCCAAACTCGACACCTGCGTCCTTTTCACCCACACAACAAGAACAAGATCGTTTACATTTTACAAGCCCAAAAAAAAAAAAACACAGCTTTGGAAAATGTGGCCAGTTCTTCGAGTTCATGAACGGCGCACATCTAAAACCGTTAAGCGGCTTGTTGGTTCTTCTCCATCGCACCTTAATGTCTTTCTGTTCACCGTGATTGGAAGCGTAGCGCTCACTGGAGGCCATCTCTCAACCGGTCTGATTGGGAGTTGTAATTTGCCCAGTTGCTCTGTCTCAGGCGAGTTTTCTCGGGGGGAATGATAAACCGAGGCATGATATTACATGCAGCATGGGGGTGAAATTAGAGTGTCGAGCTTTGCTCGGTAGACTGGATGAGCTTGGAATGTTTAAAGAAGTGAATGTTGTTTTTCCTTTTCATTTTGGACACATTTCAACTACAGACGACAAACAGTGTCAAACAATCCTCATCACACGGATTTGCAAAAATGAGAGAATCACAGCCATGTGACTGTCTGGCCGGTTGTTGCCGACGGTGCTTAGTGGAGACCACACAGGTGCACCAACTGCTTGTTTTGCCAGTTCTCATCTGAACTAATTTTAATACCTGTATTCATTTTAAATGTGAGATTATTATGTAATGTCATCGCTCTGTGGGCCACCATTGTTATTTTGTTTCCAAAGTACTCATACATGTCTATTCCGGACACACAATACACATCCTCCAGTTTACAGATAAACATGTTTTTTCCAGATAATGTGGAAGTGAGATTTTCTCTTTTAAATATCATTTTTAATATTTGCCTTTCCATGCTCTTGAACATGGACGATGGGCCACATAAGATGAATACACTTTTCAAATGTATTCGTTTGCCATACCTCGAAGCTCCTAGAACAATTCAAAGTGATATTGATATTTTTAAGAAATAGTCCATTGTTAACTCCTTCCTTCCTCATGTTTTACAAGCCCTTCTTTTTCCATCCACTTCCTCTCACATACGTCCATCTTCTGTCATTTTCTCTGAAAATCCCTCTTTTTCTGTCTCCGGGGGTATGTAGGGGTCACAAAGGGTGATCAATATGTGCCAGAAAAAAGTCTTTTGACAAGTCAAAGTTAGTCAACTCCTCCATGCTTTTGCCATCATGGTCCCCTTTCCGCTTTTGTTTGTCAGGCATAACAAGGTTAGCTGCCCTGTTTCTGCTTTGCATTTGGAAAGTGACTGATCAACTTTATTTGAATTTTTATCCAACTCCTCCTGGTTGAAGCAAACTTTGAATGCTTTGCTAACTGAGTGGTAACTAACTTTTCTAAAACTGCACCTGTTGTGTCTAAACAGGTGGTGGACGACATGGGCAACATCAAGTTTGCTCTGGACACAGGCCCGGACAGCCCTAGCAACAGCTGGCTCAAGTATGTCCGCTCCGCCCCTTCGTTTGAGGAGCAGAATCTCGTCGCCTGCCACCTCACTGGAGACCAGGTGAGTGTCCCGCTTGGATTTGGAGCCCACATAAGAGACACATTGTTGTGGTGTCTTTGTCCAGCGACAGCGAATGCCGCTTTGCTTTCCTGTTTCCCATCCACTAAGAGTTATTAGCGGGTTGTATGCTTGCCATTGTGGCTGCAAAAAATGTTGGCGGGTAATGACCAAGAAACGATTCTATTGTGTGGCTGTCACTGGGCCGATTGCCAGCGTTATTAGGAAGTGACACATGTAACGAAGCTTAAAGACGGTCCAAGACTCATCGGACTCATAAAACCTTCACCCAGTGATGTGTAATAATCCATTTGCTTGCTATTTGTCCCTTCTTCGCACTGTCATAGAGATTTGTAAATACACTTAAGTGTGGGCCAGTGTATTTGAGCTAATAATTAAACAATCAGGGTTTGCGCGAGACACACTATTTGTCATTTATTCTTAGAACAAACTTGAGTTCAAGTTTTCCTCTATGTAATTGGTATGGTCAGGAGTGAACAGAGAAAAAGGAACTCAGCTGCCGACCAAACCAAGCATTCTAAACAATGTTGGTGAAGGTTATTTGTTATGCGAAGAGAAAGTGATGGTGATCAACGATGGATTGGTGGATGGATGGATGTGAAGACTTACTCCATATTTTCTTATCTTGTAGTGATTGTCCGGGTGTGTATTGCCATTGTCAATTGCGTCAACATTGTGTTTCTTACTGTACAACTGTTGCAGCTCAGACCTCTTTGGTTTATTCAATTATAATCATGTGGTCGTTTGATTCAGGAGGGGCATTCTGCATGAAAAACTGTGCTAAACAAGTTATGAGAATGACTCATGGTTTGATGGGACAAGTTGAAAGCGACATCATCAGTATTGGTGTTCCCCGCTTTCGAGACAATATCATGAATTGGTGAAAGGGTTTAGTGACTTCTTCGCATATGTAGTGTATTTGAATGAGCAATCAGAATGTAACTTGATACATAGGGCCAAAGAAAAGTCAAACTTGCCCTTGAATGATGGGAGATGACATGACATCTGACATGACAGTGGTACGACAGGAGCCGAATGCTCCCATAGAACTGGTTTGTGTGTTTCCACATTCCTGTCACTCCACTCTTATTTGTTTCTTAATCCCTGCCTGCATAGCTGGGTACTCCTCGTGCCTCGCCCGCCTTTTGTCTCCTTTCTTCGTCCTCGAGTCTTGACCCGCCACCTGTCACTCTGTCACACGGAGGGGACGGGCCACCGTGTCCGTTTAAGATTCAGACATTTAGAAAGAAAAAGTGAAGCCGGCTCAGAGAAAGTCAGAAGGAACACACGGGGGCCTCTGAGATTGACAAGGACCAATTGGCTGGCGACACCAACCTGCCTAATCCTTTTAAGATTTTCACATCAGTGCCCCCTGCCACTGCTGTACATTGTCAAATGAAAGAATCAGTGCACCATAGAAAATTGTGCAGACTTACTGGACCCAGTAAAGGTCACGTGTTCTGTTGCTTTTTGATGCGTTTTGCAGTTTGTACCTGGCAAATGGCTTTGCTTTTGTTTTCCTGGCCACTGGTTCGTCACAGTTATGAGCCCATCTTTTATTTACACACGCCACAACACATGGCCACTCAGTGCTAAAATGTTTTCTTGTTGTTTTTTGTTGCAGTGATTTGCCTTCTCTGCTCTTTTACATGCACAATGCATGAGTTTAAAGAAATGTGTGCACTCTGCAAATTCAAATGCAGGCCTTGAAAGAAAAGAAAAACAAAAGGACAGAGTCTGTTTGTGTATGACTTTTATGTTGTAAGATGAACATATATGGAACATTGTAGGTAATTAATTTTGCTTGGTAGCATTCAATTAGGCTTCTTTTATATACATTTTGTGAACAGCCGATTATCCTCCCACTAATATTTAAAGCCCTTAAATGATGGCCTCCTAATTCTTCTCTGTCTAAAAATGTAGAGCACCTGTTTAGTGGCTGAGGCAATGTTGCATCCAGGGAGGGGGGAAATGTTGAGAGCGTTGCAATAAGTTGGGGCTAAGGTGAGTTGATCTGATAAAAAAAAACTATACAGTATGTCCACCTTCTACTCTATTGTATTGGGAAGCGCCGTGAGCCCTGTTTGATCTGCCCTTTCACCCCTGGATGGATTCATCAATAGACACACAGAAGGTGTCTGTGTGTGTGTGTCTAGGCCCACAGGGGGTTTTCTGTGCGACTTGCAGCTGGTTGATTGATCTGCCGTCTTTTTCTCTGGACACTGGACAGAGATGAGGAGAGGTCAGGACTGATCTGAGTGTGTGAGCCCTACTGTATAAGGAAATACATACACATGTAGAAGACACACACGTACATGTACACACAAACACGCACACAGACACACACACAGGATATTATAAAATAGCCATTGTTATGCTTCAATTAGCTTATTTGTTATAAGACATATACCCCAATTAAAAAAGAAATCATGTACATACTACCAACATTTATTTTCCCAATTCATTATTATTGTGTTTTAAACTCGTTTTTTTGTCTTTTATCAATTTTCATTAAAAATAAAAACATATAACTAATTGAGTCGCTGTAAAGTACATTGTTACCTTTAACATTAAGTTTCGTTTTTATAATAATTATTATTATTATTATTATTATTATTATTATTATTATTATTATTATACATATTCTTATTACTATTCTTCATATTCTTCATATTATTATTATTATTATTATTATTATTATTATTATTATTATTATTATTATTATTATTATTATTATTATAAGAACAATATTCGTGTGATTATTTCCAATCGCTTGTCTTTAGATAGGATCTTTCTTTGCGCGTGTATTTGTATGTACGTGGACGTGCGTATATCTGGTCGGGAGTGAGCGTGTGCGGGTCACTCGGGTTTGCATTTATCCATTACGCACATCAATATTAGATGGTTGGCGTTGATGGGGGTGGAGGGGCACTCGGACCTGCGGGGAGGGGTCCTCCGTACCAAGATAAGACGAGTAGGAGTGGCCGGCGGGGGGACCACAGAGAGAGTGAGAGAGAGCGACACAGAGAGAGAATGAGCGTAAACTAGTGAGAGAGAGCAAGAGAGAGAGAGAGAGAGAGAGAGAGCACACCGGGGGTCGTGAGGAGGAACCACGAAAAGAGAGAAAGAGAGAGAGCGACTCATCATCATCATCATCATCTTCAAAGACGCTCAGAGACTAGATTAGAGAAAACTCCGAGCGACGGCAGTACACCAGTTCAAGGAGGCAAACTCGTCGAACGTGTCACCTGGCGGGCGCAAGACTGCCGGGACGCTCCGCAACTTCTGAGGCTCAGCCGGCTTCGTTTGCTCCATCGGCCCAGTTCCCGGCCGGGACTGGGAGTTGCGGTGGAGCGAGTATGGGTTGCGTTGCCAACTCCACCGGGACCCAAGTGCTAGTGCAACTGGAAGCTCTCCGCACCGCTGCGCAACTTTCTCAACTATTTCGCCTCACGGAGAAAAGAAAGGTCAGGCCACGATTATGAATAATAATAATAATAATAATAATAATAATAATAATAATAATAATAATAATAATAATAATAATAATGTTTGATGTGTCGTATCGGCTTTGTCATGCAACTCTTCAAAGTTAGTTTTGTGCTTCTGCGAGTGTGTGCGTGCGGGGGGGGTGCGTGCGCTCTTGCCCACAGGGCCTTCAGTTGGTGTTGAGAGCCCTCATGTGGCCAAACTTCACATGACAGGCATTGTGAAGTCCGCGCAGAAGTGATTTCTTTAATAAAAGGCTACTGACTTACTCTGCTCTATATGGATGTGTTTGTACTTGATAACTTGGCTATTCACGTTGCTGTTTTTAATGTTTAATGTGTGCATGCATCTTTTTTCTCTGCTTTAGAAATTGTGTCTGATAAATGTTCACGATGGGTGAAGCTACAGGGATGTTATTCTTATTCTCTTAAACATGCCTAAATATCTTAAGCAATTTGCAATAAATTATGCAGACCATTTTAATTTTGAAATTCTGAAACGTACATTTTGTTGCCGCTGCAATTTAGAGCAATTGCACAAGCGCCTATAGACGTTTGCAGACGTTTTCTAAAAGTATTCGTTGATTGATTTATATCAAAATTATTTTTGTAAATTTTAAGATGAGTCACCGTGTGCTGTCAATTGTGGAGACTGATTTTGTTTTGATCTCAGTGAAAACTAGTTTCTATCACACTGATTTCACTTTTTTACTGCTGGAGTCAGCAGGTAACCTGCTGTATTTATGTCTCAATCAGAACCAAGGCCTCTCATTTCTAATGTTTTTGACCTCGGCTTTTTAAAATAATAATAATTCTCTTTCCCTCTTTATCTTTCTCTCCGTAGATTTATTACAAAGCTGTCCGTGACATAGATGCAGGGGAGGAGCTTTTAGTTTATATGAAGGACGGCATTTTCCCGGAGGGATCTATGGCACCCAACTTGCAAGGTAAGAAGACTAATGTGCCTCATTAGCTCACGATTTAAACTCTCTTCAAAACTGAGGCCTATTTTACATGGGCGCACTGTGCGCCGTGCATATTACCCACCACTTCACCCACCGCTCACTGCTGCTCGTTTGGACAAAAAAAAAAAAAAGCTAATTATTTCAAATGTTGAAAAAAAATGTAATGGCACTTAAAGGCACATTTTAACAGAATTCCCAATAACCGCGCATATTTGTTTTATTTCACCGAATACAACAGGGAGGGAAATCGTTGGAACTTAAATGATTTCCAATTTATTATCAACTTCACACTTTAAAACCATCCACATAATTCAAATTCATGATTACACGTGTTCTAACAAAAGCTACAATTTTTAGATAATATAATTTTATCTTTTAAAAAAATAAACATAGTCTTTCTCTCTGTCTCTCTCTCTCTGTCACACACACACACACACACACACACACACACACACACACACACACACACGCACACAATTTGTTGCATTATTTCAGCCATTTACCACTGCATTGATACAAAATTCAGTTCGCAGTTTTTCCTCCATCTATTAAATATGCAAATATATCCACGGGAAACTAAGGAAGTGTGCGAGGCCAATTGTTAAATAGAAGTGACTGAGTGTAAATGGTTAGTTCTGCATTAGAATTTGTACGTGTGTGACGCGAGCGCGTCTGCGCGTGAACGTCCGCACGCGCATGTGGATGGACGTATGCGCGGGCACGTGGAGTGCGCACTTTTGCTTGTGCACACCGCGCGTGTTTACGTGTGCGTGTGCTCGCGAGTGTTTTAATTAATAGAGAGCATAAAAGAGGAAGCAGGCTAATAAAAAGTCTTCAATAAAACGTAATTTTGTTTGTGAATATGCGTAAAATGAAAGGATCAGCCATAAAAACGATTTATTCTTCTCATATTTTTCTGAGTCCTAGCACAGTGTGCTTTCTGCATGGGATTTATCGGAGCGGGAATTTAGAGTAAAGAACTTGAGGAGCCCCTTGAGACGTCACCCATGGTCCCAGATTAGCTGCTAAACTACACATAATCGTCTTCCCAATCATATCCCCCAGAGTCATTAGCCTACGCTTTAAAACCCACCAGCCCCACTGAGATGAGCAAAAGAAAAGCCTTCTTTATTTGTGAGTCATATTTTTTTCTTCAAAGTGCCAAGGAGAAGCAAATATCAAAATAGACTTTCTTTGGAACATGTGCACACTGGTGTCAAAGTGTGCAATTTAGTAGAGCTCTTTAGCCCAGTGTAATGGCCCATTGACCAGCAGGTCATTTGTCCTCCTCATCAAGGTTGGATACATGGCCGTTGCTACGCTAATGCTCTTTTAATGTGCCCAAGAAGGTCCAGCTGGATAAGCGGTCGCAGTAGAATATGAGCCGAGCGTTGCACTGTATACCTTGCTGCCTGCCGATAAACCCATTCAAATGATGGATGGGTGTGTACATTGTGGGATGGCAGGTGGGTGCTTTTGGCGCCACCGTGTCCCTGCCTACCTCTGTTCCTCGAGGCGCACCGTATTCCTTTTTGGAAATTGTTCACGCATGTACCCTTATTGATGTGCACAAAGAGCCTCCGCTGGGCTTCCGTCCCCGAGCTGTTGAACTTGGACACGGGCTCAGGAACTCGCTATTGAAAGGACTGGCCTGAGTTTTTATGTGTTTGACCTCATTGGTGAGAAGAATTGTAAAGGTTATCAACATGGAAGGGACAGACTGGGCTCTATTGTTTCCCGTGCACACATGGAACCCCTGCAAGACTTTTCCTAACAAGCAATTAACGGTGTTAATGAAGGCTATATTTCATGGCTAATTGATTTCCATTTTATGCAATTGTCGATGGTTGGGTTGTTGGTTTTACCACCTAAATGAGAGTCAATTTAGCTGTAACTAACCCAGAGAGAGGCAATTGATGCTAATTACAATATAGATTGATGGACTGATACAAATCATCAAAAGACACATTATTGATCCATGGAATAGTTACAATTAGAATCACTATTATTCAAACACTGAATTTAGTAAAGTGGCTGTGCTTAATTTTTTGGGGAAAAAAAAGATATAACCCTTTTCATATGTATTTGATTGTAAAGACTTTTGAAGTGACTGCAGCTTCGCCTTGTGTTTTGTGCACACAGATGAGCAGGTGTATCGCTGTGAAGACTGTGACGAATTGTTCTCATCAACTCTCGAGTTGCGGCGACACCAAAAATATTCCTGCTCTAGTGCGGGCTCCATCTTTGACACCCTCAGAGAAGACTTCAAACAGGAGCGGGAGGACAGCGATGAGCCTGTCCACGAGTGTAAAGACTGTGAGAAGATCTTTCCAAACGAGTACAGGTGAACTACATTGCTACACCGCCAGTAGGGTCTCACAAAGTATTTTAAATGTGCAATTTGGTTCATTACGCTTGTTCTGTCCACATGAAGTCTGGGCCAGCACATGATAGTCCACACAGAAGAACGGGAGTACAAGTGTGACCAGTGTCCCAAAGCTTTCAACTGGAAGTCCAACCTCATTCGTCACCAGATGTCACATGACAGCGGCAAGCGCTTTGAGTGTGAAAATTGTGATAAGGTACAGCAAACCCGGCACGTAAGTGGTGAACTGGACACACAGACTTTACCTGATCAGAAATTCTGCTCGATTTGGTTTCATTTTCAATCCTAAAAGTAAATGTAAAGATATTCCGTCACAGTGCGGAAAAGTTTATGAAATATGACAATAAAATACATACTATTTGTATCAATTTTGTTCATGACAGGTCTTCACAGATCCCAGCAATCTCCAGCGTCACATCCGCTCCCAACACGTGGGGGCTCGAGCTCATACTTGTCCCGAGTGTGGCAAGACCTTTGCCACTTCGTCAGGCCTCAAACAGCATAAGCACATCCACAGCAGTGTCAAACCTTTTATCTGTAAGTGAGAGTCCTGTTTGGTTCAACTTTGATGTCAGTCTCTGTATTCAATGCCACCTTGTACTTTTCTACGTGGGTCTTTTCTTTACATTGCTTTTTATCATGTGTGAGTCTTCTGAAGCAAACACACGAGTTCAAAGTTTATCTTTGCATTCATCTATTCTACCGTATAGTCTTGAAAAAATCTGTACATTGTGTTGGACTCAACTTCACTATTTCCGACTATACTTGCTATGTTATCTCATACCCATGAAGGTAGCAAGTCTTTGCTGGATGTTATCATCCCAAACTCCCATTCACGTGTTGCTTGTGTATGTTGTGGTCAATTTGGTTTACACAGTTAGAGACAGTGTTAAAAAGGGTTTAACCAGGCCCTGATGGGCTGCATCTTCTTGTACCTCCAGGTGAGGTGTGCCACAAATCCTACACCCAATTCTCGAACCTCTGCCGCCACAAGCGTATGCATGCCGACTGCCGAACTCAGATCAAGTGCAAGGACTGTGGCCAGTTGTTCAGCACTACCTCTTCCCTAAACAAGCACCGGCGCTTCTGCGAGGGCAAAAACCATTATGGCTCTCCAACGGGAATGTTCAATCCCGGTATCCCCATGAGCTCCAGTCCCATTATGGCTAAAGTCAAGTCCCACCATCCTCACCTTCCGGGTCTGAACCAGTCCGGTTTGGGCTTCCCCGACTACTTTCCGTCCAGACCTCATCCTCATGCCGGCTTGCCATTCTCCCCAGGGCCCCACGGTTTCCCGTCCCTCCCACATGGTTTCCCAGGCATCTTTCCGCCGTCACTGTATCCACGACCGCCTCTATTGCCGGCTAGTCCAATGATGAAGACGCCCCTTGGCAACAGCACTCAAGAAGTCAAACTGCCTCAGAGTCCTCTAGATGGCCCTCCATTATCTTTAGTTAGCTCAACAAATAGTAACGGTGGTAACGGTTTAAGTTTGGCTGAGGACAAAGATAGCGAGAATAAACTAGATTTGTCCTCTGGTGGAGAGGTAAAGACTAAATCTAAGATGGGAGACATTTCAGATGGCAGTGACCTGGAAGATGTTAACACTACAAGCGGGACAGATTTGGACACCACAACTGGCACGGTCTCAGGTGATGGTTCTGACCTGGAGAGTGATGGAGATAGTGAACGTGAGCATAATGGCAAAAGAAGAAAGCCGCCTGTGGTCCTATCAAGCCAAGATGGCCACCAGTTAGAGGAGGCCAACAGTGCTGTGATTCCAGCGGTGTCTAATTCAGGGAACCTCTCCATCAACCGTCCCTTTTTTTCATCAGTGTCAACCCAGCACTCTTTCTTCCCCCCACCTGATGAGCAAGCGCTGCCACCCACCACCACGAATGCTAATGTAGCCACCACCGATTCCATCAAAGCCATTGCTTCTATTGCTGAGAAATATTTTGGCCCCGGCTTGATAGGTCTTCATCAAGAGAAGAAGATGGGTCCATTGCCCTACCACTCCATGTTCCCCTTCCAGTTTCTACCCAATTTCCACAACTCCCTGTACCCCTTTAGCACTGAGCGAGGTGCCCTCACTTCTGGCCTGTTCTTTAAGGGAGATCCCAAGTCGCCTCGTGAGCAGCTACATAAGATGGTTTCTGGTGCACTCGGCGCGCCTGTCCCCACTGTAGAATCACCATTTGATCTCAGTACGAAGCCCAAGGAGACCAAGTTATCTGCTCCAACTCCACCTAACCCCTCAAACCCAAACACAAATACTGGCAGTAGCAGGGGCTCTTCAGTAATATCTGGCAGCGAGGAACAACCATTAGACCTCAGTATTAACAACAGAAGCCGAGGAAGTCACAACGGTATGGCAGTCGAAGCGCAAAATCAAAAGAACCACATCTATGGAGTTGGAAAGGGAGTGTCCATCAAGGATGAAAGTCCCAGTTTTCCAATTCCTCACTCCCAGTCACTGCATCAATCCCCAATTGTACCGCACCAACAGGCACAGCAACACCAACCACCTCCTCTGCACTACGCCAAACCTTCCGCTTTCTTCATGGACCCAATATACAGGTATTTCTACCCCGATTAGACCACAAGGCATTACTTACACGTGTCAAACGTCTTTGGAGCAAGGCATTAGATTTTGCAGATGATGCCAGACCTTGGTATGTAACCCTCTGCCTTGCTGTTGGTCCAGCAGGGTGGAGAAAAGGAAGCTACTTGACCCTGTAGGAGCTCTGAAGGAGAAGTTCCTCAGGCCTTCACCGCAGCTCTTTCATCCGCAGGTAGACCTACATTAAAACGTGTGCCAGAATAAGTATGCTAAATAGTGCATGTGCTACTCTAAAGTCGAAAGAACCACCTCTTAGGTATTTCTGATTATTACCACATGTGATTAAGTATTGGTGTTACACAAAAGGTACATGATGTGAATATCCGTCTCTTCTCCCTCCCACACTGCTACAACCTGAATTGATCGGCCTCCGTGTGCCATCATTCCACACTGTAGATGTTATGTTCTGAAGGGCTGTATGACTTCTTCCTTTGTTTATTGAATGGCGCCTGTGTACTTGGTCACGCTACCTTTTTCAGAAGACACAGCCTGTTATTGCAACCCCTTTGATAATCACGCACATTGTTCGACTGTCCCCAGACTCTGCCTGTACAAATCTTGATCGCAAAGAATGATTTTTTTTTTTTTTTTTTTTAATGAATAGTAAGCACTTGAATTGTATCCTCACTAATCTTAGACATGGCATTGTTTCATGTAGTGGGAGCCCACAGGCCAGCTCATAATCTAAACCCCCTTCAAATTTTTTTTCTGTTGTGAACTGGCTGGCTAGATAATAGCACCGTGTCCATCAAGGACATCCTGTGTTTGTGTCCAGGAGAATAAGGGGCTCTTGTCGGGGAAACCGCTTAAAATCTGACCTGAAAATCTGTGCCCTCTATCAACTGTGACTTTGCAGTACACACATCTGGGGCATATGTTGTTTTTTTATATATATATACTTGGTTGGTTCTTGGTTCAATGAATGATGTCACAACTGAAAGAAATTGATTACCTGACATGCTAACCAAAACAACAATCTTACATTTTTTTCCCTAATTACCAATGAGCACTGCGGTGCTATAGCTACAGTAATTCTGCAAATAGTTCTTCCCAGCTGACTTTGGGCGAGAAGCAGAAGCAGGGTAAACTGATCACTAGCCACAATTTAAAGTCTTCAATCAACCTAACAATCATGTTTTTGGAATGTGGGAGGAAGCCAGCGGTATCAAGAGAAAACCCATGCAAACATGGGGAGAACATGCAGACTCCACATAGAATGTCCAGATCCTAAATTAGAACCCCAAAACCTCAGAACTGCGAGGCAGACATGCAAACCACCACCCTGCCTAAATGAGACAAAAGCTTTTATTACTCTCAACCTTTTTACGTGTCGTCCCGAGACATACCATTTCTTGTTATAATCCACCTAACATACACTTTTCTCATCTTATTCTTATTCTTTAAGCATGTAAGCTTCCCAATGATCCAATAACAATGCCACCATTAATTCAGTCTTCATGACAAAATCAAAACCCCCACACCCACCCGCCCTGAGCTTGTTCTCAGACTGCGAATAAACACATTGAGACGGCATGTCTGTCCCTGTGTCTCTCCCGTCCCGTATTCGCTAAAAAAGGAAGGATGTAAGCTGTTTTTGGCAAATAAACTCCTACATAACTACCTCCCGCCCCCCCACCTCCCCTTTGTTCACAAGTATCTCGGGGGAAGGCCGCAGCTATCAGTTGGGGTTATCTCAAACTATATTGTGCAGCGCCATACGGAACACTTGAATGGCTCATTTAGCCAGCTCCCCAGAGATGTGAGAACATGGCCAAGAAAAGAGAGGCTAGTGGGAGTTGAGAAGATACTTTGTGAGGGTGTACTTTTGACAAATGCTGAAACGCTGATGGGAGGAACTTACTTTCGCCCTTCTATTTGTCTCAATATATTCAACATGTTTGTCTGTTTTTATTCATCATGATACATCTTTCTTTCAACACATACAAACACCACCCCATCCTCATCTCCTCAGATGTCTGCCATGGAGAACATGACAGAAAAACTGGAAAGCTTTGGTGCACTAAAACTGGACATGCCGCCCAATTCACTGCAACATACAGCTCACCCACTCTTCAATTTCCGCTCCCCTCCTCCTTCTCTCTCGGATGCCATCCTCCGCAAGGGCAAGGAACGCTATGCCTGCAGGTCAGTGCTGCACATTGTCGCTGATGAAGGGTTTTTTCAAAGGATGCTCAAATACATAAATATTTTTGTCTATACCCTTTCCTCTTCCTGCTTTTCTGTTCATTCTCCCATGAAGGTACTGTGGGAAAATCTTCCCTCGCTCGGCAAACCTCACCAGACACTTGCGAACACACACGGGCGAACAGCCTTACAGGTATTTCTAGTATTATGGTATTACTAGGAATTATTAGAATTATGTATTATTTGTGTATTTATATGTATTATTTATTTCTCATGTCGTAAATGTGAATGAGTTGCTCATTCTATAAAGATTGGAGGCAGAAAGGTTGAAGCTTCTCAATCCTCTTTGTTCCTTATGTTATGTTCTCTTTCTCTTTCTCTTTCTCTCTCTCTCTTGCTCTCTATGTGTGCCCTAACAGGTGCAAGTACTGTGACCGCTCATTCAGCATCTCGTCCAACCTGCAACGCCACGTTCGCAACATCCACAACAAGGAGAAACCCTTCAAGTGTCACCTGTGCAACCGCTGCTTCGGTCAGCAGACCAACCTCGACCGCCATCTCAAGAAGCACGAGCATGAGAACATTCCTGGTAGGAGTCCCTCTTAATAGAGACTTCATTGGAGTTATTTAACTTGCCTTGTTAATGGGCTGACTTATGAACGGTACACATTAGCCGTTTGGAAAATATTAAATCTTGCCCTTAATAAAATGTTTAGTGACGTGAAAGCAAACAACCATAACACGCAAAGTGGGAAAGCCACTTCATTCAAGAGTTCACACTTATTTCTCCATATGCTTTGCCAAAAACAGCTTCTCTATGCCCAGCATGGAAGTCATCCACTGCATCTATGATTGCCACTCTAGTGACATTTTAAAGTGAATAAACCTTGTTTGCTTAACATTTCAAAATGAGGGTATAAACCAACAAGAAATGGTCATTAGTTGTCATTATGTTTTTCTCATTTAAATCTTGTAAATTGCTGCGACGTCAACAGACATGTTTTTTTTCCATGTATTTATTATATTATTTGACAGTTTAATTTTTAAAGTAAGAAGTATGATCAACATGTTTGAAATCTTTTCTGATGGGAAGATGGCTTGATTTAATAACGCCCATTAAAACCCTCATCCTACCCATTTCCATATGGCTGATGAATATTAAACTAAACATGCGGCGTCTACCTGTGTGTGTGCGCTTAAATTTCATCGTTTGTGCATGTATTAATGTGCGCGGATGTGTATGTCTGCACACTTTCCCCACTAGTGAGCCAACAGTCTGGGATGCTTTCCAACCTAGGAACCACCATCTCCTCGCCAAACTCCGAGCCAGACAATCATGCACTTTTAGATGAGAAGGAGGACTCGTACTTCTCCGAAATCCGAAACTTCATCTCCAACAGTGAGATGAACCAGGCCTCCAGCTCCACGGACAAAAGGTAAAAATATTAATAATAATAATAATAATAATAATAATAATAATAATAATAATAATAATAATCAAACATAATCATGCAGAAAATGTTGCGATGGGAATTTGTGCAATTTGTGTCAAACCCTCAACTATTTCCTCAAACAGACCTGTAATCGTCACTCCAGTGTTCAGTCAACTCATTATTTTTATGGATGCAGGTAGTCCACAGTGCTTAATGCACAGTGCCCCCTAGTGCATTACAGTTTGATGGCAAGAGGAAAATGCTGGCAAGAAGAAAATGCCGTAATTACATTTTAGACTTCCTTTATTTGCCATTCAAATAAACTGAGTGTATGGAACGAAATGTTGTTCAAAATAACAGCAAACAATTTAGCAAAGGTACCAGACTGAGGCAATGTAAAATCTTCCATGACATAGAGAGAAATTCTGAAGTTCATAAACACAGAGACCAAAATCACAGAATGGATAGTACTACATAATGTAAAGCTTTACTCTAATAGATGTGAGTTGATGTCTGGCATTTGTCAGTAGAAATATTTTGCTAACTTGTGTGATTTTCGTTTTGTTCGTTTTTTTTTTAATTCCAACTGACACCGTTCAGGTTTATTGCACTTAACTAATAAATTGTTCACATGAAGATGAAAAAACTTTAAAAAATCTATCTGTGGGTGCTGATGCTAAACACAAAACTGAAAAACATATTTGTTCATTCATGACCAGTTTTTAATTTAGTGTATAAAAGATTCATCCAGGAGGACAAGCCATTGGTGTGCATGTTCATAGTGTTTCTTCACTTTTCCCAAAGTGACAGGCTAACTACTTGCCTGACATGCACGTTACAGTCATTTAAACAAATTTGTCAGTTTTGGAAACTCGATACTTTGGAAACTCTCAGCGACAAAGATGTTTCTGTTTTTACACAGTCCATCCCTCCATCATCATCCCTTTCCTCCACAGCAGACTGTGTGGTAGTTTAGCCCAGCTGCCATCTGGGATCAATATTGAGTGTCATCCACAACAAGGTGGCCTGACATTTTAATATCAGTCATTCAGACTGTGTTATGCTTTCTGTCTGCCCACCAGACAGCTCTGTGTTTATTCTGCCCTCTGAGTGACTGAAGCCAAGCTCTAAACGCACGCTCATGCATGACTATCCGTATTTGCTCTTAATTGCCCTTGCAACCGAGCTTCAGTGCAGTAAAACCTATAGTCCAAGTCATGGCAAAGCTTTTATTTTGGAACACAAATGTCTGCCACGCTACCAGGTGGGCCTGTAAGAGATGCTTAGTCAGCATTGGTACTTTCAAAGAGCAAATGATTTGGCTATTTGCATACATAGAATGTTGAGATTCAATAAGAGAGAATAAAAGCTTTGAGCTGGTCTGAGACTTGGGGTCCGGCATTTGGGAGCACAAAGCGGGGCCTCAGGTTGAGGCATTTATCCAGGAGATCCTCAGATGATGGAGCTCTTCCACCCCCCAATCCATCCCCCGTACCCATAGGCCCTGTCCGCTAACCCAAACAGTCCACTGACGTGTTTAGAGTAAATGACAAAACCCAGGGCCCCTCGATGTCAGAGCTAGGCTTCTTTCCCTGGATGCAGGCATGGACTTTTTCCCAGCTAAACAGCCTGGTGATTTGATTAGAGTAATATTTAATGTAGATTGAAAGAGGAGTCCACCTCTCCATGTTTACCCACCCACAGCGTATGACCCAATCCTATCCCCGTGTTCGCCTCTCCAGAGGTAGTCCTGTCTGATTTGATAAATGTCCGCTGTGTGGCAAGAAAGGAAGGGATAACTTTGCTGTCCCACAGGAAATGATATCATGAGCAATGTCATGTGGTCTGGGGCTGAAGAAGGGGCAGCTGGGCTTCTGGCTAGAGATTGTACAGATGGCAGGTCAGAATAGTGCCGAGCTGATCACCTATAGTATTCTGATACAATATACTGTGTTGTTCACATGCGGCAAACTAAAAGGAAATGGCACATCTGATGTCTCTTTTCCAATTATTCATGTGGGGGTGCTGTTTCAAAAGTGTCCCCTGGAAAACGGTTGGTACCCGCATTGTTAGTGTGCTCGCTGGACAACACAAGATTACTACATCTGGCGCCATTACAAACCCTTCCTCCCTTGATGCATGCAGATCTGACCCTTCTGAGGGGGAGCACCCGAGTGGCCACAGGTCCAACTCCAAGATGGCCCTCCAGGGGCTGGAAGAGGAGGAAGAGGAAGCAGAGGGGGATGATGAGGAGGAAGAGGAAGGCAGCCTGACTGAAAAGTCTCACGATGAGGCTCCGGAATCCCCGTCTCCAGTTGCGACACGCGCATATGAAGAGGAGGAGGACGAGGAAGAGACTACTCCATTATCTATGAGCTACGAGCACTCTCGCAGGTACCCATTTCATTTTACTGGCATTTGTTAGCAATGTTGTAACTAATCGCAGCTACTCATACAGTCTTTACTCATACAAGTATGTACTAATCCATGACATAACAATATAACTCTTCAGAAATGTGTCTTTAAAAGAAGAGACAAAAAGTAATGAAATTAGGAATATATTAATTTATTTAAAGGGGAGCGTTTTAAAAAAAATTACACTTGGCAAGGTTGGTCAACAACCTTCACCACTGTCCGAAAAGTGTATTCATATTATGTATCTACACATCTATAATTATGGTGTTTCTTGCTGTAATGTAAAGTTCATGGTGACAGTAGTAAAATCTCAGTTACAAGTCATAAAAAAAAAATAATGGAAAATTTAATTTAAATATTTAGTTAAAAGACTCAAATTGCCTAACTCATTGTCCGTATACATGTTGTGCCCTTCAATTGGCAAGCAACCGGTTCAGGAATGCATGTAACTCTTCTTGCCTCATTTTTCTCCCATCTGACTAATTAGTCCTTTCTTTTTCTCTTCCCTTCATTCAACTTAACATCTTCCTGAACCATTTTCCTCCTTGAATCCATTCTCATTTGCATTCACGTTCATATTCGGCCCACCACTTGCGCCGGCATGCAGGTGTTTAGAGGAGGAAGGCTCTCTCCTGGACCTTGAAGGTCATTCCAGCTTTCCCAAAGGCCTGGATGTATTACGTAAAGCAGCCAGTGATGAGCAACATTTTGACGTTAAAGACATATTTAACACATCGCTAGAGTCGGAGACTTTGAAAGAGACGTTGTACAGGCAGGCTAAAACCCAGGTAGGTGAAGCAAAGACACGATAACAAGTAAAATACAGGGGAACCTCTGAGATCAAAAACAGTCTGTTCCCGGATGGTGGGCAAGCTCTGATTTGGTTCAATTCATCCAAAAAAAAAAAAAAGATCGCTTCCACGGTTGTAATTAATACATATTAATACAATACAGACATTCAATGTTAGAGGTTCCACTGTGGGTTTTTAACATTGTGAATGCAATACTTGGCTGTTCGCTTCAAATCTAAGGGAGTTTAACTGCATGGATGTTCAGACTTCTGTCTGCCTATTCAAGTGGTTTTAAAGATTTTGATGGCCCTCTTGGTGGTGCCTTCCGTATCTATAGTCTCTCTGATTGTTTAGTTTTACAGTATCCACACTATTAAAAGTTGAAAAATAATAATTGCATATTAAATTAGAGCCACAAGATGGGGCCAGAGAGTGATAATTATGACCCCTCCCCAAAATAAATATTTGAATACCTATGATCAGATCTTTTTAGATTCTAAACTGTATAACAAGAGGTGTTTATCACTGTAAACTCCACCTTTACGGCACCAGCATATCATCACGATTAAAGAAATGAAGTATGTTGATAGTGAAAGCTGTGTCAAAGGAATAAATAAAATATCAATTCATCCCAACTAAACTATATGGCAATATTCGTGTGGTCTCCTGCAGGCTTATGCAATGATGCTGTCTCTGTCCGACAACAACCCTTTGCACACGCCCTCCCAGAACTCCCTGGATGCTTGGCTGGGCATGGGAGGCGGATCGTCTGAGACGAGCAGCTTTCACCCGCTCAACCACATCTAGACATGAGAAAGAAATGGAGAGGAGGTTGGTGTGGTAGAAGGTGGCAGGAACAGTAGTTTTGATTAGAGACACAAGTGGAGTGGACACAAGTCGTCATGAAGAACGGAGAATTCCGTGTGTGTGCGTGTGTGTGCGTGTGCGTGTGCGTGCGTGCGTGCGTGCGTGCGCGTGCGTGCGTGCGTGCGTGCGTGCGTGCTTGTGAGATAGAGGCGGTAGACTATAAGAAAGCACTGCGAAGCTCCTGTTGATGTGAAGGACATACATGATGAATGCTTCTCGACAGCATTGAAACTTTCCCGATCATCCCCCTAAGTGCGCTCAGTCTCACCTGGGGACAGCAGAGAGCTGACGTGACATTCTGTTAGACACTTAAATGACTCGTGTCACTAAAAGCTCTTTGTGTGATGCCCGGAAGAAGAAAAAGAAGGAAAAAAATCGCACTACAGCGTTAAGACGACATGGCCACAAGGGGGTGCTGTTTCTCTTCAAGTGACATTTGACTCCAGATGAAACTCCACGCGGATTGCGTGTCACCGACTGCAGAATCAACGGGAGTGTGGAAATGAACGATTAATACACACAGACTGATTTTAATGTGCACAGCAAATTGATTTTAGTGGATTTACCAGCTTGATCATGCTGGCAATCGTTCAGTCACTCATCATTTCATGTCACTCTTAAATGTTTGCTTCCTTTCCTCTTAGTTACCGCAGTATTCTTTTGTTGTAGGCACCTTCGTGCTAAATTATTAATATAATTATTTTAGAGAAGGACCAAAATTGTATAATAATGTCACATGGTGTACAAAATAACCTAGTTGTTCATAGCGATGGTGACACGTGCCAAATAACCCATAGAAAATATTTTGTTCTCTGACAATCATTTCATTTCCACTTGCTCCAATATATTTGATTTCAGAAGCATGTGTGTATGTAGTATTTATTTTTTGCTTGTTCGCTCATTCTGTATGAGGTGGTGGGTGCGAGAGTAAGGAAAAGTCCTCTTTCTTCTTCTTTTTTTTTCCTTTGGTTGCTGAAGGAATAAACACCAGTGAGAGATTGAGAATTTCCAGTTTTGGTGTGCCATAACGGAAACGATCCATGAAATGTTATTATTTATAGTGAAAGATAGTTGTAGTTTTAGTGGCACTGTAATGTCCTGCCGTGTTTAGTTTGCTTCTTGCTTCAGTTCCATTTCACCCGTATTAAGTATTATTATGGGGGGAGCCTTTGCCGTTAGTATCACAAAAAGATATTACCACACTTTATAAGACAAGTAGAATCTGTCAGGATTTGATAAGAACATGTAAATGTCATGTTGCCCAAAAGGCCTGGACCATTTGTCCAACCTTATTGATGAATTAGACTCATGAAACCAGAAGAAGCATCGAAATTACATTTACTGGCATTACAATTCTGCTAGTCGGTCGTTCATGAATAAAATTTCTCTTAATCAATGGTGGCCCTACCGGATGTTCTCCTGTTCTTCTCCTGACGTCAAACTCATTCCATAAAGTAGCAGGAGGACATGACTTCTTTTGGACTGTAGATAGCTGTAGATAGACATCACGGGAGGCGTTTCTCGTCATCCTCAAACTCGGCCTGATGCTGTATTTTTCAAGCTAGCACTTAATGAAACCACATGGGTCCAAGCCATACCCTGATCAGGCTTAGGTCTCGACGACAGGACAGAAGGAACACTGTACTTTTCTTTGGCTACACGAGGACTGCTGCATCATCTCATTTTTCTGAAGATACAAGTCTCTTGTTTGATAAATCTCTTCATTTATTTACCTTTATAAGATGTAAAAATGTGGGTCGTTTCTATGTCGTGATTCATGTCAAGTCATGGACTACTGTAGTAAGAATGCGCTGTGTAAAGGCTTTGAAGGTATTGAAGCATTCCATTTTTCCCACTTCAGAAATTATTCTGGCAGATGGTCGACAAGATATTGGAACGCGGTTGCTGTCCCCCCTCCCGCTCACTGTTACAGGAGACAAAAAAAAAAATAGATATTGTTTCTTATTGACTGTACAGTATTTTAAAGATGGAAAATATGGTGCATTTGTCCGAAGGAAGAAAAAAAAATAATGGAAAAATATGGGTTTAAATGGATGGTGCTTGTTCGTTTGGATCTGAGTTGTATATCGCCTATGTTATGTTTGTTGAAAACTGACAACAAAAAAATATGATATTGTGCATGATGTGTTTAGCGGTCATAATTATGTCCATTTGTGAATTGTGTATCAAATCAAAAAAAGATAAAAAAAAAAAAAAAAATCCGTAGATGCACTTATTGTAAATGTGGTTAGGTTTAGTAGGTTTGACTTCAAGTTCTTGACTGCCTTACACGTTGGGTGGG
This sequence comes from Syngnathus leptorhynchus, assembly GCF_054491065.1. Classification (NCBI taxonomy): domain Eukaryota; kingdom Metazoa; phylum Chordata; class Actinopteri; order Syngnathiformes; family Syngnathidae; genus Syngnathus; species Syngnathus leptorhynchus. Next base: position 14,402,818 of record NC_141195.1, read on the forward strand.
GCAAGTGGCTCTTAAAGAAATAAAAGAAGACTTGTGGGAGAAGACATAACAGGAAAAAAAAAAACAATAAAGGATTGTAGAATAATATTGAACAATTCTGAAATTGCAATTCTTTTGATGCTTGTGATTATTGAAGATGTACTTTAGAAAAATTTCATTGAAAAGACATGACTGATGTTAATTCTGTAGAATAGCAATGTATACCAAATGTAATCTTTCCAATGTTATGAAGAATTTATACATGAAATTGATATGCAATAAAACCGGTGTGCTTTTTAAATGGAATTTTCACCTCTTCATTTATTTTTTCCAGGTAAGGAAACAATAAGAGTGTTGTTCCAAGGATTTTGCTGTTGTTTCCTCCCTATCATATCTTGAACCATCTTTAGTATTAGGATACAAACGAGCATATGCACAACATTGTTGGAAAAAACAATCGGTATTTTTTTCATGCCTCCAAAACGGGATCTTGAGGCATCGACTTTGACACAGCTAAGACTTCACTGACAGACTCATTACCCCATGATGACACCATATTCATTTGTAACATCAACATTAAGCATATTTACTTGCTTATAAGGATCATGTGACTATTGCAAATAGGAACATTAAGACACAACCCGAGAATGCAATTTTGTGAGAAATTGCACCACAGTTAACAAATGCGAGATGAAAAAACTGTGAAAAATTATATAGGAAATGATGTTAAAAGCTATTGAGCAATATGGAATCATGAGGAATGGTAATGATACTTAATGTTATGGAAAGGTGTGAAATAAAATTAAATGTGGAATCTGAACAGTTTAAGTTTAAAAGTGGAATAGTTTGAATCTGTTAAAATGTGAATAGAGCTGAAAGTAAGCAAAATCTGAAGAATAGGTTTTAATTTGGGAGTTGTGACAAAAGAAAAGTTGGCATGAGCTCACCACATTAAAGTTAGTGGTTTGAATCAGTCCAAAAAATTGGAATGTTGCTTATAAATTTACATTTAATAAAAATTTTATATATAACAACCTATTGGGTTAGTGTTTTGGAGGATGATTCCAAACTAGGGTTGGGGGTTAAGGTTAGGGGGTTTGGGTCAGGGTTGGAATTTGGGGTTGGACGTTAAGGTTAAGGGTTAAGGTTACAGGGTTAGGGGTTGACAAACCAGAAATTACTCTAATATTAATGGTTTCATCAAAAAGATCATCGTACAGTCTGTTTTCCTTGCAGTGTGACCAGATGAGACCATGCGGCGCAGTTAACTGGCGACTGTCCCTTTAAGAAGACGCTCAGAGACGGAAGTGAAGCAAGCACTTCCACAAACAAAACATTACTGGTGCGCAATGGGCGAGTGTGCTTCCACCAAATAACATTTTGCTTCTCCGTCGAGGAATTTCCCTTCCGCCATGCTTCAGCTGAACGACACGGTGGAGCCCGAGAGTCCGGGAGCCGCGGTTCTCCATCCGGCCGAGGCCGAGGAAGGAGTGGAGGTCGCTTTCACACCGCCGGGGGACGGGCGGAGCCTGGGACACGGAGCCACTGCAGCCTGCTGCGGGCCACTGCAAACGTTGACGCCTTTTCATGTGCACAACCCCACCATGCAAGCCAAAGTCAAGGACTATTTTGTGTTCCGGGTACGACGACCATTTCCTACGCTTGCATTCGTCATGTAAAAAGAGTGATGATGATGATGGAATGACTGACTGACAATGACAGTCCGAAGTCAGAGTACAGTACAAATATGTGGCTTAGTAGGTTTTTCAAGTCGAGCAGTGTGGGTGTGGTGGTGGTGATGATGATGATGATTGTGAGGAGGCTGACTCATCATCTGTTTCATGCTGATGTCAGCCAGGTACCATCGAACAGGCGGTCAGTGACATCCGGACTGTGGCGCTTCCCTCTGAGGATGGAGAAGTGCTGAGTGTCTGGCTTCTGGCTCAGTAAGTCTCATTCTTATCTTGAACCATGCGCTCATCTTAAGTAGCTCTGAAACTCGTCATTCATGTGTTACTTCTACTGGAAGCTGAAGCGTCAAACATTTCCAAATAAAATACGATAATAATAGATAATAAATTAAATGGTTGAGTGACTGAGCACACTTCACTGAAGTCTGGCAGAAAGTAATGTTTGTTTTGACGAGAGAGCTGAGTTCTGATTTTGCCTTTTGAGGTCTGCACAATAAATGTTGTCAAAAATGCGTTAACTGGCTTGAATGAGTACGGAGCGCAAGTGTGTTGCTGCTATCGAATAGTGAGTTATCATGTCAAAGTATGATGCCAATCATCTGTGCAGGATTGACCACTGGAATAACGAGAAGGAGAGACTTGTCCTCATTACGGACAGGTAAGACAAAAAGCACACATCAATGTGCTTTCATGTCACTTTTAGAAAAAAAGTTAAGTTAAAAAAGTTATTTGTTCATTGTATGTGCATTAACTCCTCTGTTACAGAGCAGCTTGCTCATCGACATTTATTTTTCGCAAGTAGGCATAAGATTAATTTAATTGTTTTAGTTCACACTTAATGAGTGCGCAGTTACACTTTTTAAAGAGTCAATTTTCTATATTATGTTCCCTTTAACCAAAAATTGGTTTTCCTTCGCATGCGCAGGTCCTTGCTGGTGTGCAAGTACGACTTCATCAATTTGCTGTGTCAGCAGGTCATCAGAATTTCGCTCAACGCCGTCGACACCATCTCAGTGGGCGAGTTTGAGTTCCCGCCCAAATCCCTGAACAAGTATGCATGCCTCATTTGACCCTTGATAAAACTTTGGTTACCAGCATTACGATTGTAATTGATTTGCCTCCATTGCCACATACAGTAATTGTTTGGTCCTTTCCATATAAATCTTTGTATTACAATTTCTATTGAGTGTAATAGACGTTTGAAACAACTTGGACAAATTGTCATGGAGAAATGCAGAGAAATGTCAAGAAACAAGCCGCCAAAGGCAGACTTGGCTCAGCCTGCTGTAACACTTGATAAAAGCATGGACATAAATCAACAACAAAATCAGAAAAACAGTGCCAGTAACTCTTAGCAACAGTGTTTTTGTCTGGGGGGAAAAGGGCCCATCATTGAAGGAAGCATTTATGTATCTGAAGTAGACCCGGTGAGTAACTGGGGCACGACGGCTTGTACTGAGATTAACATTTCATTCGGCTAATAGCATAATTGTCATAAAAGTGAATTTTAACATATTGTCACAAATCTATAAGAATACTAATGTGCTCCATAAATATAGTTTATTATTTTTAAATGTCATGTGTAGATTGTGAAGCAACTGGAATCTTCGGAATGCCTTCCAAAATGACGTGGCCAATAACAGTAACAAAATGTTACGATGACCTCCTCAGTATTTACAGGGCCTTGTTTTTACAGAAGAGATGGTGTTGGGGTTCGTGTCCAGTGGGACAAGCGTCCCCGAGCCTCCTTCTTAAACCGCTGGAACCCGTGGTCCACAGATATGCCCTACGCCACCTTCACAGAGCACCCCATGTCCCACGCAGATGAGAAGGTAGCCTCCCTCTGCCAGGTAATCCCTTCAGACTAGGTTTAATTGGACACACTTTTTTTTTTCCCAAACTTTGGGCTGGTAATCTAGACTCGTTAGAACCACGTAGCTCTGTCCTGTTTGATAATAAAAGTCGTAGTCTACTTCTTTTGGTTAGCGATTCGCAGCGAATGACAGGGTTTACTGTAAAGATAGCTCTTTTTTTCATTGGGTATTTATCTCTGCTCGTATGTACAGCTGGACAACTTTCAGACCCAGCTTGTTCAGGCGGTGAAGAGAGCCCATAAGGAGAACCCTATGCCTGGTCGGGCCAACGGAGTCCTGATCCTGGAGAGACCCCTCCTCATTGAGACCTACCTGGGCATCATGTCCTTTATCAACAACGAGGCTAAGTTGGGCTATTCAATGACCCGTGGCAAGATTGGTTTTTAGAGACAGTTTCTCCAAACGGGGTGGCAACCTTGTTTGTGTTGTGTGCGCAGCTCGGAGATCGTAAAAAATGAGCCTCCGCAGGTTGTTTGTAGCAGACAAATAGTCGGCCAGTTGAAGACTTGCATGGACTGTCTCCTCATTTGGTTTTAGCACCCCAGTCCTTTCAAGAGCTACCATACTTGCATGGGCCCCTTGACTGTATTGGGTATGTGACAAAATGTTGGTGAGAAATACGAGTGTTTGCTTCTGCCTTTTTCTTATATTCATTTTTTTGTCCTAAACTGGGTGTGTTGCAATCTTTTGCTACTTATCTGAGCATTAACTGTTAAAAGTGGCGTTTAGTGCCAAAGATGTAATGACTGTGTGCCTGCAGTCATCATGAGACTCCTGTGCGGATTCTCGGAATGGAAACTATTGTATATCCAGTCACATGATTAAGTGGAATAAGCCTTGCTAATAGGGGAATTGATCATGATGTGCTCTGTCTTTCTTAACAATTCAACTTGTTTACTGTGGGAAAACGAGAGAATATTCTTCACACTGAAAACAAATGATCGTAGGTGACCTTAATAAATGATCTTGTGTGACCTTTCTCTCTTTTTTGGCAAATTTGCCTACAAATGAGAGCTACTAGAGCATTGTGAGAGCCGTGTTAGAGCAAACACAAACTGTTTTGTTTTTATCATACTCTATCTTGTCCAAGGACGTTGCCAAATGGAAGTTGTGCACTATTCAAATGTGATTGCACATGATATGATATATGCGTATCACTTTCAAATCTCTGTAGCTCAGGAATGGAAGGCATTTCAAAATGGACAAGAAATTGAAGCAAACAAATTAGTCTCTTGTATTTTTCCTGCAACTGTATGCAGATCATAGCTATAAGAGGGCTAGCACATATTTTGTCTATATATGGCAATTTTGTCTGGTTAGGTGTTTTCCCCCCAGTAGTGCTAATGTCACAAAGTTCCTTTGGGTTCAGATGGAATTCCGGACATAGATGAAGCTTTCTTGAGAGTTAAGCCTTGTTGGAGTCGCGTACCTTTATTGTATTGACTTCATCTCTTCATTCTTAATATACAAAATTATCATATAGTACTTTGCCACACATCAAATGCATAGAAAGCACTTTTTTTTTTCCACTCTTTCTTGAAAATGATAAATTTTGAAGACTCAGTATTTTTTTTCGTCCAAAGAAACCATTATGACGTAAGCTCTCCTTCAGGTCCTGTGATTCCACATAACAACTTGTACCTGTTGTGCATGTTAGTGTTTTCTAAGGCTCCTGCACAATATTATTATGCCAGAAGCCAGCTGTCCATCCACCTCTTGCATTGGTTTTAAAATTAACTGCAATGAAACACGTGAAATTATCTGTCAATTTTTATTCCAAATAATCTCATGACAAAGTACAAATGTTCAGAAAGTGAAAGCTTGGTCTGAGCCATCTACCTTCACAGTGTTCAGAACTATAATGTATTTACATGTATAAAAAACTTTTTTTTTATTTTTTTTATTTATCCAAAAGAGGAATGTCAAGTTTTCCAAAACATTCAGTATAAGAAACTTCAAGTAAATTGCGCTTGTGGAGCGGAGTGCTGAATTCTTCCCCATCAGTTCATTAAACTAGATTTCATGTTAATACATACTGGAACTGAATTTCAGTTCTGTGCCTGCTTGCATCACTTGTCCTCATTGCCAGTGTTGATGTAGCACAAACACAGATGGTCCTTCCCAAGCAGGATGAGAGGATCCCCATGGCAGTGCCAGATCAATGAGTGGACCTGGAAACCACCTGGCAGGACACAGACACCAAAGTAAGTTCAAGGAAATGTATTTACTTGACAGTGACACTGGGATGCTTTGTACGTTGTAATCACCAATCATTTTACCGTCGTCACTGGGAACTTGAACAGAAACGCATCCTGTTGGGGTCCACAGATAAATGTTTGTGTTGCCAGTGCATATCGCCAGCCGCGGACGTCTCGGGTCCCACTGGAAGCAGCGCACAGCCGACATCTGCTCAAGCACAGCCTCGAGGCTCATCTTCTGCATGTCCCACACCCAGATAACACTGGCCATGTTATCTGCGGTCAAGAGTGCACATGTTGAAAGCTGGGTTGCAGAATGCTTAGCGCTGGTAATCAAATACATAAGGTGAAAGTGATGCCTGACCATTTTTGGTGGCTAAATAGCGACTGTCTGAGCTGAAGGCCAAAGTAGAGACACCAATCTTGGGGTTTGGTCTGTCTGGGTCTGGTCGGACCACAGGCATTTGAGATGGAGCTGGGAGAATCTCATCTGGAGGGCACATGAAGAAAGTTGGTGATTACAGGAGAATGGGTTTCACTTGACCACAGAGTTGCTGTAGCCAAATGAGTAAAATACAAAGTATCGAATTGGTTGTTGTTCTATAACAGGCAAATACTGACATACATTTGCTTTGATTGCCAAAGTGGGTCGAGTCCATTGTTAGGTTGTGTAGAGAGAGTTCTTCATTGCCAGAGGCTGACCTTTTCTCCACCTCCTTATACACAACCTGGCAACAGAACAAGAAGCTTTGATTATAATTAAGCTCTTTGGCCTAGTGCTATAACAAGAATGACAGAAAATACTTGCAACTTTAGTGGTGCTGATGACTGCTGGGTGTTCAAACTGTGCAATCTTCTTCCACGTGATGTGGTTAAGAATGCGTACCTGCAATGTGTTTACAGTCACTATCAATACTATTTGGACATTTGGTAGAAATAAACATGAAGACGCTTCTATATAAGGTGTGACTTTCTAAATGTGTGTTCATACTTTTTCGTCATAGCTGCCAATGGCCAGGAACTGACTGCTGGGGCTCCAGGCCACACTCTTGACACCCAACGACCACTCGTAGGCGCTGTAGGTGAACAGCAAGCGGCCATCCAGAGAATACAGCAACACTTTGTACTGCCAAGAGAACATGCTCATGAGGCGTTGTGCTCACAACAGGATTGGAAAGGTGAGTTTGACATTCACATTTCTTCCCCTCTGAGAATTAGACCATTTACAAAAACAAAGTGGGAAAATAAAGACATACAGTACCGTGTAAAAACAAGGCAGTACAGAGACCGCCCATATATTTCTTGTTTGGCCTTTCCAAATTCAATATTTGCAGATTTTTTTCAGGAAATATATCAATGCCCTGGTGGCATTTGACAAGCACCTATGTCGAACTGAGGGGAGGAACATCAATTAGTTTTGGCTAAGAAAAGTGCTTTGCCACCATATTGTGTCATCTATAGGCAATTACAAACCTTCTTTAAGCTGGCATCAATGGAGGTCATGCAAGATAACGCATTAAGCATTTTGGATGGAAAAGTCAGCAAGCATGACAATTGCAGCTGTTAATACATTACAAGTTAGCCTACTGGGATGCCATTTAGCTAAAAAAAATATCCAGGGTTCTGTAATAGTTTTTATTAGTTCACGCTGGTTGTGTTTAAGCATCACAAGTTTGTACTTTTCAAAAACCAGGCAATAACCAATACTGCGATATGCTGTTATGTTCAGTGTCAACTCAGTTTTGAGTTTTAACATCTTGTCACTATGCTTTTACATGTTGATCGGAAGTTAACACGCCACCTTACACCCAATGCGGGACCTTTGCTTTTCAGGCAGGGCTTGGTCCCTTTCTCCCATGAATAGTGATGTTCACGTTTTACATGAAAGCACATGTCACTAATATCAAATTAAAATTTCAGGCTATGAGAAAATTCCTAAATCATCTGTTCCATTTTTAAAATTATACCGCAAGACTATACCATTATTAGCATGAGCCTGGCAATAGAGCAAGCACGCAACCCTAACCCTTACCTCCAGACAACTGTCCCAAACAGCCAGAACGCAGCCATTGGGAGACCACTCTAACCCCACAAGGTCCTGCGTCTCAGTCTCAAAATGCTGAAAAAGAATCATCATGATATATTTACACCTGAACTAACCAAGGTGGCAATAAGAACTGAGAAAGGTGCTAACTTCCAATGCTAATTAAACTAGAATGTAAATCCTGTTTGATTCGAGGCTAAGTTATAGTACCGTTCGGATAAAATTTGTAAATGGAGGAAAAGCCGAAGTTACGTTTTCCACTTACCCTGAGCAAGTGCCAATCATCGCACACAAACACACAAACATAATCTTTGCAGTCACGACGTTCCGCCAAGGCCATGTAACAGCCATCTCTGCTGAAATCAATACCTGCGGGTAAAAATGAACAGCGCAAAACAATCACTCAGAGTGAAACAAAATGCTAATCCACATAAACGTGATTTGACTTTCTGAAAAATTAAACGGTGACTTCCTATCGGGTGTTAGGACACTTAAGAGTGAAGTATCTGGGACTTATTATTTATGGCAGCTGAGGGGATGCTTAGGTCATGCAAGGGCACAAACAGAGATGGTAACACGCCACAATTTTTACCCAGGCTGTTGACAGGCCTGTTATGAAAAGCATGTCCCATTTACTGAGAGGGGCACAGCTGTCTGTAGGGAGAGGTAGACTTTTTATACATAGCCTGCGAGTTGCCGCAAGGTAAAGTACAGCATGTGATTCGTGAGCATGCTGCTGATCCCGTCCTCGGGTGCTTGTGGTAATAGACACTCATTACAACAAAAATGATTCTCATACTCACCCTTGTGACAAGCTTTGGGATTCTTGATGTAAGACACTGCTTTGGTGCACAGAGACCACACGGTGATTCTCAGCTGTCAAGGCAGAAGAAAAGTAACAAGGATGGCTAATCACGTCTAGTAAAAGTCATTTCTACATATACAAAAGGTCATTTAACGTCATTTCCAGACCGCTGATGAATTTTAAAAATTCAAGTGTGCCTCATTAATGTGTGTATCACTTACAGAAATATGAACATGAAGTCAGAGTATGAAAACATGGACAAAAACGTCTGAGCCAAACTTTAGAAGATGTACATGGTAAAGAACATCTAAGCTTGGTGCTTGGACAGTCCGTATATAGAAACCAGTCATTCATTTAGCATTTGGGAATGTTTGCAGCTTTCATCACAGCGTTTAAATGGACATTTGAACTGAGCCAGTGTCTGTCACATAAGTGGCCTAAAATGTCCACCCTGTTTGTTGAAGACATCCAGCTGTGCAGGTCCTCCAATAACACCCTAGTGCACACATCCTTAACATCCCATCATGACATCCAATGCCAATATTGCTCAAAACAAAAACACATTTGACTCCTCCACATACAACATTACAGATGTATATCAAAGCAATTACCTCAAATCGAAAAGAATTACATGTAACAGGCAACAATTAGGATGCATGGCAACATCCCAATATAGCCATAGTGCAATAACTCATGTGCAGAAAGAATAATTTGAGATGACTGCAAACTAAAGCAAACTTAATAGCAGCGACATGAAATTAAGCATGTAAGCAATTTGCGATTTACGCCTGGACAAGTGATTGAGAACAGGCAAGTGTATTTGCTGCAATATATTCTCATCTGTCAGCGGAGGATTAAAGCGTAAGCATTCCACATAGAAAGCAGTCTCAAACCGATATAGCCCATTTCTCTTGTTACAGCCTCATGATTCTATCAAGGAACTGGAGCCTCTTTCAGCCAACATACACAAGGTATGCGTGAGCTCTTGTCATCGTGGTCATGTCAGCATTTTAGCCCAGCGGCATTGGTGACAGGTTAGATGCTCGCGTGGCTCCGGCCGTACTAAGAACGCTGATCCGACCACGCCAATCCAAAAGCAATAACATGAGTTGAGTGAGCTTAATGATGTCAAAGGCTACAGTGGAGCAACACGCATTAGGTGAAGGTGGACCCGTGGGGATGGCTGATGATCATTTTACAAGAGATTAATACATGTTCAGAATGCAGGTGTTTTCAAGGTAGGAACAATCAGACCTCTGGAAGCTGTTATTTCTTTCCCTCTTCCAACAAAGTTTTGGGCTTGGCTGAACTGAGCAGCTCTAAGCTATCTCACCTCAGAGGCAGTTAAGAGCTAACACTCAAGATACACTCAAAAAGCAACTCGTAAGATACAGTTGTTGTGTGGCAGTCTTAAGAAAACTGGCACAGGTTTTATTTTTGATGGGATTCAAATTAATCTATAAGGCATTTCAGGATAGCATATTTAGAAAAAGTACAGTAATGCAGAAAGTCCCGGTTCAGTCTTTGGTCAGTCATATTTTACCAAAAGAATTGCCGATATAAGTGCAATAATGAAACGACACTTGACTAAAACACACACATGGCTAAGCAGCTTTACCGTCACATAGTCAGACAGACAAACGCATACAGAGGCACGATTCACACCACAAGCAGCTGTCCCTAAACAAGTTATTATAGCAGGCTGTTTATGAGTGGCACTGAAACTCAAGCCTGACACAAACACCCGTCTGGCACAGCCTTAATGAAACTTTGCTCAGGGGTGAAGGCAAGTTCAGTCGGCCCGTTGTCAAGACAGTATAGTAAGTGCGACTTTGGCTCCGTTAAATTCATTTCCAACTTGAGCGACAAAATGATGCTCTGTAAATAGTCAATCAAGTCTGTTTCTTATTGGGAGGCTTGAGTAAACAAACATCTGTGCAGACGGTGAGAAATATTGTGATGGAATACTGTCCTTCTATTTGGGAAAGTACGGTATCCATCAGACCTTTGTATAGAATTTTCAAAGGAAAAATAACATTCCTATCTACACTGTATGCAATGCTTACAAAGTAAATAACGTGACTTGAGATGAATTTCCATGTATATTATTGCTGATGGCTACAGCAGTTTTTTTTTTGTAATGTCCATCTTTTTATTTTACAGTTGGAAGATCCAGACAGACACAAAGCAGACCTGCGTGCCACAGACACATGCACCGCCTGCATTCGTTGGCCCTCCAGTCACAGTTGTGTATTGGCCCCATGACACCTGTCAAGTGATTCCCGGAGTCAGGCTCAACTTTGTATGCCACGAAGGGCGAGGGTCGCAGCTCCAGTATACGTATGTAAGCTCTCATCACTCGCACACCATGTGACGACTATGGAGTGAAATACCAAACGGCCGTCAGGAGTTGCAGGTTGGAATGAAAATCATTTTTGACACCTTCGTTGTTGGCTAGCAAACTTAGTTGGAGCTTGACTCGATAATATTTTCAAGGCAAATTAACTGTTTCTGGAATTATTCAATAGACTTTGGCAGTTTGACAGCGATTCGTAAAGTGTGGTACAAGTACCACTGATGGTCTGCGGGCTCACTCTAGTGGTACTCGGAAGACTCACTGACCAAGTAGGGTAGATTGTAATTATCTTCTCCACCGAAGACCGAAACTAAAAAACAGGAAGGCACACATCTTCCTTTATGTGATCAGGGGTCATGTCCTGTCTCAGGAGAGGATAGCACATTGGGAGCTGAGATGAGCAGCAATGGACCACTTTGCACAAACCAAAGTAAACAATGTTAATATACGTACAAGCATCTTTCGGGTAAAAAAAAATAAAAATCCTAGCAGTGATATATATGAACTTGTTCGAGAAGAGATTCCGGTAGTTTGTCATATATCACGGTGAGGATCTGCAAGCATGGTAATTTGGGGCAACATATCTCAGTCATTTTGGGGTTGCAAAGAATGAATCAAAGATAAATGACCCCCTGGCGAATCGACTGGCTTACCTATGCCAGAATTGCCATTTGTCAGACTACTGACGAATGTTGTATCCGGCTGACTACAGTGCTCACTCAAGTAAAAAAGGAGAATAGAAGTAATTTTGTCTTTTTATATTATATTTACATTCTTTATTTATTTGGTTTTATACATCATTGATTCAGAGAAATATAGAAAAGTGTAAAAAAATAAGACATCAAGCCCTGGTCTCACCTACAGTTCAGTTGTATAACTTTAAAGTTCAAAACATTCTCATTTGAATCTAATCTAAAAGAATAGTTAAGTTTTTAAAGAGACTATAAACTTTAAGAAATTAGGCTCTATCATTTTTATTCAACGTTTGTGCTAGAAAAATAAAAGAATATATTTTTAAGTTGGGCATAGTGCTTGTGTTCAAGCTGCCTAATGTTATAGCATCTTACAATTAACGGTTTTATTTTTGATCAAAGTTTAGCCTTACTACACTTCAGAATTTTAAAGTTTGTCAATATGGTGGTACTGGGAAAGCAAAGTATTTTTCTAAAAAAATACACTTGGTGTAAAACAAATTGGGAGCCTCTGTCTCAATATCACAGCATAAAACAAATTCACGTGGAAACTGGGAAGCTTGTATTTCCTCATGAAAAACACCAACATTTACTAATGCCCTGAGTTTATTTTCCAGTCACTCTTTCTAGTACTAAATACTCTTAAATGCCTTTGCTAAATCTTAAGGCACTGAGGCTCACTAATAGACCAACCCATACAAGCAATTTTTCGTCATTCTAATTTCTTGCTCCTTGATAATACCTACCTAGAGGCAACCATAAGACAACATTCGGATTACACCAGACCTACATGATGCAAAACATTTTTTTCCAGAGGCAATAAGAGCAATGTGACAGGATGCTAACAGTAGCAGTGCTCTGAAATCAAGCTGAATACATGCAGCAGGTGAGGGGGGGTGTTAAAGCTCTGGTGTCTGGCTATTTATAAGCCCACCCCCCTTACTAGTAGGCCAGCAACAGTGGAAATCAGACAAGCATATGCATAACACTGCATGCCCAAGAATGCATGCCCGCTGGCACGCACCAACTTGGCACTTACATGGAATTCGGTGGTGTTGAGAATGTGACGTCCATCTGGACTCCAGCGAGAAGCGACCAGTCCGATCGAGCCCTCGTCAATTTTACAGTGCCAGTCGGGCTGTTCCAACGACCACACCTGAAGAGAAAGACAGGGAGCGGGACAGCAGGATAACCATCACTAGTAATGAGACCCTTCACACACAGAGTGAATCTTCCTTAACTTCAATTCCACAAACTATTTGAAAACATGAAAGACTGGCGATGGATCCCCCTTCAGAGGTAAGACACAAGCCATGCAATCACAACAATTTCATTTCATTGTTAGAAATCAGGACCAAAACTGTCTTGGGAATACTTTACAGCTGAAAGAAGCAAAATAAACACACCAGCAACAGAAATGAGACATTCGCTTTCCTGTCTAAATAGAGTTCAAATACTGGCACCAGTAACTGTTGGAAGATTCACCGGCATCTTCTCACAGCCTACCTGCACCAGTCCTCTCTTGTACATGGCACACAAGATGAACTGAGAGTCAGATGACCATTCCATGTGAGATATCTGGTCCAGGCAGGTGTAAAGGTTCAGGATCTGCAGCGTGCTCATGTCCCGTACCACCAATCTGTACTGCACGCAGGTAGCCTGTAAAAATCATTTAGAAAAAACAAGACAATTAAGAGAATCTCAGTCCCACTGATGGTGAATGTAACACATTAAAACTTACTAAATATTTCCCATCTGGAGAAACTTTACAAAGTTGGTTGGATTGTTTGAAGACTTCTGAGAAATTCATGTCGAGGATTTCTAGAAAAGAAATTCTAGTTATGACACCATCAGTATTCAGATCCTGGCAATCTCGTCTGGCGGGGGTAATTCCAAAATTATACACGAGATGGGGACATACGCCCAAAAACTAAGAATTAGATACGGCTTTAACACTTACACAATAAACATGAGAACCATAACTCCAAAACAATCCGCACATGGGTCTAGCGTTGAAAGAGGTCAACCACATTACCTCAGTTTAAAAAATGTATAATCAGTAAAAAGCAACAGGTTTCGAACTGACTCGCCCCAAAAAATAATAGTTGTCAATGTGAGAAACGAAACTACTTCAAACCATAACTTAAATTGACCTTTTGTTTATTTGCCTACGGTATTCGTGAAGACATTCGCAGATTAACGGTAAACAAATCAACATGTCGCTAACGGTCAACTTCCACGTTAGCTAAACACGCGTCACCGAATGTAGTTTGCTAACCTGTGTTATTTTCAAAACCAAGATCGGAACATAATCGCTGGTACAGGAGACAGTCCGGCCTATTATGCAGTTTAGAAAAGTTAGCTTCGTCTGATTGTCATTAGCACACCGAAATAATCTCAAGAGCTGGTTTGTTTGTATGCGTAAGTGACGACACAAAAGTCTTGACCAATCAGTGGATCGCTGTCTTTTTTTGTGCATTATGGGAAATGTAGTTTCTGGTTCTTCTATTTCTTTTCTGCTTAAAGATATTAGGCCGACCTGTTATGAATGCGCTGACGCATCTATCTACACATGTATACTGCAAGACTTATTTTAGGTTTGTTCGAGTGCTGCTTTTAGGTATCCAAGATACATGTGTAAAAATTTTATTTGGTCTATTTTAATTGTTATACCACCGCCCAATTCCATCAACAAATATTCCCGTTTTTTTTACTGTGAAATATTTTTGTTCATAAAACACTGGTAAACCTATCATGAAAAAGAGCCAACAAGCATCCACCTGTGAAGATGGGGAAGGTTTCCCGCTTGTGAGCGCTCAAAACGCGCTGCCCACCGCCTCCCTTCTTCCTTTACCTCTGCCGAAGTCCTTAGGAAAAGCTCACAATTCCCAGAGCAGCATGCAAATCAGCTTCCATGTCCTTATCATTCTCTTCATTTTCTTTCTCCTAAAAGTCAATCCCCTGCTGTAGGCTATTCTTATCAAAGTTAGAGTTTGGTCGTTTGTTTTTCCGCGTTGTTTTTGTTATTGTGCTTTATATGGAGGCTGGGTCTCTGGTTATGTTCAACAATAAACAGACTCTGCACACAAGACAATTTGCATTGGATTGGGATAATAACACGCATCAGGTAGGCCATTTTATTTATTTTTGTTTGGCTGTAATATTGGCATAATGCCAAACTCTGTTTTAATAGTAGTTTTTTTCCAGTTCACAGGAAATGTCAGAAGTGCTCTAAAATAATAATTGTATCGATACAAAATTCTCAGCTAAACAATTTGCTGTCCTATTTTTGGCTGGCGGGTATTTTGTCATAATCAACATGATGCTTTTTGCTTCTTTCGACATTTGTCAGTACTATAATAATCGCCAATATAAAAGGTTTATTATCATTTTAACTGACAGGATTCTTCAACTGCATCAGATTTTATTGTGCCGTTCTTGCGTAATTTTGCCAAGGTGTATATTAATGATTCTAATATCCACGTTTGTTAATTTAAATAAAATCGTTCACATGGGGTTACAGAGAATTGAATACAGATGTAGCCTATAATTAATTTCTTTACATTTGGGAGTGCATACTGACTCATGGGAAGCAGTGCGTGGTTGTGTATTAGGTAAGTTGCCATGGGGGCTGTAACCCGGGAGTTGAGACAATTTGACATAGCCTACATCTGCCATTATGCTGCAAAATTGCGCAATCTGTAGGTAACAGAGGTTAGCGCAGGGACATAAATGAACTCCCGACTATTATTAATATTTTTATTACTATTATGACAAATGTATTAGTCCAGACTTTTAGACATGCAAAATAGAAATTTCCGAATGAATAAAAAAAAAAAAAACACGCACTTTCTCAGTACTTCTTATGTGACCCAAGGCCGAGACACGCTATCTGCAACTGTTAGTTCTTTCATCCGATTGATTGAAATTATTTTTTGTTGTTTTAAAAATGTCGATTTTTGTCGTGCATAAAATAGGACATCTCTCGCCTATCACTAATCAAAGTTTTGAATGCTTGAACAATGTTAACAGGGATGCTGATGTCAAATTAAATGCAAAATAGATGTTTCTTGCTGACATAATAATAATAAAACGTACATGATAATGTTAATAATAATAATAATAATAATAAGAATAATAAGAATAATAATAAAATGTACATAATAATAATAATAACTATAATAATTATGATAATAATAAAACACATACATACATACATACATACATACATACATGAAATATAGTCCTATATAGTTAAAAACAATTGGTCGCTTTAGTAACTGATGGCAGAGCACCATGTAAGGGTGTGAATCATTTTGGAGGAGGTTGTGATGCTGAGCCTCCTCTCACTGATGAGTTGGCTGGTCCAGGCACGCCCAGGTCCCCTGACACCCGGCATTGGTTCCGTGTGTGTGTGCGTGTGCGCACGCGCGTGTGTGTGCATGCATGCCTGCATGCGTGCGTGCGTGCAAAGTAATAGGAAGTCCTAATATGTACAATATGTAAAAAAAATTATTTGTGTGTTTCACAGGGTGATTTGCCCTTCGCCAGACTACCCAAATTCCAAAATGTCCCAGACCTCAGGGAATGAAGAAGGAGGCACCTTTGACCACTTGTGGAGCTCCCTGTGAGTGTTAGCACAAAGATCTCTACCATTTCAATTTTAATCATGTACAATCAACTTAAATTCACACAATGTTGTAAAATGAGATTTCATAACCCCAATGATCTAGCTTGTTCACTGTTGCACCAGATATTGAGATAAGTTTGAGCTCAGCACCCCATCATGGACGATAATATTTTTGAGAATATTTTAAATATGCGCCCAATATGCGTTGACTACAAAGTTTGCAATAGCAAAGGTTGGAGGAACAAGCTTGACCAAATTGGCCCTATTCACATTTAACCGCATTTTGTGATGAATGCCAAAAAGACTGTCTTTATGGAAATACAAAGACTACGTTTTGATGGAGGTTTTTGGCCAGATATTATTTTAATATTTTCTACATACACAATCTACTTCACATTTTTTTTTTTCTGTGTTGCAATACAAGTGATTTCTTCCAGTAGTGTTGAACTAATCTGCATAACAGTGCTGTGGTCAGCAATTATTTCTTAATGTTTAAGGTCAATTGATTATCCACCATCTATTGGTCCCTCATCATATTTCAAGGTTTATATATTTTACTAAATCGGCGATCAGTAATCAGTTTCTCTTTGACAATTATTCTTCTCATACATACATCAGTGCAATTTCATTTTTAGTCTATTGTGCCTACAGGGAGCCTGACAGTACCTATTATGAGCTCCCGCCAGGCAGCCAAGGAGGTGAGCGTCCCGTACCTTCTACGAGTACTTCAGGGAACCGTGGCAGTACTGCTGAGGTTTCCATGGATGTCTACCACATGAGGGAGATGAATGACAATGTCATGGTAGGAACCAGTTGCAGAATTGCACTCGGGTTTTTTTCTATTGTGACCACACATCCCTCAGTCCACACCCACCACCGCTGCCACACCCCACCACACAACACCAGCTTTTTATGGAGTCTTTCACTTTTCCCTCCAGTGTTCCCTCCAAAGATGATTTCCCTCTCTTGTGCTGCCTTTTCCCTCTTCTTTGTGTCCCCACTGAGATTCCTGAGAGACTGTGTGTGTGCGTGCGTGCGTGTGTGTGCCTGTGTGCGTGCGTGCGTGCGTGTGTGTCTGTGTGTGTTGGGCAGGGCTAATTAAAACTGAGCCAGGGATACCCTTGCCGAATCACCGCAGAGCCATCTGTAGACTGATGTGTGTTAAATCCACTGTCACAGATATTGACCTAGTGAGTCAGAATTTGCAGTTTAACAGAGGCCATGACATTGATGGATGCACCTCGATTGACAATTTCAATGCAAAACAAATATTATTGATTGATATTGACATTAACACATGGTATCTTGCTTTTAGATATGTAAGTTCACATGTATTGGTTTGATTGAGTGTTTTAGTAGGCAAGTCTGGGCCTGCCTGGCCAGTTAATGAATACTCATGACAGATTAAAAAGTGGGAGAGGCTAGTGTTTGTTGTTGCAAGGCTTGTTGTGGAGGCCCATTCAGGTGAGACATATCAGGCAATGTTATACATCCTCCATCAAGATCTTGGCCATAAATGGTTCTTGCAGAATGTCTGCTCCTATTAAATTGACATTTACTTGATTCTGGCACTATGTAAATTTTTATGGGGATGCTTTTTGATTTTTCCGGATTGCTAAAATGCTGTGTGCGCAGGTAAGTGGGAATAAGTTTTTGTTTCCATTAAATTTGTAGTGGACATAATTCTTTTGTGTATATGTATAAGAGAAGATATTTCTATCTTCTAACACTTGTGTATTTTTGTACACAAGCATGGGTTTTCTGGATTGGCCAGTTTTATTTTAATATATATACTGTAGATAACAACACAATGGGGCGGAATGGTGGGGAAATGGTTACCACATCGGCTTCACAGTTCTGGTGTTGGTGGTTCAAATCAGGACTTCAGTCTTCCTGTGGGAAGGTAACATGTTTTTTTGTGCTTGCTTGGAGTTTCTCTGTGTATACTCTATTGTCTCCCACATTTCAAAAACATGCTTGTTATATTGAGGAAAGATCTACAGTTTTCCATCAATGTGAATATGAATGTGAATTGTTACTAGTCTATATGCTCCGTGATTAACTGGCAACCAATCCGGGACATAGACTGTCTCTCACCCAAAATCAGCTGGGATAGGGTCAAGCTCACCCCCAAACCTTGTGACGATAAGCGGTGTATACATTTGCAAAATGGACATGTAAATCTGACGTGCAAAAAAATGCTGGTCTTCTTTCCCATGTCCATGCTTGATACTTAATAATCTACTTTAATTTCGACTGTTACCTAATATTACCAAAAGGGGGCAGAAAAGTCCCCAATGCCTTGTTACATTCTTCTTTCATATTAGTAAGGCTTGGATTGTATCCATACGATGGCACTGATGTCACTTTTTTTTTTATGTCATACTATATGTTGGGGATGCTACTTCCCCAATTGCAGTAAAACAAGACAAAAGCAAGGGGAGAATGTTTCAATCTGCTGCCTATTGCAGGTATGTCCAAACCCAGTCTTCGAGAGCCGCTGTCCTGCATGTTTTAGATGTCTCCCTCCTCCAACACATTCCCTATCATTTGAATCAAATGTTTTGGAGCAGGGAGACATCTAAAACATCCAGAAAAGAAGCCTTTGAAGACTGGAACTAGACATTTCTGGTCTAATATGCTTCATTCATCTTGACAGGTGAGTGTTGCTGTGGATGGACATTCTCCATTTCTAAACGTTTTTAGCCTTTTAAGGATCATCTCTGAGTGGCAGCAAGTAAAACGACTGCCCATAGGCGACATTACATATTGTTTGTTACACACAGGCGCACGCACACACACACACAAACATCCACACGTACTTGGTCACACAATGGCGTCAGAGGTTGTGGCTCTGTTTCAACTTGCTGCAAGTGTAGACCAAGCACACTTGTGTGAACATATGCTTGTGTGATTTGTGCGCACGGTTGCATGTTTGTGTCTTCTCACATACACTTCCTTGGCTCACCTCATTGCCTCGGACCACAGAGGTGGATTTGAAAGGCAGTAAACAATCAGGTGTTAGACTTGGAAGAATACTTTTATCACACCATGTTGCATACTAATATTATAATTTGGGTAAAACTTCAATCCTTCCATCATCCTTGTTGCAAATTAGTTCATGTCATAATTAAGTACATTGGATTGATTCTCATGTGGTGCAGTTCAATAATACAACATTTTAAAATTTAAATCATCATGTAATTTTCTTTCTTTTAGAAACTTTTTGACATTGGGTCTCCAAAGTGTTTTTGCCTGAATTGTGTGACTAGCGAGTGTATGTTGCACATCTTGTCCTGAGTCAATAGATCCACATATCCACGTGTGCATACACCCTCTCATCATACAGTTTGCGTTAATTCTGGAGCATTGACCCGTCTCTTTGCTCACATCTGATAAAACGCGACAGGAGAACAAAATGGACTGTACAGAATCCCCATATGCTCCTCTGTCTCCAGTTTTTGTTGTGGCGAATTCAAAACAAACAAAGAGAAAAACATCACTCTTTTTCAGTCTGTAAAAAGCATCACGTGTTTACTTGAATATTAGATTTGGACTTTGACCAAATTGTCATGATATTATCAACTAAACTAATACAATTTCCCCCACTTACAATGTCTACAATGTATATGACTTTCTGAATGAATAATCCATCTTTAATTCTTATTGAATTAAAAGAACATTTATTGCATATGTCACTGGTTGTTTTAATTTGACATTTTTCCCCCATATGAAATACATTTATTTGATGAGATTATTAGATTGAAGACCTTCAAAATTTCAAAGTGTGCTCATTCATTGGTGTAATGATATATGCGAGTGTGCAGTATGTGTAATATCAAATTTCGATATCAAAATGCTCTCTCTCTCTCGCTCTCTTGCTCTCTCTTGCTCTCTCTCGCTCCCTTACTTACTCACATACACATGCCCAGACAGTGTTTACTTAGCTCAGGCCTTCACAAAGTGTTTTGTAGCGTGCATCCACATGTGTCCCAGCATTGCAGTCTATGTCCAGACATGCCATAATTAGAATGCTGTACCTTTTTTTTAGGCTCCCATCCCTATTTCCCGCTCTCCTCTCCCTTGTCTGTCTGTTTCTCTCTCACACTACACACACTCATCCTCACCTTTGTCCTGCCTCTACATATGCGTGTGTGCGTGCCTGTGTGTATTGTGTGTGTTTGCAAGAGCAAGAGAAAGAGCAAAGAGAGAGACAGAGACAGAGGGTAACTGATGCGCACCTCACTTGAACTACATGCAATTGTCCTCCACTCATTTTGCTCTATTTGGACGTCCCGGACTGAAGTGTTCGCACATGTGGCTAAAACTTTAGAGGATGTACTACGTGAAAAAGAAGGTAAATATTCCTAGTTTAAAGTTTTTTTTCTACAAGTTGACAGCAGTTGACATGTAAAAGTATGTTTTTACTATTTCTAGTTAGTTTGCAATATGTTTAAATTGAAATTGAATAGCAGCAGTTATTGCTTCTCTTGCAACTTACTGCCACTATGAGTGTTTTTTTTTGATAGACAAATTGATTGAATGAGCACAAGGTTGGCTTGATTGACTTAAGATCAATTATTAAAGATGGGTCATGCATAAGTTTGAAGAGCTGTATGACTTTGTGTAGCGCCTCAAAAGGGCCCTAATAGTGCGTGTGCATGCACTTTGACATGTGACACGAGACGCGCCTCAGAGCAATGACTCTTACTTCTCCCCAAACACTGCAAAGGGGACGAGAGAGGAGTGGCGAGTAATTAGACAGTACAGATTAGACTGATGTTTTACAAGTTAACCCACATAGCCCCAAGGTGGCAACTGTGCGGATTGTGCTGCAACCACGACTGACTCTCACACGCAAAATTGTCGCGTAGTTTGACGTGAAGTAACTGATCACACTGCTGAGATGTTGTAATTGTTACTCTCAAATAGGAATCAACTGTTTGCAAATTTAATTGCAAAATGGAAAGAAGCTATTGGATTGCCTATTGTTCATCAAGTTTGCATTGTAGCGCCTACTAGAGGGAAGGAACCGGAAAAGGTGATGTCTCTGATTGAGCTTATGGGCGAGTACTAATGTTGTGTATGAGTGTTTGAGTGGTTATATTTGATAAATGTACAGCTACCTATCTGGCCAATGGGTTCAACAAACAAGAAGTCCAGTTGCCACAGTTCAACCTTTGTGAATGACTGAGAATCTACACAGCTTTATAGCACGTTGAAACTTGAGCTCTCTGCGTGACTGCAAGCCGCTGTCTCTCCAGCATCTCTACCTGTGTCCTGCCTCTGTCTCTCTCCTCCCTCTTTACCTCCCTCATTCTCTCCTCTGCTCTTCTCTTACCCAGTCCCAGTATAACTTGCTCAGCAGCAGCATGGAGAGTCTGGGGAGCAGGGCCAGGCCCGCCAGCCCCTACAGCTCGGAGAACGCCTCTTCGGCCGTACCCACCCCCTCGCCCTACTCCCAGCCCAACTCCACCTTCGAGGGCCTGTCGCCCGCCCCGGCCATCCCCTCCAACACTGACTACCCAGGACTGCACACCTTCCAGGTTTCCTTCCAACAGTCCAGCACTGCCAAGTCGGCCACATGGACAGTGAGTACACGCATTCTCGATAAGCCTCGGCGTGCTTTCTTCATCTATTCTTTTTTTCTCTTCTGCTTTGCCACTATGCACCCACAAACACATGTTCGCTCAGACACCCACCCGTACACGGATGCAAACACTCAAGCGAGCACATGTGCAGGCTTGTCCTTTGCAAGACGTCATAATGGACTATCCAACGACAACTCTAAAGTGACAAATTGCTTTTCAGGACTTGATATTGCAAGAATCACATGGTTCAATCATCATTGCATCTTTTTTTTTTTAAATCAAGCAGCACATTTCTTTTGATCTTTCATTGATGTTTGTCTTGGTTTGCTTAAATCCAGTCCATTTGTCATACAAAGCAATCTTTATTTTATTTGTTACTTGGATGCCCAAATGCAAGGATGTCAAGGGTCGTGATGACTTATGGTATCGAAATATTGTTTGTAATATGCAATTTCCCCTCCAAGTTTTTTTTACAACATAAACTTCACAAACTATGGAATACGGTGCCAACCAAATGCTTCTGTCCAATTTACTCTGTTAGTTAGGAAGTGTGTTGGTAGCTGGGAAAGGTTGTTATACCTGTAAAAAGTAATTTTATTACAGATATTTTGCCCACATGAAAAGAAAATAAGCAATTTAGCAAGAAACAGGAAGTCAGCATTCTTTGTTTGCTTCAGTGAGGCTCCCAAAAATGATTTAGTGGGCAGGATCTGGCCCCAGTCCTTGAGTTTCCACACCAAAAACTACAAGAGTAGTAATATATTGAATATGTAAAACTAGTAATTGGTAAAAAAAACAAACACACAATACTTTACAAATATTCACATTTACCCGAACTTAATTCAACCACAATTACGTAAAGTTTCTTACCTGGCTCACACACACACACACACACACACACACACACACACACACACACACACACACACACACACACACACACACACACACACACACACACACTCGCCCATAGTCCCGTGAACTCTGTGGAAAGGTGTCACCTCCGCCTGTCACACATTAGACCTTCTTAAAAAGAGAAACGGGATACAAACTGCACTTCCATCACTCCGCTTGTGTCTGTTTGAGGGGCTCCTCCATGCCTATGTTTGCTGGAGGCAACCATGCATGGTGGGCTTCTTCACGCAGCTCTCAGTGATGTAAGAAGATCCCTCCGTCGACCTAAGAGTGTGACCTTTAACCTGCTGCTTTTATTCTGCTGTCTCTCTCTTCCTCCGGCCTTAACCCACTTAAGCCTGTCGGCTTAAGCGCCATGAATTTCATTGTAGCCTGTCCTAAAAAAACAGTTTTCAAATTTCCTTTAAACTTTATTGCCCAAGGCGAGTGTCTTTTCACACTTGAATGTGCAAACCACATTGATGTGTTCTGTCTGTAGAAACACTGCAACGTCATTTAAAAAATGGTGACAAGCCGTTTTACAAGATGCTTTGTAATCCGTCCCACAATTCTTTCATTCTTTAAGGTCTTCCAGTAATCTTCACAAAGAGAAAAAAAATCCAAACTTATTGCTAACAAATAGAAACCCTTTGTTAAATCTATCTGAACTCCTTCTCCCTTTTTTTTTACTCGTGCAAAAAAAATTATCTGAATCTATCAATTTTACTTTCCAAATATAGTGTACAGTGTGAATGTTTTTTTTTTCATCAGCTAGGACAGAAGTCTGAAATAAGCTGAGAATTTTAAACTCTGAGGAGTGAGTAGTGTGCATGAGTGAAGATAATGATGTTGAGGCAGCAGAATAAATCAAAAAATGAATTAACTTTTCACATTTATATTCTTGTTTAAATCATCTGACTCCGGCCGCACATGTAATGTATGGGAGGCTGCTTTTACATTTTGTTTACCCCAGATAAACTGCTCAGACAGGTGTAAAGTTGGGACTGTGGTTGCTTTTTCTTAAAGTGCTCTACTTGTAACAAACTCATTCTAGAATCAATATATTTATGGTATGCAGCATTTAGGAGACTATGGGCCCTATATCGTGTCCAGTGCAAGTTTATCGCAAAGTGCTGTCTGACTGTGTGCAGTTTTCTTTCTTTTGGTATTCTCGTAGACAGGCTCAGTTAGAGAACTGACTTGAATCTCAGCCGCTTGTAGCACATTCCCTCTTTCCCTTTAAATTTAGTGCAAGTGAGGCATGCGGTCTACATTGGCGGAAGGATAACAGAATCGGCTTTATAAGGAACTGCAAGCTCTCCACTTGCGGATGGTGCAATGTTGGCTCGTATATAGTGGGCCTTTCGCATCAGTATGTGTAATACAAAATGGATTTGCGTTTGCAATGAATATGCATTCAATGGAGTCATTTCCACAATAGTACAGATGGTTTGATGTTCATACACTATTGTTATATTTCTTTCCCAGCACACATCAGCAGAGCCTAGAATCCGTCTGTTATTTTCCGGATCAAATCCAAAATTGTGTTATACCATCTACGCCACAACTTTGACCTGGTTTCACTTGGTCTAAACCCTAGCCTTGTCTAGAAACTGTCTGGTGCGGCAAAGGCGTGTAGTAGAAAATGGAAAGATGTGCCAATTTTCACAGAGTTCATGGGCATGTGTGTGTGTGTGCGTACGTGCGTGCATGCACGTGTGTCTGTGTGTCTGTGCGTGCATGTGCATGTGCATGTGCATGTGCATGTGTGTGCGGATGTGAGTGCGTGTTGCGGGGTGATAGGGGGAACTGGATGTGATGCGTTAAGGGGTATATGCTCCAGCATGTATTGCAAGGCGGCTTGTCAGAAGTCGCTTTTCCCGGCTATTAGTTCTTCTCCGTTAGGACGCAGGTCCCTACATGCCCCTGCAATGCATCTCCCTTATTCTTACCAAGCATCATCTGAAATGTGAACATTGTTGCTGATGCTCTCATGAACATCTAAAGAAAATTGAACTTTTTAATTCGTTGTCTCTTCATAAATACTGAGGATAAAACATGATTCATCGAATCATCCTTATCTGAAAGTTGCAAATTGTAACTTTCTGACCTCAAAGCTGTTTAATAGTTTGACAGAAAACTCAACACTGAGCAGTTTATCGAGCTTCATTTTAGATCTTCAAATTATTCATGAAATATTTGTCTGTATAAGGAAATGTATTGATGTCCCTTATCGACATGACAATAGAAATTTGTGGAATTAGGTTATTTGTCACCGGGCAAGTTGTTTCTTGTGTATATGGATGGTGATCAAACAATTATCACCCTGTTCCCAGAAGCTTGTCAGGACCTGCCTTTCGTGGACCACAGTGTGATGACATACCCTCAATACTGCAAAGATGGTTGGCATAACACCAAATATGTATTTTGACATCAATTTGGAGATGATTTTTTGCAACAGCAGAAATTGCCTTCTCTCAATGAAAATGATAAATCTGTCAATTCCTTTTCACTCTCTCTGGTCAGCACCATCCTGTCTTTGTTCTGAGCTGAAGTTGTTCTAGCAACGAGAAGTGGCTTTTATTAATGCAGCTCTTCACTTTGAACATTGATGCAGGCTATTTCATGTGTTGTTGGTGTATGTGAACACCAGGCAGGATGGTGGACAAGTCGAGACATCTCCAAAGGCATCTGAATCCTGAAAGATTGAGGGGAAAAAAACACACAACTTTTTCATGCACTTAAAGATGTTTTCTCATCATGATGTAGTCATTTGGCTTGTTAATTTATCCACGATCAATTAGGAAAAAAAACGCAGGAAAGCTCAATTACAATCTTGTTGTGACCACAGCATATAGTAGTTGACAATATTTTCGTAGGATTCATAGTATTATAATAATTGGCCCATTCATCGATTTTATATAGTGCTTATCCTCATTATGAAGCCTGTCCTAGCTATAAGTACATAATAATAATCATCATCATTTGAGAAGGTGGGGTTGTTAAAACGTGTCAGGACAGGCCGGGGGGCCGTTACGTGGTACACAGGCATTTTCATTGCCTTCAGTGTTGATGACCGTGTGTGTGTGTGTGTGTGTGTGTGTGTGTGTGTGTGTGTGTGTGTGTGTGTGTGTGTGTGTGTGTGTGTGTGTGTGTGTGTGTGTGTGTGTGTGTGTGTGTGCACGTGTGTGTGTGTGTGTGTGTTGTGGAAAAAAAGAGGTGGGGGCAACTTAGAGTGCAGTGTGTGCATTTCTAAAGGCTTAGTAAAGGCGTCACTGCAAACAACATGACAATTTGCCAAGAAAGAAATCACTCTTTCCCAACTGGGAGCCTTGTTAGTAAAATTTGCGGTAAAAGACAAATCTCTTAGTGAACACTTTTGAAGTGATGCACTCGTCTTAATAGGCTGGGATTAATAGGACCTCGTGACAGGGTTCTGATCACTTATTTGCCTCTCACCGTGTGCATGTTCTTTGCTTCCCTAGTACTCCCCTCTGTTGAAGAAGCTCTACTGTCAGATTGCCAAGACGTGTCCCATCCAGATCAAGCTGTCTTCCTCTCCTCCCCATGGAAGCATTATCCGCGCGATGCCTGTCTACAAGAAGGCCGAGCATGTGACCGAAGTAGTCAAGCGTTGCCCCAACCACGAGCTAGGCCGAGAGTACAATGACGGTACGGCCACCCAATCTGAATAACTGAACTGCAGCATTGACTCCCTTTCTCCAAGTGTGTATGCAGTTAGTTGTTTCAGATGCAATTCAGATCCAAGAATCCGAATTAATTCATCAATGTGATGCTTCATGTTTTATTGGCTGGTTGTTCAGGTCAAGCAGCCCCAGCCAGCCATCTCATCCGAGTGGAAGGGAATAACCTCTGCCAGTACATGGATGATCCAGTAACAGGCCGACAGAGTGTCTTTGTTCCCTATGAGACTCCACAGGTATGTGCTTCTTTAACAAACATTAGCATATGATGCTAATTTAAGGTTTTTGTATGTTATTTTATTTGTACCGCTGACTATGTAGCACATCTTCCTTAATATGTTGGAGCTCAATACAAGCTTCAGGATACGTCACATTTGTGGGTTAATTGGAGTTTTGTTTCTGTACAAAATGAAGTATCCAAATGACATTCATTGTCTTAGAAAATAACCAAACCAAAAGCCGCTTCCCTGAAATTGAAGGGCTCGACAACACTGCCCTCTAAAGGTTGGCTTACCACAAGTAGTGTCAAATTGGAATTTGACTGTGCTATAAAATTGTAATTCCTCTAAATAGATTTCCAACACTTTAAAAAGGTGTGCTGGACAGTTTGATTTATTAGGGTGTCTTGCAGGTGGGGACAGAGTTTACCACCATCTTGTACAACTTCATGTGCAACAGCAGCTGTGTGGGCGGCATGAACAGGAGACCCATCCTTGTTATTATTACTTTGGAATCAAGAGAGTAAGTCCATCTTTTTCTAATGTCAGCTGCAGAACAATGAGTTGATCTTTACAAGCTGATCGATTACCACTATCCTTCCAATAACTTTGTAGTGGACAAGTATTAGGTCGGAGATCATTTGAAGGCCGGATATGTGCGTGTCCTGGTCGGGATCGCAAAGCAGATGAGGACCACTTCAGGGAGCAGCAAGCCCTGAATGATAGTGGGACAAAGAATGGCAATGCCAATAAGCGCAGTAAGTTATTGTTGTCATCTTGTTGTCATAAATAACAATAATAATAATAATGCATCATGTTGGTTGTTGAACTAACAGGACTGAGGAATGTATTGAAGCTACTGTATGTATCTGTCGTCTACAGATTTCAAACAGAGCCCACCAAATATTTCCAGCCCAAATGTTAACATTAGGAAGCGGCGGCATGGGGATGAGGAGATTTACTATATTCCTGTAAGTGCTTTTTTTTATATACAGAATCTGCTTGGGAGAAATATGCTATATTGTTGTCACACTTGAAAATTCAGAAACAAACAATGGAGGCCAAACATAGTGACAGGATGAACAATTAAATGCTCTTCCACTAGAATGGCAGAAAATTCCACCAGTTGCCATTCAAACAACAGAAAAATCATTTGTCTTCACCTAAACAGGACCAAATTTCCATTTGTATTTAAATGGAGACATGCTCAGCATTATTCCAATACATATATTTTTTGTAATCTTTTTGTTTGGTAGCATACTGTCAAATTTTCTAAAGTAGTCAAAATAAAGGTTAGGAAACACTGTCAGACAGATGTTTGTATAAACCTTTAACAACAAAGCTATTTAAAGAAAATAATTGATAGCAAATACTATTGGTGTGCGTGTGCAGGTTCGTGGTCGGGACAACTTTGAGCTGTTGATGAAGATTAAAGACAGTTTGGAGCTAGTGGAGCTTGTCCCTCAGCCACTTGTAGACTCCTACAGGCAACAAACACAACAGCAGTTGCTACAAAGACCGTAAGTTATACTTGCTCTCATACTTACTGTGATGACACGACTTAGTCAGACATTTCTCTTTATCTATCTGTGATTTTTTTTTTTTTTTTTTTTGCAGAAGCCAAATAGCACCACCCTCTTCTCCATTGTCAAATATGAACAAACTTCACCTGCATGGAGGTCTCGGTAAATCCCAGCCAACCAACCACATGGCGGGGCAACAGCAACAGCACCAACCCACTAGCCACACCCCCATGGCTCATATGAGTGAGTGAAAATGGTCAATAATGCTTCGAAAAGTAATCAAGATTCTAAAGAGAACTTATCCAGTGGTCTCATGCAATTTGTGATTTAGATGCACATCTCAGTGCTTTTGTCCATATGATATGCGATATTCATTCCATTGCTGTGACTTGACTTGTCTTACAGGCCACAACATGCTCAACAGCCACCACATGCAGTCTAACGGTGACATGAACGGTGGTCACGGCAGTCAGACTTTAGTGTCTGCTTCACACTGCAGCCCACCCCCTCCGTATAACCCTGACCCCAACCTTGTCAGGTACCTCACCCTCCAATGAAACTCCTCAATTTCCCTCATGTCCGACAATTTGATTGCTTTAACGTTGGTGTCTTCCAGACAGCTACTTTTGCCTATCAGTGTTTGTGCTGAAGTGATGATTGTTATTTTGACTAAGGTTTTATGTCCTGCAAACGTATTGTAGCATGTGTAGCCAGCCATCATGGCTACTGGTGTCGTTAATGGCCCACTGGAAAATTGGCCTGTGCTTTGAAAAAAAGACTGTTGGTTAAATTAGTAAAGCTGATCGCTGTGTTTGATCGAAAATGGACCTGCACAGTGTAAGTGTGTATGCCTGTACACGCAAAACTTTCCAGAAAACATTCTCAAAGAAACGGTCAAGCCTTTCTTGAGATAGAATCAGAAAAGATGATCAAAAGGGAAGCTTTGTTTTATCTACTTGGGCAGCCAAGCTGCAAATATCGTGTCATGTGTAGTTGTCAAGCCATTTTGTGTACTACCATTTTCGTATTCACATTGCACAAGACAACATTTCATCCTTTTAATGTTGTAAATGCTCTTTTGACACGTATTTTTGTTTTCCTGATATCATGTGTGAATGCACTCATTTTTTACTACCACCGACTTTTTATCTTTTGTAATTTTTCATGCGTAACATTTTCCCATCACTGTATGTTGCCCAAACATTTATATTTTATGTATTTATAATAAAGAATCTTCATCAAAGCAAGAATGGCCTAATGAATCATTGATATTTAAGTGTGCTTTTGATTTCACATCCTCCATATTTGTCAAAGTGGTCACTAGTTTTGTCTTCTCAATGTTAAACAATTTAACCTGGACTGTACTTTCTTGTATCCCCATGCAGCTTTCTAACCAGCCTTGGCTGCCAAAACTTCATTGAATACTTCACCTCTCAAGGCCTCCAAACTATCTATCATCTCCAGACTCTCTCCGTGGAGGTAACAATTCTGTAACTCTCATTTCTTTCCTTCTTGAATTATGAAATTGTCATGTTTGTCTCGATCACGGCGGCTTTTACACTTGTTTCACCATCTACTGGACATATTTTACACTTGTTTTTGAATCATTTCCACTTGCCACTCACTGTTTCTCCAGGAATTAGGCGCCCTGAAGATCCCAGAGCAGACTCGTATTGCCATTTGGCGAGGACTCCAGGACATGAAACAAGGCTCTTCGCTCCAGCTGCCTGCCTCCTCGCACCATCACGACTACCACGGCCAACAACTTCTCCGCTCCAGCAGCAACATGGCCACCACCACCATGGCCGCCATCGGGGCCGCCAGCGGAGAGCTGCAACGTCAACGCGTCATGGAGGCCGTGCACTTTCGCGTCCGCCACACCATTACCATACCCAATAGGTCGGGTGTCGTTGGGACTTCGGGGATGGTGGCGGGGACTGACGAGTGGGCTGACTTTGGTTACGACATGCCCGACTGCAAGGCGGCACGCAGCAAGCACCCCATAAAGGAGGAGTTCATGGAAAGAGATGTTCACTGATCCATCCCACAAACAAGTCCCTGCTGTATTTTGCCAATGTTCTCAGCAACAGCCTTTTCAAAGACTGCTACTACAGGATGAGTGAATGCGATTCCATAGGCATTACTCCGTGTTGCTTTATTGGATAGGCATTGTTATCGATGTGTATTCGTGAAACTTAGACAGAACACCCAAGTCGGGCATTGCAACCATTTATTCAACAATTGATTGTCCTACTGTGAAAATATTATCGGCCCTTAGTGATTGTGCACATGCTTCAACAGTATTTTATCTGAACATCAGTTATGTGTCATCCTGAACGGCGCCCCTGTTTACCATGACGCCAGACAAGACAGTCGCTTTTATGTCCTTCCTCTTATGCAAAACCTTGCTGGGCAAGGTCTTCCTATGTTAATGCGTGATGAGTGTCTTCTAAGTAACTTTACGGCACTTCTTTGTGAATATTTAACTGCAACATTCCAGTTTTGTTTCAGGACATCATGCACAAATTATTATGGTGCACAAAATGTGTCTCAAATGTGGCTTTGTTGTTGTACATATGTTAAACTGGTCAAGGGAGGAGCACTTTAATGCTTTAAAAGTCAAACCTTCAATTTTGTGTTAAAAGTGCGTGTGATCAGTATTAAGATGTATATAGGGACAATTTTGATAGTCTTGTTTCTAACTGTGTAAAGTTTATTCAGAAGTGTAACCAGTTATCTGTTGCTGTTCGTTGTTCAATCTTTTCTATGATTAGGGTCAATGTTTTTCTTGTTAAGTGTAGATGTAGAAATACTGTGATTGTCTCCATGTGATGAATGCAAAGTTATCAACACAAAAGCAACTTGGTTTGTTTTTGAGTGCCATTAAAACTGGCTGTGGATAAAGCAAAGTCTTAACAATGTCGTTAAATTGTACGTGTTTGGTTTATATTGATTAAATCAGTGATTCTTCATCAGTGGGATGTGTGCGCTCTAGTGTACGCACTTTTAAAATGTTTTAACTGTGATTAATGTGACATAGCACAGTTGATGCCATGTGCGAGCAAATGTATTATGTCTCCTAATAATTTTGTTTATTTATTTTTGTGAAAAGGGAAGGTGCGAATGGAAAATCTTGAAACCTAATGACGATTTATAATTGAGCTGCCACTGATGCCTTCTTTAATACGGATGTTACATTGAATTATTTGCTAATGGGTGGGGAATGCATTTATTCCCCCTCGATTTGACATGCATTTGTTATCGGTAATTTTGCTGCCTGTTCAATTTTTTAAGGTCACCGGAGTTGTGTTGTGTTGGCTGGTCACATCGATACCTTAGGTTCCTACCCCAACTTTTTTAAATTCATCTAAGTACATAACATTTGCATTTAATTCTAGAGATGTTTTAAAGTACCACTCTTATGGCTTATGAACAACATATTTGAATGAAAACATTTACGTACACATTTTTTATTCCCTACATGCAATGTTCAAATATACCATTTAGGAATAAAACATGTTTTCTTTTACATAACATCCATTCTCTGCACCACTCATCCTGTTAGATCTTGGGGTGCTGGAGCCCATCCCCAGAAAGGCGGACTTGTGTAACTGGTCGCCAGTCAGTAGACCAGCATGGCACGTAAACAGTCATACAACCATTCACAGTTATTTTTACGTATTCCATGCTTGGAAACTGAACCTGACGGTCGTGTGCAAAATGAGCCCGATAAAGCGATTGAACATGCATCCGACGGCCTGTTTTCGATGTTCTACTCGTCTGGTCTGCCGGAAGATCATTCCTCGCGGAAGTTGTGACGTGGTCGCATGAGTTTGGTTCGTGTGACTGTCTACTCGTTGAGGTAGAGCCGGGTAGTGACACAGCGGCTGTATCAGGTAAGAAACTAATATTTTTGTCCATTTTCGGAGCGTTTGTTAAAACAGTTACGGCGCGTGCCCAATACGTTTTATTGAACAATGTCATATGAATTACTTTGATTCGAGAAATAAAAACTGGTCTTATGTAAATACTAAATAATGTAACGGATCTAGCTCGCTGACTAGCTAGCACCGCAGAAGCGTTCTGTTTTTTCCGGAAGTGAGTTGTCATGTATTTCTTTTCTGGGATTTGTAGTTCAAGGTTTTCATTGCGCAATGAATTGAAAGCGATGTGGTGTGTGTCGGGAACTACAGAAACAAAAGCTGGTTTGTTAGTGTGTAGCACTTGGGAAATGTTGTTCTATGATGTATTCTCTAGTGCTAGCTGCCAGTTAAGAAATACTTTTTAAAAACTACATTACCCATTTTATCGACAATTTAGGCCGAAGGTCAATGTACAGTTATGGCTAGTTAGCTTGTTCCATTCTCAAGCTAATGTGAGTAATACGAAACATTATGTATTTGTTTATATCGGTGTGATGCTTTCCTATCGCTTTGGTAGAGTAACATAGCCACTGATCGATTTTTCCAATCAATGCTATCGGCGCAAACGTTAGAATTTCACAGTAGCTTCTTACTGTCGGCATTTTATTAGCTAATGTCACAATGTACCAAAGCAATCGCCTGAGTGACTGTGACTGTAGTGGTGTGTTCTATTCAATATAACCAGAGGCTGTAAATTTGTTAACGTCCCCTTTACCTCGTACGTTTTCTTGTTAAAGTGGGATGCATGATTTGACAATGAAGTACAAGCACTGGTTTTTCATCATATATGATGGATTCCTAATGGCGAGTAATACGTCTGTTTGATTGATTGTAACATTGTGGTCCAGATCACGTCCTGTTTGTCAAATGGAAACTACCGCTCTAAATAGTTCCACTGTTTTGGGGGACACTGGTTGTGTTCAAGAACGAAACTCAACGAACCTACACTTGGTCTCAATCAAAATCCTGTTGTTTTCTTTCGCTTTTCCATGCAGAATGTCAGAAGGGGACAGTGCTGGGGACTCAATCCATGGAAAACCATCTGTAGTTGCTGCCTTTTTCACACGGGTCGGACAGGTGAGCATTGGTCATGAACTTGCCAGCAAAATGGTTTAGTTGATTTGTGCTTGTGGTGAAATTGAATGATGACAATGCACTGCTGCAAATTTCCCGTCATTAAACATTTTATGTGTTGATGATCCTGTTTTTATTTGTGCTGTTTGGAATGTTTTACTGTATGTTTGTGATGTAGTCAGATGCTTTCACAAGTGTTTTGACCATAAAAGAAACAATTAATTTAGAATAAAATACTATTATGCTTGATGCCCCAGAAATGTTCAGAATTGATACAAAGTAAATTGACTCAATATATTTTCCAGAGGCCCCTCTGTACCCTATATAGACTCATTACCTCAAAGGTGATATCATCTCTGATGGTAACATTACGTCCACTTCTTTGTGTATTTTGTGTCACGTGAAACAGATCTATCAGTCATGGCTAGACAAATCAACGCCATACTCTGCAGTGCGATGGGCCTCCACACTTATACTTACTGCGCTGTACATGATCCGAGTGTACATACTCCAGGTAATGTTTTCCTTTCCAGCGTTTACAAAGGCAGATTAAATTTGTGACGTGAACTGGCTAATTCAATAATCTAAAAAGAAGTCTTGCATAGTGCATTGCCACTTCTTTTGTCATTTGCCTGCTTCTGTAACTCTCAATGTAAAAACCTGTTTGTGCTGCTGTATTTCATGTTAGCGTATTTTGGTTTCTTATCTCGAGACGTGAGACTTGAATGCCATCCAGCTATTTCTTTCATGCTTACCTGCATACTTTCCTAACCTGATTTTTATAAAAGGGTAGGCATTTACTGGACAAAGGCTCTGCTCGTTAACAGGCTATACTGTATATCAGGTCCACAGGAATAAGGTTAACCTTGTTCGTCTTTTTTCTTCTGTATAGTGATAGGCAGCTTCAAGTTTGTTTGTAAAAACTCACAAGTCAGGGGAAAAAAAAAACTTCTCATTACTGCATAGCTGAACTCTTGGTAAATATCCAAACAAATACCTCAAACACAACTCCGCCCTGACAACAAATATAAGACCTGCATAACTGTTGACAAGTGACTCCTTGCCAAGTTGGTTGATGAAAGTAAAACGGTAATGTGTGAACTTCTTCACTTATTTTTGACTGCTGTCCATTCACTTTCATTTAAGAAACACCATCCAGTTCAAACAAAACTGCCGCGGCAGTTTTTGTTACAAGTTTACAACCTAGGAGTTGTTTTGTTTCCTTGTTTCTTTTCAACTGCAGCTGTAGCTTCCACATCAGAGGACTCCAACCAGTCATGAGTCTTGCCCCTCCATATCTGCCTTGCAGTGTCAATATATTTCACGTACCTTTTAGGGGTGTAATGGTACACGGCAAAATATCGAACCGTTCGGTCCGCGCCGCACGAGACAACACGACCTAATGGACCACTGGATTTCGGTACTTTATTTTACATGGATCCATTTACAGGCCATCGTTTATGTGCCTGTCCGAGCTGGTAAAAAGCCTTCGTCCCTCCGCGAAGTAATATCCGATCACTGTTGTGCTTGGGCCGGCATTTGCGCTCTTGCGCTGCCTGTTGTAACTCTAGGCGGGTCCGTACAGCCACTGTTGCCAGGTCTGCAGATCATCGATTACTTTGAGGTTCTTGTTTAGAAACATCACTTGCATATGTTGGCAGTGGTAAGTTGAGGTTTTCACTGACTTATTCCAAAAGTGAAACCGCTATTTTGTACTTTTCTTGCTCCAAACCCAGCAGAGATCAGGAGCTTGCTCCTTTGTCTCACATTTATTTTACTATACACAGCTGGCAAAACAGAGTACTTGTCGCACTTACAGAATCGGGAGAGAGTTGACAAAGTTGCGCTACGGGCACTCTAATTGAGCACTACAAAAAGAATCCATAGTAATGTTTCTTCTACTCAAACCTTTGTCTCCATGTAGTAAAGAGAATCACAACAAAATGAACTCTGTGTTGTGCTTTAACGCTATGTAGTTAAAGATCCTCATTACATGTACATTTGTAAGGGTTATGATTAGGGGTTAGGGTTTAAAGTGTCAAAACTATAATTATTTCCAGATTTACAAAAATGATGCTGAAAAGCAAAATAAAGCAATATTTCAATTAAAAAAGTTTTCTGTATCCACAAAAAGGTGTACCAAAAACTGTGGCGCAAAACCCGACATACGGACCGTACCGTGGATTACCTGTGCCATTGCGCCCCTAGTACCTATTGTTCAACTGTCCTTATTCGTGACACCGGTGTAAACTATTTGCAAAAGAGCCTTTAATTTGATCTCCCACTGCTTTGCAGGGTTGGTACATAGTTACGTATGCCTTGGGAATCTACCACCTGAACCTGTTCATTGCTTTTCTATCACCAAAAGTGGATCCTTCACTGCTTGATGAAGGCAAGTTCACTCAATTTGTATCTTTGTTTTCTTTCCCCTTCTTCTGTGATTATCAGGATGTAAGATTCTTATTTGTAGTGCAATTAACTTTAAAAGCATTTTTCTAAACATTAGTGTTTCTTATCAGACCAAAATTTGCACTCGTCATGTAAATGTGTATTTATGAGTTTATACCTAAGTTCATTTGCGTTGTTAACCACACATCGCCCTGCCTTCTCCACAGATGAGGGCCCTGCCCTTCCTACCAAGCAGAATGAAGAGTTCCGTCCTTTCATCAGGAGGTTGCCTGAGTTCAAATTCTGGTGAGTCTAGCAGCAGTCCACTCATGTGCTTTTGACTTGAAACTTTCCTTGTGTGGCTAGTTTTTATGCAAACAGCAGGTCACCGCATGGAGCCACGCCAAAGTAGTGTTTTGCATTAGAAGCCATATACATATATATGTATGCTAGGAAGGATCATATTTGTTTCCATGTGTGAAATATCCCAACAATTACAAAGTAAATATTGAGAAACGTATCAGTCGAGACAAAACGTTTTGCTCATATGCAAGAGTTCTGAGAATGAAATCTCGTTAGGTCATTGTTGATTTTGTTCCACACTATCTCCACCCTATGCATTTAATTGACAATGTCCATATCTTGACACCATATGGGTAAGAATTCACCCAGCAGTTCCATGTTTCTAAATGAACTCTTCTCTTGATAGGCATTCAGCAACAAAAGGCATTGTAATTGCCATGGTTTGCACATTTTTTGAAGCCTTCAACGTGCCGGTGTTCTGGCCCATACTTGTCATGTACTTCATCATGCTCTTCTGCATCACCATGAAGAGGCAGATCAAGGTAAAGATACAAACACTCACACAGTGCTTGAAATTTATGAAAACTGTTTTGTTAAGATTATACATGAGTCATATTGCTCATTACCTTGGCAAAAGCAGATAACTGCGACCTTATTCAAGATATAATGATATGTTTGATCATTTCTTTTTGCAAAATGCACTGATACTAGTGCCTGTACAGATACACTCGACTTCCCTTTTCAAAACCAAATTGCAGGAAAATAACCATAAAATGTAACCCAATTTTTCAGATGCACGTTTGTAAGAAATAATTGCATCAATATATTCTATTCTACCAAATGGCTAGATCCCGTCTCATTCTTCAACTTCAAAAACGTTTTCAATTGTTGTCAATTTTGTACCACCTCAAGCATTGCCCACACCATAAACACCGCTATTGAACTGCTCTACTCTTGAACAAATTAAATGCAACATTTTATAAATTGGGAATTTTTTTTGTTTCAATAAATGAACATTAAGCAAATATTTTGTTTGGTTTGCTTATGATGAGGTTGTGCCTTAATAGGAAATATTTTACACTGTTCTTTTGAATGTGATGCATTTTATCTTCCCAGAATATATTAGGCCTTCTTTTAAGACTGATATGAGTCCTGTTATGAGTGCTGTTAACACCCCCCCACCCTTTCTTTCTTTTCCAGCATATGATCAAGTATAGATACCTACCATTCACGCATGGGAAGAGGACATATAAAGGCAAGGAAGAGACAGGGAAACCTTTTGCTAGTTAAAATCCCCACTTCCCTTTGTCTTTGTGTGAAATTTACCATTCACAGTCCATGATGAGATAGAGCTCAGATCATTTTTTGTAAGGGGATATTTACATGACAAGAATAAAAACGACACCATTATTAATCCACGTTTGACAGTGTTGTAAGAGCATTCTCTCGGCGCAGAACAAGTCTGAAAGTATTGGCTTTGACCACTAGGATTGATGGGAGGGGAGGGGGGGTTCTTAAGAGGACTGTAGTCCTACATTTAGATTTGGCCAACATTTGTTAGCAGTCAGTGGGACTCTGTGCTGCCGTTTGCCTTTTAAAGCCTGCTGGGTTTGTACGAGCTCACAGAGAACCACAATAAAAAAGCATTTGCTCCCCCCCCGTGTTAGCCCCCATTGATTTTTGAATATAAATGGATGGATGAGTATTGTGTCAGCAACTTGTTTGTTATATGTGATCAAATTCAATAGTGCCAATCAGGACATGATACGTTTGAAAGAGGAAACATAAATCCGACAAAACCTTTCTAGATTGAACAATTCCATCTCTACAAAACTAATGTGCTCCTCTTCTGAAATGCTTCGCATGTAAATCCTCGGAGCAAAATTTAGATTTGCGGAATTTCACTTGAATTCACATTCATGTTAAAAACCAGACCTTCTTCACCTCTACTCAAATAACTTTAATTGATTGATAGAGGACCTCAGTTTGAATGCTCACCAAGCCACTGCATCATTGGATGCACATGTGACAAGTGACAAACATCTTTAGTCGCCACAAATCACCAAAATGTGTGGCTGGAAAGGCATTTTGTTTGAAATGGCAAGTCCATGAATTAGCGTTACCTCCCATTTTAACACTGACTATGGATGTAGAGAGCCACACACCATCTTCAAAGGGGGCACCTGGGTGCAGTTTTTAAAAGACTCCACGCTGGTGGCCACATTTGTGTGTGACTCTATTTTGGATTAGTTTACTAATCTGTGAATCAATTAGAGGCAAGTCTCGTGAGGCTCCGCCATGTTTTCTGAGCACGTGGGGGGTGGGGGTCCTTAAGAGAAGCAAAATTAAGTCCTGGCCTATTAGTGTTTCAAAGCCTACGTGCCATTATTTTGATTTGTGTAGACTAGTTCCTGTTCTCATTTCTAACCTGTTCTTCATAAAAACGTGACATCATCGTCATTCCAAGCAAACTGTTGTTCTTTCTTTTGCAGAGGAAACGTAAGAAAACTGAGATTGAGGGCTTTTATTATGTCAAATGGATGAAGTGGGTGGCGATCACACCTTTTTGGTTTTTTGGGTTTTTTTGCGGGGAGGGGCATCCCTGACAGACCTTTTTTTTTTTTTTTTTTATATTTTGTTTTCCAAAATCCTGGAAACTCTTGCCCTTACCGGACTGTGGTCAAGGGAGCAAAACATATTTCCTGTAAAAAGTTGCTTCCAAATGGTTGTCAAAAAGATCTGTAAATATATATCTTTAAATATGACAATTGAGATTTATTTTTGTTTTTTTCCCCCCCTTCAACTATGATAGATATACATTTGCTAGTGTTCTAATAAAGTTCAACTAAAATTGTTAAAAGCAGAACCAATTAATTGAGTTCCTGATTTGGAGCATTTGATCTGTTTCTTATGACTTGCATGTTATTGTTTTCTTGTAACTGTTCAGAACTTGGTTTTAATAACTTAAATGTATTTTTTTCCACTTCAAATGCTATTAAAAAGAACATGTCCCTAGAACCAGTTCAGAAATAAATGTGCAGTGTTTTTTGTCTCATTAGAGTCACCAATCTACTGTTTGGAAATGTTGGTTAAGGAGCACGTTTCTATGAATTCTACACTTACCTGAAAAACCTTGTACTCTGAATTAAATTTTATGATACCGACTACAATAAGAGAATCTGAACTAAATAGCTCTCATGAGGGAAAAGGTGCTTGCAAATAATTTGTGTAGGTGCGCATCACATTTGCAAGTGGATGTAGCGTGGCTGACTGGGTCAATAAATGTACTCTATTTGCTTGTGACATTCGTGCATCCTTTGACATCATTTAACTTAGATTTCCAGTGCAGTTTCCAGCCTAGTACAATATTATGTTTGGGGAAACGATAGCATGCAATTATATTTTTGAGCAAAGTTGATAACAACACATAGTTTGCCTTTGCTGAGATGGTTTTAACCTGAGTTGCAGAGTCTTCACAGTCAGTTGAGATTCTCTTTGCATACTGATTTGGGAGTCCCTCATCCTTTACTAATGCCAATTCTAATCATGCATTCCAAAGTGCATGGAAATGTTTTGCCAATAGAAGCATCATGTTACTTGTATAAAGCAGAAAAGGTGTCATACAGAGAGCTTTACACAGGCTTGCGCAATGGAAGTGAAGAAAATGCGACACTTTCTTGTCTCTTGCTATGTGATGGAATATGTTTTACACACATGGTCTCAGTGCAACAAATCTCAGTTCAACCTGAATGGAGACTATTTGATAGGTGGACTTTTTGACATTCACACTAGTAGCGCTGTCAGCCACGAGAGACCAGAGGCCATCCGCTGCTCCAGGTGAGTGTCCAAACATTTGGCATAAAATTGACACCAGCCGAACTGTGCTTGTGGTTGGCAATAGTATATTGAGCTCTTATTTTGGATGATGAAAATGTCTTCATCAAATTAACTTCCCCTTCCAGTCAAACCTTGAGTGTGTCAAGTTATCGGCGGTTTCAGCTGATGAGATTCTCTGTGGAGCAGATCAATAACTCAACACAACTCTTGCCCAATGTGTCTCTGGGTTACAAGATATTTGACCACTGCTCAGTTTCCGACAATTTCCCCGGTATTTTGGACCTCATCTCAACCAAGGGATTAATCCGACCTTGGAGTGAAGAACGGCCGCATGTGTCTGCAGCCTCCAAAGTCGTAGGAGTGGTCGGCCCTTATACAA
Source organism: Syngnathus leptorhynchus (assembly GCF_054491065.1). Lineage (NCBI taxonomy): Eukaryota > Metazoa > Chordata > Actinopteri > Syngnathiformes > Syngnathidae > Syngnathus > Syngnathus leptorhynchus. The sequence goes on from NC_141195.1 coordinate 14,442,921, forward strand.
GCACCGACACGCTGACCATAGCGCCGCTCTTCATGATGGATCTCATTCCACTGGTAACTCTACAACTACTCTACCAACATAGCTTGGACAGTATTTGTATCTAATTCTAGTTATCATTCAGGCATTTGAGAGCTTGGGCTTTGAAGTTTTTCTACCCACATCATCATTCCCTTGCCCACACCTCACCAATTGACATTGGCCCAGCAGTTCAAAATTACTGCCTTGAAAGAGAAGCTTTATAGCTGTCACACTTGGAGTGCTAGTTGTGCTTTCCATGACTATTTTCTCCAAGGACAATGTGTTTTAGGAAACAGGTGACGGTATACTAGTAACAGAATTGATCAAATCACCAAACTACTAGAGCAAGCCTATCAGGAGAGATGAATAGCATTTCTGCATCGACAAATGTCAAATCCAGCACATTCTTCAGAGAGTGATGAAGCTTGCCCGTAAACTGTCAAATTCTAAGAGCCTCCCGTCTGAATGATATCCCAACAGTAATAAAGGAAATGTATAGTGACACTCGAAACATGCTGTAAATACTTTTTTTTTCTTCCATAATTGGTGTGGATGCTTAAATCTTAGCATTTGCATTCTTAATATATTCAGCATTCACACAATGAATACAGTTCTTAGACGTAGAACAGTGATCCTTGATAGGCTAGTTTAAAGAGGATAGGACTATTGAAGTTCATATAAAAGGTTGATTTGGTGTGTTCATTTATTGTGACTGAAAACTGACATCTCTTCTGTCACCCTTTAACAGGTCAGCTACGGTGCTGGCAGCTCGGCCTTTTCTGAAAAAGCTAAATATTCCTCTTTCCTGCGCACCGTGCATTCCAATCAAGCCAGCATCAAAGTGATTGTTGCCATCATGAAGCACTTCCATTGGGAGTGGGTGGCCTTCCTAAACAGCAATGATGCTTACGGCAATGACGGTCTGGCGCTCTTCAGGAAGATGATTAAAGATACTGACATTTGTCTGGCCTTCGCCATGGATCTCAAACCCAACTCAAATTACTCGGAAATGTTCCAACGTATCGAAGTGCACAGAATAAAAACCATTGTAGTTTTTGCACCCAAACTGGTGGCCGAGGCTCTGGTCGAGTCGGCGGTACAGTTGGGCGTCACCAACAAGGTGTGGCTGGCGATCGACACCTGGTCCTTAAGTGAGAAGCTCCCCAAGATAAAAGGCATCCAAAAAATTGGAACTGTACTGGGAGTGTCTCAGCCTGTAGTAAAGATACCCGGTTTCACAGAATTTCTCCTTGCGTCCCAAAGCCAAGGTCCTTGTGACAATGCAGAGGAGCTTCAGTTTTGCAATCAGATTTGCAACTGCTCTACGCTGAGCGCACAGGATGTCATCTCCGTGGACCCCTCCTACTCTTTTTCTGTTTATTCCGCCGTATATGCCATCGCTCACGCCTTACACAACGTCTTGCAATGTGACACGTACAGGTGTCTGGGAAATATTTCCGTCTTTCCCCACATGGTGAGTGACTTTTTGGTTCAAATCATTTCAACTGTTTATATTCAGAATAGTTTGAAGCTGTTGAAATGTGACAACTTCATTTTTATTTCACTGTTATATTTGCAACTAAGATTAAATGACATGAACTTTAGTTTGAAATGAAGTGTGCATGCTGTTTGTGACCCTATGTTCTTTATTTAGCTTCTGGTGGAGCTGAAGAAGTCCAATTTCACACTGCTCAACCAGCGCATTCAATTTGACGAGCACGGGGACCCCAATTTTGGATCTTATTCCATCGTTTTCTGGAACAAGAGCGGGGTCATTGAGGAGATTGGAGTCTATGAATTTCAAGCCTCGCTCAGCTTTGCTATCAATGACAGTAGAATTCACTGGCATGGAGATCTGGAGGTAGGCAACGTCTTCATCTTTTCCGACAACTATTTTTTGTCTCACTAGTTTAGTTTTAGTTTTTAGCTGAGAGAGACAGAATCAACCTGGCCTCGGAGTGCCAATCGCCTAATTAAACAAATTTCATTCTGTTTCTGAGGCTGCTACAATCTTTGTCTTTTGCAGGTGCCAACGTCACAATGCTCTCATAAGTGTCCCGTTGGGTTTGCAAAGAAGCCGGACGGAATTCACAAGTGTTGCTTCACCTGTGAGGAATGTCCTAATGGAACCTATATCAACATCACAGGTACATTGGTCTCAACAACGCCATTTGATATTTCATCGTATACATTTATTGACCTTGTTGGTTATTCCATTGCATCATAGTACTTTGCTCTAAATATTTTTTTCATGATACAGTGTTGTATTGTTGCAATACAATACACAATTAAATTTGATCTTTCATTTCGTATTATAATTATTGTCGTTCGTATACGTCATTGGCGGAAACAAGTAGCAGTGAGTCAAGGGTCGATTTAGGGGAATTTTGAATACTAATACTAATCACATTTTTAAACTCTTCAAAACAACTAACCCTAACCCTAACCCTAACCCTAACCCTAACCCTAACCCTAACTGTTCATAAAACAAAGCACAATAAATAAAATGCTAAATAAATAAACCATTTTGTCACTGTCTTTTAGTATACAGGAACTCAACAATAATAAAAAAGTAGAAATTAGGAGACACCTTTCTAAAAACGTAAGTCTCTGTTAAAACAACACCTTAAAACCCTTACCACAGCTAGAAAATCGAACTCATAATCCTTGTTTTAAAGCTAAACTATGTCTCAAAAGCCTAATTTGAAACTCTAACCCTGGCTGTGTTGAAACCCTAACCTCAGAACCCTTTTTCAAATATTAGTCTGGTTTTAAATCCTCCATTCAAAGGCCTCTCTCTAATTTGTGGAAGACAGCTGAGTGTCTGTTTCCAAATCACGCTAAAGGTTTGACAGTAGTGACTGGTTTTGTGTACATTCCAGAGGACGCATACACGTGTGTGGAGTGTAAGGAGATGGAGTGGTCACCAGAAGCCAGCACATCTTGCACCCTACGAAAAGTGGAGTACGTCTCGTTTGAGGACAGCACTGCTATTTTGATCTTCGCGGCAACATTACTGCTACTCTTTCTGGGAGTCGCCATGTGTGTTATCTTTGCCCTTAACTACAACACGCCAGTTGTCAGGTCCGCCGGCGGCCACATGTGCTTCCTCATTTTGGGCTGCCTCAGTCTGAGCAGCCTGAGTATCATTTTCTTCTTTGGAAAGCCCTCGGTTTTCTCATGCATCTTACGTTTCTTGCCCTTTTCGATTCTTTTCTCGATGTGCCTTGCGTGTTTTGTGGTGCGCGCTTTCCAGATTGTTTGCGTTTTCAAAATGGCGGCCAAGTTCCCCAAGCTATACGGTTGGTGGGTGAAATATCACGGTCAGTGGCTCGTCGTCACAGGGACGTTTTTAACGCAGTGCGTCCTAAATTCAGTTAGCTTTTGGATTTCCACCCCCAAGCCGTACAATGAGACGACGTGGTCTCCAGACAAAATTATCCTTGGCTGTGAAATCAGTGCCAAGGCGGCCACCGGTCCGACGGTTATGCTCCTGTCTTTGTGCGCCCTCTGCTTCATTTTCTCCTACATGGGGAAGGACCTCCCCAAAAATTACAACGAGGCCAAAGCGATAACCTTCTGCCTGCTCTTGCTGATCCTCACCTGGATCGTCTTTGTGACGATTTGTTTGCTTTATAGGGGCAAGTTTGTCCAAAGCCTGAATGCTCTGGCAGTGCTCTCCAGCCTCTACTCCTTCTTCTTGTGGTATTTCCTCCCAAAATGTTACATCATTATTTTTCAACCCCACAAAAACACACCACAGTACTTCCAAGGTATAATCCAGAATTATACCAAAACAATTAGCCAGTAGCACCCTGCAATGAATACCACCTCACAATAACTATTTATTAATTTGAAACACTTGCTGTTATTATTTTTATAATACAGATTTGGTTTCATTGAACAGCAGGGGGCAACGTGAAACAATGAATGCCAGGAAACAGATGGTTTTATCTGCTTAATTCTTAAAACTGAAACTTGTGTTTTAATCATACGTTGATTGTCTGTCAGTGTAGGGAAACATAAAGACAAAATTATTGATCTTACTCCAACATACCAATGGGAATTAAGCTGTATTTAAATGAAAGGTCATTGGATTTTTGAGGATATTTTATGATCATTTCAATATTACTTGTTTGTTAATACTTGTGAAGAATTTCAGAACCACGGAAAGACATCAATTATAACCAAAAGTGCATTAGTACGTTTTTCCCTTCACTATTTTGTACTGAAGTTTCACCGTTGAATTTCATGTCATCATCTGCAACTTCCACATTACGTACTTCCATGTCTTTTTTCATCTTCAATTTATCATATCACCACTTGGTGGCAGTATTTCACTATATCTTCCCCAATTTAGACTTAACCAGGGTTTGACGTGGTGGAATCCGCCCCACAGATCCGAGGTCGTAGATTCTAATCCAGTCCTCACCGTCCCTTTTGTGGAGGTTGTCCTCGCCGCTTTTCTCCTGGTACAATTTTGAACTCTATATTTACAGCTTCAGTTAAAATATATTTTGTGTTTTGTTTGTATAATACTGTCGCATTCAATCAACATTGCACTAACCAATAATAATTATCATTATTCCTATATAGGAATCCTTGATGACCTAAAGTCACGCAGCAGTTCTGTGGGGGAGCGGAAAGGTTTTCCCCGCGCGGGGGGTGGGGTGGGGGGCATTTCTGTGCCTCAATTGGCATTTTGTTGCGGCTATTCACTGCTACTGGACGTGGAGGATGAACCGTGAAAGTAGGAACGAATTGCTAAATGGTGCCACTTAACATGGCATATGGCGCCGTGGGGGAGTCGCACAATGCTGACACCTACAAATTGACAATTTCATACCAATTTACGGCTTAGCATTCGCATCCAGCACACGTTGCTTAACTCCGCGGGCATGATTTGGTGGCTGGCTCTATCGTATTCTTTATTCAACTTCACCATCAATGCAATACAGCAGATCTGTTTAATTTTTTCATACAATTTCAACTTTATTCTCACAAAACTGCATTTTGTTTTATCCTATATTATACTAAACTATTTCTGACATTTTAAAACATATTTTACCTATTTTTTATGTCAATCTCCAACCTTACACTTTAGTTACATTTGTGAACTATGGATACTCGGTCAGGTTTGATCCTCTGATCTTATTATGTACTATTTCAACTTTTTTTCAAGGTTACATATATTTTTTACAATATGCAACATTTTTGGCCGTATGCTCTTCATTTGTTGTTGAGGAAGATTTTAGAACACTTTGCTCCTATTTAATCCTTAATATAATGACTTCTTTAAATTGCAGTATATTTTTGCTATGTTGTGACCCTATTTCACCTATTTAAGTTGATATGTTGGAAACTTTTAAACTTTTATATGCTGGGAGACTCGCAATATGCCCTACTCTCAAGATTTGTGTGATTTAATCCATGATACGCTTCTTAATGCGTGACGCACAGTGCTGCTGCAGCATTCCGTTTACATTCCACATTGTTCCTGATTAGGTATGCATTTTGCTATACGCAGCAATTCTGTTGCAGCAGCACATTTGTGTGTCCCAAAAATAGCATAAGGAGCGAAGAAAATCGCAGGAACGCCCCTGTGTCTTTTCAGTTGCACCTTTCAATTTTCCACCCTGGGAAACCCTTGATGAGCAACTGGTTCTTACTAAACAATAAAAGACTTGAGGTTGCTCCCATGTGGGATTCGTGTGGCGGGAAAAATATCATCCCGTATAAATTCAAGAGATGATCGTGCATGATATGAGTAGAGGTTGATGCACGCTAAATTCCTAATCATTTTTTGGTCAATAATTAGTCTGTGAGTCACTGCTTAAAAATAACGGTACAGAGGGGTGTATCAGTAAGAAATAAAAATAATGGAAAAAGTCACAAATCTATAGAATCGAATGAATGCGAGTTACAAAATGAGCCGAAATGTGACAGCGATACTATATTTGATCTTTATGACTATATTTTTAGTTGCATATTAGGTTTTATAGCGCGTGCAGTTTCCGTCTCCGCAGTGTTGTTTGCGGTGCAAAGACAGTGCACTAAAGGGCTGCTGCTTAATTTTAATTCAAATCCCGCTCAAGTGGTTCCAAGTAAATGGCAGATGTTTTGCAATTCAAGGCGCATCAATACCCACACCCATGCGCTTTAGTGTTCAACAATGGCATCCCCCCACTCACCCGCTCCCCTTTTTCTCCCTCTTGTCTTTCACTTGAGGCGCGCACAAAGGCTTCATCCTCCAGCGAGTTATAAAGTTACTTTGCAGTCAGTTCATTTGGGGCCTTAGGAGAACCTTAAGCGATGTTAATGTGCACCTCTGCTCCTTTCATGCGCTCACCCGTGCACACACAGGCGAACCGCGGCTATTGTGCGCCCAAAGCAAAGGAAGAACTCGTTAAATAACCCGAGGAGCAGTCCATAGAAATTCATGATGCGCCTTCTATTTGATGTTTGATCAGAGGTGCTGTCGCGTGGCTTTGGCCCAAATCCTTTGTCTATATTTGTAATATGTATATATTTTTTTATTCCACTGCATGCACCTGTTGGTGTATACCTGCTTCGTTTTGTGCACTTGTTGCTCACAACAAAAGCCCTTTGGTCACACCAGCGCAGACTCAAGTGCACCTGAATGGAAGGCGGCAAATCGATTTGCTGCGCTTTCGCTGTGCCAAATGTGGGCCTGCCCTTGTCTGGATGAGACGCAGCCACAGCGCTCATGGGAAGGAAAGTCAGACCATGAAGTCCTCGTGACAATAGAGTCACTGTGGGCTGTGGATGCGAGGATGGATCAATGGATGGATGGATTGGTTTGTACAAATCAACCCAAAAAAATGACTCAAATTCAAAACTCAGGCGTGTCGGTTGAATTTTAGACCAGCAGTTTTAAGGGTGTGTATGATTTCTCACAATGAGGAAACAGATGAGTATCAATATGCAGCACTCAATTTCTATAAATCTCCAGAATGCCGGCGTCACGTTACAACCCAAAAAAAAGTAAATGTAATATAAGAACTGCAACTTTTCCTTGAGGTGAATGAGACACGTACACATAATTATAGTATAAAGTGCATTGGAGTGTCGATTACAGGCACTTTGTCTAACCATTGACTTGCAAATGTACCCGTTTTCTCCCCAGAAGAACATAGTTTATTGCAGTAATAGCATAATTGCCTCACTAATTGTTGCTTTCAAGTCCCCCAATAGCCCAATCCTTACAGTGAAGCCGTCGGAGCCCCCGTCGGCACGGCTCCATGACAAAAACCCTAAAAGGTTAATGAATGATCTGAGGCTCAAAGAATAAAAGTGGCGCGAGAGCCGCGTCCCTTTTATAAACATACACTTAACTTGTCTGTAATGGCACATGCATTCTCGCTTCCAACTGGGACACAAGTTTCTCGTTGCGCCATTCTCATGGATGGATGATAACATGCATGGAGACTTTGAAGTGGGGTGCAGGGAGAAAGTCTTTGAAAGCTTGGCCGATCGTCCCTTCACTTGCCTGCATGTTAGCACTCCATTCTTGTTTGCACCGCTGAAGGAGAGGCAACACTAATTGAAATTATGGCGAATAATAAGCGAGGCGATGTCTGTGTCTGTTCTCTGAGGAACAACTTACAGACCCTGCCACGGTGCCGTGTCCAAAGCAAGCGTGAAAACCTTACTAATGTGACGTGGAAAGAGGACAAAAGACACCACAGAGCTGCCTTGGAGCGCAGCACCTCTGCCAGATTTCATACCGATTACGCGCGCATCACTATTGCATTAAATTTGTGCCCTGCAATTATTCGGTACATTTTACGCAATTAGTGTTGGAGGATTTTATTTATTTCTTTTTTTTTTTTACTTGAAGCAGGACACGCGTCATTTGCATAGCCGCGACGTGACGTGACAATATACACATCCGACTGTGATTGGCAGGCATGGAGTAGAGTTAGTATAACATGTTGTGATAACACCTCACTATTGTATCATCCGCCAAAATGCAGAATGTTAACTCAAGTTGAGAGAGTAAAAGCTTTTGATACTAAAATATAATGCTAAAAAAATACACTTAAGCATGAATAAAATATTTGGGGCGCATTTGATCCGATAAAGTTCTGTATTTGTATTGGCAGGAATACCATCTTAAAAGGTTTTTACAAACAGTAACATAGATGTTTTTAACACAAACTGACAAATAAAACTAGGGTGAAGGTGCACGTGACATGACAGGACTAATAAAATAAATGCCATACTTAAATATAAATCGCAGCATCAGGTTTTTTACTTTGAGATGCAATATATTATAAAGATTCTATACATCATGCATCTCTCCCTTAAAAAAGACATTATCGACCAGAAAGCCACAGGTTTAAGGACAGGACTGGGACAGTTTTACATCGGAAAAGGGTCTATTGTTAACTTGCGTCAAATGCAGGGTAGCCTATCCAGTATAATTTAACAAATGTATTTTTTTAGTCTGGTCAAAGCGAACAATATGTGCAAATTTAGCCCCATACTCTTCCTATTAGCAAACTCAGGAGGTAAACGTAGGTCTAATTTGAGAAATGTAACTTGCATGGGTGACATTAGTGCGCGTAGGTGCCAGGAATAGAGAACGTATTTTTGTGCGTGTGCGATTTGATGCAGGGAAGGGGCCCCTCCTTCTTCAGCTGCATCGAACGTTCATTGAGTCGCGTGACCCTCATAAAGTTCGAAAGCCTCCCCCTCACAAGTCCAAAATGCGAGCCCTTGCTCTTGAGTGGCTGATGCCGCGTCTCAAAGCTTCCCGACGCACTCATTGATATTTTCAAAGGCTGCTTTTTACGTGCGTAAAAGATGCGCAATGGGCCACAGTGAAGTCCACTTTCCCAAGCCAGCTCCCCTTTCAGGGAGCAGTGTGGAGAATCGCGAGGCGGGGGACCGAGGACAAGGGGCGGCTCACAATTCTCCTCGGTGCCCCTCTAACCCAAGTACATCCGCGCCCCCCTCCAAACAGCCTGGTGTGGAGACAAAAAGTCATGACGCTCAATAGCCGATGAATAGCAGAGTTCGCTTGCCCAAAGTCCCCTTTGCAATACAAACAATTTGGTGCGAACCCACAAATATTGTCTCAAACAGGTTGTGTGATGCGAGCATAGTGCAGGTGGGACCTTAATCGGGCCACGCAGTAGCTACCATAAAATCGGGATGCGTGGCGGCACATCGAAAATTACCACGGTGCTGCCTTCAACTATAGCTGGCGTGAAACTCTCAAATTAAAGAGTCAATAGAAGACCAAGCAGAATCTGAATCATGGCCAATAAATTTTCACTTTTGGTTTTAACGCTACTTATTTTTTTTTACCCCACACGATGCCACTGCAATGCGAGTCATTTGCTTAATTTGACATTTTAATTTATAAATGCTGCACAAAACAATAGCAACAAATAAATGTGTGTTCTAAAAGATAGCTCCAACTTGAAACAGGCTACTGGTGCGAAAATATGACAAATGTGATTTTTTTTAGGTTTTCAAATTATGGAAATAGTAATTACCTTTTCTTAATTGTTGTTTAGGGAGTGGCTATTATTTGCGAAAGGCATTTGTTTTTTCTATTTGTCCAGTTTCTATAATTATGAGCAGATTTTTTTTCTTCTCTTTTTGGGTGTGCGCTTGGTTTTGGCCGTCAAATGACAGCAGTGCTTAGCCATTTATCGTAGAAGGGATTGAGGGTGTGGGGCGTGGGGGGGACTTCCTGCATTGAGATGTTAAGTGGATGTGTCTATATAAACCCGGGCATGGTCCACTTTATCTTTCTGGCTGCGGAGAGGAAAGGAAAATCCCTTAAAAACCAGGCTGAAGACAGAATGGTGGCATCTACTGACTGTGTGGACAAGTCCGACTCAATCACTGCAAATAAGGTACGTCTAAAATGGTTGACAAAAGTAAAAAGTTGACTCAAGTGCATTAATGATTTTATCGGAATTACCCAGGTATCCAAACCACTGATGGAGAAGAAACGAAGAGCTCGTATTAACAAGTGTTTGGACCAATTGAAATGTCTTCTGGAGAGTCACTACAGCAGCACTGTAAGCATAAAGGATTTCAACCAGCGTTCATCTAGCGAATAGTCGCTCCACAGTCCAATAGTTCAATATTCAACATTCAAAACATTTTAGAAAAAGAATAAGACAAGAATATACCCAAACATTGTCATCATGTTATGTTCAGGCAATGCTTCAAACTGTGGTAGTATGTCAGATTCATGTAGATTATTAAAAAATAAAAAAGGAAAGAAAAGAACACAGTTGAAGGCCAAAATATAATTTTACAGGAATTATCCAAGACAATCCAAATTCATGAAATACATTTTAATATAACAGGATTGAGCAAAGTGCTTAAACCTCATGGAATACAAAACTAAGTCGCATTGCAGAAGACAAGACCACTGAAAATTGACGGCAGTTATGAAGAGAAAAAACAAACAACAGCACAATGTTCGCAACTCTTGATACGTGATCGGGGGGGGGCAACAAATAATGTTAATTATGCCGATTTTTTTACGTGTTGAAATATGAGCATTTTAACAAGAATGCTATTTTTTGCTATTTTTCTTGTACAGATTCGGAAGCGCAAACTGGAGAAGGCTGACATATTGGAGCTCACCGTGAGACATTTGAAGCACCTTCAGAAATCTCACACGTGTAAGCCAGCACATATGAATTGCAAAAATTTGGCCTGTATCGAACCTAACTCTGACGCATTGTTCATATTTGCAGTCCCATCCACGCGTGGGGAGCTTTCCGATTTCCAGAAAGGCTTTCACAGCTGCCTGGCCAACGTCAAACACTATTTGCTGATGGCTGATACAGTGAGCGACCGACAGCGCCTCAAGATGTCGCAGTTGCCCGGAAAACTGGACATGTCCAGGACCACGGAAAGCGACACAGTCCTCGCAGAAACGCGCGGCTCGCTGAGGAGAGCCAAGAACGACAACGCGACTTCATATAGGACCCACGGCGCGTCTCATTTTCGTCCGAGTGAAAACACGCGAATGGCCACGCATAGAGCGGCCACACGGTGTGGGCTGGTCACCGCCCCCACGATGGACGACCAGAGAATACGAGCTACGCCCAAGAAATGTCACCCCAAAGGTCCCAGTGAAGATGGCAACACCCAGCACAATATGTGGAGACCTTGGTAGAGACGCTGAACTTTTTCATGGAAACGTTTGTAATTGTTAGTCGTTACACTTGTACATTCATTTTTCGGAATAAAAGTGGTTATGATATGCGACTCTATTCTTGCATTTTGTCATACGCATATAAGTACTGCAGTGTTCGTTCGCCTCGAGCGCTCTAACTGGTCAACAGTAACAGCCTTCTCCTAAAAACTTCACGATATCAATTACACAGGCGTTTTTTTATGTTGAGATGGAAGTAAACGTTCCAAAATAAATTTTCCCCTCTACTTCTAAATCTGCCCTGTTTCCCCCATTATTATTATTATTATTATTATTATTATTATTATTATTATTATTATTGCCGTGAATATAAATCGACACAAATTATAACAAATATATTTCTCTTAAAAGTTATTTGTAAAATAATCATTTTAGTGCTATTTGTCAAATTATGCGTAATGTAACAAAAATATTGGGAAACTCTTTATGCTGTGTTTTAATGATTGATTTGGCATATTTGACTCACACTTAAATAAAATACGCATTTTAAATTGGTTAGCTTATTTATTAGTGAATAAAAGAACTGCATTAAATCCAGAAACAAGCTGATGGGTAGAAAAGAAATATCAACCTTACCGTACTGATGGAATGAGAGTAACTTCTGTGGTTACAAAGAATGAAACAAAATTAATGGCATGGTTGCTTTATTGAAAAAAAAAACGTCAGGTTGTATTTTTATTTTTGTTTATTTTCTTGCTGCTTCTGCACGTGTTTGGAGTACCTTGTTTTCCCAATGACGTCATTAACTGTGTACGTGTGTGTCTTTATGGAGGCCCTGCACTGAAGGCACCTTGCCGTGAGGAAAATCGCTCTCACGCCCATTTGTCTTTCACACTGGTGGCCCACACGGAAGTAGGATGCTTTGACATTCCTGGAGACCCCCAACCCTCTCCTCGCAAAAAAGACTCCACTTCCTGATTTTCTTGTCGTCTCTGTCGCTCCTAACCCTAACCCTAACCCTAACCCTAACCCTAACCCTAACCCTAACCCTAACCCTAACCCTAACCCTAACCCTAACCCTAACCCCCCCAAAGAAAATAAAAAATGTTTCCATCACGTTGTTAGCTAGTTGGTGAGTGAGTGAGTGAGTGAGTGAGTGAGTGAGTGAGTGAGTGAGTTTTTTTGTTTTTTTGTTTGTTAGTTAGTTAGTTAGTTAGTTAGTTAGTTAGTTAGTTAGTTAGTTAGTTAGTTAGTTAGTTAGTTAGTTAGTTTGCTTGTTTGTTTGTTTGTTTGTTTGTTTGTTTGTTTGTTTGTTTGTTTGTTTGTTTGTTTGTTTGTTAGAAAAACATTGCTTGGATGGCATTGTTATTAACTGTTGCTCACATTATTCATAAAATGTTGAACTTCACCCCACCCTTGCTTGAGAATTTATCAGTCGCCTCACATCAACCAAAACACGTACGATGTTTGAAAATGTTACGTTCTAAAGTCAAATTGTGCTTTATAGCAACAGATTATTTGGACAGTTTGAATTTATACCGATTAGTCCACAGATTCAAAGGTATCATTTTACACAGTACCATGCAATAAGTTTGTTTGATTACAGAAAGGAAGACCAGTGAATGTCCTTCAGCTGTCCATATTACCGTCTATGAAGCATTCTTTGGCATTGTCCGAAGGATCTGTTCGTCTCAGCTTCAAAATAGGGTCTTACCCAGTGAGGAGGAAGGTCATAAGATATTAACATCAGACTGGACCCAGTGGAGTGCACTTGATAGGCGAACAAGACCGTATACATTGTTTGCTCATGCATAATTTCTACTTTTCTGTCCAAGATAAATCATTTTTATATAGCAAAAATGTCTTTATATTTGAGTAAAATGCTTCAGAGTGTTTAACAACATCTCCAGAAGACATGCAGTTGAATTCATTAAAATCCAATTAGCAGAGGATGGTTTCGATCCATCGACCTCTGGGTTATGGGCCCAGCACGCTTCCGCTGCGCCACTCTGCTGATGTAAAGTAGTGATTCAGCCAAACCACATTTACTCAATAAATACCTTAACTCAAAATCCTAAAGTTTATTTGAAATTCTAAACCACACTTATAATTTGACTTTCAAACCATATCCCTGGCTTAAACCTCCCCAATTGAAACGTTACCCTTTAAGCTTTAACATGGACTTGATACCCTATTTTTAAACCATAACCTCATTTTCATATAGCAAAAAATGTCTTTAGATTTGAGTAAGATGCTTCAGAGTGTTTAACATCTCCAGAAGACATGCAGTTGAATTCATTAAAACGCAATTAGCAGAGGATGGTTTCGATCCATCGACCTCTGGGTTATGGGCCCAGCACGCTTCCGCTGCGCCACTCTGCTGATGTAAAGTAGTAATTCAGCCAAAACACATTTACTCAATAAATACCTTAACTCAAAATCCTAGAGTTTATTTGAAATTCTAAACCACACTTATAATTTGACTTTCAAACCATATCCCTGGCTCAAACCTCCCCAATTGAAACGTTACCCTTTAAGCTTTAACATGGACTTGATACCCTATTTTTAAACCATAACCTCATTTTCATAGCGCAAAAAATGTCTTTAGATTTGAGTAAGATGCTTCAGAGTGTTTAACATCTCCAGAAGACATGCAGTTGAATTCATCAAAATGCAATTAGCAGAGGATGGTTTCGATCCATCGACCTCTGGGTTATGGGCCCAGCACGCTTCCGCTGCGCCACTCTGCTGATGTAAAGTAGTAATTCAGCCAAAACACATTTACTCAATAAATACTGTAACTCAAAATCCTAAAGTTTATTTGAAATTCTAAACCACACTTATAATTTGACTTTCAAACCATATCCCTGGCTCAAACCTCCCCAATTGAAACGTTACCCTTTAAGCTTTAACATGGACTTGATACCCTATTTTTAAACCATAACCTCATTTTCATAGCGCAAAAAATGTCTTTAGATTTGAGTAAGATGCTTCAGAGTGTTTAACATCTCCAGAAGACATGCAGTTGAATTCATCAAAATGCAATTAGCAGAGGATGGTTTCAATCCATCGACCTCTGGGTTATGGGCCCAGCACGCTTCCGCTGCGCCACTCTGCTGATGTAAAGTAGAAATTCAGCCAAAACACATTTACTCAATAAATACTGTAACTCAAAATCCTAAAGTTTATTTGAAATTCTAAACCACACTTATAATTTGACTTTCAAACCATATCCCTGGCTTAAACCTCCCCAATTGAAACGTTACCCTTTAAGCTTTAACATGGACTTGATACCCTATTTTTAAACCATAACCTCATTTTCATACAGCAAAAAATGTCTTTAGATTTGAGTAAGATGCTTCAGAGTGTTTAACATCTCCAGAAGACATGCAGTTGAATTCATCAAAATGCAATTAGCAGAGGATAGTTTCGATCCATCGACCTCTGGGTTATGGGCCCAGCACGCTTCCGCTGCGCCACTCCGCTAATGTAAAGTAATAATTCAGACAAAACACATTTACTCAATAAATACTGTAACTCAAAATCCTAAAGTTTATTTGAAATTCTAAACCACACTTATAATTTGACTTTCAAACCATATCCCTGGCTCAAACCTCCCCAATTGAAACGTTACCCTTTAAGCTTTAACATGGACTTGATACCCTATTTTTAAACCATAACCTCATTTTCATATAGCAAAAAATGTCTTTATATTTGAGTAAGATGCTTCAGAGTGTTTAACATCTCCAGAAGACATGCAGTTGAATTCATCAAAATGCAATTAGCAGAGGATGGTTTCGATCCATCGACCTCTGGGTTATGGGCCCAGCACGCTTCCGCTGCGCCACTCTGCTAATGTAAAGTAATAATTCAGACAAAACACATTTACTCAATAAATACTGTAACTCAAAATCTCAAAGTTTATTTGAAATTCTAAACCACACTTATAATTTGACTTTCAAACCATATCCCTGGCTTAAACCTCCCCAATTGAAACGTTACCCTTTAAGCTTTAACATGGACTTGATACCCTATTTTTAAACCATAACCTCATTTTCATACAGCAAAAAATGTCTTTAGATTTGAGTAAGATGCTTCAGAGTGTTTAACATCTCCAGAAGACATGCAGTTGAATTCATCAAAATGCAATTAGCAGAGGACGGTTTCGATCCATCGACCTCTGGGTTATGGGCCCAGCACGCTTCCGCTGCGCCACTCTGCTGATGTAAAGTAGTAATTTAGCCAAAACACATTTACTCAATAAATACCTTAACTCAAAATCCTAGAGTTTATTTGAAATTCTAAACCACACTTATAATTTGACTTTCAAACCATATCCCTGGCTCAAACCTCCCCAATTGAAACGTTACCCTTTAAGCTTTAACATGGACTTGATACCCTATTTTTAAACCATAACCTCATTTTCATAGCGCAAAAAATGTCTTTAGATTTGAGTAAGATGCTTCAGAGTGTTTAACATCTCCAGAAGACATGCAGTTGAATTCATCAAAATGCAATTAGCAGAGAATGGTTTCGATCCATCGACCTCTGGGTTATGGGCCCAGCACGCTTCCGCTGCGCCACTCTGCTGATGTAAAGTAGTAATTCAGACAAAACACATTTACTCAATAAATACTGTAACTCAAAATCTTAAAGTTTATTTGAAATTCTAAACCACACTTATAATTTGACTTTCAAACCATATCCCTGGCTTAAACCTCCCCAATTGAAACGTTACCCTTTAAGCTTTAACATGGACTTGATACCCTATTTTTAAACCATAACCTCATTTTCATACAGCAAAAAATGTCTTTAGATTTGAGTAAGATGCTTCAGAGTGTTTAACATCTCCAGAAGACATGCAGTTGAATTCATCAAAATGCAATTAGCAGAGGATGGTTTCGATCCATCGACCTCTGGGTTATGGGCCCAGCACGCTTCCGCTGCGCCACTCTGCTAATGTAAAGTAATAATTCAGACAAAACACATTTACTCAATAAATACTGTAACTCAAAATCCTAAAGTTTATTTGAAATTCTAAACCACACTTATTATTTGACTTTCAAACCATATCCCTGGCTTAAACCTCCCCAATTGAAACGTTACCCTTTAAGCTTTAACATGGACTTGATACCCTATTTTTAAACCATAACCTCATTTTCATACAGCAAAAAATGTCTTTAGATTTGAGTAAGATGCTTCAGAGTGTTTAACATCTCCAGAAGACATGCAGTTGAATTCATCAAAATGCAATTAGCAGAGGACGGTTTCGATCCATCGACCTCTGGGTTATGGGCCCAGCACGCTTCCGCTGCGCCACTCTGCTGATGTAAAGTAGTAATTCAGCCAAAACACATTTACTCAATAAATACTGTAACTCAAAATCCTAAAGTTTATTTGAAATTCTAAACCACACTTATAATTTGACTTTCAAACCATATCCCTGGCTCAAACCTCCCCAATTGAAACGTTACCCTTTAAGCTTTAACATGGACTTGATACCCTATTTTTAAACCATAACCTCATTTTCATATAGCAAAAAATGTCTTTAGATTTGAGTAAGATGCTTCAGAGTGTTTAACATCTCCAGAAGACATGCAGTTGAATTCATCAAAATGCAATTAGCAGAGGATGGTTTCGATCCATCGACCTCTGGGTTATGGGCCCAGCACGCTTCCGCTGCGCCACTCTGCTAATGTAAAGTAATAATTCAGACAAAACACATTTACTCAATAAATACTGTAACTCAAAATCTCAAAGTTTATTTGAAATTCTAAACCACACTTATAATTTGACTTTCAAACCATATCCCTGGCTTAAACCTCCCCAATTGAAACGTTACCCTTTAAGCTTTAACATGGACTTGATACCCTATTTTTAAACCATAACCTCATTTTCATACAGCAAAAAATGTCTTTAGATTTGAGTAAGATGCTTCAGAGTGTTTAACATCTCCAGAAGACATGCAGTTGAATTCATCAAAATGCAATTAGCAGAGGACGGTTTCGATCCATCGACCTCTGGGTTATGGGCCCAGCACGCTTCCGCTGCGCCACTCTGCTGATGTAAAGTAGTAATTTAGCCAAAACACATTTACTCAATAAATACCTTAACTCAAAATCCTAGAGTTTATTTGAAATTCTAAACCACACTTATAATTTGACTTTCAAACCATATCCCTGGCTCAAACCTCCCCAATTGAAACGTTACCCTTTAAGCTTTAACATGGACTTGATACCCTATTTTTAAACCATAACCTCATTTTCATAGCGCAAAAAATGTCTTTAGATTTGAGTAAGATGCTTCAGAGTGTTTAACATCTCCAGAAGACATGCAGTTGAATTCATCAAAATGCAATTAGCAGAGAATGGTTTCGATCCATCGACCTCTGGGTTATGGGCCCAGCACGCTTCCGCTGCGCCACTCTGCTGATGTAAAGTAGTAATTCAGACAAAACACATTTACTCAATAAATACTGTAACTCAAAATCTTAAAGTTTATTTGAAATTCTAAACCACACTTATAATTTGACTTTCAAACCATATCCCTGGCTTAAACCTCCCCAATTGAAACGTTACCCTTTAAGCTTTAACATGGACTTGATACCCTATTTTTAAACCATAACCTCATTTTCATACAGCAAAAAATGTCTTTAGATTTGAGTAAGATGCTTCAGAGTGTTTAACATCTCCAGAAGACATGCAGTTGAATTCATCAAAATGCAATTAG
Source organism: Syngnathus leptorhynchus (assembly GCF_054491065.1). Classification (NCBI taxonomy): domain Eukaryota; kingdom Metazoa; phylum Chordata; class Actinopteri; order Syngnathiformes; family Syngnathidae; genus Syngnathus; species Syngnathus leptorhynchus. The sequence goes on from NC_141195.1 coordinate 14,460,823, forward strand.
CAGAGGATGGTTTCGATCCATCGACCTCTGGGTTATGGGCCCAGCACGCTTCCGCTGCGCCACTCTGCTAATGTAAAGTAATAATTCAGACAAAACACATTTACTCAATAAATACTGTAACTCAAAATCCTAAAGTTTATTTGAAATTCTAAACCACACTTATTATTTGACTTTCAAACCATATCCCTGGCTTAAACCTCCCCAATTGAAACGTTACCCTTTAAGCTTTAACATGGACTTGATACCCTATTTTTAAACCATAACCTCATTTTCATACAGCAAAAAATGTCTTTAGATTTGAGTAAGATGCTTCAGAGTGTTTAACATCTCCAGAAGACATGCAGTTGAATTCATCAAAATGCAATTAGCAGAGGACGGTTTCGATCCATCGACCTCTGGGTTATGGGCCCAGCACGCTTCCGCTGCGCCACTCTGCTGATGTAAAGTAGTAATTCAGCCAAAACACATTTACTCAATAAATACTGTAACTCAAAATCCTAAAGTTTATTTGAAATTCTAAACCACACTTATAATTTGACTTTCAAACCATATCCCTGGCTCAAACCTCCCCAATTGAAACGTTACCCTTTAAGCTTTAACATGGACTTGATACCCTATTTTTAAACCATAACCTCATTTTCATATAGCAAAAAATGTCTTTAGATTTGAGTAAGATGCTTCAGAGTGTTTAACATCTCCAGAAGACATGCAGTTGAATTCATCAAAATGCAATTAGCAGAGGATGGTTTCGATCCATCGACCTCTGGGTTATGGGCCCAGCACGCTTCCGCTGCGCCACTCTGCTAATGTAAAGTAATAATTCAGACAAAACACATTTACTCAATAAATACTGTAACTCAAAATCTCAAAGTTTATTTGAAATTCTAAACCACACTTATAATTTGACTTTCAAACCATATCCCTGGCTTAAACCTCCCCAATTGAAACGTTACCCTTTAAGCTTTAACATGGACTTGATACCCTATTTTTAAACCATAACCTCATTTTCATACAGCAAAAAATGTCTTTAGATTTGAGTAAGATGCTTCAGAGTGTTTAACATCTCCAGAAGACATGCAGTTGAATTCATCAAAATGCAATTAGCAGAGGACGGTTTCGATCCATCGACCTCTGGGTTATGGGCCCAGCACGCTTCCGCTGCGCCACTCTGCTGATGTAAAGTAATAATTCAGCCAAAACACATTTACTCAATAAATACCTTAACTCAAAATCCTAGAGTTTATTTGAAATTCTAAACCACACTTATAATTTGACTTTCAAACCATATCCCTGGCTCAAACCTCCCCAATTGAAACGTTACCCTTTAAGCTTTAACATGGACTTGATACCCTATTTTTAAACCATAACCTCATTTTCATAGCGCAAAAAATGTCTTTAGATTTGAGTAAGATGCTTCAGAGTGTTTAACATCTCCAGAAGACATGCAGTTGAATTCATCAAAATGCAATTAGCAGAGAATGGTTTCGATCCATCGACCTCTGGGTTATGGGCCCAGCACGCTTCCGCTGCGCCACTCTGCTGATGTAAAGTAGTAATTCAGACAAAACACATTTACTCAATAAATACTGTAACTCAAAATCTTAAAGTTTATTTGAAATTCTAAACCACACTTATAATTTGACTTTCAAACCATATCCCTGGCTTAAACCTCCCCAATTGAAACGTTACCCTTTAAGCTTTAACATGGACTTGATACCCTATTTTTAAACCATAACCTCATTTTCATACAGCAAAAAATGTCTTTAGATTTGAGTAAGATGCTTCAGAGTGTTTAACATCTCCAGAAGACATGCAGTTGAATTCATCAAAATGCAATTAGCAGAGGATGGTTTCGATCCATCGACCTCTGGGTTATGGGCCCAGCACGCTTCCGCTGCGCCACTCTGCTAATGTAAAGTAATAATTCAGACAAAACACATTTACTCAATAAATACTGTAACTCAAAATCCTAAAGTTTATTTGAAATTCTAAACCACACTTATAATTTGACTTTCAAACCATATCCCTGGCTTAAACCTCCCCAATTGAAACGTTACCCTTTAAGCTTTAACATGGACTTGATACCCTATTTTTAAACCATAACCTCTTTAAACCCAATGCCTTGTTTGAAAGCCTAATTTTCAATCTTAACCCTGACTTGAACTCTAATATGTAACTTTTTCCCTGAAAAACCCAAACCCAGGCTTGGAACCCTATTTTTAAACTCGAATCCTTGCTTGAAACCCCAATGTTGAACTCCACTTTCAACACATAACCTTGTCAGAAAGTTGAACCCTACTGAAACCTTGATTTAAAACAACTATGCTAACTCAGTTGATCGTTGTGCTTAAAGGAGTTGAAGGGATGCAAGTAAAAAAACCACAACTCTTGAATCATCTTGTTAATTTAATCAGTCACAACCTTTTTCAAACAAAGTCATCGTCTTGTAACTCATAACAAATAAACATCATTCATTGGCTCATGAATCTTTGAATATGTTACAAAATTCTATATTCAGATTGTAAATACAATAGAAAGTCAAATATTTACCAAAGAGGAATGTAATTTGATAATGCAATGACAAATGTGCACTAATATAGGAAACAAGAAAACTGATGATTGAAACAGATGATGGACAAATGTGCAACCATTGGATAAAGGTTTCATGTAACTCTTGATATTCAATACCTTTGCATATGTTATTGTAAAACTTCTTTTCCAACCGTCATTTCCTGTACCTTCGTTATTTCCATGACTGGCTTTTCATTGCTATAGTTTCGACTGTGCTGTTTGACCTTTTTATTTTTCAAACCTTTCACATGGAAATGAATTCTTAGTGCATGATAGACAAGTGTAAAATGTAATTCCCTCTTCTAAATGGCAGCACCTCCCCGACCTGATTTGAAAGTTGGCTTCCCTTTTATAATAAACAATTTTGGGCCCTCACCTTTGATGGCATCACATCCAACATCATTGACAGAGTTTGGGACCACCACTCTTACTTAACTTGAAAAATGTTTTTGTACAGTTTGGGAACAAGTTGGACATCATCAGCAGAATTAATCTGGAGAATTTATTATGTGCAGGCATATGAGCAGGAAACAATATATCCCAGAACAAAAGCTGCAGTACAATAATACAAGAAAAACGTGGAAGAAAAAAAAACCCAAAACAGAATGTCCAGCCCCTCGATGTACCGTATATCTTCAGCATTTTATAGGTAACAACATCAACAAGCATAAAGAAGATGTGTATGTCATCTTGAAAGAATTCACATATGTGGTAAGTGCTGGAACAAAACATGTCCTCAATGAAACTTCTGGAATGTGAAAGGTGAAGAGCCACCGGTTTCATAATCACGCATGAGTAGATACAGTATGTGCAGCTGGATTGTTAACCCTCCTGTTATAGTCTATAAAATATTCAAACTATGGACAATTAAAAATAGAAACAACTTCATTAGGTTTATGCTTGGACCTAAGATTTTTCAAATGGTGCCTTTGCTCAGTAAAGGTTGTGTGAGCCAATTTTTATTTGATTACCCTTTGACATCGGTGTCAAACTCAAGGCCAGTGGGCCAAATCCAAATACATTAAGCCACATATTTTTTTTTCTATGGGGAGCTAAATATTTTCCTCAGCCATTGTTTTGAACTCTTTATTCATTGTGGATGGGGGGTTACAAAGTACGATCGGGCGAGGATTTGGGTTCCCACTCAGACGATATAAGCTAAGGGACAAGGAGTGTGATTGTCTCATGCTCTAGGCAAATCAATGCCTTGTCAATAATGACAGACGTGCTATTGGTAGAACAGTAAACATGGTAAATCATTTGAATGTCAGTGTGGTACAAAAAATACTGACACATTTGAAACAAGATTCTCTTCAGATGGGTAAAAGCGATAACAAATGTCGTTGTTGTGTTTTTAAAAGCATACAACTTCTCCCTATTCAAATAGTTACTGTTGTACTCGTCCATGACCTCCTTTATTAAAAAGGAGCTAATGTTGCAGATGAGAAAGGTTTTAGCTGTTGAGGTTAAATGTCATCAAATGTGTTCCTGTTTACATAAAAAAAAGTGTAATAAGTACACAGAGATCAAATTCAGGGTGTTTGGAGTCACTGTGCTGTGTTTTAATTCTCGATTTGCAATCAATTAGAATTCATCAATATATGAATGCATACTGTTCCAGGCAGAACAATAAAATTTTCATCCACTAGATAGTAAGAGATATGTTAAACCTGTTACCATTCAAACAACAGAAAAAGTTATGGCACAAAAAATAAATGCTGGATTTCTTTTCGAGTTGGGTAGCTGTGGCACTTCAGAAGACTTTTACCAAAGGTTGGAGTCATTATTTTGACCGGGGTGAAGAGTTATACATGGTCACAATTTCTTAGTTGTTGTGCACTAAAGTTGGAAGTCAGTGTCAGTGTGCAAAAGCATGTGTGTGTGTGTGTTTTAATGATTTTGTTCAGGTTTAAACATGCAGCTGGTCACATAGACCCACGAACATTTTTTGGTGGACCAATGAAACAGGTCCAACAGGAGGGTTTAACAGTCATTGCACAATTTTCAAAAAGGGAGTGGCCGTGATAAAACCAAAGACAAAGTCACAATTTATAGGGAAATGTTTCAGGAAGCAGAGCCACCTGAATCCGAGTGAAAGGTGATATATCCTGAAGAGGATGCCGAGGATGTTCTTACAAAACTGTTTGTGCCTCCTTTGCTGTCCCCCAAGTTCGGCTGCCTGCGCAGAGACCCGTCGTCCGCTGCATGCGCCTTAGACCTACAAGCAGGTGGGGGAGTCCGTCGGCTGAGCCTCGCAGGCGAGCCTACCTCCCGGCCCCCTTTCCCGGAACTCCCGTGACAGCTCGTCCCATCGGGTGAGCTTTTGTGTTCCGAAAGACGCCTGAGCGCGTGAGGCTCGCGTTCAAAGTCTGTGAGCGCAAAGTGAGGCAGGATGACGGCGTGGCGCTCGTACACGTCGGGGATGAGGGCAACGGTGCAGGACGCGCGCCGCGGGCTGTTTCTGGGACTCGGCAGCGGCGTCTCGTCGATAAAGTTGATGACCTCGTCGCGGCTAAAGCAGCGTGGATTGTCGTCGCGGTAGTCGTAGACACCGCACGCCACGCGCGGCAGGTGCTTGAGAGAGTACGTGTCCTCAGAGCGCCGCCGCTTGCGATGAAGGTGCTGCTGCTGCTGCTGCTGCTGCTGATGATGATGATGATGATGATGGTGGTGGCTCTCCTCGTGGTAGGAGACCAGGCTGTTCCTGCGCCTCTCGCGGCGCGGCAAGGTGGAGCTGTAGCGGCCACTCACTATCATGTCCTCGCTGGAGCCCCAGCGGTGAAGGTAGGAGGGGGGAATCCGGTCGCTGGTCCACATGTCGGTTTCGTCGTGGGAGTATCTTCTTGTAGGGGGCACCTGCACGCAAAACATGGAGAAAAAAAAAAAGAAAGGAAAAAAAAAAAAGGGCGCCGCTCGTAAGTGTATGTGTGGCTACAAGACTGCCCGCGGTCAAGACCCAACAGTCAGGTATTTCTTTTGCAAAGACGTTAGAGGAGGGGTGTAAATCTCATTTTTGTTGCGGCCCACATTGCAGTTATGGTTTTCTTTCATTTTGACTCTGAACCCCAATAAATGTATGATCGCCTCATCAGAGGCTCAAATACAAACGTTTTCAAGGTGGGAGTATTAACAACAACAGCAAGAAAAACAAATAAAATTTGTCTGAAGGTATTTTTCGTTATCACTCGTGAGACATTGCAGCACATTAAAAGAATGACGAAAGGGCAAATAAGCAAAGTGCGCCTTGCGCTTTGTTTTGATTAGTATTTTTTTCTTCACCGCTAGTGACAATTTTGGCCTTCTAGTTTAAATTGAGCTGGACATCAAGGATATTGAATAAATGCATTTAAAACATATCCTTCATTTATGGACTGCACACCTTGTCCACACCAATACGATGACTGGGTGACGTTCTTACAAGTGCAAGCAACATACGGTGAAGATTAAATATGCGTCCACGAGATGGCAGAGTGTGCAAAACACCTGTTGGCATTCATTCAACACAATATCAGCTTTGTTTTTAACCAAATTATTAATACTTACGTGCACAGTACATAGGCCTACTTGTTGCGAAGTTTTTGTCTGGAGCTGTGCTGGTGCATTTTTTTTGTAAAATATTATGCTTCTTGGCTTAATAGGCATAAATGTAGGGAAACACTAATAGAGATCTTATACATTATGACTCTACACATTCAGCCCATACGCAGCATTGATATTAAAACTGAAATCTAAAAACACCTAATCTAATTGCATTATATTTCTTTTCAACAGAAAATTAATGCTTCTCTGATACCAAGCAACGTTACCGAGAACTGTTCATAGAACCTCTCGCAATGGATCTGATTAGTTTGTACACCTTTTCATTACATCGCGGCGGATCAGGATTTAGAAACTGTATAGCAATTGTGTATCTTCTAACATAATGTACTCACATTCGATTTTGCCCTGATAACTTATGCGAGAGAAGGAGGATGTTTGTCAAGCTGACGTCATAGTCACAAGGTTCACGTCAGCCTTCACTCTTGTCGTGGCTTTTTTGTGAAATTCAGAGAAAAAGTAGACAGCAGACGATACAGTAGCACTGTGAGGGGTTCCACAGCAGAGGGCAGCACAAGCACGACAAGTGACGTGAAATGCAGGACACGAGAAGGGAGGGGGCGCACAAAATAATATAAAAAAAAAAGCCACAGAGGCTTTATTATACAAGGTTAAGCTGAAGGCAAATAGCAGATCATCTGAATTACGCACGGTGGTGCTACTCATGCATTTATCATCTTATGTTTAAATGGGAGCCTTGAGACACAAACAATGGGAGAAGTATGGTTGAAGTGATGGCTACTGTATGCATCTCTGTTTCATTCAATGAAGATGTCCTCATGGTCAATTTCCTTTGCTATCTAATAATCAAGTGACCCTAATAAAAGTACATTGCTGGGACTGCAGACCGGAACCAAAGTCCCTGTCAAGTTAAATTGACAAAGATGGCACAGTGTTGAGATGCAATTGTAAAAATGGGAAAGAAAAAAAAATAGATGCGGAAACTTTCTCTCTATTTACATCATGAACAGTCTTCCAGGCCAGGCTCAGCAAGTGAATTTCATCAGTTCAAGTTTGCCCAACATATCTCCTCAGAGCAACTCTAATGTATTTTATATCCAAGGCCAGTATTACAAGTTTGTCAAAATAATTTATTATAGAATTTAAAAAAAAAAAGATGATCAGGAGTTGTTGAGTTGCCCTAGAAGGCTGTATTCCATCTGAAAAGAAGCATGGATTGATTGTTTGTTTGTTTGTTTGTTTGTTTGTTTGTTTGTTTGTTTGTTTGTTTGTTTATATTAGACCACCACAATTGATTTGAAATAAAACAGCCAAAATATATTCAGCATTTAGCTTTCATGAAGGACAGACACACTACTATATCCATTTTCTGGGGCTTATAAGTAATTGGACATTCAAATTACACATACTTTTCCATACTTGGATGTGAAGTCAGATGAAGTGGAACGCTCGTCTAGCTTGACAGATGCCACACATTTCAAGTGACCGGCATAGAAACAATGAAAATAAATGATTAAAAAATACAACTTGCCGTTAGGCTAATTGTAGTTGTAGTAGTGTGCCCAAAGAAAGCATCATATAAATCTGATGCATTCATATTACTATTATTATTTCAATTGAGCTATAAGACAAGCAGTGATCGGGATAGAAAAAGTTGGTGAAGCTAAGCCCTAAGGGCTTCACGAACCAGTTTATTTTTGCATTTTCCGCCAAGCAAACATAGATGAAGACTCGCCCTTTTGCTACTGTTTTTCATTCATGTGAAGGACTAAGGTTGGACTTGTCCACGAGTCGGTTCGACCCTTTAATGTGGTGCTCTTTGAGCTGTTCCTGTATTGTTGACCAGTTAATTTTTGTCTAAAAAAAAAATATATATATATATATATATTGTTTTGCATTAGAATGCACTGACCTATCAGTAGCTACCAGCTCGGGATTACCCCCAACTCAAAAAATGGTATCTGCTTCCTTTTGAATGAGTGGAAGTACACTACTTCCTGAATGGTAAATGTCATCATTTGATTAAATATTTCAAATGAAAGCTAAAGGTTTTCGCTCATCTTGATGATTTCGTTTCAAATCAATTGTGGAATCATAAAGACATAAATCACTGTTCAAACACCTTTCAATCCGGGAGTGCCAATGGTCTTATTTACTAAACATTGGGCATCCGGGATAGATTTCGGAATCAGGTTAAAAGCACGCGCACGCACGCACACAAATCACATGGTATATATCTGATAGCATCACAATGTCTGTTAAAGGCCCGCAATGCCATTTGACCATGCACATTAGCAATGAAGTGTCATTCAAAATAGGTCATGTGATCAAGTAAAAAGAAATGAAGAAAATCAATAAAAGAATATACCTGCAAATACTGCATTTTATCTTCCTGCTGTTCCCTCATTGGATACCCTTGCGGGACCCCCCTTTCTAAGGTTGAGAACTCATACTTGGCATTACGGTCTACGGTCACAATTTCAGGCGCTGAGCTATAGTCATATGGTCTGTCATATATTAAGTCGACATGAATTCCTCCATCTTGGCTGTTTTCTACAAAGTGCAGAAAAGCACGAGCGTCAGGGTTAGATAGCAACGGATTCACAAGACAGACAGACAGACAGATGAATAGAAAATAGTGACAAGTTCAATTGCTTTCTGATTTGGTTTGCCTTTTTTTTTAACTTTGTCCTGCGGGACTGACTTTAGCTCAGAACAACTTGCTCTTTCACTTTTTGAATGCAGGAATCAACACAAACCAGAGACAAATGCCCCAATTAGAACATTGGAGTTAATTTAGAATGTGTTGATCTTGGCTGTAAAATGCTGCATTTGAAGGAAAACTGTGCCAAAGGGATGGACGATAGCAGATTTTTTTTTTTTTTGCACAGGCAGGTGGGCATGCAAGTCAGCAGCTTAGTTAAAAAAAAAAAAAAAAAAAAAAAAAAAAAAAAAAAGGGGGGAAATCCTTATACATACAACTGTGATGAGTTATACATGGCAAGCCCTCTGGAAAAAGAAAGCAGAGAACTGGAGGTGTTAATTATCACACAAAATATTGGCTACCCTGTTTTGCTGTTGTTACATGACCTCTAACTGGACAACATGCACTTATGATGACTGACACCAGGGGGCTCAACATGTTTAAAAGGTGAAAGGCGTAAGGGCAAGGGGGAGGGAGAGTTGTGTGGGATGCAGATCCTCTTAAACCAGGGGTGTCAAACTCATTTTTTTTGCGGGCCGCATTGTAGTCATAGCTTCTTTCGGAGGGCCATTATGACTGTCAACCCAAATAAATGTATGAACACCTCATATTATACACAGTAAAAGCTACAAAACAAACGGACAAATAACTCGTTTTCAATTCAGACAAGTAAAAACTGGTCAAATATCTAAAAATATATATATTATTAAAAGTGAAGACAATTTGCAATTCTATTAATGACACAAATTTGATTCACAATTTGTCTTCGCAGGCCACATAAAATGATGTGGCGGGCCGTATCTGGCCCCCGGGCCTTGGGTTTGACACCAGTGTCTTAAACCATAAGACAAAATATCAATATACATACGTTGTTCGTCCACATGATCATGTCCGACAACTGTTTTCTATTTTATGATTATAAAATTTAATGAAATTTAAATTTTATGACCCTATAATCTCAGCCTGATTCTGCTACGTGTCAGTCAGAATATCAAATAAAATTTGAATAATCTCCAAAACATGGAGCAACGCTGTACTTGAGGGTAATATGACCATGATGATGGCATCAAAGTGATTTTCTGCTTCCTAGTTTTCTGGTCTAAATAAATGGCAACCATTTTATTTTATCGTCCGGTTGTTATGAGCCAAAATAACTCGTCTTAAAAGCAATGGAGTGAATAAAGAGCTGTGAGGTAAATTTGGCCTTTGAATAGCAATCAGTCACTTTTTTTCACATGGTGCTCATGTGCATGGAGAAGAGAATTTAAGTAGGGCATAGTGACCACAGATGCTTGATAAATAGACCCTAAATATTGTAGGTCACGTGATAACGTTTGACTTTATGGGAATAAAGCCCCAAAATATATTTTGGTATTCCAATTCTCCTTAAATATCAAGGATCTATAAGGAGCAAAACAGTATCATTGGCTTTTCATAAACTGAAAACCTCTTGGCCTCGTCAAGCCACATGGAGTTTATCTTTAAAGGTCTTTGAATTTATAGGAACAACCGTCACTAAGGTCTTGCTTTTGGTTCCATGTACAGAAAGTGTGGTGGCTGTGTGTGTGTTAATGTAAGCTAAACATCCAACATGAGCTTGCTTCTCACTTCCTTTTCTTCAATACTACTCATCAAACTCCGCTGTATGCAAAAAAACTACAATAGTTAACAGCATGAGAGCCCCAAAGTCAAATGTACGTTTTAATCCATATTGAATTTAAACAATCACATGTAAATGATTACATCTGTTTTTTTTTTTTTTATCAATCTCCATCCACAAGGTTGGCACTCTAACCCTTAACCTCGCCAACCCGTAAGGACACCATGGAAAGGGGGAAAAAAAAAAGAATGGACCTAGCAATAAAACATAAGCAAAATAAAAATAAAACATTGGCTGACAAAAATAGGGAAAAAAGTTTTGCATAATCTTCTCCATGGCCTTGTAAAAATAGAGAAAAAAAAGATCTACAAGTGACACATTGGGCATGGTCCAAGGTTCAGGGGGCCTTTAGCAACAGAAATCATCCACCACTTTGATGTCTTTGGGTCAAGAGAAGGGAGTGACAAAGGATGCTGGGAAGTTAGGTAGGGGAAAAAAGAAAGGACACCTGAATGTGGGGGGAACTTACCCTCGTCCACCTCGTCATTGGACATGATGGCCACGCACTTATCCCACACCATGCGGATGTCGGCCCGATAGCGGTCACAAGCCCAAAGGAACATGGGCAGCAAGATGGACTGCACAATGGAGCACCAAAGCACACACACAACCATCCAGTTGTAAGAGCGGTTGAACTTCAAACTGGCAAAGCTCACCACCTGTGGAGACCATAAAACAAAAAACACACAAGTTTACCATATGACTGTTGGAGAACATTAAAAATAGATTTTCTATATTCAAAATATTAGTATATAATCATTGGCAATAAAAAGCTACTTATCACAATCCAAAAAGCAATTAAAAGAAAAAGAAATTAGTTCAGGTTCAAAGTCAGTCAGACCACAGAATTGTATTTATTTATTTATTTATTTTTATTTAAAAATAAAGTAAAACAAAGTTTCATTTCCATTTTTGACATAAACTAAAAAGAATAAAAACCCATGAACCCTATTATGAATCCCAAACAAAGATATCAGGAGGATGTTAAGAACTTGATTTGAAACCCAAACCGTAGTTTGAAGCCTTACTTGGAAACCCTAACCCTAATTTCAAATCCAATTTGGAAATCCCAACCCCAGTATTAAAAAAACCCAATTTGAAATCCCAAACCTAAATTGAAACTCGCTTTGAAGCACTGGCTTGAAACCCTACTTGTAAACCCTAATCCGAGTTTAAAACCCCAAGTTGAAACCCGACACCTAGTTTAAAACCCAGCTTTGAAACCGTAACCCTGGTTTAAAACCTACATTTGAAAACCTCACACTGGGAGCAAAGGGGGTTGCTGTGGATGCCCCATTGGACTTGTTGACCCCACCCTCTGCACAACCCTGGAGACCAATCAGGTTAGCACCAAAACTGCAGATCAGAGGCCAAGAGGCCTATTGATGGCAAAGGCTCTTAAGCAATAAACCGTTTGAATGACTAAACTACAAATGTTTTCCTGTATAGATAGTTTAACCTGCCTGCTCACCAGTAAACATGCACTTTGCACATCATTGTATCACTTAAAAAATAATGGATTGCTTTTTTGTTTAAATTGGCTTGCACACTGCTTCACCATTCTGAAATTTCAAATCCAGGATCCAACCTTCCTTTGTTGAGTTTTCATGTTACTCCTATGCTAGCATAGGTTTTCTCAGGGTCCGCCAACTTCCTCCCACATTCAAGAAACTAGTAAGTACTCGAATAGGCGTGAATGTGAGCACAAATTGTGTTTTTGTCTTGCTGCAGCCCAGCTGGGATAAGGGCCAGCTCACCCACGACCACAATGAGAAGTGAAATGGGAATAAAAATGAACTGCCATGTGGAATTCGAAATCATGTTTCATAAAATCATTGTGCATATAAATCACAAACAATTACTTGCGTCCCTAAGTTTATTATTATGAGTGCTTATGACAAGGGTGCTTTGAGAGTTTGGACTGTGAAGTAGACTTTATAACTATTTATATATTACTTTTCTTTATGATTATCTATTATGTTTTTCAGCAGGATCAGATGTGTATTGGTACAATTTATTAGACGCAGGGTGAAGCCAACACTTTCTTTCAAAATTTAGTGTTTGAGCACACTCTGGCAAAAAAAATAGATATATGTACTTGTCTGAGGGTGCGCTATTAAAAAAATGCTGTTTTCTTTTTAATCTTTATGGCTCTACCAAACAAGAAATCCAATTTTGCTCCCACCACAAATCTATTGCTGAGTGCGTGAATCATCACACAAATGTAAATGAGCATCTGAGAACATTTATTCGTGTGTTTGTTCTTCCTATGCATTTAAATGGCTCATTACATTTGGTGACGAGAGATTTTGTTGTTTGTGTCACTAAATGTAATCTTCCATCACTATGACCCCCCTCTATTTAGGACTCACTGTATAAACAGACGATACTGCATTACCTTTCTCAAACCAAGGAAGAGGACTGCACATACAGCACATGAACAAAACAGCAAAAAGTGATTTAATTCAACTTACAAAAATGAACTTGCCGGTGTTCTGATATATTATAGTTTTTATAAATTTCAAACATCGATAAACACTTTTGAGTATCGATTTTTTTCATCGATATGATTGATTCATTATTGCAGCTGTATACAATCTAATAGCAATGGAGATAATATTTTCAAGCGGCTTCTTGCATCTTTTACCAATGTTTGATCATCATTAAACGGTAGAATTTTCCGGAGTCGCAGAACATTTGCTGAATACAGGCTTACAGGTCTGGCTTTTAAGCAGTCTTAAGCTGGCTCCATGCCCTCGGAAACACGATGATTTGGGTTCTAAAAAATGAATGAGAGCCCGAGGCTGGAATTTGCAAGCCAAATGGTGACAGGCTGAAAGAAGAGCTTGCTCCTTCATTCGTTAACGAGGACCTTCAAGGACTCTTGTTGAAGTTGTAGAGAGTGACTTGATACTACAGCCCTCCCTGCATTCCGAACAAACCTTTTCTCCCTTTAATGGGCCCACACACTATGTGACTTCATGGAAAAATACACATCATCCATAAGCACTGAGCCTGGCCTACTTTCGTATGAACATTTAGGTTTATGTAAATAAATAAGCAGTGTGGCATGGCGCCACAGCTCCATCAGGTCGTCCTATTTCATGTCTTTCCAAGCAAACCGCAAACAATGAGCAATGACGAGATGGTGAAATGGAAAAGGGCAATTGCAACATCAAATCATTTGATCATCATTCTGCAGTCAGTTTGATTGGTTAGACAGAAAAAGGATATTTGCTGTAATAAATTGAAGAACAATGAAGAACAACTGTGACTGGTGTGTGGGTTTTTAAAAATTACAAAAATGTTGAGTGCATCTTTCCTCATAAAAGAAAATAAAAGAAATTTGTGATTTGTAGGAGTTGGAATGGATCAAATTGATTCTATGTCATTTCAATGGGGAGTGATGATTTTGGATAGCCACTAGGTGATTCCAATTCGAACATGATTGCAAAACAAATTAAAAGTCACATCACACAATGCGGTGAACTCACCAGTATTGGGAAGCCGGTGAGAAAGTCATAGATGAAGACGATACCGCTGATCAGGTAAGTGATCTGCAGCGAAGTCTTAAGAGGTTCTGACCCGTCAATGGAGGATCTGCGCTTGCCCTGGGCGTCCTCCACCACAATGGTGGGGACGTTAAACTTGTTCTTGTCCGCTTTGTGGCCTGCCTGAATGGAGAAGGTCTGGAAGAGAGCAATGCCGATGCAGATCACACCCATAGTCACGCTACCTCCAATCAAGAGCAGGAAGCAAACCCCAAACCCCAGGCCAATCTCTGTCACAATAAATCGACAGTCAGAAGTATAGAAGCGGTCGATGGTGTCGTGCCAGCCCACTGCTGGAAGAGTGGACAGGATGAAAGAGACCATCCAGATCCCCATCACTGTGTGCACCGCCTGCTTCTTGGTGTTGCTTAGCCTGGAAACACAAACACACGATTTGGGATAAGAAAAAGTCAAATTCATTAACTATATAGAACTCAACCAAAAAAAGTCGCAAAGGGCTTCACATGCCCACAATTGAGAAACATTAACATCATCCTCTGATTTTAACTGCCAGGAGGGCAAGAAAAAAGTTTGCACTTTGCTGTAATATACGCGCTCTGGGTGGAGTGACATTTAAATGCTTAAGGCCTGGATTGATCCCCAGCTCTTCTGCCCTGAGTGGCTTGACTTGGATACCTAGTGGTGTTAACGAAGGGTCAAGGTGACTCGGGGGGTAAGTATGCAGCAGGGATGTGCGGTCAGAGGAGGCTACGCCTCCGCCGCCGTCATGAAAAGGGGAAAACAAATTCAATTGTTTTTATTATAAAGTAATTTTTCTTCTAATTTAAATAATTTTGTATCATTATATATATATATATATATATATATATATATATATATATATATATAAATGTGTGTGTGTGTGCCACAATCAAATCTTTTTATTATCATGTTACCATGTCCTAATCCATTTGAAAGGTTTATTTTTTTTTTATACATGATTGCAATATGAAGGGCCTCCGCTTCTTTGTGCAAAGACAAGGAGGTCTTCTTGTCCCTTTGAGCAATAACACTAGCCTTTCCTCAATATGCCTCCAGTTCATGTAGCAGTGAGATTGCATCACTAAGCAGCTTGAATCTATTGCGTGAATGAGCTTCGCAAAGGGCAGTGGATGCTGTGAGAGAGCAGCAACCCAACTACAAGGTTGAAATTCATTATTCAGGCCTTCAGTGTGTGTTAATGTCAGAAACAAGGCAGCCATGCTAACTCAGCAGGGCAAAATGGAACCATTGGAATGAAAAACGAACAGCATTTACATGGTGTTTTTGCTGTTGTCATAAAGTAACTGAAAATTGAATTGAACTGGCGAGTACAATGGCAATTAGAAAGGAAATGAAAGGTGGAATGTAACAAAAGCATAAAATATTCAATACACCAGCTGGCCACAACATTAAATACATTTCCAAACTCAAATATCAGAACTGTATTCAACATTATGTTGGCTTGAATGTCCAGTTTTGATTAACAGTAAGCAATTCATAATTTAATAATTAAACAATGTTTATTTTTGTAGTTCACAGTGATATAGAAAAGCCCCGTTCCATCGAGTGAGCTGTTCCTCTTTTGACTGAACAAGGTAACCAACATTTTTGAGGACACAGTTGTCTCATGCACACCACTGCAAAGTACACTAACAGAATTGAACACATTGTAAAAGTTCCAATGAATATGTTTTTGAAATTTGACACACAAAAAGGACTCGAGTTAACGGAGAGCATTTATGTGTCTTATATGCCTATTATGCCCTGGAAAGACAAACATTCTTTGTTTCTCAGCATTGGAGTAACGATGAGATGTCTTGATCTCTCACCACGTATCACTGCACTATTTTCTGCACATCTCACTCACCACGTGACAAATTTGTCATTCTGCAAAACTCTTATTTTCAGTTTATGGATGCTGTGTTTGTCGGCTTGAGTAATGTGTGCTCATGTTGACCACAAAATGAGAATGTAAATCGTCATCATTTACCAGATGGTATGCAGAAAACCAAAGACCTTTGAGGAGTGCCTCAAGGCGAGCTGCAGCAATGGCATAATAATTATATAAGAGCAAAGAGTATTTTACTGTAACGCAACTATCATTGCTAAAACACATAAAAGGTATCTTTTGGTAACCCATCTAAAGAAAATAGGTTGTGTAACAAATAGTTGCACAAATAGTGTAAACAAATTAAATTCCTACTGTCCAAAAATGGCCATCATGCATTTGAGATAAAAATAGTGTCAAACTCTTATTGCAAAGCAAGCAGCTATGTGTGAACAGCAGATGTCTTGAGAGTCTTGCAAGGCCAAACTGTGTTACTGCAAGATCATGCTGTCTGCTAACAGGAATTTTCCTTATTCAGCGTCACTTTGTTAATATCATTTCTTGTTTCGAGCCAAATGTAGCTGAAGGCCAGAGCTGGCAGATGCTCCTTGTGGAATATTCTTCCGTGGTGTGAGCTCAAACAGAAGCATTGGCTGGAGACAAGTGTCACCTAATACACACGGTGTACCCATGTGAAATTACTCGTTAAGGACTATATTCCAACATTCAACTTTTTTTTCCCCCACATGCCTGAAGTTGCACACTTTCAGTCTACGAGAACTTTCCTGTCTATATTTTTTATAGATATAACCAGATAATGAGTGCACAAGTATCAAAGATGTGTTGTGATTCACTAAATTCAGAGGCTGGCTGTAAAACTTGATTCACACACATCTGTAAGTGCCTTTTTTAAATGTATTTATTTTGTGTGGAAAATATGTACAGTTGTTAAGAAACTATACTTTTTTTATGTGGAAAGTAGTTCCCACAGTGTGTCGAATTTGGGATGTATGTTGAATTTTTTTGTTTTTAAAAAAAAATGTGTTTAATGTATAATGTAAAAAAATAGGCTCTCACCTGTAGTTGACAGGCCAGCGTACCATCCACATGCGGTGATAAGAAAGCGATGTGACGGAGAAGCAAGTGACCAGCGTTAGGGTGTAGAAGGTGGACACAAACACCTTACACAAGCCCTCGTTCCATTCATAGTTGGAGTGCTGACGGCGCAGCGTTATGACACAATACATTGTGATGGGGATGGCCATGTTGAGGATGTGCGTCCCAGCCAGCGTGCAGATAAGGAACTCGAGCGGCTTCCACTTCTTCTGCTTTGCGCTGACGCTGAGGATGCTCCACGTGTTGGCCAGGATGGACACGCCCGAGCAGACCAGCCAAGCCAACGTGTTGGCGTTGATGACGTCATCCGCCATGTTGGAGAGGGGCGGGGCACAACCTCGGGGGCCGCAATGAACTGTTGGCAAAAGCGGGCGCACGCAAGGAGGTGGAGGAGGTGGTGACGGGCAGGAGGGGGCGCAGGGCGTCGGACGAGGCAGGCATCCTACATGGGAAGGCCACAGCGGGGCGAGGACACGGCAGTGGGGCCACGAGTGGAAGAGGATGGCAGATCCGGGCCGGTTGCCTGGTAATCAGAAACAGAAGTGGTGGTGTGCTGATGTAATCAAATGCCATTAGTCAGTCCAATTGAAAATAATCCTTCATCAGACATAATCCTTCCTCCACGTCAACTAATTATGTGAATCATCACACTTGATTACAGTTAATACAGAAAGTCATTCACTGGTCGCACTTCAGACAGAACAGTGATTTGAGAAAAAAACGCAAGCAACGTCCAAGAATTAAGATGCCACTGCAGCAGTGGACATAAAAAGTCCACACACTGTTTAAATACCAGGGTTTTGTGAAAACCTTTCACACTATCAAGGTGACCTGTTAAAAAAAAATCTTTCAGCAATATAGCAATAAACTGAGAGTGACGTGGATCAGTGGTCTTCTCCCAACCAAGAGGTTGGCAGTTTGATCCCCATCCACTGTGACCATGTCAACATGTCCTCGAGCAAGACACTGAACCTGCTGTTTCTCCTGATGGTGTGTCATCAGTAGATCAATAAGTAAGCAGAGTGAAGCGCTTTGTGTGCCAAAGATAGAAAAGCAAGTGACAGCCAGTGACCATCATGCGGATGAAGTACACACAACCTCATAACTGGGATGAGACTGGCTTATGTTAAATAGGCATCAATACACTTGTAAAAAATTGGGTTAAAAATTGGACCAACCTAAGAGGTTGGGTCCAATTGAGGGTTTGTTTTATGCTAATGTTTGTGCTAACACAGACCCAACAGTTTGTTCCCTCCTTTGTTACATTTTGTTTCAAACACGTAAATGGCATAGAGGTACATCAACAAATAAAGTGTTTGTAGGAATAACAACCTAGTTAGTGAAAGTGCGTCTTTGTTCTAGCAGGCAAAAAATAGATAGGGTACAAAAAAACAAGTATTTGCTTGTGCAAACTGGCCACATTGTCATTTTACTCCCGTTTTTTTGCACAGCTAAATAACAGATATTAAAGTGTTAATGAAAATAACTGTGAGCTATGGATGTGAGTGGGTCAAACAGACTAAAATGTCACAACAAGTTACAAAAAAATCTGCACATACTGTCAATATCACTGCTGGTGAAGGTCTACTTTTACAACCCTATTTACTCCCCAACACCAGAAGATATAGAATGCTGTCCCTCCCACTGTGGGGTGAAAAATGCTTGCCACACAGCCAGGGCATGTTGTCACATTCATTCTCCGTCTTTTGCCTTGTCCAAACACTCATGTGCTGCGGGCTGCGGGGCAGTACCCCTGAGAGGGGACACTGAAATGACCTCATCAGCAGCATCATCAGTGCCACAAACAGTGTTTGCAGAAGAGAGTCATTGATGGTGTACAGTAGTTGTTCATTTGCCAGACTTCCGTGCAGGCAGGTAGCGTGGGTTTAGTGACTGCGAGTGTAAAAATGGTTGTCTGCCTCAACTGGAGACCGGTCCAGGGTGTCTACCTTCTGCCCAATGTCAGCTGGGTAAGGCCTCAGCTTCCTTTGACCTTGAATGGGAAAGGTAATGCACAAAATAGAAGGCTCGATGGATGAAAGGATGTTCACAAAAGTGAGAAAAAAAAATGGCCATGTACAAAAACCCATTGAGCACAATTGTACAAATCAATTACAATTTGCTGCTTCACATTGCAGTGACAGTTCGCCAAAAGAAGGGACCCTTTTTTATTTGTCCAATAATAAATACAATCACAGCTCAACCTACTGTGGCTCCAAATTGGAAGTCTTTAAGAAAGTTTGCACTAACAAAGCCTACAAGTTGAAGTGATATCGTAGTTACTTCAAACTGCCTTTTAGCAAATAAAACAAATGTGCAGCCTGATAACAGAAGCCCTAGTCAATTAACTCTTCTCATAAAAACCTTTCTTTCTTTTCAAGAATTTTAAGCAGAACACTACTGGGACTCAAAGTACACACAAAACCGAAAGTTCTAACAAACGATGATCAAAAAATACACTATCAATATTCCCTACGGAGACGATCAAAGCAAACACACACATCAACGTTACAAAACTATCACAAAGCATTCAAAACATCAAACCAGGCAGGGGATATAAAAAACAAAAATCCCAGCTTTGATCCAGGGCTCCCCAGCTGGTTGCGAGGCTCTGAGCTGCTCTCCCACAGCTTGAACCAGGTGCAGAATTTTTGTTGTATACGCAGTACACAAGCAGTTACAGAAAACGTATAGAAAAGTCCTCCAGGTTAAAGAGGCTACAATCTTTTGTCAACATCATAGTGACTTGCATTGGGGATCACTGCTACGACTGACATGGCTGACACTTACAATCACCATACAGCCCAGAAGCACTAACAACATCAGCCTCTACCATTCCAAACTGCACCATCACAAGATGAACTGTATGACTTGATGGCATCTCGACTTCAAGTCCTCAGTAAGTGCATGCAATGACTTGCTAACAGCAGTGGAGCTAGAAGCAGAACTTTAAAGTCTTGACTGATAGCCTCTTTTTCAAACATTTTCTCTCTCCAACTTCAAGAATCTGAATGATAACAAAGCCCCACGGAGTGGCAGAGAACAGACCGTCTTTGCAAAGAATGACTTCAGAGAAAAGTCACTTTAAATAATTTATGTTTAGACCTGATGGAATAAGCTGGGGCAACCCACTTGTCAATATGACATATGGGGCGCTTTGTTTGAGATGTGGTAGCAGAACAAGTGCATTTCTTCAATTAGCTCTGATGGCTACAGTTTGCAAAGAAATGACAATTATTCCTGGAAAAAAATAGAGATGAAAAGAACATGAAATAGATACCACTGATATGAAATCCATGCTTTTGTATATAGCTGGTGTCGGGGTAAAACCTCAAAGTCACATTTTGGTGAATTTGATTTTTTTTTTTCAAAATTCCATTTTAATGGTCAGTCCAGAGGTGTGGGTGTTACTTTTACAAAGTATTGACCAATCTAAAGTGTTAAAAATGGCTAGTTCTTTTTCATGATGCAATTCGAACGGATGAACAAACCTGCCATTTTTGGAGATTATTTGGCGATATGAGAATTCTGCAGACGCCAACGAATAGAGACGTAACGACACATTCTTCTTTTTGTCATTTTAGTTGGTCTGGTTGGTTTTAACACCGCTCCGATGTGTTTTGCATTGTTTTAATAGACATTAAAAAACATTGCATTGTTTTGCCAGCTGTCAGAAGCTAAATATCCAGTGGTCATTTTGTGCCCGTATAGGTAATAATTAGCGACTATTTAAGAGCATATTACAATGATGCTTTAGTGTCGAAGAAGTAGGGCGGGATTACAAGTTTTCATGTGGTGCATAGTGTCAGCCACACACACAGACACAGATGAGCTCTCCTTCATAGAAGAAGGGATTAGGTCGGGCCTCGGAGGTCACCACACAATCAATCTGCTGCTCATTAGCTTGTTATCAGAGTCCAGCAGCGATGCCTTCATGCATAACCAATCATGTGCAGGACCTGCTCGTTAGCCAACTGTCTCTGCAAAAACATTAACAAGGGTGAGGGGCAAGATTTTGTGCAACTGTTACTCCCTACAGTTTGCACAAAATGGTACTTCAAGATTTCTTGACTTAATCTGCCACAAAATTTCATTCAAGGTGGCCCTGATCAGGCTCACGTGTAATTAAGCACCATTAGGATTCTTATTAACTGCATCACCCCTTTGAGGCTGAAACAAAGAAACACAGTTTCAACCTGCGCCAAGGTTTGCTTTTTTGTCATGTACACAAGTGACCTACTTACATAACATAGTTTGCAAAATCACAACATTAATTTTTATTATCCTTCTTTAGCAGCTGGAGATGCTTGCTTCAGTCCCATGGGCAAAGGACTGTCATTTATAGTGTGTATTTCTCCATGATGTCATCTTGTCATTTGGAGTAAAGGCCATCATGTCTTTCCACTCTTGAGGAAAGGCAAAACACATTTGGTTTGCTGTATTCCTTTTCCTTGGTCCATATAATAGCCTAATTCGGCAAGCGAGTGAATGTACCTCCTAAACACTAACAAACGTTAGTCAGCGTGTGACAATCTCATGTGAATAAGTAATGTTGCATCAACTTTGAGCAAACCCTAAACACAAGAGGACAGAAATGCTGGCATTGATGCTAACGCTAATGCAACATGAGTGGTGCCCTGGCTGCTCTACTAATATGTTGGAGAACTACGGCAGGTATTCTGGATTCACCATGGCAATGAGAGAGATGCCGTTTTCATTATTCAACACGTCAGCCTGGGTGTTAATTCAAAAGTAAAAATATAACATATACCTTGTTTCAGAGGTAGACACGTTTTTAAATATGAAATTGAGGCAGTCATACCTGAAAGCTTAAACGTGACCTAATCCTTTGTCCCACTTTGCTCACGATACAAAAGTTAGGTCCTACGAGCAAAAATCTTCAACTAATTCATCAGATATGACGCAGTGGATGTTCCCATACTGCCGACATTTGATTCAAATTACTGATGAACGTGTCATTAAATGAAACATGCGTCCTTATTAAATGATCGAGAGGAAATATCAGCGGTATTGTACACAAAGGTACTCTTCCTTTTTTATTTAAATGCCTGTGCTTCATTCTACTCTCTGTAATGAACATCAAGTCCTCCAGAGTGTTAGCGAGATCATTTTGTCTTTTATTGAGTTAAGCTACGAGACTAGTTTAAAGGCAATCAGTGTGAAAAATCTGCTTGTGTGCAGCTTCCACCCTTTATTTGTTTTAATAGCTGCTATTTCCCAAGTTCTTTTATGGCTTTTTATGTGAAGACAAGATAAAGGTGCAAGATGACATTCTCTCCTAATAGTGGTGTATTGTAAACGCATGCCAGAATACAATATGGTGCTCGCTATCCCTCTGGGACAGTTGTAAACACTTTGTTACGGTCACCAGCTTCTTAGAGGAAGTCGCTGAATTTTCCATCATGTAACCCGAGGCTTTCTTCCTGTTTATGTAAAGCTACCTCAAGCTAAGAGTGAGGCTGGATCACTGTTAGCCATATGGCAGGAGGGGGGTGTTGTCTCAACACGAACTGGCCATTCCCACCATTAGAATCTCCCAAAGTCTGTTATTTAGAAAAACATGTACTGTGCCTTATTATCATCATCACCACCACCACCACCACCACCACCACCACCACCACCACCACAGGCTAGGAAACAAGAATAGCACGCAGTTGAGCACAGATCTCCAACAGAGCTGGAAAATCTGAACCTGGTTCAGCAACAGAATGTGCATATTCATAGATGTACACCTCCCGGAGATGTCGGAAATATTAACTGAGAAAATAAGGAACGTGTTGAGGAATTTCAAACTAAAACATAATGGGTGATCATCAGTAAAATTATTTGCTGACAACTAAAGCCTCATGTAACAAAAGATTTTTTTCAAAGCAATGTGGGTCAGATGATAAAGCAGCACATCTGCTGAGGCATTTACGGTTTGCTTCTTTCTGTGCATGGGAAGAGGTGAGAGATGTAGCAAGACAACTCATACTACCATAACAACATCCATCACTTGCAATGCCCTAATCGTCTGACAGTTCCTGGTTGCTGTGCTGGAGCAATCTCCCGACTCAACTGACCCGTGATGTCCCTCCCTGTTTTCTAAGCTCAAGGGACTCATCGAGGGGAGTCATTTTGAAGAAGTGGTCTCGATGGCCTCGATGATGGACCTGCAGAGTGTTCCAGAACCCTTCAAAACTATATGCAAGACAATCCTAGGAAGGCGTAGTAGACTCTCTGCGGATGTCCAAGAAAAACACTCGTTTGGATTGAGTCAATGACTTTGACACTTTTTTTTTTTTTGTGATGGCGTCTCAAACAACAAAATTACAAAGACTGAAAAAAGGCTTGATGGGAAAAATAATCATTATATAGAGCATTGAGCATTACCAAAACACTGCAAAGAACGAGTGTAGCATTTTTACTCCATGATTACTTCATGATCTGCGTCATCTTTTCTCACATTCGTGACACAGATTTTCTACCAAATTCCAACAGAAAATTCCTGTTCAAGTGTGGAGTGCCTAAAGTTGACAGACTTGCAGTGCGTTGCTGTTTCTCGCACAATCGGCATGACAAGCTGAGATTCGTTCTTGTTTTATCTTGTACTCGCAAGCTGTGCGGATCCCAACCCGAAAGCCAAGCAGGGATCTGTTAGTCGTTGTAATGGTTCATAAATCTGAATTTCGCAGACAAACTGGGCCTGACGCTCTGCCACGCATCTCCGTTGAACTCAAGTACTGGACAAATACTGGATTCCAGTGAATGAGTTAAGACATATTTCCACTTTTTAACACAGATAACAAACAGCAATGAAAACAAACTCTTTCATGCAAGAAAACTCCATGTGAATTGTTGCCTACATGTTCTGTGTTTAAGTGAAGGAAAGCACAGCACGAACACAAAAGATACAATGTCACACGTGCCCCGTGAAACACTGAGCTCGGTGGCAGAGGCGCCTGTGTCACATGATCTCTAGCCTGCATGGCCACATGACATCCGCTCTATCTACAGTTCACTAATGGCCTGTCTGCACTGACATGAATGTCCCATGCTATGGTTGCTGACGTGTCGACACTCTTGCTTTACATTTTCATCGTGGAAAAAAAACAGGCCTAATGATGCACTTGGTCAACAAGAACATGCAATGCAGAGCAGTAGCTGTTTTGGATCTTAAAACCCTCCTGCAAATGAGGAGGAGGCAATAATGTGTTCATTCGTGCAGAATGCAGACAGGCTGATAAGCTTGGTGCAAGAGCAAGAGTCACTGCTTAGTTGCAAATAACCACCCCCATAATGAATTTCTTCACCCATGACTTGCCAGCTAGGCTGGACAAAGATCCACTGCCATATTGCGCTGTAAAACTATTGTGACAAAGCCAAAAGGTGCACTGTAGAAACTGGGGTTTGCTAACAAGGCTACCTAACTACATTTGGGACAACCGACACATACACGAATGCTGTCTAGGTGTGGGCCAGACCTCCACAAGTGCTACGGCCACAAGTGAAAATACAATTGGGCAAGATTCATTTTCAGTGTGAATTTGGATGAACATCTGCACTGGAGTGAGTCTCAGAGGCTCCAAAAGTCTACGGTAGCAGCATAAGTTTGTAAATCGTCCCCTGAAGGGTTGGAAAAGTTGATTCACGTTGGCACCACTGAGTGACTATTTATTATCTAATTCTTCTGTCCAAATCATTCCACCCGCTCCGGAACCGAGTGATTTCATGTGCAGTGTGACGGTAAAGTAAAAGGGATGTCAGGTGTTGACAGGAGGGGTGGGGAGTGCATTGAATCTGACCATAATCATAAGAATCCTTATGCCAGTGTCAAATGTATATATTTTTCAAATGTTCATTTTGTTCAGTAAATAAAGAATACGCACCAAATACAAAAAATACACTGAATCTGTACTTTGACTTGCTGTGACAATGCATCGATGTATATCAACTATTTTTCTCACGGCTAACAATGCTGTAGTAAAACAGTCGAGTTTAAAATTCCCTCTCAGGTTAGCCAAACGACATACAGTTATTCTTATGGTTGTCACGAAAGATGTCCCTATTCAGACACAAAACTTATGGCAGTGTGCTTGCATGCTGAGTGTTGAAAAGAAATCTCTTACACTTCAAATAGAAACATTTTAAACTTTGATTGTAACAACATAAGAAATGAATACATTTGCATGTGGGAGCACATTGCCTTCCAAGAAGAAGAGCCCTGTGACAAAAGGTCACTTATCTGGCTTATTTGTTTCAGATGGAGTGTTTTCCCACACCTGTCAAACGTGCGATTGTCGTCATGGACTCAGCACGGTACACTAACGGTGGTGTGCTGTCAGTGTGTTATTTCACCTCTCAACTGGGTCATTTTTCATCCGACAAAAATCGATTTGAATTCAATCAGCCAAATAGGTCAGTTTAGCTTTGTATGCAGGAATGTTGCGTTCACGCGTCTTCGCATTTCATGCAGGACACCACCTGTTTGGACTTGAGCCTATTTGCAACTGCTACAACATTATTAATAATCACCATGGTCACCTAAAAAGAAAAAGCATTTTATCATGAAACTGTCATATAGCGTGGAGCTGATTCTCACCTTTGACAACACGCTCAATGCTTCCTTGCAGCCGCTCACTCTCCACAAGAGCTGTTCATTTCCTCACAAGAAGTGGCTTCCTGCCCGGGATCTGTCCAACAGTCCAAAGTGGGCAAAAGGGGTCGGGCCTCTGTAAAAATGATGGAGGAGCCCTGGAGACGACACACATTACCTCCGCCGGACTCCTCTTTGTCTTCCTAAGCGACGGGGAAGACCATCTGGTAGAAGATTATCGACGAGTATCGATCACCCGATCAGAGTCGTCTTCTCCACATGGCCGATGGTGAGGCACGGAAGGTGCCCGAGTTATGCAAAAAGCGAGTAAAAAATGCATCATCCTCGTCTGTTCGCTCGCCCTTCACCTCAGTCACTCAGCGGCGCTTCGGCTGCTGGCTGGCTGCGCGCTCCCGCACCCCACACAGGCGCGTGCGCGAGGAAAGACGCTCCGAGGCGGTAGCGAGGGGAGTGAACCGGCAGGCGGCAATGGGATTGGGGAAAAATCATTCATGGAAGGGGAAGCCATCTACCTATACACATGCATACAGTACATATAAAAGAAATGCATTATACTGTGTAATCAATTAAGAAGCTCAGCATCATGTATTATAATTTGCAGTGCTGTGGAACTGTACAGCAAGCATCATGAGATATTTTCTGACATTTTGTTCACCTTATTCTTACCTAGTTAAAGAATTAGAAACAGCTCTCAGTATGATGCAAACTACACACTAAACTATTGCACTTTTGGGATGAAAATATTGCAACAATTAAAAATCTCAACATAGATTAATATCATACTGACAGTTGTCACTACGATAATTTTTACACCGATTTTGTTTTCAGTTGTTCCTGACTTTGTGACCTCATTGAACCGGTACACCAAAGCTCACGAGTAAGAATCGCACTGCATCAAGTTATTCATTCTCCTTTGAAATGAGCAGTTTTCATTGACATTATACGAGTGGTTATGTAAGACTCCTCCCATGGACGATGCATTCAGAGTAGTGCTCTTCTCCCGGGGCTCACATTGTACCCAGTGAGAAAACTAATAGACCCTGCATGACACAAGAGCTGCCTGTAACACAGACGAGGTTCTGTATCTGCAGGATGCACCTGCCCTCCCATTCACTCACATTTACACCTAGCAGCTGCACATCGTGGGAGGTCATGGAAAAAAAGCTGCTCTTGATTCTGAAGCAGCAAGAGAGGATTTTGGAAGAGGGACGGGGGCTATTTCCCAAGAGCTTACGTGATCCAGTCAATAAAAGCTGTGCCGTGCTCCCTCGAGGTTTCATTTCAAACAACATCTGTAATTGGACTGCAACAAAAATCAACACAATCTGCATATATTTGCTGTGTTTGCTCTAAGTAGGCCAACAAAATACAACAGAAATTACAAGTGTGAATGGAATTGGGATTCGCTTCACCCAAACCGATAGAGACGCTTAAAAAAACTCAGAGAACCTGGAAAAAAAAGCAACAATTGCCTTACATAATGGCTGGAGCTATAAGATCTTAAGATTGGCAACACTCTGCAAGTGAGCTGCAGCATGAGAGCCAAGACCTTTTAGCGGTTGAACAGAGCATATTGCACTCAGAACAAGCCTCTATTTGGTCCACCAAAGAACTTGGTCGCACATGCACCACATCATATGCGCTCATTGCTTTCAGAAAATAGATGACTGATGCCAGCATTTCCTGCTGTGGTTGAAGGGGTAGTGGACCAGCCCGGAAGCACTCGGACCATACAGCGCATACTGCATCATATTGGTTTGGATGGCTGACGTCCCAGAATGATCCCTCTTCTAAAGAAAGCCTGAAGACAAGCAGAACTGTGAAAGGGAGTGCTGCTCCGTTGTAGGAGTGGTCACAGCCGACTGCAGTCGTCCTATAAAAGCGGCATGCCGGCCAATATGGTGATTTAACAAATATTAATGCGATGATTCAGACGTTCTGCATCTCTCTTGCCACCTCTTTGTGATGTTAAGTGACCTGGAAGTAAAAAGGAACAGAAGGCATTCCCGCCCACTGGCTCCTCTAGCACCAGGCTGCCCCCACTCTCCCCGTCAGAGCCACACTGTCACCCGCCCACACGTACACAGAGACAAGCTTTAAAACCTAACACTGTCACAAGGTGTCCCTGGTGGGGCATCCTCACTCATAAAAGTAGCGTATCCTCGCAAGATAACCACGCCTCTTTGGGCAGGAGCTCGGTCATCTTACAGCCGGCCAAAGGGGATCCCAGTTTAATAGTACCTGCCAGCAAGGTATCCCATGGAATGAAAAGCAGAAAGGAGAGAGGCGGTTGAGGTGGGGATGTGGCTCTGGGTTCCAGAACCATCACCAATAATTCCTGCGCAAGAAAAGCCCTGCTGGCTCCAAGCCAAGATAACAGCAGCTAGCTGTAAAAATGACTTTGCTGTGAGTGTTTCTCTGGTCTCGTGTGTGTGTTTGAGACAACCAGGGATTCCAATATTTTTGCCCATATTGTGAACCAAAGATGGACGAATATTGACTCATGTATGTCAACAAGCTTTTGATACTTTACAGAATTCATGTCTCTTTTCATTCATGTGACCTTGAATGTGAACGTGGCTCAGGTTTCTGTGTGAAAATAAAGCTCCTCAGGCTGTCAAAAAAAGAAAACACTATGTAGCTTAAGAAATACAAAGTTTTGACTCTGCAATGAAAGCTGAGTTCTTGATTCCAACACTGACGTTACACTTCATCTTTAATCCATCATTATGAGCCCATAATGGTTTTCCTCTTGCTCGAGGCCACTGTTCATCCTATATAAGTGGCCTTGTCGCTCTCTCTACTTTCTTATCCATCATTGCTCTCATTCAGATGACACGTGTTTATGGGCTTCATTTTGCGTTCCCAATTTGGTTGATGTACAGCTTCCTCGGTTGTTTACAACCTTGTTTGTTCTCTTTTATGTTCAGTCCCACATTCCAAAACTTTACCATGTTAGGATGACTGAAGATCTCTCTCTCTCTCTCTCTCTCTCTCTCTCTCTCTCTCTCTCTCTCTCTCTCTCTCTCTCTCTCTCTCTCTCTCTCTCTCTCTCTCTCTCTCTCTCTCTCTCTCTCTCTCTCTCTCTCTCTCTCTCTCTCTCTCTCTCTCTCTCTCTCTCTCTCTCTCTCTCATATATGCATTTTTAGGAGGGCGTCATTAGCAGAGTGCTTGTAAATGCCATTGAATTTAGATTTTGGTAGTACAAAAAGACTGAAAGAGAGTATGAAAGTGATAAAGCAGGAGAATGGAGACTCTGCGTGCACATGGCGGCTTCACAGCAGGAAGCAAAAAAGAGCAGTGAGCTAGTGTGAGAGCAATGGAGGAGTGCAAGGGTAAGGCGGGGGCGGGGGGGCTTTGGTGTTTTATGAAGACGTGGGAGACATGGGAGTTGAGTCAAAGCCCCCAAGCCACCCCAGCACCCCCCCTCCCTCTTTCATTTCACTGTGAACGACAGTGGTGAAAACATGGCTGGCGTGTCCTCTTTGCCAAGGGATGCCCAAGACAATGACATCATCCTCATCCTCATTCACATAATCATCATCAACCGAGCAAGGACATGAGACAAGCTCAGAACTCACGTTGGGATAATTTATTTGTTCCTTCAGTTTTTTTTCATCGTTTATGATTACTTTTATCCTGTATACTTCATTAGGTCCTTTGAAAAGCTTCAAGTCAAAGTCTAGTCAGGAATAGCATGTCACAAAAGTAAACTATTTCTCTCTTATTTACCAATTTTATGTGTATTATATAGATTTATATTTGAATGAGATCGCTTTGGTGCATGAAGCATGTCAAGTTTCAGTAGGAGGCTACAGTTTACAGAAGAGGATGAGAAAATAGGCTTTGTTTTCCTTTAGTGTTGTGTTTCAGCCTTGTCACTGCTTGGCCTCCTTCTCTGCAAGTCTCTTGGCTTTATTCATGACGTAACGGGCTTGGCCTTCATCGAAACGCCTCTGCTCCTCCTCGCCATAAACCTGAGTAGAAATAAAACAAACAAATGCAAAATATCATCTCATTAGCTGTGATCTTAACATCCGGAATAAACGGGGATTCACTGTATTTTGGATACCTTCTTTGGATTCCTGAAAGTGGCTTTAGAATTAAGGAACATTAATATGTCACTCATTAGATTGTAAAGGTGAACACTTAAGAGGGTCTCAAAGCAATTGTGGCATCTGGGCTCGCCTTCGCTAGGATTCATTGCAAGAATCTCTTGAACTTGAATTGAAAGTTTGAATTCACAGGGATTAGCCACGTGCTAGCGGCCAGTTTGATTGAATTGCTTGGCCAATAAAACCAGCTTGGCCACCCACAGCAAGAGCACCCACGTTAACTTTTACAGCGCAGCCGGTACTCTCTCGCTCGTCTACCTCACCAGACAGGGGAGCACGCGTGCGACCGTTTATTTTTAAATACTCTCTGGAAGTGAATATCAGCATTCATGGCTTATTCAGACAGGCTCTCCAATCTGCTCACACCAGGGGGTTGGCACATTCGAGAGCACCTGCCACTCAGCCGAGCGTCGAGCTAACAGATGGCGCTTTAACTTTATGGAGCGAGCAAGGTGGAAACACATATGACAAAATGTCAGCATTTTGGGAGAAGAGCAGGGGTCTCCTCTCAAATGAGATGACAATTTCATACAAATGCACTACAGAGGGGACTTCTCTTCATGTAAATGTTGAGACAAGCTCATCCTCAATTGAATGGAAGGTAGGCGTGGAGCACCTTGCACAAAACCCTGAGTTCAATCCCATCTAGAATCTTTGAGATGAACTACTACAGACCTGGTTCCCAGTGTTCCCAGAAAAGTGCACACTTTTTTAGATGCAAAATAGTGACAAATTAGATCTATTAATACACTCATCACTTCGTGTAGGCTATGCATAACAATTCTGTCGGTGTAATGTATTTGAAAGTGTGTTTGTGCCATATACAAGTTGGAATGAGTTCTCTGCCAAGGAAGAAATAAATTGAAGATTTGTGTTGGTGGTAGCAAATCTTGCCATCTGTTAAAAAAATGACTTTGCTCAAGCTCAGAAAGTTTACACAAAGTGAATTTAATGATTTCAAAACACCAAGAAAGATACCACTTGCCAGAAATGTATAAGATGTTTATCAGTAGTTGGCGTCATAAGCAATCATTAATGCCTTTGTCTATTTATGTTGACTGAGAGACAGTACGTATTACTGAAGAGAGTGCACATTGTGTTCCCTTAAAATGGTTATTCACAGAGCAGCTGCAGCTGAATAACTATGATTATCCGAATACTAAAGACTCCCAGTTCCCCTGCACATTATTTTCATTGAGTTTATATATTTTGTTATAGACCAGTTCCTCCAAGAACAAAGTACAAGGTGGGTAGAAATCTAAATGCCATGTCGGAAAACAACTACTAACGATTACTGACTACTTCAAACTAGTGTTCTTGTTTGGAATTAAAGCCTTGCATCCATTTTTTTTATTACACAAGGAAATGAACATTGGAATGCAGTGATGTGTTGATGCGACATCAACACAGTCACAAATGTCTCAACTCTGCCACGCTTGTCGCCATTAACCCATTGCCTGTCGAGTTGAAGGCTCGGCGTCTAAAAATAAACACTGCATTACTTGGACTACAGCAGGTTGCCAAGACAACCAGGCTTGTTTTCATGTTAAGGGACACCAGCTGAGTCTCTGCCACTACGGAAGGCGGGAGGAAGGCAGCCTCGAAGGAAAAGGCGGAAGGAAGCATGGTGTTAAAAGGAAGGTAAGATGCAAGGAAGAAGGGTGAACGAGCACAAAATGATGACAGGTAATGGAGGAAGATGAGAGGAAACAACTGTGAACAAGGATAAAAGGAGACAGAGAAAATTTGTGTGACCGCAGAAAGCATATGGAGAATGAGTCAAGTGGAAGGAAGGAAGGAAGGAAGGAAGGAAGGAAGGAAGGAAGGAAGGAAGGAAGGAAGGAAGGAAGGAAGGAAGGAAGGAAGGAAAGAAGGAAAGAAGGAAAGAAGGAAAGAAGGAACATACATATTGAAAGCATCCTCTGATAATGTGTAATCTATTAGTCTACAAAGAGTGCTGTCAGGCATCTTCACTTCCTTTATCTTTTGTCTGTGGCCCAAGACAAAAATGATGCTGCTTCTTTTTGCGGGAGATACCCCCCCCCCCCCCCCCCCCCCCCACACACACACACACACTGTCCTCCTTCCCCAATTTACATTACACACACAATTGAGGAGACCCTGCTGAGCTAAAATGGGAAATTCTAAAAATAGAAACAGAGTGGGTTCGGTGAGGAGGAAGCCTGGTTGAGAGAAAGGCGTGCGAGGGTGCGGGAACCACCTGGAATCCAAAATAGCAGAATCTGTCTGTCACCTGAACTATTTATAGAGCACAACTGGAGCTGAATCTTCATGAAATATTCATCGATTTCATTGTGTCACTTGGCTATTTAAAGATCATGTATGGGGACTCAAATCCAAATTTAAGCTGTATGTTACACATTCTCATTAAAGCTGCAACTTCTGATGAAATATATATTTCTATTTGATTATTATTATATTCATATATTTTGTACCAAATATAAAAGTAGCCCTTCTGTCAGGCTTGAGGTGTTTTCGGGCCATTACAATCTCTGGCGTGTAAATAATGTATGGGTTTTTGTATTCCATGCCATGGCTCAGTCTTTTAAACACTGTATACAATGGTGCTTGGCATACAACTTTATTTCATTCCATGATCATGCTTGTCATGTGAAACACACATTGCAAATCATCTATTCCCATTGAGATGAATGAAAATGCCATTAATCCGTTCTATCCATCCCCAAAAATAAATGTAGTGTTTGTTTATTTAAAAATTGCACTGTATGATAAATTGTACTTATTTTATGCTTGTCGCATCCGAAAATGATTAAAAAAAATTTTTTAAATATTGACGCATAAATCAAGCTTGAGTACAAAGAAACAAAGCACTGGAAAAAAAGCGTTTGCAATGCATGCGATCGTTAGGGTCATCATCAGGTGTTAATTGGATTGATATATTCCATCTTATTTCCTGCTCATGATAATGCATCTCTGTGGTGCACAGAGGGACAGCCATTAGGCGCCGAGCCAGTAATGGAGCAAGAAGGGTTCACATCATTTTGATCTCGTTTCGTTACTTCTTTAAGTCAGCAGGAAGACCGAAATAGCCAGACTTAGCCTCGTGTGCCTCCTTTCTCATAGAGTTGAACATGCTTGGTGATGTCTTTGAGCTCGAGACAAAAAAAACATTTAGGTGTTGTTCTTTCAAACAAGCATTCATTTGGCATGCTCCACCAGACTCGTCCATTTACAGAGCTGAGAATGAATTATTAAAATCATCAGAGCTCATTTTTGTTGTTTTGCTACTCTTTTGATTGAATCAAGGCATAGAGATACATTACCGCTCGGGCTATCATTGCTGCGGTTCCATGCCGTAAAAACAATTAGATGGGAACAAGATGCAAAAGTGGCCCTAATGAATGCGTGGAAGCAGGCACACAAAAAGCGAAGCAAACACAGGCTTGTGTCAAATGAAAATGGGGACGGTGGCAGACACTATTGAGAATGCAAACTGGCAGCAGAGGTGGGTTGGATTCAAATGTCTTTATAGCGTCAACAAAAGCAAACAGGTGTGTTACCACTCCCACCACCCTCAGCCCCTCCTGCACCGACCATCATTCATTCATTGTAGCAAAATTAATACATTATGTTCCTTGAACAGTCGGAAATATACTGAATCAAAAACTCTTGTCCTCGCTTGAATACTGCCCCGTTCAGCCACACATAGACATGCACAAACCAGAAACATACAATAGCCATTTTGATATCCTGGCACAAAGAAGAAACGTCAGTACCGACCGAATGCCCGCCTCTGCTACTTGATATTGATGAGTACTCAAATGTAAGAACTTGTACTCATACTCTTAAAACGTTCTCGAAATTAAAACCATAGACAAACTAATCTGAGAACCGATTGAAGTCAAATAACATTACAGAATTTCCATCTATCCAAGTCCCACAGGGGAATTAAGGTGAAAATTGGACTGATGTGTGAAACCTTATTATCTACATGTGATCTGCTGAGCTAGATAGCAAGGCAAATACAATTTTGACCACATTCATTCATTGAAGATTGTTAGCCAGGATATCACAAATTCAGCTGTGTAATAACAACTGATGACAGACACATCGTAGCCAAGCTAGGCTCACTCTTTCTATTTCACTTCTGCCTTTATTATATTTAGGATAGACTTGGCTGTTTCACAAGTGATTACATTTATTTATGTAAAAATAATAAAATATTTATCCAAAATATCAACTATTCCACAGTCACATGCTTATTGCACAGTATGCTGTACTAATCGACACAAATGTTGTAATATTTGTGAATATGAATAAGGTTCTTATCAGCACACATGGTGTGTTTTGCAGGCTCAACGTTTGAGGCCAGGTTTTTAGTTTCAAAACAATCAACCGTGATTTTAAGGGCTCAATCTACAGTATCTGCACAATGCTGCATAAAACAGGAAGGTTGCTCCTTTAAACAGATGGCATATGAACAGATAATGGATGAGGGTGTGCTGCACACCCAGCTCTAACAGTCGGAGTCCTATTGCACTCAGCAGGTACGTATACACAGAAGCTTTATAAGCATGTAGGAAGTGCGAAATCAGCCAAATGGTTAGCAAACACTCAGGGATCTTGTTAGGACATTAGGATTCAATCACGGCTTTCTCACGACAATATTGCAACACACAGCGATGCATTTCATCAAATGGAACTCAAATTAGCAGAATTACAGGCACTGCCTCTCTATTGACTGCCTGAAGGAGGACTCAAATATTCTTAATCATGATCACCACATCATAATCCTTAAAGTACCAACAACTTCTCCCACATAACAAATCTGAGTCCAATGCCTAATATAAGTGCTGTAGAAGCTCTTTAAGTGATTTTCAATGCTAAAAATAATTTCTCATTTAATACTAGGTAAAAAAAAAAATATTCACTTGCAATCCTAAATATTATGCGTGATAAAAAATCAAAACTAAATCATTGCAATTTTAATACCATGGATAGATCTCAAAGAATGAAATCACCCTATAAGGTGTCACTGACAAGGACAAGAATGAATGACGGGCCCGAGACATTTACGCGTCAAAGAATCTACAAGATGCTACCAACCTTAAGAGGAGGGACAGGCTGAGCTTTGCCGAATTTGTCCAGCGAGACGAAAGTGAAGAAGGCAGAGACTGCACGATAGGAAACTTTCTCCGCGTCAACCAACGAGCAGGCATTTACTACCACTTCTATTTCCATGGACTTGTTGCTGATGAATGTGAGACGGCCCGTGACGGTCACCACACAGCCTTGACAGGGGAAGAGCGAAAAGGAAAATGTCTTATTGTGTGTCTACATACAGCCACGTGCTTCTGCTATCATCGCTGTTGTCAAAGGTGAAGCATGAAAAACATTGCTTGCCAAAACAAGTCAAAATGACGACTTTATATAGACTGTTACAATATTCAAAGACCTGCTGGTAAGCAGGGAAGTGGAAACATTATGCGATCTTGCACTGGATATTTTTAGATAATGAACATTATCTTAAACATCCACTGAGAGACAAAAGACACATGGAATGTTTTTCACTTGAATCAATAAATGAATCAATAAAATCAAAAAGTAAACTTTTAAGTATTATATCCACTTTTGTCCATGAGGTTGTTTCTTTTTGATGCGCTCAAACTGTGTCATTGCCGCGGGTTGCCACGGAAACATGGTGGGAAGGCATTATCCCTGCAGACTGAGTTCTATTTTGAAGCTCAAATAATAAACTAGACAACACGGAAAATGAGCGTGTGTTTGTCTGTGCTGCAAAATTTTTTTGGATGTCACATCTACGTACATGTAGAATCTTATCATCTGCATGCTTTAGAAGTTTCTTTTGAATGTGTTGGCTTTATGGCTTACCATCAAGCATTTTTATAAAAAGGATCATTTTAAAATGGAC
This sequence comes from Syngnathus leptorhynchus, assembly GCF_054491065.1. NCBI lineage: Eukaryota > Metazoa > Chordata > Actinopteri > Syngnathiformes > Syngnathidae > Syngnathus > Syngnathus leptorhynchus. Next base: position 14,496,439 of record NC_141195.1, read on the forward strand.
AAAATAAAGCTATTGCAAGGGTTGCAATTAGAGGTGGTCAAATCGTTGCGGTCCACATTTGAATTTTTAAAACAGACAGATGAATCAGTTCATTTGTGGATAAGGTCAAAGTTCAAATGAGTACTGTATGTAAAGTATGTATGTTGTTTTATCAATCAAACAAAATGTGTTCATCCTGTGATTTTGTTATTTATAATTAATTTCATTAGAATCTATTAAAATTCCAAATGCTTTATTGTACATTATAACATATGAATAAAAAACATAAATTACTTAAATCATATATATATTTTTGATTGACCAAATTTAGTGAGAAATAAATAAATAACGAATTTCATTTTTTACCTGAAGAATAATACCCTAAAAATGCTGTGGCTACTGAGATTTCCATCTTGTATATCATCATGTATTATAAATTTTAACCATGGTTTTGTTAAACCACAACACATTTGCCCACATACGTTTGGGAGATTTTAATTGTGTTCAAAATTTTGAAGCCAAGTTTGAACTTTTTGACCAAAATTTTAAAACATATTGCGTTGATGAGACTGTAATTGGGGTTAAGAAGTTGCACTGAAATTTCATTTACATTGCATTTCATTTGAGTGCTTTAGGAAACGCGTTGATCATAATTGAGGACACCAGAAAATATTTTGGTAGCTCTAACTAACAAAGTATTAAAAATTATTATAGCCTTAGCTGTAGCCAATTTTGCCCTTGAGGAGCCTATAATAATAAAAATAAAATACTAAATGGTTTTGCCAGACACCAAATGGATGCTTTGATGCTGGAGCAAATCCTAAATTATCATCATGAAAGGGCCTCAAGAGTTAAGCATTGTCATGGTAACCTTTCTTAATCTTGCGATGAAAGTTGATGGCATCCACAGAGGCTGTGACAATGTTGGTGTTGCAGTGGCGTGCTGCCACAATGCCGGCAACCTCATCCATCAACTTCATGGTCACACCTGGCCAAAACACAGACAGGCATACTTCAGCCACATGCTTGACATCTACAAATAAGATCAGTAGATGAGTTACCCAGTCCTGATTCCTTCCTTCTTCTCATTTACTTAAAAAAAACAGAAACTAATAATAGGTGACATATTCCCTTCTGGAAGCAACATGCCCAACTCTTAGCCATTTGCTACGATGCACTCGGCAGGGGGAACATTTTCATTTGTTTTCTTTGGCATTTTGTCTCAGTGACATCTATTAACATCTACATGCCATTTCTGAAAGAAGTGCAATTTTTAGTGATAAAATGTGCTTGCCAGACTCATTCCCCCTGAGGTTCACATGCAACACAAAATCAATAAGTCTGCTAGGGATGGCTTTTTTGGCTCTGACCATCTGCACTTAATGTGTGGGAGTAGAAACAAGAATGTGCAGCCTGCTGCATTCACATAAAAGACAGCCTGTTCCGTTGATTTCGAATAAAGTTTTGTATTACCCTGATATCTTGTTCCTCCTAAATCTATGAAGTCTTTTCTTAATAAGGCTCCTAAAGCCTTTCATATGGAACATTGTGTCTTCCTGATTCTGTCTCATTCAGGTGTGTCATCCGTGACTTCCCGTTTCCGATTTGATGTCACGTTTTAATGTCCGGTCCTCTCCTCTGATCTCATCAAGCTCTGCCTGATGCCCTTTAAATATCGGGCTGATGCTGATATTCTACATGTGTGAGTGTGCGGCCCAGCTAATCGTTATCACCATAATTGAACAAAACAACATTGCCTCGTCCCATCTACAGAATATACATCATAATTGTTGACAGCCAACTTCTACTTCTCCAAGATGGTTGCTCCTGAAGACCCACCTATAATCTAGCTCAAAGTCAACACCAGTATCAATGAGTGATTCTCAAAATGTGTAGGGTCCCTTTGATGGTATGCGAAAGAATGACCTAATTACATTTTCTAACTCAGCATATTTACAGATCGTTGAGTACAGTTGAGTTTTAGTTGGCTTTTAAGTACAATATATTTGCATCTAATTTTGCTTTGCTTTGCTTAATTTTGTGTCACCAGCTCAGTGGCCTAGTGGTAGAGTGTCCGCCCTGAGACTGGAAGGTTGTGGGTTTAAACCCCGGCCGGGTCATACCAAAAACTATAAAAATGGGACCCATTGCCTTCCTGCTTGGCACTCAGCATTAAGGGGTTAGAATTGGCGGGTTAGATCACCAAATGATTCCCGAGCGTGGCACCACTGCTTCTCACTGCTCCCCTCTCCCCCAGGGGATGGATCAAATTCACATGGGGATGGGTTAAATGCAGAGGACAAATTTCACCACACCCAAATGTGTGCGTGTGACAATGATCATTGGGACTTTAACTTTGGGGGACTTTTTGTTTTCTGCCATTTGTTTTTGTGAATAATTTAGCCACCTAAGCTAATGATTAGAATCTTCATACTTAAGCAGGAATCGTGTGCCGGATTCTTTGAGTCGTCTGGCTGACTGACTCAAGTAGTTCAGAGTACTGAATCACTGTGCTTGGTGGATCCGTGAGTACAACTGACACACGAAAAAGTGCTGAAGCGGAATTTACAGATATGACGAAATGATCTCTCGAGAAAAGAGTTTCTTTAATTGTCGTCTTTTTAGGAGAAAAGTAAAACCATAAACACTGTTAAACTTCGTGAGTTCTCACCAGTGTGACACAACATTACGCTACCCAGTGGTCAAGAAGGTTTCTTCTGCGATGAACAAAGGTTCACTGTATAGTAAATAATAGAGTTCCCATTACGCCATGTACTGTAGAGCCGACGAAAAAGGTTGACGGTGTGACTGAATGTGTGACTGAAAATGAGGACAAGCAAGGCCAAGACAGCCCGAGGGCCTCCGTTACACATTCCCAGGGTGACATGGCACATTATGACTCTCTTTGCCGTCGGGAGGGAACAAGCCAGAGGGTGGATGTGGGGTGGGGGGCAGGATTGGGGGTGTCATGGTGTTGCTGTGTGTGAAGAGGAAAGAGCGCTCACTCATAAGCGGGGAAAAAGTCCAATTAGTAAGCCAGTCCCAAGTGCAGCCCAGTTTGCCAAAGGGCAAAATACCTCTGTGATCACACTCTTTGCTACCATCCCCCCAAATCTTCAAGTACATTGTGCTCTAATGGCCGCAGAAGAGTAGAGGGAGGTCTTCAAGGCGGGCTTCATACAAAATCAACATTTCATATGAATCCCCTCAGACTTTGTACATTTTTGCCTTGGAGTTAGTTTTTCTACACTGCAACAATGAGGCACTCTCACAACGACCATCCGCCCTTGTCCACATGCCGGTCGCCTCGTTTAACTTTTTTTTTTTTTCCACAGACCTCTGCCATTCTCTATGTGAGTGTGTTGACGGGCACCCAATCATAACTGATAATGAGGCAGTGGGATTTCAAGAGTCTATCTCTAGGGAGATGCGTTTTCAGGGCGGACCTAACGGCACGTCAGTATTTTTCTACAAATAAAGGTGCTTATGTTTGTCTATAGTGGTGGAAGCAACTCGTACCGGAAAATAATCAGGTAGGTTAAGACGGTGAAAAGCAGTTTAACGTTGTAGCGCCACAAATGAAAACTATAAAATCTTTGCACGTGTTTTCAGCAATTACCTTCAAGCCTGTATTTTGTATTTCAAAACCAATTCCTTTTACTTGGTCTTTAAAGTGCTTACTGAGCATCAAAAGAGAAATGTCATCACTTGGGAGTGCTGTGATACACTTTGATGTATTAGTCAACATAGGCTACATTGCAATCACATGCAGTTTTTTATTGGAATTCCAATTTCCTGTTTAGAATTTGTGCACATCGCAGTAGGGCAATCCTTACACCTATGTTAATTTTATTTTATTAGATTCTTGATTTGATGGATTATGGTAAAAGTAATCTTTACGCCGATGATGGTCCATCAGTAAACTCACTGTTGGTCCTTCTATCACTTTTTATGCTCCTGTTGTTGCCCACCTTCTAATCCACTCCCCCTGCAAGTGCTTTCATCGTGGATAGCATCAATTGCTCAAACCACCTCCTAATGAGCTGTAACTATGGAAACGGCTTCTGTTAATGTTAGTGCCTCCCAGAAATCTCCCCAAATCATTGCAGGAACCACCATAAATGGTTGTTTTTCTAAGTACTATTCTCCTTCAGGCTTAACTTAGCACACTGCTTACAAAATTACAGAGAAGTGCTGACTGTTATTGTGCACACTCAGCAACAGGCACAGCAACTGAGATGGAGTTTCTGGAATGGAAATGTTAGATTTATAATAAATGGATGTTTATTTTTGTGGTTGTTATTTGGAATGGCACAGAAATCCACTGCATCATACTAAGAACAAGTTCAAATAGTTTGCCATATTTATTGTCATACCCAACCCAAATAAACTTTTCAGTCACCATTTTCAGATGCTTGTCAAAATGCTCTTCTAATGCAATTTCTACTGCAACCAAATCTTACTTAATTTGCATTTACAGTGGATGCACACTTGGATTCTTATCTCATTCATTCTCAGTGTTATAAATTGTTTAACAATGCAAAGGCTGCCGTGCTGGGAACTTAAATAAATGCAACATGGTGCTTAAAACATGTCCTGCATTAGAGCACCTGTCAAAACAACTACAAAAGAACACCCGGCATCATCAAATGTTTCAATGAGCGTTCAATATTTTACCATCTTCAAAAGGAAAGATGAATTTCTGAGTTTTGTATTTTTATTCATCTGAGGCTTCTGAGAAGTAAGAAATCAAATATCACCCCACAAAATACATACGTATAATACATATATTTTTGTCCACCGGGGAAATCAACTGGTGTTTCCATGGAAACAGGTGGTACACTTCCTTACAACATGGACTAATGATGGTGGGGGGGAAGATTAACAAGGACAAGTGAACAGACAACTGTAAAAATGCAGCAAAGAAAAGAAATGTTAAGTTTGAAGACTCCCTCTGGTAATTAACATTGGCTAGCAACATCGTCACAAACCTTGCTCCTGCATTTACGACTGGACTCTCTTGAGCGGCATAAGTTATTTTTTTAAGGGCTGGCCTTACATGCTTTTAATTGGCATGGATTCTCCCATCTGCACTTCTGACACACCCAAATGTCAAGCTGTCAATCAAGGCTTATTTCAGTTGCAATGAAGATTTTCTAGAAATTATGAAAGGTGGAGTTTGAAGTTGTGAATTTTAATGAAATCCATGAAAAACATAATAAGACCTTTCAATTTGGAAAATACCTTACGCTTTGAAGGAGAGATTTTTATTTTATTTTATATGAAGTAAATGTAATTTAATTGCGACACTGCGTATAGTTTTCCCACCCAAAATGTCACCTTTTAAACATGTTGTAAATGTAGTTGAACACAAAACAAATTGCATAACAAATGAAGAATATTGTGGCGGCTCGGTGTCATAAAACAGCTGGAATGCATACAATTGTATTCTCATTTAAATGGATGCAAAATGGATGTAATGTCACCTAACCTCTGTTGCTGTAGTCGAGAAAAGGACTTCTCAAGCTTTGCCATGTTAACCAGCAGAGACTTCCCAGACGTGCTCTTGAATGTTCCTGTGTTTATGCGTGTGCTTTATGTCTCCTTAGGCTGCAGCTAACTAGGTCACATCTCCACAGAGCGGAGGGGAAACATACAGAAAATGATTAGTTTGTATTGTCAAATAGAAGTACATTTCCTCAAGCAAGAGAGGCGGAAAGGGGAGGGGGAGCAAAAGGGAGGCTGCCTGACCTGACTCGTGCTTATGTAAACAAAATAAGTGTAGTGCAAGCAGCAGCACTGAGCAACGGGGAACATTGCCCTAATGAGCAATAGCATGTATAAAGACGATGTGCGTTGCATGAGTCGTAATTGGACAGATGTCTCAGCAAGCTCTCCAAATTAAAAAGCCAAGCATGACACGTGCAACGTTTATCTGTCCCGCCTTGTTTCCGTCGATCTCTCTGGTCCCTGCCCTCCATGTGCTCTCCCTTGTTCGTCACGCTTACATCTCTCCTGTTGTCCTCATAATATAGGCAGAAATGCCAATAGCACCCAAAATGGCATATGGACAGAAGCATTTGGATACACCAATTCATCAAATAATTAGTATGCCACCAGTACATATGTAAAGGCATGCCCTTATTTCTTTCTGCACAACACATTTGTGCTGGCATTTTGGACTCGACGGCTCAAAACAAAGGTTATGTTCAAACCCATTTCCTTCAAGAGTTAATGTAACTGAAGCCAAAGTCGTATTCTCCTGCTGATTACTATAGAATGGAAAAAGCTGCAACTTGTCCATTTGTTTAAGAATTGGGTTTGCCTATATACATGCTCGAGATAGCCGAAATCTGTAGTCTGTCAATCAATGTGAGAGCAAATGAGTTGATAAAAAATGCAACCTGCATGACACCCTGCTGCTATATCGTCCAAATGTTTAGTTACTGCTGTAATTTATTGATCTCCAGAGGAATACCTGATCCATAAATTAAGCCGCAAACCAGCCGCAATATGCATATTTTAGGTCTTAAATGAACCGCCAGGTTCAAAGCCAAGTGTGGATACGTTGAGATACGGCCAGTCCAAAAGGAATAAGTCAGCTTTTGTTTTTTCCAACAAGCTGTCGAAACTGCTACCCAATAAATATGAAGTGTTAGGACCTCTTTGGGGAGTGGCTATAAATGCGTCAAAAGGATTGGGGACCAATAAATCACAAGGCAACTAAAGTGCAAACTATGGGTGATTAAATCACATTGCCATGTGCGGTATAGAATGAGATTAAGCTGTGTCCTAAGTGATACTGTTCTGCTTTAGTCATGCAGGTGTCGGTAATGTTCATTTTAGAAGTGGGTGCAGATTGGCAAAATCACTGTGACATTATGTGCTGAAAATATATAAATGACATCATCATTTGATTGAATTTAACTCGACTTTCATCATTTACAGTCGATGGAAACAAATTGAAAATAGTCACTGAAGCCCTAGTAGCTGTTTTACATGGTGGCCTTTGTCAGCCGTATGGAATGAATAAGGCAAGCCAACGAACTCACCTCCATGAACATAGTCGTGGAGTGTGCAGTCCGAGGGACCCACCAGATGGATCAGGCTGGACTGACTGAACCCAACTGTGTGCTTTTCTGTAATGCAACACAATAATCCATTACAGTACATTTTGCTGCCGCTGTTTACATGACCATTTACTTACATTCTTCTAAGTGAGTCTGTTACCTGGCTTGGGTGGAGGTGGCACAACCTCTTCAACCATTTCTTTGGTTTTGAGTCTGGCTGTCTTCTGAGCCTCGTAGCGCTGCCGACCCTTCGCCTCCTGTTCTGCGTCAAACTACGCATACATTTGTGATGAAAAAATTGTTGCCATGTGATGTTTTGCGTTGCTATGCATTCGTGTCATGAACCTATCCATTTCTACCTGTTCTTCACATATGAAGCACCAACCTCTCCTTTACCTTGCATGTGGTGTGTACATTGATAGAAGATATATATAGAAGATAGCAAACCGCTCAAATCTGAAAATGATCCATGTGTTGTTATTGATGACAGAGGGAACTGCTTCTACGTATATCATAAGACTATTTTGTGATGTGAAGCAAAAATGAGGGCGATAGACTGCTTATCCTTGCTAGGGACATGGATGAGCTAGGGTCTATCTCAGCGGATTTTGGGCAAGAGGCAGGGTTATTTTAAATGTTGCGTGACCATTTCTTGATCAGCTGGCCTCTCTGTGAAAGATAGGAGCCTGGAGAAATGCCAAAGTTTGGTTGATTAAGGTCAGGGCATCTGAAGTTTACCTTGATAGGCTGCACCTCCATGATCTTGTCGACATTCTGCAGAGAGCAGGGTACGTACCATAGCACGGCCCTGTTGACCAGCTTTTTGGCACCTGCAGTCAGACAGAAAAAGGTCAACGTCTTCTACCCAAGGAAAATGTCATTGAGAGTCAGGAAGCTTTCTTCTCTCAATATGTTTTGAAACTAATGAATGAATTGGGCAGCTCGTGCAACGTAAATCATTGATTGGTGGGGAGAGAAGCCTGTTGACAGCTTCAACAAGTAAAAAGTTGACTCATAAAAATGTATGTACGTGCTATGAAGTGGAGAAATAGTCCTAAACGCTGAAGAGAATTAGGGGGAGAACTATGTGGACATCTTGAAATAAGTATCTTTGTATGCAGTTTCACTCTAATAATAGAATTTCCTAGAGATAATAAAAATTGGCTGAAATTTTGAGAATATCCAGTGAGCCACCATTTTAGAATCAGACATCATTCTTAATACAAAAATAAACTGGAGAATTGCAGAGTGGCGGGGTCATTTTTTTTTTATCGTCTTGTGATAAACTACTTGTAACAAAAGCCCAAACAAGTCTCTTGTCAAAATCGACATTAAAAGGTGCTCAAGCTCACATGATCTCCTATGTCGGCATAGTTCCAATACACATAACATTTAGGGGGAGGTGCAATGTTCCATCTGCCTTGCAGCACTAAGAGGCAGAAGATCAGAAAACAAACCTTGCAAAAATCGCTTCTCATAGCAATCAGGCGGAGAGGTTGTCATGGTGATATCTGCTCTATTCTCCCGACACTTACCTAGGGTGACTAGATCTGGGTTTCTGAAAAAGAGGACACCTTTTTTTGGAGGGGGCGGGGTCATTTTACGGAAGTGGGATGTGGTGGTGGGGGGGTACTTTGTGTCATATGTTATGACACAAATGACATGGTGTATGTATAGCAATTGCATTTATTGGCCCGAATAACACAAAACAACATATAAAATAACAAATTGGCCCGAATAACACAAAACAACATATATAAAATAACAAAAACATATTTACACTAACACTAACTATAGTGGTACACTAAGTATAACAAGACAAAAGAAATATGGCTATCGGTGCAGCATTTGAAGAAGAGTAAAATGGAACAGAGTGGCAATTCTATTGACAATGTACTGTACATGTATTATGTTAATATTATATTATGTTTGAGGCAGTCCAACAAAATCCCGGGCGATTTTTGAAATTCCGTTGGACGTTTTTTTAGGGTTCAAAAGTAGGACATGTCTGGGAAAAAGGTCTGGTCACCCTAACTTAGTAATTTGCCAACTGTGAGAAGTGGAAGATATTTTGAGTCATTGGGCAAACAGACAAGGTGGTCTGATGGTGTCTTATTTAGGGAGAGTATCTGATGAAAATTAAAGAAAAAAAAAACATTGTGAATCCTTCTGCTAACATGTAACAAGATAAGAGAAACAAGAAAATGGACTATCATGACACAAAAGCATTATGTGCACTGTGACAATATGCTGAAAGCAGACTGAGTAGCATTTGCATCTTACACCCGTTAGAACTGCGCTGACAGCCGGGCAGCGTTGCTATGCCAACCGCACTTTTCTCCTCCTCCATTCATTGGCTCCAGCCCTTGTCAGCGGCCAGGAAGTTGCCCACAGGAGAAAGAGTCCCATTTACATATCCTTGACTCTACTAAGACTGTTCTGAGTCCAGTCTATTATTAGCCACTGCTGGACAATTTAAGTGAACTGTGTTTAGGATGGAGGAGGGGGAGCGAGGGTTGAAGTAGGTAGTTGTTGAGGAGCATTCCCAGATGACCTTTTCGCCAGAATCTAATCAGGGAACTGATGTTTGAGTTTGTCGCTCCACACTGAATGACAACAATGTCAATGTTTGACCAGTTGCCCTTTCAATAGCAGCGCTAGTGTGCTCGCCGAAGCAGCATGATGGCCTCATTAAGGTTACAGTTCATGCACACTGTTAAAATTTTGCATCTGGGAATTCATCCAGAAATACATTTGTGGAGGCCCAGCTTGTATTCTGTTGTACTTCCTCGCAAAGACAAATGTTGCGGTTCTTCCACAGTTGACATTATTTAACTCATAATTACCAAAACTTGTTTTTCTGCCCCATAGGACAAGCAGTAGACAGTATGAGTGTTTCGTCATCAATGGAATCCATCAGCTGTTTGCAGCTACTTCAGCTTCATGTTGCTACTCTCGTCCTCTCTAAAATTAACCCCTACCCTGCTTTATCCACTTCATATAGTTTTAGGACAACTGTCTCTAACTTTGTCTGCCTTCTATTATCTGCTTTGTCACTCACGCAGGAGTTTTCAAAGCATGTAAAAAATAACCAACCATTTGCACCTCATGCACAGTGTTCCAAACTGAGGGATCAAAAACGCAAATTTTTCCATTGAGCTGTGCCAAGGCAAAATTACTTTAAACCGAGGCACACTTTGGTCTAATGGGACCAGATGATTTCGAGCTAGAAGTTTTTGCGATTGAAATGTAAGGCTCGCCAGACGTTTTTGCCATTTTTACATAGAAATGTAAGGTGTTCACGTTTGGATACCTGAAACGTCTGTCATGACATGCATGCGCTTTGCAAATGCGCCTTTATCGACTCGCAAAGCTAACATTCCGAGTGTGCAGTTGAATGAACCATCAGGTTGTCATGCTTATTTTAAGCCTCACCCATAATGCATTGCTCCCAGCTGTGTCTATGCATGCGTATGTGTGCGTGCATGCTGAACGCGCGGAAGAGGAGGGGTTACGATTTGTGTATACAGTGTTTATGCAAATGCGTGCCTGAGTGTGCATGTGATGTCAGCATTATTACCCCGGGTGTTTGTGCATACCGATTGTGTGCTGTCATTGGTGAATGGTGATCAAAAGCCTTTAAAGGGCGTGTTGTGGAGACCACGTTTGTTGTAACTCTGTAATTCAGAATGTGAGACTTGGTTATTTTACCGAGTACGTGCCATTACTGTATGTGCACATATGTGTGTAACTGCGCATGTGTGAGTGCGCATGTGCGTTGTGCACAGCGGGGACAATCATCACGGCTTGTGCCCACAGTAGGCAGGCTCCCCCTGGGGGGCCGTGACTGAGGCCTGCCTGATGAGATCCTGCCTGACTGACTGTGGAACCTGGATCCCTGCCTCCTCCACCACACAAAATAACACATAATGCATGGAACTATAGAGTCTAATCTAATGCAAATTCTAATTTATGTATATACAGATATTGCACAAGCAAAGTGATTTACATGAAGCAAAGTAATAAACTTTAAAAACAGACTATACACAATATTTCCTATCAAAGTTGTTAGAATATTCAAGGCATTAATGGGGAAAGGTCCTCTCTCTAGATGCGAGACATCTTTTTGATTTCTACGTGTGTATGTGTGCGTCTTTGTGTGTGTGTGTGTGTGTGTGTGTGTGTGCGTGTGTGTGTGTGTGTGTGTGTGTGTGTGTGTGTGTGTGTGTGTGTGTGTGTGTGTGTGTGTGTGTGTGTGTGTGTGTGTGTGTGTGTGTGTGTGATGTGTTCAGGTACACCCACTTGGCATCCATGTGTGACTAGACCACAGTGTGGGGGACCTGATGCTAAGCCAACATGACAGAAGCAAATAATGTCTGCTCCCGTTATCTTCTCTTCCCCCTCGGCCCTGCAGGAACCTTTTAAAGGGCCAAACACTGATACAAACACACATGCACAGAGATGCACATATGTACAGTATGCCGTAGATATGAGTCGTGTACCCACTGCACACATATGTATGCCCATGTTACAATTCAAAGTTCTAAGAATGAGTACTCTGTACTAGTTTTGCAACATTGAAACTACCTGGATGGTATACAATTGCACTTGAAGCACAATTGTTTTGAGGTCAAACGCTCCATTCAAGATTTCTGAGAAATCTCAAAATTTTTGTTTGGACCTAACGAGGTCAAATTGGGCTGTGTGCAAGTGGTTTGTTCGCTTTGTGAATTGAGCACTTAGACCATTTAAAAAAAAAATCCAAGTTAATAAGTAGGAACCCTTTTGAGCAGCATTTAATTCACGATACAAACATTGCACACAACTCCAAACGAAACCTCAGATGCTATTGCACGAACTTGTGAGGCGTCTTCTAGCCAGTCCACAAATATTTTCATACGCAACTGTGGTGAGCGGGTGTTACCATGGCAATGTCATAGACATAGCTGGTTTCCTTATTACAAGACATCATGCGACCAAAATGATTGTGAAACTGACATTTTCACTTAAAACTAATGACATGCATGTGTGGTTTACATGTAAAAATGAAAACTTGAGTGAAAATTCATCTTACTTTTGAATTTCAACTATGATTATAACTGAGATATTGTCACCATAGGATGCCTTAAAGACTCAAAAATGTTGGGATTTCCACATTAAATATTATTTTCACTGTATTACGATGTCTCAATTGCACCAACACGCCTTCCATTGAGGAAGCAGAGCTTGGGGACTCTCCTCTGGTGCTGAAGCTACAGAGGTGCTTATAAAAAGCTCAGTAGCAGAGCCCCAGAGGTGGATGAGAGTTACTAAAGGCTCTGAATTTTGTGGGGCTGTCCTGGCTGACATGACTCTACAACAGGTGTTTTCAACTGGTTTTGTCCAAGGGACCACCATTATAACCAAGAAGCAACTCAGGGACCACTGCTTTGGCGGGATATTATTTAGTTTTGCACCCAAGGAGGATAGACCTATGCAGACTATTTATGTATGTTTATTTTGGGAATCTCAGCTTGACATAATTTGGATGGGTAAATAATTCACAAAATTAACTGGAAAATAAACCAAGAATAAATAATAAATCAATTATATTTTTAAAAAATGTCATTATTTTCCATTTCCAATTTCGCAGACCACCTGCAATACCGCCAGATACCACTAGAGGACCGCGGACCATCGGTTGACATTTGCTCTACAAAATCACGTGGACATTGGGGACAGTGTCTATGGATTGGCAGAACAAGGTGGTAGTCCCCCTACCCCAGGGTGTGTTCCAACTACAGAGGAATCACACCCCTCAGCGTCCCTGACAAGGTCTATGCAGGGGAGGAGGGTTCATTCAAAGGTTGAATCTCGGATTCAGGAGTCTCCCCAGACCATAAGTGCTTTACATGAAAACTAACATAATTACACAAGGGCTTTCAAGGGTTTTCTAATCATCCATTAGCCTTCTAACCCAAGTAGCAAACACAATGGAGCATTTGAACACTGGAGGGGTGGTTCCTGGGAATGGGCCTTTATACACCTATACAGACATTTGTAGCTAGAATAGTCATTTACCACATTAACACTGTATAGAGTGTATTCCTGATTAGTTTAATGTTATCCTCATTGAAAAAAGACATTTCTAAGTGACCCCAAACCTTTGAACGGTAATGTATGCGCAATGTTTATGGTTGGTTTGAGGCCACTGTCATGCACAGTCCACAGCGTTCCAGATTTCCACATCACAACGTGTGCAGTGTTTACCTCTCACTGGAGTAGTACTCTTAATGGCACGACGGCCCTTTTGTGAGTTGGAGTTCAAAGATTGCCTCGATGCAATGCACTAGTAGAAATGGACTATACGGCACACCTGTTTTTGACAAGTGATGAATGTATGATGTTCTCCACTCGTCATCTCATATCACCAATGCATGCGTGTCTATCTGCTTCAAACCCAGCAACCAGCCAACCAACCAGTACAAGCCTGTTGCTAGGGCAACAGCTGTCTAGGGGATACTTCTTGTTTCTCACACCTCCTTCATCCTTCCCCTTCTTTTCCAAACCTCACTCAATCTTGGTTCATTTAGTCTTCAGGCCTTCCATTCATCATTGTAGCTGTTTGTCATTGTGTACAAAAGTAGACTCATTAAAAGTAAAATAAACAGGGTGGTGTAATGCAACAGCATCTACACTGCAATTAAATCATCAGAAAACATTCACAAATATAAAGTAAACCTACATCATACAAAACGAAAACTGTGTGTGCGTGAGCGTGCCTGAGCTTGGGTGCGTACGTGTGTACTGCCCTCTACTGATCAAACAGGAGAAATGTTACACTACACTTAACTATATAATAGGCCTGCCTATACGTATTGTGTAGTTTGGCTTTAGAATCACACTATTTGGATTAATTTGAATCAGCGTCTGCGATTGGTAGGCGATCAGTTCAGTGTGCCGCCCAAAGACTGCTAGGATAGGCTCCAGCATGCCCGCGATCCTGGTCAGAAAATGGATGGCTGGACGGACGGATGGATAGAATTATTGTATCTATAAGGGGTACAAGAACTAATAGACACTAAAAGGCGCTAGTTCGTTTCTTTTTAATGTGTATGTTCAATTTAAAAACGTATTTTTGCCATTCCCATTGCAAAATTCTGTGCACACCAAACTTCAATTTCAATTCCTATTGCATTTATCTGTGAGCTCTCGGCCATGACAGAAGTGCTGTCAAGCACTTTCCTGCCATTTACATGGCTGAGTGGGCACATCGAGTGACCTAAGTGCGGTACCACTCGTACCACTCGTGGTACGTTGGCTCCCGCTACACAGTGCAATTGTGCAACATTTAAATTCATTTGTATTTTATTGGTTTGTTTTCAAATATTTATAAAGGTGAAGTTTGTTTACAACATCTAAGACATTTTAATTGAGTCATTGTTGAAGTAGAGGGTTTGTTTTTTTAAGTGGAGTACCAATGTTCCAACTGTATTGCATTGTGCATACTGCATACTATAACTTAATACAAAAATTAAAACACATTTCCTGAATACACTCTTTGCCTTTTTATTATTATTGTTATTGATAAACACTTGGGCCATATAAACTAATGTGTTTTAATTTTGGTCATTATAGTATTACTTGGAGAGCAAAGTATTTTTCAATTGGGTACTTGGTTTAAAACCAATTCGGACATGCGTGTGTATACCTAGGTGTGTTTGAATTGTGCTTATCAGTGAATGCCTGCACACACGAATGGTTGACATTCTTCATATTCTCGTCGGAGGAGGAGGGAAAAAATGACGCAAAAGGTGAACGCTGGTGAGTGGCAGCAGGTCACTCACCCAGTGGGACTACATGTGAATGATGTAATCTAATCTTGGCAAGTTACCTGTGAGGATATTTTCGCCCATGACTTTGACCTGCACTTCCAGCGAGTGTTGCGAGGTGTATGTGATCTCCGCCGTGGCGTGGGCAACCTCCCCGATGAACAAGGGGTACAAGAACTCAGTCTTCTCCACACGAACCAAAACAGCCACACAGCATTCCTGTGGAAGGCAGTGCAGCGCAACATTATCATTGATTAACGTTTGAAGCAAAGCAAGCATAGTTAAGATTTAACAACCCCATTGATCAGACAAGCAAGGTACCATAATGTCTGAAGATGTATCGTGTGATATCTTAGAGCTCCTTTCAAAGTTACGATTCCAGAAAATATAGAAATGCAGTGTGTTCTGCACTGTTTGATGATAATTATTTGTGAGTTTGTTTTTTTTACACAAATGTGAACTGAGTCAGACGAGCATTGCATTATAATACATGAAATGGGTTTGACATATAGTGCTGAACTAATTTATTAGACCAGTGTAGATAATCAAATACAGTGTGCGTTAACATGTGCTCAGTGAAGCAGTATCTTGCATGCCATATTTGAAGAGAGGCTGAAATGTAAGACATCATCAGAATGTTGTTGAAGGCAAGACAAGATCCAATGATGTCAGTCAAAACAGAAGTGGTTCAATGGGTGAAAGGTATGAGCATGATAATTGTCAACAGTCAGTGTTGACGGCCTTTATTCATGTCAATGACTTAGCTGAACTGTTGCTTCCGTTCCATGTTGTCAATGTTTTTATTTCAACCTCCTGTTTTTGTTCAATTGCCAGTGCCTCAAAAGCATTCAAGCAGATCTTGGGGACAAAAGGCTTTGCCTTGCAATTTATCTGGCTGATGGTCTCTCTATCTGTATGTGCTGCTTAAAGAAGGCATTCAGAGTGAACATGTGCAATCGACTGCTTGGCACCAGCCACAATTTACCAGCTTGATTTCATTTTATAGTTGTATGACATTTTTAATTGAAATTTTATATAATGTCCAGATTGGACTGGAAATATTTCAAAGGTTAAAGAGGCTGTTGGTTTAAATAAAGGGATTTAAGACATGGCAAGTCAATGAGCTTTTAAACCAAAGTTGAATACAGAGTGTCATCTAGAGGAGTCAAAAATAACTACTGGTTCATGAAGCAAATTTGAAGCTACATTTTCCTACATTGTAGTGCACATTTAAACTAAACTAAAATAAGTCGATATGGTGTAATCTCTCACCTCATTCTGTGCGTTGCAGTGTCGCGTGCTAATAATGCATCCTGCCTCCTCAATCATCTTCAGGATGTTGCCACCGTGCACGTTACCGACAACGTTGGCATCATCTGGCCGCATGAGCCTGCAGTAAAAAAGACAGGGATTAGCACAGATGATGGCCAGTAAGGGCAGTCTTCTGCGCAATTTACTCTAATCAGACAATTGATCGTTCACATTTGGTTTCACTTGCAAAAATGTTCTGCTTGATATTCATTTGACACTATAGGATGTGAATGATGTTGAAAGCTAGCAGTCAACATACCTGATGTGATGCACAATAACAAACCAAGATGTACTCTAAAGGTTTAGCAGAAGAAAAAAGATACTACAGTCTGTACGTACATACAATACATTTATGTATATAACACTCATACAAGAGCTTTGTAGCATCATTACCTTTACAGAACTTTGATTTAGTGTAATTACATTGTACATCATAATGTTTTCAAATATATACGTACATATAAATTGTGTCTTTGTAATGACCCCAAGCAAGTAGTTACATGGGTCTGTTTGCAGGTTATGGCACATCTCAGATGTCAAACCATGTGCTGCCCTTCGAACAGGTTATAGAAACAAGAAAGTCCAAATCTTTACACGATGATAAATCACATTTACCATCCAATTGACTGGTCCTTGTTTTTTATGAATGACTGAGGACAAAATGACTCAGAGTTAGTCACAATAACAAATGCTCCGGCATCAAGGACAGAGCAGCTTATCACAATGCCGATATTTCCATGAAATTACCTTTCATTTACAAAAGATACTTTACAAATGTGCTCCCTCGTAAGATATAAAGGTCACACTGCAATCATTCTATCACGCTATTATAAACAAAGAACTGCGAAGAATACCTGCAGAGGTCATGTTTGAAATTTGCTGTCTCCACTTCACAAGGTACAAACTTTCTCGGAGGCCTGAAGCAGCGCATCTTCCAAACCTGATCCTCTCTCGCTTTGTCGTTCTCGAAGCCACTTACATGACTTTTAGATGCTTTCAGCATCCAGGTTTGAGATTTAAAGGCCTGATGTCACTAAGTCGCCATCTCGACTGGTCTAACTGGATCAGAGCCCGCCTGCTGATGAGGTGATAAGACACCAAGCTGACACTAGAGCGACTCGCCATCAGTGTCGTGTGTCCTGGTTGACAAGGGAATCTCAGGAATCTTGATTGCTTCTGCCAAGAAACTAATCTCTGAGTTGTCTGTCTCAGCGCTGTTATGTAAAACACACTTAACCATTTCAACATTTAGTTGGATATTTTTTTTATTCATAACGGAAATCCGATATATTCTACAATGTAAGGGTGCCCAATACGTCGATCATCAAGCCACTACTGGTTGATCGTGTGACGTTAAAATGTTTTTTGTTTTTTTGCACTTGACGCGTGTGTAAACAACTACGCTAGCAACACAACACGTGAGTTCCCTCGAATTTTTAGAACCCTGTTTTTTTCTCGTAACTTAAGAAAGGGTATAAAAATGAGTGGGGCAGCTGGACATAGTAAGAAGATTAAAAAGTATCAGTTTCATAGGAAATGGGAGGAGGACTTCTTTTTACGATGACATTTTCTAAGTGTGTTTGCTTTATCTGCCAGACTACCATCGCAATACCGAAGAAGGGAATTGTGGAGCGGCATTTTCGGACTGTGAACAGAAAACGTGACACAGACTTCCCACCGAAAAGCGAGCTGAGACAGAGAAAGGTGAAGGAACTAAAAAGCCAGTTGTCCGGGCACATTTCAGTCATTCAAAAATTTAATTGAGAAAACCCAGCTGTTGGTGTAAAAAATTGGTATCCATCACCACGGATGGAGCACCTGCAATTGTCGGCTGCCTGAATGGATTTATTGCCAAGTGCAGGCAAGACGATAGAGCGGCTCGGTGGGGCACTGGTTAGCACGTCCGCCTCACAGTTAGGAGGGTGCCGGTTCGATTCCACCGAACTGACCCTCCCTGTGAGGAGTTTGCATGTTCTCCCAGAGCCTGCGTGGGTCATGCTTGGTAGGCCGATTGAGCACTCCAAATTACCCCTAGGTGTGAGTGCGAGTGCGGATGGTTGTTTGTCTCTGTGTACCCTGCGATTGGCTGGCAACCGGTTCAGGGTGTCCCCCGCCTACTGCCTGATGACCGCTGGGATAGGCTCCAGGACGCCCGCGACCCCCGTTGGGACAAAGCGATATACAACATATATGTACGTATGTATATGTGTGTATGTATCCATCCATTTTCTGAACCACTTAGTGTATATATATATTATACTGTATATAACTTACAGTATATATATATATATATATATTGTTGGAATATTTTTCTAATTTAACCTGAACTCGAGTTACTAATCTGACTCCAATTTGTGACCTTACCCAACTGCCACTCATCCAACAATATGCGCGCTCGTTCTGCAATAGAAAGGTATCAGGAAGCCGGCATTTTCACACACGAGTGGATTTATTCCTAACACACAAATCTAATACATCACCTGGGTCTCGGGTCCCTCTCAATACACCTCTGTACGCCTCTGTTGCCAACCAGCAGACGTACTCTACATCCGAGTTGCCCAGCCATTAATTATACTACACAATATGCAAATGGCACATCAACAAAGGCATTCTGTCATTATTCTATTGGCTATGTGTCAACTGCAGTTAACTTTAGCTTGGTCTCATTGGTCTTTCTTCTCCTGCCGAATAACTTGCTCGCTCCTCCTGGTTGTAGATTTCCATATAGGGTCACCAGTTGATATCCACCAGCTGTGACCCTGTGGGTCTTGTCATCCATGCTGCTCCTGGGTTATCTTTTTGTTCTGGAACGCAGACGTCCTCGCACCAACCACATATTTTGTTTTGTTCCCACTGTCACACACTAAGCAGTTTCATACTCTCATGCACAAGATGTCTAATGAACTATTTCAAGATCAAATTCTTATATTCCTTCAATATATATATATATATATATATATATATATATATATATATATATATATATATATATATATATATATATATATATATATATATATGCATATATATATGCATATATATACGATATATATGCATATATATATATATTGCATA
The DNA here is from genome assembly GCF_054491065.1 of Syngnathus leptorhynchus. Lineage (NCBI taxonomy): Eukaryota > Metazoa > Chordata > Actinopteri > Syngnathiformes > Syngnathidae > Syngnathus > Syngnathus leptorhynchus. The sequence goes on from NC_141195.1 coordinate 14,515,685, forward strand.
TGCACGATATATATGCATATATATATCGTATGCATATATATATGCATACGATATATATATGCATACGATATATATATATATATATATATATATATATATATATATATATATATATATATATATATATATATATATATATATATATATATATATATCGTGCTGCGCAGGTGTGTGTAATCAAAGGCCGGCGGTCTCCATTTTGGCAGCGGTGAAACACGAGGTAAGAACGATGTATTACAAGTTAACTACTACCAACAATCGTAATAATATGGAGAGTGAAATAATAAACAAATTTATTAAATGATACGATAGACTATTGTCGTACTAATATTGGTAGTATTGTAGTAAATGTTCTCGTTCGCGCGTAGCTTAGCGCTAATTTAGCATTCGGGGTAGCACGAGCTTGTAGCTTAGCCCACCATACTTTGAGATTTTTTTTCTAAACCGCTTTACAAATGTATGTAAAAGTGTTGATAACCTGCTTGAATATTATTATTGCCATATTGTGGCCGAGTTTAACAGTTACTACTATGTTGATTGTATAGTGCTGCGCAGGTGTGTGTAATCAAAGGCCGGCGGTCTCCATTTTAACAGCGGTGAAACACGAGGTAAGAACAATGTATTACAAGTTAACTACTACCAACAATCGTAATAATATGGAGAGCGCAATCATAAATAACTTTATAAATGATACGACAAACTATTGGACTAATATTGGGAGTATGGTAGTAAATTGTACCGTTTGAACAGAACCGTTTATAGACTTGCCCCTATATATGGGAAAACTTAAAGGTACGTCTCGTGAAAAATGTGTTTATCTTGTCTATTTGAAAATATGATGTGTAGTAATGCTTTGTTTTCAATTGGTTGATATTCATAGTGTATTTTGGTGTCTTTAACTGCCCAAAAGTGTTGATAACCTGCTGGAATAATATTATTGCCATATTGTGGCCGAGTTTAACAGTTACTACTATGTTGATTGTATAGTGCTGCGCAGGTGTGTGTGTAATCAAAGGCCGGCGGTCTCCATTTTAACAGCGGTGAAACACGAGGTAAGAACGATGTATTACAAGTTAACTACTACCAACAATCGTCATAATATGGAGAGTGCAATCATAAATAACTTTATAAATGATACGACAAACTGTTGGACTAATATTGGGAGTATGGTTGTAAATGTTCTCGTTCGCGCGTAGCTTAGCGCTAACTTAGCATTCGGGGCACCACGAGCTTGTAGCTTAGCCTACCATGCTTCGATATTTTTTTTTCTAAACCGCTTTACAAATGTATGTAAAAAGTGTGTACCGTTTGAACAGAACGGTTTATAGACTTCCCCCTATATATGGGAAAACTTAAAGGTACGTCTCGTGAAAAATGTGTTTATCTTGTCTATTTGAAAATATGATGTGTAGTAATGCTTTGTTTTCAATTGGTTGATATTCATACTGTATTTTGGTGTCTTTAACTGCCCAAAAGTGTTGATAACCTGCTGGAATAATATTATTGCCATATTGTGGCCGAGTTTAACAGTTACTACTAGGTTGATTGTATAGTGCTGCGCAGGTGTGTGTAATCAAAGGCCAGCGGTCTCCATTTTAACAGCGGTGAAACACGAGGTAAGAACGATGTATTACAAGTTAACTACTACCAACAATCGTAATAATATGGAGAGTGCAATCATAAATAACTTTATAAATGATACGACAAACTGTTGGACTAATATTGGGAGTATGGTTGTAAATGTTCTCGTTCGCGCGTAGCTTAGCGCTAACTTAGCATTCGGGGCACCACGAGGTTGTAGCTTAGCCTACCATACTTCGAGATTTTTTTTCTAAACCGCTTTACAAATGTATGTAAAAGGTGTGTACCGTTTGAACAGAACGGTTTATAGACTTGCCCCTATATATGGGAAAACTTAAAGGTACGTCTCGTGAAAATGTGTTTATCTTGTCTATTTGAAAATATGATGTGTAGTGTTGCTTTGTTTTCAATTGGTTGATATTCATACAGTATTTCGGTGTCTTTAACTGCCCAAAAGTGTTGATAACCTGGTGGAATATCATTATTGCCATATTGTGGCCGAGTTTAACTGTGAGTTTGGCTCTATCGTGCTGCGCAGGTGTGTGTAATCAAATGCCGGCGGTCTTCATTTTAACAGCGGTGAAACACGAGGTAAGAGCGATGTATTATAAGTTAACTACTACCAACAATCGCAAAAATATGGAGAGTGCAATAATGAATAACTTTATAAATGATACGACAAACTATTGGACTAATATTGGGAGTATGGTAGTAAATGGTCTCGTTCGCGCGTAGCTTAGCGCGAACTTAGCATTCGGGGCACCGCGAGGTTATAGCTTAGCCTACCATACTTCGAGATTTTTTTTCCAAACCGCTTTACAAATGTATGGAAATGGTGTAAACCGTTAAAACAGAACGGTTTATAGACTTGCCCCTAAATATTGGAAAACTTAAAGGTATGTCTCGTGAAAAATGTGTATCTTGTCTATTTGAAAATATGTGTAGTGTTGCTTCGTTTTCAATTGGTTGATATTCATACAGTATTTTGGTGTCTTTAACTGCCCAAAAGTGTTGATAACCTGCTGGAATATTATTATTGCCATATCATGGCCGAGTTTAACAGTTACTACTTAGGTTGATTGTATAGTGCTGCGCAGGTGTGTGTAATCAAAGGCCGGTGGTCTTCATTTTAACAGCGGTGAAACACGAGGTAAGAACGATGTATTACAAGTTAACTACTACCAACAATCGGAATAATATGGAGAGTGCAATAATAAACAAATTTATTAAATGATACGACAAACTGTTGGACTAATATTGGGAGTATGGTTGTAAATGTTCTCGTTCGCGCGTAGCTTAGCGCTAACCTAGCATTCGGGGCACCACGAGGTTGTAGCTTAGCCTACCACGCTTCGGGATTTTTTTTCTAAAGCACTTTACAAATGTATGGAAATGGTGTGTACCGTTAGAACAGAACGGTTTATAGACTTGCCCCTAAATATGGGAAAACTTAAAAAAAAAAAAAAAAACTTTACAAATGTATGGGAATGTTGTGTACTGTTAAAACGGTTTTATAGACTTGCCCTTAAATATTGTAAAACTTAAAGGAATGTCTTGTGAAAAATGTGTTTATCTCGTCTATTTGAAAATAGTGTTGCTTCATTTTCAATTGGTTGATATTCATACAGTATTTTGGTATCTTTGACTGCCCAAAAGTGTTGATAACCAGCCGGAATATTGCCACATTGTGGCCGGGTTTGAGGGTTTAAGCGTTTTAGGGGTGTTTCATATTTCATGTTATGTTGTTGTATACTTCTGCTTTAATACTACAAATCATGTTTTAATACGGATATAAACTTTCATAAAATCCTTTGGTTTTACTTTTAACTAATGCTAACAAACCTAGATCAATGTTGAGGTCATAAATCCAATATAAAACTAATATAAAACCAATATTTAAACACAAGTTTTGCAGTAACACTTGTAGGCAAAAAATATAACAATACTTACGGGCATATATTATGTATACTAATAACCCATTGACGCTAAGTGGCTCAACTCTTTGTATTCTACTGAAGCATGAAATCATTTACAAACTGTTTTTCTATAACTCTTCCTACATTCACAATAAATCTACATTCTTTTCAATTATGCTATTACTGTAGGTTTTTATGAAAAAAAAAAAAAAAGAAAATTAAAAATAAATCTTTTGTCACTGTTTTTTTTTTTTAGGGGGCTGCGCGAGTTGCATTGGCCCGCATTTCAATAGAGTACTGTAAGTTCCATGTGTGTTCATTTGGGGTTCCAAAAATTACATGTGCTATTATGATCTGAATACTTGGGGAGAGCAGCAAACAAGTAAGTCATTATCACTCATTTCCAGAGGTCACACTTAACAACAAGTATTTTAGTATTTCTCAGATGTTTTAGTTTTGTTTGAGCTTAATGCTAACATACAATGTTAACAAACCTAGATCAATGTTGCAGTCGTTATGATTCCAATATTTGAACACAAACTTTGCAGCAACACTTTTAGGCAGATAATATAACAATACTCACAGGCATTTATGTATACTAAAAACTCATTGATGTTTAGTGGCTCAACTCTTTGTATTATACTGTAGCATGAAATCATGATGTTCAAACAGTTTTTCTTTAATTCTTTACATTCTTTTCAATTGTGCTATTACTGTAGGTTTTTATAAAGTGAAAAACAAACAAAAAACATTTTTCTTTTCTCATTGTTTTTTTTAGGGGTTTGCTCCAATTGCATTTGCCTTCATTTCAATGGTGTACTGTAAATTCCATGTGTGTTCATTTGGAGTTCCGAAAATTACGTCAACCATTATGATCTGAATACTTGAGGAGAACAGCAAACAAGTAAGTCATTATCACTCATTTCCAGAGGTCACACTTTACAAGTATTTTAGCGTTTCTCGGATGTTTTCGTTTTGTTTGAGCTTCATGCTATCATACAACGCTAACAAACCTAGATCAATGTTGCAGTCGTGACAACGCAAATATAACGTCAATATTTAAATACAAACTTTGCAGCAACACTTGAAGGCAGAAAATATAGCAATACTCATGGGCATATATTATATGTACTAAAAACAGATTGATGTTTAGTGGCTCAATTCTTTGTATTATACTGTAGCATGAAATCATGATGTTCAAACCGTTTTTCTGTAATTCTTTACATTCTTTTCAATTGTGCTATTACTGTAGGTTTTTTTAAAGTGAAAAACAAACAAAATAAACAAATTTTATTTTGCCATTGTTTTTTTAAGGTGGCTGTGCAAATTGCCTTTGCGTTCATTTCAGTGGTGTACTGTGAGTTCCATGTGTGTTCATTTGGAGTTCTGAAAATTACGTCAGCCAATATGATATGAATACATGAGGAAATCAGCAAACAAGAAAGTCATTACTACTCCTTTCCAAAGGTCACACTTTACCACAAGTATTTTACCATCTTTCGGATTTTTTAATTTGGTCTGAGCTTAATGCTAACATACAATGCTAACAAACCTAGATCAATGTTGCAGTCATGATAGCTCCAATATTTGAACACAAACTTTGCAGCAACACTTGGAGGCAGAAAATATAACAATACTCACGGGCAGACTATATTATGTATACTAAAAACTGATTGAAGCTTAATGGCCCAAGTCTTTGTATTATACTGAACATTGAAATCATGAATTAAAGGGAGTTGTTCTGTAATTCTTTAAATTCTTTTCAATTATGCTATGACTGGGTTTTTATAAAGTAAAAAAACAACAAAATAAAAATTTTTTCTATTGTCATGTTTTTTTTTCAAGGGGGCTGCATGAATTGCATTTGCGTTCATTTCAATGGTGTACTGTAAGTTCCAAGTGTGTTCATTTGGAATTCTAAAAATGACGTCAGCCATTATGATATGAATACATGAGGAAATCAGCAAACAAGTAAGTCATTATTACTCATTTCCAAAGGTCACACTTTACGACAAGTATTTTGGAATCTTCCGGATGTTTTAGTTTTGTCTGAGCTTAAGGCTAACATACAATGCTAACAAACCTAGATGAATTTTGCAGTCATTATAGCTCCAATATTTGAACACAAACGTTGCAGCAACACTTGTTGGCAGAAAATATAACAATACTTGCAGGCATACTATATTATGTACACTAGAAACTGATTGAAGCTTAGTGGCCCAACTCTTTGTATTGTACTGAAGCATGAAATCGTGAAGTACAAAGTGTTTTTCTGTAATTCTTTACATTCTTTTCAATTATGCTATTACTGTAGGTTTTTATGAAGTCAAATACAAACAAAATATACTGGTTTTATTTTGTCATTGTTTCTTTTTAGGGGACTGCGCAAATTGCATTTGCGTTCATTTCAATGATGTACTGTAAGTTCCATGTGTGTTCATTTGGAGTTCTGGAAATTACGTCAGCCATTATGATATGAATACATGAGGAAAACAGCAAACAAGTAAGTCTTTACCACTCATTTCCAGAAGTCACACTTTACGACAAGTATTTTAACATCTCCCGGATGTTTTAGTTTTGTCTGCGCTTAATGCTAACATACAATGCTAACAAACCTACATCAATGTTGCAGTCATGATAGCTCCAATATTTGAACACAAACTTTGCAACAACACTTGTAGGCAGAAAATAACAATACTCACGGGCATAGTATATTATGTATGCTAAAAACTGATTGAAGCTTAGTGGCTCAATTATTTTGTTGGCTGCAACCCACCCAATACAGATTTGACACATTTGTGTAGAAAATGTGATGAATGCAAAGCTTGGTTAGCTTGATGCTAACACATTATGGAAAACACCATCGACAGACTAACACAGCTAGCATCACAGTCTTTTGTTCGCAACCATGTCATGTGCCTGAGCCTGGTTGAAACTGCCCACCCCTGCCCTGCGCTTAGATGAAACTAGAACTGCCTTCCTGCCTGGCCAAAGCTGTTATTGCCTGCCTGGAATGCACCTGGATGAAGCTTTGACTGCCTCGCAGTCTGGTCTGCATGTTGATGAATTCATGAAAATCTGCCTGCCTGCCTGCCTTTTGCCTGGATGAAGCCATTATTGCCAGGCTGGCCTGCGCCTGGATGAAGCCATGACTGCCTGGCCTTCGCCTGGATAAAGCCACTGGCCTTACTGCCTGGCCTGCACCCGGATGAAGCCTTGACTGACTCCCTGGCCTGCCCCTGGATAAAGCCATGCCGGGACCGCCTTGGATGCGCCTGGACGAGGCCGGGACATCCTTGGATGCGTCTGGACGAGGCTGGGAAATCCTTGTATGCGCCTGGAGCACCTTGGATGCGCCTGGACGGCGCCGGGACCGTCTTGGATAAACCTGGACGGCGCTGGGACCGTCTTAGATGTGCCTGGACTACGCCGGGACCGCCTCATGCGCTGTCTGGACAAGGACGGGACCGCCCAGGATGCGCCTGGACCACGCCGGGGCTGCCTTGGATGTGCCTGGATGACGCCGGGACGGACCGCTTTGGATGTGCCATGGATGAGCTTTGAATGCGCCCGGACGACGTCGGGACCGACTTGAATGCGCCCGGACGACGCCGGGACCTTCTTGGCTGTGCTGGACGACGCCGGGACTGCCTTGGCTGCGTCTGGACGACGCCGGGACCGCATTGGATGCACCTGAACGTCGCCGGGACTGCATTGGATGCACCTGAACGTCGCCGGGACCGCCTTGGATGCACCTGGACGTCGCCAGGACTGCCTCGGATGCGTTTGGACGAAGCCAGGATCAACTTGGATGCGCCTGGACGACGGCGGGACCGCTTTGCATACGCCTGGATTCAGGGACCGCCTTGGTTGCGCCTGGACAGCCTTGGATGCTCCTGACGCGCCTTGGAGGCGCCTGGACGACCCCGGGATGCGCCATGGATGGGCCTGGATGACCCCGGGATGCGCCATGGATGCGCCTGGACGACGCCGGGACCACCTTGGATGGCCTGGACGACGCGAGGACAGCCTTGGATGCTCCCAACGCGCCTTGGAGGCGCCTGGACGACGCCGGGACCACTTTGGATTACGCCTTGGATGTGCTTGGACGACGCCGGGACATCCTTGGAAGGACGCCGGGACATTCTTGGAGGCGCCTGAACGAAGCCGGGACCGCCTTGGATGTGCCTGGACGACGCCGGGGCCGCCTTGGATGCGCCTGGACGTCGCCGGGACCGCCTCATGTGCCTGAACAACGACGCGACCGCCTTGGATGCGCCTGGACGACGCCGGGACTGGCTTGGATGCGCCTTGGACGCACCTTGTATGCGCCTTGGATGCGCCTGGACGACGCCGGGACTAGCTTGGATGCGCCTTGGACGCACCTTGTATGCGCCTTGGATGTGCCTGGATAACTTCAGGACCATCTTGTATGCGCCTGCACAACGCCGGGACCCCCATGGATGTGCCTGGACGACGCCGGGACCACCTTGGAAGGCCTGGACGACCCTGGGACCGCCTTGGATGCGCCTGGACGACGCTGGGACTGCCTTAGATGCGCCTGGATGAATGACGCCGGGACCGCCTTGGCTTCGTCTGGACGACGCCGGGACCGCCTTGGATGGCCTGGACGACGCGAGGACAGCCTTGGATGCTCCCAACGCGCCTTGGAGACGCCTGGACGACGCTGGGACCACTTTGGAATACGCCTTGGATGTGCTTGGACGATGCCGGGACCGCCTTGGCTTCGTCTGGACGACGCCGGGACCGCCTTGCCTGCGTTTGGACGACGCCGGGACTGCCTGGGATCCACCTGGACGAAGCCAAGACCGCCTTGGATGCTTCTGGACGAAGCCCAGACTGCCTTTCATGTGCCTGGACAAAGCCAGGAACGCCTTGGATGCTCCTTGGATGGGCTTTGGATGTGCCTGGACGAAGCCAAGACCGCCTTTCATGCGCCTGGACGAAGCCAAGACCGCCTTTCATGTGCCTGGACAAAGCCAGGAACGCTTTGGATGCGCCTGGATGAAGCCGGGACCGCATTGGATGCGCCTGGAATAGCCGGAACTGCCTCGGATGCGTTTGGACGACGCCAGGACCAACTTGAGTGTCGCCAGGAAGGCCCTGGATGCGCCTGGACGAAGCCGGGACCGCTTTGGATGCCCCTGGACGACGCCGGGACCGCCTTGATTCTGCCTTGGATGCGCCTGGACGAGGCCGGGACCACCTTGGATGCGCTTGGATGACGCCAGGACCGCCTCGCATGCGCCTAGATCGCCTAGATCGCCTAGATCGAGGGGCTGGACTCTCTTAGTTGCCCACGGTGAGAGGTAATTGGGAGGAACGCCGATCTTAACCCGAGCGGTCTTCTATTATTGGACTTCTGTGCTTGACACGGATTGCCAATAATGAACACCATGTTCAAACATAAGGGTGTCCATGCGTGCATCAGGACACCCTATGCCGCAGTATTCTGGTCCACCACACCATCCGGCGTCTCAGGAAGGGGAAGCAGTGCATCGTCAACACTGTTTACAGTGGAGATGGCGTGCTGCTGACCTCGACTCGGGACGTCGTGAGTCTGTGGGGAGAATACTTCGAAGACCTCCTCAATTCCGACACGCCTTCCATTGTGGAAGCAGGGCCTGGATACTCTGAGGCGGACTCTCCAATCTCTGGGGTCCAAGTCACTGAGGTAGTTAAAAAACTCCTCGGGGGCAAGGCCCCAGGGGTGGATGAGATCTGCCCAGAGTTTTTAAAGGCCCTGGATGTTGTTGGGCTGTCATGGCTGACACGCCTCTACCACATTGCGTGGACATCGGGGACGGTAGACATCGGCAGACCGGTCGATGTTCGACTCCGCCAAGGCTGCCCTTTGTCACCGATTCTGTTCATAACTTTTATGGACAGAATTTCTAGGCGCAGCCAAGGCATTGAGGGTGTCCGGTTTAAAGCCAGGACCACCTTGGATGCGCCTGGACGAAGGAGCCCGAGCTGGTGTGCGAGGCAGAAAAGCTCCGACTAGACATAGTCGGACCTGCCTCCTCACGCAGTTTGGTTTCCGGTTCAAGCCCTCTCGAGAGGGGTTGGACTCTCTTCCACTCTGGAAGTTGCCCACGGTGAGAGGCGTCAAGCAGGGGTGGGCATACTTATTGTCCCCCTCCCAGCTTGGCACCTGCACATTGGGGTTCACCCAGGTGAACGAGAGGGTAGCCTCCCTCCGCCTTCGGGTGGGGGGACGGGCTCTGACTTATGTTTGTGTCTATGCACCAAACAGCAGCTCAGAGTATCCACCCTTTTTGGAGTCCTTGGAAGAAATGCTGGCGAGCGTTCCTTCTGGGGACTCCGTCGTTCTACTACTGGGTGACTTCAATGCTCACGTGGGCAAGGAAAGTGAGACCTGGAAGGGCGGGATTGGGAGGAACGCCCTCCCCTCCCCCCCCTCCCCGAGTCACACTTTACAACAATGTTTTAGCTTAATGCTGACTTACAATTCTAACAAACCTAACTCATGTCATTATTTTTTTAGGGGGCTTCGCAAATTGCATTTGCCTTTATTTCAATGGTGTACTATAAGTTCCAAGTGTGTTCATTTGGAATTTTAAAAATGACGTCAGCCATTATGAAATGAATACATGAAGAAATCAGCAAACAAGTAAGTCATTATTACTCATTTCCAAAGGTCACAATTTACCACAAGTATTTTGGCATCTTCCGGATGTTTTAGTTTTGTCTGAGCTTAAGGCTAACATACAATGCTAACAAACCTAGATGAATTTTGCAGTCATTATAGCTCCAATATTTAAACACAAACGTTGCAGCAACACTTGTTGGCAGAAAATATAACAATACTTGCGGGCATACTATATTATGTACACTAGAAACTGATTGAAGCTTAGTGGCCCAACTCTTTGTATTGTACTGAAGCATGAAATCGTGAAGTACAAAGTGTTTTTCTGTAATTCTTTACATTCTTTTCAATTATGCTATTACTGTAGGTTTTTATGAAGTCAAATACAAACAAAATATACTGGTTTTATTTTGTCATTGTTTCTTTTTAGGGGACTGCGCAAATTGCATTTGCGTTCATTTCAATGATGTACTGTAAGTTCCGTGTGTGTTCATTTGGAGTTCTGGAAATTACGTCAGCCATTATGATATGAATACATGAGGAGAACAGCAAACAAGTAAGTCTTTACCACTCATTTCCAGAAGTCACACTTTACGACAAGTATTTTAACATCTCCCGGATGTTTTAGTTTTGTCTGCGCTTAATGCTAACATACAATGCTAACAAACCTACATCAATGTTGCAGTCATGATAGCTCCAATATTTGAACACAAACTTTGCAACAACACTTGTAGGCAGAAAATAACAATACTCACGGGCATAGTATATTATGTATGCTAAAAACTGATTGAAGCTTAGTGGCTCAATTATTTTGTTGGCTGCAACCCACCCAATACAGATTTGACACATTTGTGTAGAAAATGTGATGAATGCAAAGCTTGGTTAGCTTGATGCTAACACATTATAGAAAACACCATCGACAGTGTAACAGCTAGCATCACAGTCTTTTGTTCGCAACTATGTCATGTGCCTGAGCCTGGTTGAAACTGCCCACCCCTGCCCTGCGCTTAGATGAAACTAGAACTGCCTTCCTGCCTGGCCAAAGCTGTTATTGCCTGCCTGGAATGCACCTGGATGAAGCTTTGACTGCCTCGCTGTCTGGTCTGCATGTTGATGAATTCATGAAAATCTGCCTGCCTGCCTTTTGCCTGGATGAAGCCATTATTGCCAGGCTGGCCTGCGCCTGGATGAAGCCATGACTGCCTGGCCTTCGCCTGGATAAAGCCACTGGCCTTACTGCCTGGCCTGCACCCGGATGAAACCTTGACTGACTCCCTGGCCTGCCCCTGGATAAAGCCATGCCGGGACCGCCTTGGATGCGCCTGGACGAGGCCGGGACATCCTTGGATGCGCCTGGACGAGGCCGGGAAATCCTTGGATGCGCCTGGACCACCTTGGATGCGCCTGGACGGCGCCGGGACCGTCTTGGATGCGCCTGGACGGCGCCGGGACCGTCTTGGATAAACCTGGACGGCGCCGGGACCGTCTTAGATGTGCCTGGACTACGCCGGGACCGCCTCATGCGCTGTCTGGACAAGGACGGGACTGCCCAGGATGCGCCTGGACCACGCCGGGGCCGCCTTGGATGCGCCTGGATGACGCCGGGACGGACCGCTTTGGATGTGCCATGGATGAGCCTTGAATGCGCCCGGACGACGTCGGGACCGACTTGAATGCGCCCGGACGACGCCGGGACCTTCTTGGCTGTGCTGGACGACGCCGGGACCGCCTTGGCTGCGTCTGGACGACGCCGGGACCGCATTGGATGCACCTGAACGTCGCCGGGACCGCATTGGATGCACCTGAACGTCGCCGGGACCGCCTTGGATGCACCTGGACGTCGCCGGGACTGCCTCGGATGCGTTTGGACGAAGCCAGGATCAACTTGGATGCGCCTGGACCACGGCGGGACCGCTTTGCATACGCCTGGATTCAGGGACCGCCTTGGTTGCGCCTGGACGACGCCGGGACAGCCTTGGAAGCTCCTGACGCGCCTTGGAGGCGCCTGGACGACCCCGGGATGCGCCATCGATGCGCCTGGACGACCCCGGGATGCGCCATGGATGCGCCTGGACGACGCCGGGACCGCCTTGGATGGCCTGGACGACGCGAGGACAGCCTTGGATGCTCCCAACGCGCCTTGGAGACGCTGGGACCACTTTGGATTACGCCTTGGATGTGCTTGGACGACGCCGGGACATCCTTGGAAGGACGCAGGGACATTCTTGGAGGCGCCTGAACGAAGCCGAGACCGCCTTGGATGTGCCTGGACGACGCCGGGGCCGCCTTGGATGCGCCTGGACGTCGCCGGGACCGCCTCATGTGCCTGAACAACGACGCGACCGCCTTGGATCCGCCTGGACGACGCCGGGACTGGCTTGGATGCCCCTTGGACGCACCTTGTATGCGCCTTGGATGCGCCTGGACGACGCCGGGACTAGCTTGGGTGCGCCTTGGACGCACCTTGTATGCGCCTTGGATGTGCCTGGATAACTTCAGGACCATCTTGTATGCGCCTGCACAACGCCGGGACCCCCATGGATGTGCCTGGACGACGCCGGGACCACCTTGGAAGGCCTGGACGACGCTGGGACCGCCTTGGATGCGCTTGGACGACGCTGGGACCGCCTTGGATGCGCCTGGACGACGCTGGGACCGCCTTAGATGCGCCTGGATGAATGACGCCGGGACCGCCTTGGCTTCGTCTGGACGACGCCGGGACCGCCTTGGCTTCGTCTGGACGACGCCGGGACCGCCTTGGATGGCCTGGACGACGCGAGGACAGCCTTGGATGCTCCCAACGCGCCTTGGAGACGCCTGGACGACGCTGGGACCACTTTGGATTACGCCTTGGATGTGCTTGGACGACACCGGGACATCCTTGGAAGGACGCCGGAACATTCTTGGAGGCGCCTGAACGAAGCCGGGACCGCCTTGGATGTGCCTGGACGACGCCGGGGCCGCCTTGGATGCGCCTGGACGTCGCCGGGGCCGCCTTGGATGCGCCTGGACGTCGCCGGGACCGCCTTGGATGCGCCTGGACGACGCCGGGACTGGCTTGGATGCGCCTTGGACGCACCTTGTATGCACCTTGGATGCGCCTGGACGACGCCGGGACTAGCTTGGATGCGCCTTGGCCGCACCTTGTATGCGCCTTGGATGTGCCTGGATAACTTCAGGACCATCTTGTATGCGCCTGCACAACGCCGGGACCCCCATGGATGCGCCTGGACGACGCCGGGACCACCTTGGAAGGCCTGGACGACGCTGGGACCGCCTTGGATGCGCCTGGACGACGCTGGGACCGCCTTAGATGCGCCTGGATGAATGACGCCGGGACCGCCTTGGCTTCGTCTGGACGACGCCGGGACCGCCTTGGATGGCCTGGATGACGCGAGGACAGCCTTGGATGCTCCCAACGCGCCTTGGAGACGCCTGGACGACGCTGGGACCACTTTGGATTACGCCTTGGATGTGCTTGGACGACGCCGGGACATCCTTGGAAGGACGCCGGGACATTCTTGGAGGCGCCTGAACGAAGCCGGGACCTCCTTGAATGTGCCTGGACGACGCCGGGGCCGCCTTGGATGCGCCTGGACGTCGCCGGGACCGCCTCATGTGCCTGAACAACGACGCGACCGCCTTGGATGCGCTTGGACGACGCCGGGACTGGCTTGGATGCCCCTTGGACGCACCTTGGATGCGCCTTGGATGCGCCTGGACGACGCCGGGACTTGCTTGGATGCGCCTTGGACGTGCCTGGATAACTTCAGGACCATCTTGTATGCGCCTGCACAACGCCGGGACCCCCATGGATGCGCCTGGACGACGCCGGGACCACCTTGGAAGGCCTGGACGACGCTGGGACCGCCTTGGATGCGCCTGGACGAGGCCGGGACCGCCTTGGATGCGCTTGGATGACGCCAGGACCGCCTCGCATGCGCCTAGATCGCCTAGATCGAGGGGCTGGACTCTCTTAGTTGCCCACGGTGAGAGGTAATTGGGAGGAACGCCGATCTTAACCCGAGCGGTCTTCTATTATTGGACTTCTGTGCTTGACACGAATTGCCAATAATGAACACCATGTTCAAACGTAAGGGTGTCCATGTGTGCATCAGGACACCCTATGCCGCAGTATTCTGGTCCACCACACCATCCGGCGTCTCAGGAAGGGGAAGCAGTGCATCGTCAACACTGTTTACAGTGGAGATGGCGTGCTGCTGACCTCGACTCGGGACGTCGTGAGTCTGTGGGGAGAATACTTCGAAGACCTCCTCAATTCCGACACGCCTTCCATTGTGGAAGCAGGGCCTGGATACTCTGAGGCGGACTCTCCAATCTCTGGGGTCCAAGTCACTGAGGTAGTTAAAAAACTCCTCGGGGGCAAGGCCCCAGGGGTGGATGAGATCTGCCCAGAGTTTTTAAAGGCCCTGGATGTTGTTGGGCTGTCATGGCTGACACGCCTCTACCACATTGCGTGGACATCGGGGACGGTAGACATCGGCAGACCGGTCGATGTTCGACTCCGCCAAGGCTGCCCTTTGTCACCGATTCTGTTCATAACTTTTATGGACAGAATTTCTAGGCGCAGCCAAGGCATTGAGGGTGTCCGGTTTAAAGCCAGGACCACCTTGGATGCGCCTGGACGAAGGAGCCCGAGCTGGTGTGCGAGGCAGAAAAGCTCCGACTAGACATAGTCGGACCTGCCTCCTCACGCAGTTTGGTTTCCGGTTCAAGCCCTCTCGAGAGGGGTTGGACTCTCTTCCACTCTGGAAGTTGCCCACGGTGAGAGGCGTCAAGCAGGGGTGGGCATACTTATTGTCCCCCTCCCAGCTTGGCACCTGCACATTGGGGTTCACCCAGGTGAACGAGAGGGTAGCCTCCCTCCGCCTTCGGGTGGGGGGACGGGCTCTGACTTATGTTTGTGTCTATGCACCAAACAGCAGCTCAGAGTATCCACCCTTTTTGGAGTCCTTGGAAGAAATGCTGGCGAGCGTTCCTTCTGGGGACTCCGTCGTTCTACTACTGGGTGACTTCAATGCTCACGTGGGCAAGGAAAGTGAGACCTGGAAGGGCGGGATTGGGAGGAACGCCCTCCCCTCCCCCCCTCCCCGAGTCACACTTTACAACAATGTTTTAGCTTAATGCTGACTTACAATTCTAACAAACCTAACTCATGTCATTATTTTTTTAGGGGGCTTCGCAAATTGCATTTGCCTTTATTTCAATGGTGTACTATAAGTTCCAAGTGTGTTCATTTGGAATTTTAAAAATGACGTCAGCCATTATGAAATGAATACATGAAGAAATCAGCAAACAAGTAAGTCATTATTACTCATTTCCAAAGGTCACAATTTACCACAAGTATTTTGGCATCTTCCGGATGTTTTAGTTTTGTCTGAGCTTAAGGCTAACATACAATGCTAACAAACCTAGATGAATTTTGCAGTCATTATAGCTCCAATATTTAAACACAAACGTTGCAGCAACACTTGTTGGCAGAAAATATAACAATACTTGCGGGCATACTATATTATGTACACTAGAAACTGATTGAAGCTTAGTGGCCCAACTCTTTGTATTGTACTGAAGCATGAAATCGTGAAGTACAAAGTGTTTTTCTGTAATTCTTTACATTCTTTTCAATTATGCTATTACTGTAGGTTTTTATGAAGTCAAATACAAACAAAATATACTGGTTTTATTTTGTCATTGTTTCTTTTTAGGGGACTGCGCAAATTGCATTTGCGTTCATTTCAATGATGTACTGTAAGTTCCGTGTGTGTTCATTTGGAGTTCTGGAAATTACGTCAGCCATTATGATATGAATACATGAGGAGAACAGCAAACAAGTAAGTCTTTACCACTCATTTCCAGAAGTCACACTTTACGACAAGTATTTTAACATCTCCCGGATGTTTTAGTTTTGTCTGCGCTTAATGCTAACATACAATGCTAACAAACCTACATCAATGTTGCAGTCATGATAGCTCCAATATTTGAACACAAACTTTGCAACAACACTTGTAGGCAGAAAATAACAATACTCACGGGCATAGTATATTATGTATGCTAAAAACTGATTGAAGCTTAGTGGCTCAATTATTTTGTTGGCTGCAACCCACCCAATACAGATTTGACACATTTGTGTAGAAAATGTGATGAATGCAAAGCTTGGTTAGCTTGATGCTAACACATTATGGAAAACACCATCGACAGTGTAACAGCTAGCATCACAGTCTTTTGTTCGCAACTATGTCATGTGCCTGAGCCTGGTTGAAACTGCCCACCCCTGCCCTGCGCTTAGATGAAACTAGAACTGCCTTCCTGCCTGGCCAAAGCTGTTATTGCCTGCCTGGAATGCACCTGGATGAAGCTTTGACTGCCTCGCTGTCTGGTCTGCATGTTGATGAATTCATGAAAATCTGCCTGCCTGCCTTTTGCCTGGATGAAGCCATTATTGCCAGGCTGGCCTGCGCCTGGATGAAGCCATGACTGCCTGGCCTTCGCCTGGATAAAGCCACTGGCCTTACTGCCTGGCCTGCACCCGGATGAAACCTTGACTGACTCCCTGGCCTGCCCCTGGATAAAGCCATGCCGGGACCGCCTTGGATGCGCCTGGACGAGGCCGGGACATCCTTGGATGCGCCTGGACGAGGCCGGGAAATCCTTGGATGCGCCTGGACCACCTTGGATGCGCCTGGACGGCGCCGGGACCGTCTTGGATAAACCTGGACGGCGCCGGGACCGTCTTAGATGTGCCTGGACTACGCCGGGACCGCCTCATGCGCTGTCTGGACAAGGACGGGACTGCCCAGGATGCGCCTGGACCACGCCGGGGCCGCCTTGGATGCGCCTGGATGACGCCGGGACGGACCGCTTTGGATGTGCCATGGATGAGCCTTGAATGCGCCCGGACGACGTCGGGACCGACTTGAATGCGCCCGGACGACGCCGGGACCTTCTTGGCTGTGCTGGACGACGCCGGGACCGCCTTGGCTGCGTCTGGACGACGCCGGGACCGCATTGGATGCACCTGAACGTCGCCGGGACCGCATTGGATGCACCTGAACGTCGCCGGGACCGCCTTGGATGCACCTGGACGTCGCCAGGACTGCCTCGGATGCGTTTGGACGAAGCCAGGATCAACTTGGATGCGCCTGGACGACGGCGGGACCGCTTTGCATACGCCTGGATTCAGGGACCGCCTTGGTTGCGCCTGGACGACGCCGGGAAAGCCTTGGAAGCTCCTGACGCGCCTTGGAGGCGCCTGGACGACCCCGGGATGCGCCATGGATGTGCCTGGACGACCCCGGGATGCGCCATGGATGCGCCTGGACGACGCCGGGACCGCCTTGGATGGCCTGGACGACGCGAGGACAGCCTTGGATGCTCCCAACGCGCCTTGGAGACGCCTGGACGACGCTGGGACCACTTTGGATTACGCCTTGGATGTGCTTGGACGACGCCGGGACATCCTTGGAAGGACGCAGGGACATTCTTGGAGGCGCCTGAACGAAGCCGGGACCGCCTTGGATGTGCCTGGACGACGCCGGGGCCGCCTTGGATGCGCCTGGACGTCGCCGGGACCCTCATGTGCCTGAACAACGACGCGACCGCCTTGGATCCGCCTGGACGACGCCGGGACTGGCTTGGATGCCCCTTGGACGCACCTTGTATGCGCCTTGGATGCGCCTGGACGACGCCGGGACTAGCTTGGATGCGCCTTGGACGCACCTTGTATGCGCCTTGGATGTGCCTGGATAACTTCAGGACCATCTTGTATGCGCCTGCACAACGCCGGGACCCCCATGGATGCGCCTGGACGACGCCGGGACCACCTTGGAAGGCCTGGACGACGCTGGGACCGCCTTGGATGCGCTTGGACGACGCTGGGACCGCCTTGGATGCGCCTGGACGACGCTGGGACCGCCTTAGATGCGCCTGGATGAATGACGCCGGGACCGCCTTGGCTTCGTCTGGACGACGCCGGGACCGCCTTGGCTTCGTCTGGACGACGCCGAGACCGCCTTGGATGGCCTGGACGACGCGAGGACAGCCTTGGATGCTCCCAACGCGCCTTGGAGACGCCTGGACGACGCTGGGACCACTTTGGATTACGCCTTGGATGTGCTTGGACGACACCGGGACATCCTTGGAAGGACGCCGGAACATTCTTGGAGGCGCCTGAACGAAGCCGGGACCGCCTTGGATGTGCCTGGACGACGCCGGGGCCGCCTTGGATGCGCCTGGACGTCGCCGGGGCCGCCTTGGATGCGCCTGGACGTCGCCGGGACCGCCTTGGATGCGCCTGGACGACGCCGGGACTGGCTTGGATGCGCCTTGGACGCACCTTGTATGCGCCTTGGATGCGCCTGGACGACGCCGGGACTAGCTTGGATGCGCCTTGGACGCACCTTGTATGCGCCTTGGATGTGCCTGGATAACTTCAGGACCATCTTGTATGCGCCTGCACAACGCCGGGACCCCCATGGATGCGCCTGGACGACGCCGGGACCACCTTGGAAGGCCTGGACGACGCTGGGACCGCCTTGGATGCGCCTGGACGACGCTGGGACCGCCTTAGATGCGCCTGGATGAATGACGCCGGGACCGCTTTGGCTTCGTCTGGACGACGCCGGGACCGCCTTGGATGGCCTGGATGACGCGAGGACAGCCTTGGATGCTCCCAACGCGCCTTGGAGACGCCTGGACGACGCTGGGACCACTTTGGATTACGCCTTGGATGTGCTTGGACGACGCCGGGACATCCTTGGAAGGACGCCGGGACATTCTTGGAGGCGCCTGAACGAAGCCGGGACCTCCTTGAATGTGCCTGGACGACGCCGGGGCCGCCTTGGATGCGCCTGGACGTCGCCGGGACCGCCTCATGTGCCTGAACAACGACGCGACCGCCTTGGATGCGCCTGGACGACGCCGGGACTGGCTTGGATGCCCCTTGGACGCACCTTGGATGCGCCTTGGATGCGCCTGGACGACGCCGGGACTTGCTTGGATGCGCCTTGGACGTGCCTGGATAACTTCAGGACCATCTTGTATGCGCCTGCACAACGCTGGGACCCCCATGGATGCGCCTGGACGACGCCGGGACCACCTTGGAAGGCCTGGACGACGCTGGGACCGCCTTGGATCCGCCTGGACGAGGCCGGGACCGCCTTGGATGCGCTTGGATGACGCCAGGACCGCCTCGCATGCCCCTAGATCGCCCAGATCGAGGGGCTGGACTCTCTTAGTTGCCCACGGTGAGAGGTAATTGGGAGGAACGCCGATCTTAACCCGAGCGGTCTTCTATTATTGGACTTCTGTGCTTGACACGGATTGCCAATAATGAACACCATGTTCAAACGTAAGGGTGTCCATGTGTGCATCAGGACACCCTATGCCGCAGTATTCTGGTCCACCACACCATCCGGCGTCTCAGGAAGGGGAAGCAGTGCATCGTCAACACTGTTTACAGTGGAGATGGCGTGCTGCTGACCTCGACTCGGGACGTCGTGAGTCTGTGGGGAGAATACTTCGAAGACCTCCTCAATTCCGACACGCCTTCCATTGTGGAAGCAGGGCCTGGATACTCTGAGGCGGACTCTCCAATCTCTGGGGTCCAAGTCACTGAGGTAGTTAAAAAACTCCTCGGGGGCAAGGCCCCAGGGGTGGATGAGATCTGCCCAGAGTTTTTAAAGGCCCTGGATGTTGTTGGGCTGTCATGGCTGACACGCCTCTACCACATTGCGTGGACATCGGGGACGGTAGACATCGGCAGACCGGTCGATGTTCGACTCCGCCAAGGCTGCCCTTTGTCACCGATTCTGTTCATAACTTTTATGGACAGAATTTCTAGGCGCAGCCAAGGCATTGAGGGTGTCCGGTTTAAAGCCAGGACCACCTTGGATGCGCCTGGACGAAGGAGCCCGAGCTGGTGTGCGAGGCAGAAAAGCTCCGACTAGACATAGTCGGACCTGCCTCCTCACGCAGTTTGGTTTCCGGTTCAAGCCCTCTCGAGAGGGGTTGGACTCTCTTCCACTCTGGAAGTTGCCCACGGTGAGAGGCGTCAAGCAGGGGTGGGCATACTTATTGTCCCCCTCCCAGCTTGGCACCTGCACATTGGGGTTCACCCAGGTGAACGAGAGGGTAGCCTCCCTCCGCCTTCGGGTGGGGGGACGGGCTCTGACTTATGTTTGTGTCTATGCACCAAACAGCAGCTCAGAGTATCCACCCTTTTTGGAGTCCTTGGAAGAAATGCTGGCGAGCGTTCCTTCTGGGGACTCCGTCGTTCTACTACTGGGTGACTTCAATGCTCACGTGGGCAAGGAAAGTGAGACCTGGAAGGGCGGGATTGGGAGGAACGCCCTCCCCTCCCCCCCTCCCCGAGTCACACTTTACAACAATGTTTTAGCTTAATGCTGACTTACAATTCTAACAAACCTAACTCATGTCATTATTTTTTTAGGGGGCTTCGCAAATTGCATTTGCCTTTATTTCAATGGTGTACTATAAGTTCCAAGTGTGTTCATTTGGAATTTTAAAAATGACGTCAGCCATTATGAAATGAATACATGAAGAAATCAGCAAACAAGTAAGTCATTATTACTCATTTCCAAAGGTCACAATTTACCACAAGTATTTTGGCATCTTCCGGATGTTTTAGTTTTGTCTGAGCTTAAGGCTAACATACAATGCTAACAAACCTAGATGAATTTTGCAGTCATTATAGCTCCAATATTTAAACACAAACGTTGCAGCAACACTTGTTGGCAGAAAATATAACAATACTTGCGGGCATACTATATTATGTACACTAGAAACTGATTGAAGCTTAGTGGCCCAACTCTTTGTATTGTACTGAAGCATGAAATCGTGAAGTACAAAGTGTTTTTCTGTAATTCTTTACATTCTTTTCAATTATGCTATTACTGTAGGTTTTTATGAAGTCAAATACAAACAAAATATACTGGTTTTATTTTGTCATTGTTTCTTTTTAGGGGACTGCGCAAATTGCATTTGCGTTCATTTCAATGATGTACTGTAAGTTCCGTGTGTGTTCATTTGGAGTTCTGGAAATTACGTCAGCCATTATGATATGAATACATGAGGAGAACAGCAAACAAGTAAGTCTTTACCACTCATTTCCAGAAGTCACACTTTACGACAAGTATTTTAACATCTCCCGGATGTTTTGGTTTTGTCTGCGCTTAATGCTAACATACAATGCTAACAAACCTACATCAATGTTGCAGTCATGATAGCTCCAATATTTGAACACAAACTTTGCAACAACACTTGTAGGCAGAAAATAACAATACTCACGGGCATAGTATATTATGTATGCTAAAAACTGATTGAAGCTTAGTGGCTCAATTATTTTGTTGGCTGCAACCCACCCAATACAGATTTGACACATTTGTGTAGAAAATGTGATGAATGCAAAGCTTGGTTAGCTTGATGCTAACACATTATGGAAAACACCATCGACAGTGTAACAGCTAGCATCACAGTCTTTTGTTCGCAACTATGTCATGTGCCTGAGCCTGGTTGAAACTGCCCACCCCTGCCCTGTGCTTAGATGAAACTAGAACTGCCTTCCTGCCTGGCCAAAGCTGTTATTGCCTGCCTGGAATGCACCTGGATGAAGCTTTGACTGCCTCGCTGTCTGGTCTGCATGTTGATGAATTCATGAAAATCTGCCTGCCTGCCTTTTGCCTGGATGAAGCCATTATTGCCAGGCTGGCCTGCGCCTGGATGAAGCCATGACTGCCTGGCCTTCGCCTGGATAAAGCCACTGGCCTTACTGCCTGGCCTGCACCCGGATGAAACCTTGACTGACTCCCTGGCCTGCCCCTGGATAAAGCCATGCCGGGACCGCCTTGGATGCGCCTGGACGAGGCCGGGACATCCTTGGATGCGCCTGGACGAGGCCGGGAAATCCTTGGATGCGCCTGGACCACCTTGGATGCGCCTGGACGGCGCCGGGACCGTCTTGGATAAACCTGGACGGCGCCGGGACCGTCTTAGATGTGCCTGGACTACGCCGGGACCGCCTCATGCGCTGTCTGGACAAGGACGGGACTGCCCAGGATGCGCCTGGACCACGCCGGGGCCGCCTTGGATGCGCCTGGATGACGCCGGGACGGACCGCTTTGGATGTGCCATGGATGAGCCTTGAATGCGCCCGGACGACGTCGGGACCGACTTGAATGCGCCCGGACGACGCCGGGACCTTCTTGGCTGTGCTGGACGACGCCGGGACCGCCTTGGCTGCGTCTGGACGACGCCGGGACCGCATTGGATGCACCTGAACGTCGCCGGGACCGCATTGGATGCACCTGAACGTCGCCGGGACCGCCTTGGATGCACCTGGACGTCGCCAGGACTGCCTCGGATGCGTTTGGACGAAGCCAGGATCAACTTGGATGCGCCTGGACGACGGCGGGACCGCTTTGCATACGCCTGGATTCAGGGACCGCCTTGGTTGCGCCTGGACGACGCCGGGACAGCCTTGGAAGCTCCTGACGCGCCTTGGAGGCGCCTGGACGACCCCGGGATGCGCCATGGATGCGCCTGGACGACCCCGGGATGCGCCATGGATGCGCCTGGACGACGCCGGGACCGCCTTGGATGGCCTGGACGACGCGAGGACAGCCTTGGATGCTCCCAACGCGCCTTGGAGACGCCTGGACGACGCTGGGACCACTTTGGATTACGCCTTGGATGTGCTTGGACGACGCCGGGACATCCTTGGAAGGACGCAGGGACATTCTTGGAGGCGCCTGAACGAAGCCGGGACCGCCTTGGATGTGCCTGGACGACGCCGGGGCCGCCTTGGATGCGCCTGGACGTCGCCGGGGCCGCCTTGGATGCGCCTGGACGTCGCCGGGACCGCCTTGGATCCGCCTGGACGACGCCGGGACTGGCTTGGATGCCCCTTGGACGCACCTTGTATGCGCCTTGGATGCGCCTGGACGACGCCGGGACTAGCTTGGATGCGCCTTGGACGCACCTTGTATGCGCCTTGGATGTGCCTGGATAACTTCAGGACCATCTTGTATGCGCCTGCACAACGCCGGGACCCCCATGGATGCGCCTGGACGACGCCGGGACCACCTTGGAAGGCCTGGACGACGCTGGGACCGCCTTGGATGCGCTTGGACGACGCTGGGACCGCCTTGGATGCGCCTGGACGACGCTGGGACCGCCTTAGATGCGCCTGGATGAATGACGCCGGGACCGCCTTGGCTTCGTCTGGACGACGCCGGGACCGCCTTGGCTTCGTCTGGACGACGCCGGGACCGCCTTGGATGGCCTGGACGACGCGAGGACAGCCTTGGATGCTCCCAACGCGCCTTGGAGACGCCTGGACGACGCTGGGACCACTTTGGATTACGCCTTGGATGTGCTTGGACGACACCGGGACATCCTTGGAAGGACGCCGGAACATTCTTGGAGGCGCCTGAACGAAGCCGGGACCGCCTTGGATGTGCCTGGACGACGCCTTGGATGCGCCTGGACGTCGCCGGGGCCGCCTTGGATGCGCCTGGACGTCGCCGGGACCGCCTTGGATGCGCCTGGACGACGCCGGGACTGGCTTGGATGCGCCTTGGACGCACCTTGTATGCGCCTTGGATGCGCCTGGACGACGCCGGGACTAGCTTGGATGCGCCTTGGACGCACCTTGTATGCGCCTTGGATGTGCCTGGATAACTTCAGGACCATCTTGTATGCGCCTGCACAACGCCGGGACCCCCATGGATGCGCCTGGACGACGCCGGGACCACCTTGGAAGGCCTGGACGACGCTGGGACCGCCTTGGATGCGCCTGGACGACGCTGGGACCGCCTTAGATGCGCCTGGATGAATGACGCCGGGACCGCCTTGGCTTCGTCTGGACGACGCCGGGACCGCCTTGGATGGCCTGGATGACGCGAGGACAGCCTTGGATGCTCCCAACGCGCCTTGGAGACGCCTGGACGACGCTGGGACCACTTTGGATTACGCCTTGGATGTGCTTGGACGACGCCGGGACATCCTTGGAAGGACGCCGGGACATTCTTGGAGGCGCCTGAACGAAGCCGGGACCTCCTTGAATGTGCTTGGACGACGCCGGGGCCGCCTTGGATGCGCCTGGACGTCGCCGGGACTGCCTCATGTGCCTGAACAACGACGCGACCGCCTTGGATGCGCTTGGACGACGCCGGGACTGGCTTGGATGCCCCTTGGACGCACCTTGGATGCGCCTTGGATGCGCCTGGACGACGCCGGGACTTGCTTGGATGCGCCTTGGACGTGCCTGGATAACTTCAGGACCATCTTGTATGCGCCTGCACAACGCCGGGACCCCCATGGATGCGCCTGGACGACGCCGGGACCACCTTGGAAGGCCTGGACGACGCTGGGACCGCCTTGGATGCGCCTGGACGAGGCCGGGACCGCCTTGGATGCGCTTGGATGACGCCAGGACCGCCTCGCATGCGCCTAGATCGCCTAGATCGAGGGGCTGGACTCTCTTAGTTGCCCACGGTGAGAGGTAATTGGGAGGAACGCCGATCTTAACCCGAGCGGTCTTCTATTATTGGACTTCTGTGCTTGACACGGATTGCCAATAATGAACACCATGTTCAAACGTAAGGGTGTCCATGTGTGCATCAGGACACCCTATGCCGCAGTATTCTGGTCCACCACACCATCCGGCGTCTCAGGAAGGGGAAGCAGTGCATCGTCAACACTGTTTACAGTGGAGATGGCGTGCTGCTGACCTCGACTCGGGACGTCGTGAGTCTGTGGGGAGAATACTTCGAAGACCTCCTCAATTCCGACACGCCTTCCATTGTGGAAGCAGGGCCTGGATACTCTGAGGCGGACTCTCCAATCTCTGGGGTCCAAGTCACTGAGGTAGTTAAAAAACTCCTCGGGGGCAAGGCCCCAGGGGTGGATGAGATCTGCCCAGAGTTTTTAAAGGCCCTGGATGTTGTTGGGCTGTCATGGCTGACACGCCTCTACCACATTGCGTGGACATCGGGGACGGTAGACATCGGCAGACCGGTCGATGTTCGACTCCGCCAAGGCTGCCCTTTGTCACCGATTCTGTTCATAACTTTTATGGACAGAATTTCTAGGCGCAGCCAAGGCATTGAGGGTGTCCGGTTTAAAGCCAGGACCACCTTGGATGCGCCTGGACGAAGGAGCCCGAGCTGGTGTGCGAGGCAGAAAAGCTCCGACTAGACATAGTCGGACCTGCCTCCTCACGCAGTTTGGTTTCCGGTTCAAGCCCTCTCGAGAGGGGTTGGACTCTCTTCCACTCTGGAAGTTGCCCACGGTGAGAGGCGTCAAGCAGGGGTGGGCATACTTATTGTCCCCCTCCCAGCTTGGCACCTGCACATTGGGGTTCACCCAGGTGAACGAGAGGGTAGCCTCCCTCCGCCTTCGGGTGGGGGGACGGGCTCTGACTTATGTTTGTGTCTATGCACCAAACAGCAGCTCAGAGTATCCACCCTTTTTGGAGTCCTTGGAAGAAATGCTGGCGAGCGTTCCTTCTGGGGACTCCGTCGTTCTACTACTGGGTGACTTCAATGCTCACGTGGGCAAGGAAAGTGAGACCTGGAAGGGCGGGATTGGGAGGAACGCCCTCCCCTCCCCCCCTCCCCGAGTCACACTTTACAACAATGTTTTAGCTTAATGCTGACTTACAATTCTAACAAACCTAACTCATGTCATTATTTTTTTAGGGGGCTTCGCAAATTGCATTTGCCTTTATTTCAATGGTGTACTATAAGTTCCAAGTGTGTTCATTTGGAATTTTAAAAATGACGTCAGCCATTATGAAATGAATACATGAAGAAATCAGCAAACAAGTAAGTCATTATTACTCATTTCCAAAGGTCACAATTTACCACAAGTATTTTGGCATCTTCCGGATGTTTTAGTTTTGTCTGAGCTTAAGGCTAACATACAATGCTAACAAACCTAGATGAATTTTGCAGTCATTATAGCTCCAATATTTAAACACAAACGTTGCAGCAACACTTGTTGGCAGAAAATATAACAATACTTGCGGGCATACTATATTATGTACACTAGAAACTGATTGAAGCTTAGTGGCCCAACTCTTTGTATTGTACTGAAGCATGAAATCGTGAAGTACAAAGTGTTTTTCTGTAATTCTTTACATTCTTTTCAATTATGCTATTACTGTAGGTTTTTATGAAGTCAAATACAAACAAAATATACTGGTTTTATTTTGTCATTGTTTCTTTTTAGGGGACTGCGCAAATTGCATTTGCGTTCATTTCAATGATGTACTGTAAGTTCCGTGTGTGTTCATTTGGAGTTCTGGAAATTACGTCAGCCATTATGATATGAATACATGAGGAGAACAGCAAACAAGTAAGTCTTTACCACTCATTTCCAGAAGTCACACTTTACGACAAGTATTTTAACATCTCCCGGATGTTTTGGTTTTGTCTGCGCTTAATGCTAACATACAATGCTAACAAACCTACATCAATGTTGCAGTCATGATAGCTCCAATATTTGAACACAAACTTTGCAACAACACTTGTAGGCAGAAAATAACAATACTCACGGGCATAGTATATTATGTATGCTAAAAACTGATTGAAGCTTAGTGGCTCAATTATTTTGTTGGCTGCAACCCACCCAATACAGATTTGACACATTTGTGTAGAAAATGTGATGAATGCAAAGCTTGGTTAGCTTGATGCTAACACATTATGGAAAACACCATCGACAGTGTAACAGCTAGCATCACAGTCTTTTGTTCGCAACTATGTCATGTGCCTGAGCCTGGTTGAAACTGCCCACCCCTGCCCTGCGCTTAGATGAAACTAGAACTGCCTTCCTGCCTGGCCAAAGCTGTTATTGCCTGCCTGGAATGCACCTGGATGAAGCTTTGACTGCCTCGCTGTCTGGTCTGCATGTTGATGAATTCATGAAAATCTGCCTGCCTGCCTTTTGCCTGGATGAAGCCATTATTGCCAGGCTGGCCTGCGCCTGGATGAAGCCATGACTGCCTGGCCTTCGCCTGGATAAAGCCACTGGCCTTACTGCCTGGCCTGCACCCGGATGAAACCTTGACTGACTCCCTGGCCTGCCCCTGGATAAAGCCATGCCGGGACCGCCTTGGATGCGCCTGGACGAGGCCGGGACATCCTTGGATGCGCCTGGACGAGGCCGGGAAATCCTTGGATGCGCCTGGACCACCTTGGATGCGCCTGGACGGCGCCGGGACCGTCTTGGATAAACCTGGACGGCGCCGGGACCGTCTTAGATGTGCCTGGACTACGCCGGGACCGCCTCATGCGCTGTCTGGACAAGGACGGGACTGCCCAGGATGCGCCTGGACCACGCCGGGGCCGCCTTGGATGCGCCTGGATGACGCCGGGACGGACCGCTTTGGATGTGCCATGGATGAGCCTTGAATGCGCCCGGACGACGTCGGGACCGACTTGAATGCGCCCGGACGACGCCGGGACCTTCTTGGCTGTGCTGGACGACGCCGGGACCGCCTTGGCTGCGTCTGGACGACGCCGGGACCGCATTGGATGCACCTGAACGTCGCCGGGACCGCATTGGATGCACCTGAACGTCGCCGGGACCGCCTTGGATGCACCTGGACGTCGCCAGGACTGCCTCGGATGCGTTTGGACGAAGCCAGGATCAACTTGGATGCGCCTGGACGACGGCGGGACCGCTTTGCATACGCCTGGATTCAGGGACCGCCTTGGTTGCGCCTGGACGACGCCGGGACAGCCTTGGAAGCTCCTGACGCGCCTTGGAGGCGCCTGGACGACCCCGGGATGCGCCATGGATGCGCCTGGACGACCCCGGGATGCGCCATGGATGCGCCTGGACGACGCCGGGACCGCCTTGGATGGCCTGGACGACGCGAGGACAGCCTTGGATGCTCCCAACGCGCCTTGGAGACGCCTGGACGACGCTGGGACCACTTTGGATTACGCCTTGGATGTGCTTGGACGACGCCGGGACATCCTTGGAAGGACGCAGGGACATTCTTGGAGGCGCCTGAACGAAGCCGGGACCGCCTTGGATGTGCCTGGACGACGCCGGGGCCGCCTTGGATGCGCCTGGACGTCGCCGGGGCCGCCTTGGATGCGCCTGGACGTCGCCGGGACCGCCTTGGATCCGCCTGGACGACGCCGGGACTGGCTTGGATGCCCCTTGGACGCACCTTGTATGCGCCTTGGATGCGCCTGGACGACGCCGGGACTAGCTTGGATGCGCCTTGGACGCACCTTGTATGCGCCTTGGATGTGCCTGGATAACTTCAGGACCATCTTGTATGCGCCTGCACAACGCCGGGACCCCCATGGATGCGCCTGGACGACGCCGGGACCACCTTGGAAGGCCTGGACGACGCTGGGACCGCCTTGGATGCGCTTGGACGACGCTGGGACCGCCTTGGATGCGCCTGGACGACGCTGGGACCGCCTTAGATGCGCCTGGATGAATGACGCCGGGACCGCCTTGGCTTCGTCTGGACGACGCCGGGACCGCCTTGGCTTCGTCTGGACGACGCCGGGACCGCCTTGGATGGCCTGGACGACGCGAGGACAGCCTTGGATGCTCCCAACGCGCCTTGGAGACGCCTGGACGACGCTGGGACCACTTTGGATTACGCCTTGGATGTGCTTGGACGACACCGGGACATCCTTGGAAGGACGCCGGAACATTCTTGGAGGCGCCTGAACGAAGCCGGGACCGCCTTGGATGTGCCTGGACGACGCCTTGGATGCGCCTGGACGTCGCCGGGGCCGCCTTGGATGCGCCTGGACGTCGCCGGGACCGCCTTGGATGCGCCTGGACGACGCCGGGACTGGCTTGGATGCGCCTTGGACGCACCTTGTATGCGCCTTGGATGCGCCTGGACGACGCCGGGACTAGCTTGGATGCGCCTTGGACGCACCTTGTATGCGCCTTGGATGTGCCTGGATAACTTCAGGACCATCTTGTATGCGCCTGCACAACGCCGGGACCCCCATGGATGCGCCTGGACGACGCCGGGACCACCTTGGAAGGCCTGGACGACGCTGGGACCGCCTTGGATGCGCCTGGACGACGCTGGGACCGCCTTAGATGCGCCTGGATGAATGACGCCGGGACCGCCTTGGCTTCGTCTGGACGACGCCGGGACCGCCTTGGATGGCCTGGATGACGCGAGGACAGCCTTGGATGCTCCCAACGCGCCTTGGAGACGCCTGGACGACGCTGGGACCACTTTGGATTACGCCTTGGATGTGCTTGGACGACGCCGGGACATCCTTGGAAGGACGCCGGGACATTCTTGGAGGCGCCTGAACGAAGCCGGGACCTCCTTGAATGTGCTTGGACGACGCCGGGGCCGCCTTGGATGCGCCTGGACGTCGCCGGGACCGCCTCATGTGCCTGAACAACGACGCGACCGCCTTGGATGCGCTTGGACGACGCCGGGACTGGCTTGGATGCCCCTTGGACGCACCTTGGATGCGCCTTGGATGCGCCTGGACGACGCCGGGACTTGCTTGGATGCGCCTTGGACGTGCCTGGATAACTTCAGGACCATCTTGTATGCGCCTGCACAACGCCGGGACCCCCATGGATGCGCCTGGACGACGCCGGGACCACCTTGGAAGGCCTGGACGACGCTGGGACCGCCTTGGATGCGCCTGGACGAGGCCGGGACCGCCTTGGATGCGCTTGGATGACGCCAGGACCGCCTCGCATGCGCCTAGATCGCCTAGATCGAGGGGCTGGACTCTCTTAGTTGCCCACGGTGAGAGGTAATTGGGAGGAACGCCGATCTTAACCCGAGCGGTCTTCTATTATTGGACTTCTGTGCTTGACACGGATTGCCAATAATGAACACCATGTTCAAACGTAAGGGTGTCCATGTGTGCATCAGGACACCCTATGCCGCAGTATTCTGGTCCACCACACCATCCGGCGTCTCAGGAAGGGGAAGCAGTGCATCGTCAACACTGTTTACAGTGGAGATGGCGTGCTGCTGACCTCGACTCGGGACGTCGTGAGTCTGTGGGGAGAATACTTCGAAGACCTCCTCAATTCCGACACGCCTTCCATTGTGGAAGCAGGGCCTGGATACTCTGAGGCGGACTCTCCAATCTCTGGGGTCCAAGTCACTGAGGTAGTTAAAAAACTCCTCGGGGGCAAGGCCCCAGGGGTGGATGAGATCTGCCCAGAGTTTTTAAAGGCCCTGGATGTTGTTGGGCTGTCATGGCTGACACGCCTCTACCACATTGCGTGGACATCGGGGACGGTAGACATCGGCAGACCGGTCGATGTTCGACTCCGCCAAGGCTGCCCTTTGTCACCGATTCTGTTCATAACTTTTATGGACAGAATTTCTAGGCGCAGCCAAGGCATTGAGGGTGTCCGGTTTAAAGCCAGGACCACCTTGGATGCGCCTGGACGAAGGAGCCCGAGCTGGTGTGCGAGGCAGAAAAGCTCCGACTAGACATAGTCGGACCTGCCTCCTCACGCAGTTTGGTTTCCGGTTCAAGCCCTCTCGAGAGGGGTTGGACTCTCTTCCACTCTGGAAGTTGCCCACGGTGAGAGGCGTCAAGCAGGGGTGGGCATACTTATTGTCCCCCTCCCAGCTTGGCACCTGCACATTGGGGTTCACCCAGGTGAACGAGAGGGTAGCCTCCCTCCGCCTTCGGGTGGGGGGACGGGCTCTGACTTATGTTTGTGTCTATGCACCAAACAGCAGCTCAGAGTATCCACCCTTTTTGGAGTCCTTGGAAGAAATGCTGGCGAGCGTTCCTTCTGGGGACTCCGTCGTTCTACTACTGGGTGACTTCAATGCTCACGTGGGCAAGGAAAGTGAGACCTGGAAGGGCGGGATTGGGAGGAACGCCCTCCCCTCCCCCCCTCCCCGAGTCACACTTTACAACAATGTTTTAGCTTAATGCTGACTTACAATTCTAACAAACCTAACTCATGTCATTATTTTTTTAGGGGGCTTCGCAAATTGCATTTGCCTTTATTTCAATGGTGTACTATAAGTTCCAAGTGTGTTCATTTGGAATTTTAAAAATGACGTCAGCCATTATGAAATGAATACATGAAGAAATCAGCAAACAAGTAAGTCATTATTACTCATTTCCAAAGGTCACAATTTACCACAAGTATTTTGGCATCTTCCGGATGTTTTAGTTTTGTCTGAGCTTAAGGCTAACATACAATGCTAACAAACCTAGATGAATTTTGCAGTCATTATAGCTCCAATATTTAAACACAAACGTTGCAGCAACACTTGTTGGCAGAAAATATAACAATACTTGCGGGCATACTATATTATGTACACTAGAAACTGATTGAAGCTTAGTGGCCCAACTCTTTGTATTGTACTGAAGCATGAAATCGTGAAGTACAAAGTGTTTTTCTGTAATTCTTTACATTCTTTTCAATTATGCTATTACTGTAGGTTTTTATGAAGTCAAATACAAACAAAATATACTGGTTTTATTTTGTCATTGTTTCTTTTTAGGGGACTGCGCAAATTGCA
Source organism: Syngnathus leptorhynchus (assembly GCF_054491065.1). Taxonomy (NCBI): domain Eukaryota; kingdom Metazoa; phylum Chordata; class Actinopteri; order Syngnathiformes; family Syngnathidae; genus Syngnathus; species Syngnathus leptorhynchus. Next base: position 14,547,369 of record NC_141195.1, read on the forward strand.
TTTGCGTTCATTTCAATGATGTACTGTAAGTTCCGTGTGTGTTCATTTGGAGTTCTGGAAATTACGTCAGCCATTATGATATGAATACATGAGGAGAACAGCAAACAAGTAAGTCTTTACCACTCATTTCCAGAAGTCACACTTTACGACAAGTATTTTAACATCTCCCGGATGTTTTGGTTTTGTCTGCGCTTAATGCTAACATACAATGCTAACAAACCTACATCAATGTTGCAGTCATGATAGCTCCAATATTTGAACACAAACTTTGCAACAACACTTGTAGGCAGAAAATAACAATACTCACGGGCATAGTATATTATGTATGCTAAAAACTGATTGAAGCTTAGTGGCTCAATTATTTTGTTGGCTGCAACCCACCCAATACAGATTTGACACATTTGTGTAGAAAATGTGATGAATGCAAAGCTTGGTTAGCTTGATGCTAACACATTATGGAAAACACCATCGACAGTGTAACAGCTAGCATCACAGTCTTTTGTTCGCAACTATGTCATGTGCCTGAGCCTGGTTGAAACTGCCCACCCCTGCCCTGCGCTTAGATGAAACTAGAACTGCCTTCCTGCCTGGCCAAAGCTGTTATTGCCTGCCTGGAATGCACCTGGATGAAGCTTTGACTGCCTCGCTGTCTGGTCTGCATGTTGATGAATTCATGAAAATCTGCCTGCCTGCCTTTTGCCTGGATGAAGCCATTATTGCCAGGCTGGCCTGCGCCTGGATGAAGCCATGACTGCCTGGCCTTCGCCTGGATAAAGCCACTGGCCTTACTGCCTGGCCTGCACCCGGATGAAACCTTGACTGACTCCCTGGCCTGCCCCTGGATAAAGCCATGCCGGGACCGCCTTGGATGCGCCTGGACGAGGCCGGGACATCCTTGGATGCGCCTGGACGAGGCCGGGAAATCCTTGGATGCGCCTGGACCACCTTGGATGCGCCTGGACGGCGCCGGGACCGTCTTGGATAAACCTGGACGGCGCCGGGACCGTCTTAGATGTGCCTGGACTACGCCGGGACCGCCTCATGCGCTGTCTGGACAAGGACGGGACTGCCCAGGATGCGCCTGGACCACGCCGGGGCCGCCTTGGATGCGCCTGGACCACGCCGGGACGGACCGCTTTGGATGTGCCATGGATGAGCCTTGAATGCGCCCGGACGACGTCGGGACCGACTTGAATGCGCCCGGACGACGCCGGGACCTTCTTGGCTGTGCTGGACGACGCCGGGACCGCCTTGGCTGCGTCTGGACGACGCCGGGACCGCATTGGATGCACCTGAACGTCGCCGGGACCGCATTGGATGCACCTGAACGTCGCCGGGACCGCCTTGGATGCACCTGGACGTCGCCAGGACTGCCTCGGATGCGTTTGGACGAAGCCAGGATCAACTTGGATGCGCCTGGACGACGGCGGGACCGCTTTGCATACGCCTGGATTCAGGGACCGCCTTGGTTGCGCCTGGACGACGCCGGGACAGCCTTGGAAGCTCCTGACGCGCCTTGGAGGCGCCTGGACGACCCCGGGATGCGCCATGGATGCGCCTGGACGACCCCGGGATGCGCCATGGATGCGCCTGGACGACGCCGGGACCGCCTTGGATGGCCTGGACGACGCGAGGACAGCCTTGGATGCTCCCAACGCGCCTTGGAGACGCCTGGACGACGCTGGGACCACTTTGGATTACGCCTTGGATGTGCTTGGACGACGCCGGGACATCCTTGGAAGGACGCAGGGACATTCTTGGAGGCGCCTGAACGAAGCCGGGACCGCCTTGGATGTGCCTGGACGACGCCGGGGCCGCCTTGGATGCGCCTGGACGTCGCCGGGGCCGCCTTGGATGCGCCTGGACGTCGCCGGGACCGCCTTGGATGCGCCTGGACGACGCCGGGACTGGCTTGGATGCGCCTTGGACGCACCTTGTATGCGCCTTGGATGCGCCTGGACGACGCCGGGACTAGCTTGGATGCGCCTTGGACGCACCTTGTATGCGCCTTGGATGTGCCTGGATAACTTCAGGACCATCTTGTATGCGCCTGCACAACGCCGGGACCCCCATGGATGCGCCTGGACGACGCCGGGACCACCTTGGAAGGCCTGGACGACGCTGGGACCGCCTTGGATGCGCTTGGACGACGCTGGGACCGCCTTGGATGCGCCTGGACGACGCTGGGACCGCCTTAGATGCGCCTGGATGAATGAGGCCGGGACCGCCTTGGCTTCGTCTGGACGACGCCGGGACCGCCTTGGCTTCGTCTGGACGACGCCGGGACCGCCTTGGATGGCCTGGACGACGCGAGGACAGCCTTGGATGCTCCCAACGCGCCTTGGAGACGCCTGGACGACGCTGGGACCACTTTGGATTACGCCTTGGATGTGCTTGGACGACACCGGGACATCCTTGGAAGGACGCCGGAACATTCTTGGAGGCGCCTGAACGAAGCCGGGACCGCCTTGGATGTGCCTGGACGACGCCTTGGATGCGCCTGGACGTCGCCGGGGCCGCCTTGGATGCGCCTGGACGTCGCCGGGACCGCCTTGGATGCGCCTGGACGACGCCGGGACTGGCTTGGATGCGCCTTGGACGCACCTTGGATGCGCCTTGGATGCGCCTGGACGACGCCGGGACTAGCTTGGATGCGCCTTGGACGCACCTTGTATGCGCCTTGGATGTGCCTGGATAACTTCAGGACCATCTTGTATGCGCCTGCACAACGCCGGGACCCCCATGGATGCGCCTGGACGACGCCGGGACCACCTTGGAAGGCCTGGACGACGCTGGGACCGCCTTGGATGCGCCTGGACGACGCTGGGACCGCCTTAGATGCGCCTGGATGAATGAGGCCGGGACCGCCTTGGCTTCGTCTGGACGACGCCGGGACCGCCTTGGCTTCGTCTGGACGACGCCGGGACCGCCTTGGATGGCCTGGACGACGCGAGGACAGCCTTGGATGCTCCCAACGCGCCTTGGAGACGCCTGGACGACGCTGGGACCACTTTGGATTACGCCTTGGATGTGCTTGGACGACACCGGGACATCCTTGGAAGGACGCCGGAACATTCCTGGAGGCGCCTGAACGAAGCCGGGACCGCCTTGGATGTGCCTGGACGACGCCTTGGATGCGCCTGGACGTCGCCGGGGCCGCCTTGGATGCGCCTGGACGTCGCCGGGACCGCCTTGGATGCGCCTGGACGACGCCGGGACTGGCTTGGATGCGCCTTGGACGCACCTTGTATGCGCCTTGGATGCGCCTGGACGACGCCGGGACTAGCTTGGATGCGCCTTGGACGCACCTTGTATGCGCCTTGGATGTGCCTGGATAACTTCAGGACCATCTTGTATGCGCCTGCACAACGCCGGGACCCCCATGGATGCGCCTGGACGACGCCGGGACCACCTTGGAAGGCCTGGACGACGCTGGGACCGCCTTGGATGCGCCTGGACGACGCTGGGACCGCCTTAGATGCGCCTGGATGAATGACGCCGGGACCGCCTTGGCTTCGTCTGGACGACGCCGGGACCGCCTTGGATGGCCTGGATGACGCGAGGACAGCCTTGGATGCTCCCAACGCGCCTTGGAGACGCCTGGACGACGCTGGGACCACTTTGGATTACGCCTTGGATGTGCTTGGACGACGCCGGGACATCCTTGGAAGGACGCCGGGACATTCTTGGAGGCGCCTGAACGAAGCCGGGACCTCCTTGAATGTGCTTGGACGACGCCGGGGCCGCCTTGGATGCGCCTGGACGTCGCCGGGACCGCCTCATGTGCCTGAACAACGACGCGACCGCCTTGGATGCGCTTGGACGACGCCGGGACTGGCTTGGATGCCCCTTGGACGCACCTTGGATGCGCCTTGGATGCGCCTGGACGACGCCGGGACTTGCTTGGATGCGCCTTGGACGTGCCTGGATAACTTCAGGACCATCTTGTATGCGCCTGCACAACGCCGGGACCCCCATGGATGCGCCTGGACGACGCCGGGACCACCTTGGAAGGCCTGGACGACGCTGGGACCGCCTTGGATGCGCCTGGACGAGGCCGGGACCGCCTTGGATGCGCTTGGATGACGCCAGGACCGCCTCGCATGCGCCTAGATCGCCTAGATCGAGGGGCTGGACTCTCTTAGTTGCCCACGGTGAGAGGTAATTGGGAGGAACGCCGATCTTAACCCGAGCGGTCTTCTATTATTGGACTTCTGTGCTTGACACGGATTGCCAATAATGAACACCATGTTCAAACGTAAGGGTGTCCATGTGTGCATCAGGACACCCTATGCCGCAGTATTCTGGTCCACCACACCATCCGGCGTCTCAGGAAGGGGAAGCAGTGCATCGTCAACACTGTTTACAGTGGAGATGGCGTGCTGCTGACCTCGACTCGGGACGTCGTGAGTCTGTGGGGAGAATACTTCGAAGACCTCCTCAATTCCGACACGCCTTCCATTGTGGAAGCAGGGCCTGGATACTCTGAGGCGGACTCTCCAATCTCTGGGGTCCAAGTCACTGAGGTAGTTAAAAAACTCCTCGGGGGCAAGGCCCCAGGGGTGGATGAGATCTGCCCAGAGTTTTTAAAGGCCCTGGATGTTGTTGGGCTGTCATGGCTGACACGCCTCTACCACATTGCGTGGACATCGGGGACGGTAGACATCGGCAGACCGGTCGATGTTCGACTCCGCCAAGGCTGCCCTTTGTCACCGATTCTGTTCATAACTTTTATGGACAGAATTTCTAGGCGCAGCCAAGGCATTGAGGGTGTCCGGTTTAAAGCCAGGACCACCTTGGATGCGCCTGGACGAAGGAGCCCGAGCTGGTGTGCGAGGCAGAAAAGCTCCGACTAGACATAGTCGGACCTGCCTCCTCACGCAGTTTGGTTTCCGGTTCAAGCCCTCTCGAGAGGGGTTGGACTCTCTTCCACTCTGGAAGTTGCCCACGGTGAGAGGCGTCAAGCAGGGGTGGGCATACTTATTGTCCCCCTCCCAGCTTGGCACCTGCACATTGGGGTTCACCCAGGTGAACGAGAGGGTAGCCTCCCTCCGCCTTCGGGTGGGGGGACGGGCTCTGACTTATGTTTGTGTCTATGCACCAAACAGCAGCTCAGAGTATCCACCCTTTTTGGAGTCCTTGGAAGAAATGCTGGCGAGCGTTCCTTCTGGGGACTCCGTCGTTCTACTACTGGGTGACTTCAATGCTCACGTGGGCAAGGAAAGTGAGACCTGGAAGGGCGGGATTGGGAGGAACGCCCTCCCCTCCCCCCCTCCCCGAGTCACACTTTACAACAATGTTTTAGCTTAATGCTGACTTACAATTCTAACAAACCTAACTCATGTCATTATTTTTTTAGGGGGCTTCGCAAATTGCATTTGCCTTTATTTCAATGGTGTACTATAAGTTCCAAGTGTGTTCATTTGGAATTTTAAAAATGACGTCAGCCATTATGAAATGAATACATGAAGAAATCAGCAAACAAGTAAGTCATTATTACTCATTTCCAAAGGTCACAATTTACCACAAGTATTTTGGCATCTTCCGGATGTTTTAGTTTTGTCTGAGCTTAAGGCTAACATACAATGCTAACAAACCTAGATGAATTTTGCAGTCATTATAGCTCCAATATTTAAACACAAACGTTGCAGCAACACTTGTTGGCAGAAAATATAACAATACTTGCGGGCATACTATATTATGTACACTAGAAACTGATTGAAGCTTAGTGGCCCAACTCTTTGTATTGTACTGAAGCATGAAATCGTGAAGTACAAAGTGTTTTTCTGTAATTCTTTACATTCTTTTCAATTATGCTATTACTGTAGGTTTTTATGAAGTCAAATACAAACAAAATATACTGGTTTTATTTTGTCATTGTTTCTTTTTAGGGGACTGCGCAAATTGCATTTGCGTTCATTTCAATGATGTACTGTAAGTTCCGTGTGTGTTCATTTGGAGTTCTGGAAATTACGTCAGCCATTATGATATGAATACATGAGGAGAACAGCAAACAAGTAAGTCATTATCACTCACATTTTGTATTATAATGGAGGATTTCATATCCAAACGATTTTACAGTGAAATCATTAGGTTATCAGTAAAGGAAGACCAGATCCAGAGTTAAAAGGTTTGATTCGGACAACAGACAAGATTATTATCTATATAAATATTTTAGTGGGTAGATTTTTGTGACTTGGTCATTTCAAAAGCAGCTCGCCAGCTGAAAAGGTTTGGCCACCCCTTTTCTACATAGTCACATGATGACAAAAAATGTCACAACTTTTTTAGAAAAGCAGAACAACAATAGGCATCGAGGAAAAATTCAATATTTTTCATCTCAACTGCGACTGAGCAGTTTTACAAAATAATGTAATTATGACCCACCATTATTGCGATTGGAGTTTAATGTGCCATTATTCTTTTCAAGATCCTCTTCCTGTGAATTTCTTATTAAAACAGAAGCAATAATTAATCTGTACTACTAAAATAATCTATTATACACAAAGTTATCTTTAATTATTATACTACACAATTTTTTTTCACGGTATCATTGTGGAGGATTTGTTAGCACATCCACTTCACAGTTCAGAGGGTGAGGGTTTAATTCCATCTCCAGCCCTCCTCATGTAGAGTTTGCATCTTCTCCCCATGTCTGTGTGGGTTTCTTTCCGGGCACTTCGGTTTCCTCCCACATCCCAAACACATGCACAGTTGGCCTATTTAGCACTCAAAATTGCCCATAGGTGTGAGTGCGAACGCGGATAGTAGTTCGTCTCTGTGTGCCCAGCAATTGGCTGGTAACCAGTTTAGGGTGTCCCCTGCTTACTGCCCGATCACTGCTGGGATATGATCCAGTACACCTGCAACCCCAGTGGAAACAAGCTGTACAGAAAATGAATGGCTATTCACACCTTCATTGTGTGCTATTTTTGTTTTACTCTCCTTTTTCTTGTTTATGTTTGTAGTTTGTATCATCATGTTTATATTTGGAATAAACCAAACCACTACTTGAGGCCTTATTGAAACACCAAATACTGCCACCTGTTGTTCAAATAAATATTCGACAGGCAGTACCATATAACGTGACCAGGCTCAAATGTACGGAGTATCAATAAATGGCATAATTCTCTATTATGTGTACGAACAGTATCAGCATATGGACCCTCACATAGACACAAAGCGGCAGATACACATTTGTTATTAGATATATTTATCCCAAGAAAAGAAAGTGAAAAATGATGAAAGGGGCAAGGAATAAGCCTAGAGTTCAATGTGTCAGTACACACAACAGCACAAAATTATATGTAGGGGGACACAAAATGCAAACGTACTTGCTTTTCAGACATTCATTTAGCAAAACAGTGACTTCCCATTTAATGTTTTCAGATAGGCTATTAGCAGTGTCACTAAGTTTATTTTGTGATTGTACATATGACACCTGATAACTGTTTGAAGTAAAGTATGTATCTTAAATTGTGTTTGCAGAACAATTGATCTTCTGTTTAACAAGGATCTGAGACTGTGAAAGGGAGTGTGTGGTGGTGATGGTGGGCACTTTGCGCCCCCTGTTGGTGAACAAGTGTACAACGACGCATGACGTGCTGCTAGGACATGAAGCCGAATCATTCATGCACATTTTGGTCCAGTTTTTGAGCTATACATATTTTCATGTTCAATAAAGACGTGAGCATCATGTTGCGTGGTGTCATCATCTTCTATGTGTTTGACGTGTAGGTGTGTTTGATGATATGACTCAAAGATGACAAAAAATGCTTTATCATCCACCAACACATCCCGTTTGATGCACTACGCCATCACTAAACATTTCGACGCAGTCACCAACAATAACATGGATGGAAATGGAACGCGTGCAAAACACCCCCTCCACCCTCGGCTGCATAACGTCTATTTATATTTTATTTATTTTGGTTATTTGCTTATTCATCACTCTTTTCTATTGTTTTTACTCTTTGTGCTATGTGTTGTGTGATGTGTCTAGTCACCTTGGGACAGTGGGAAACCAAATTTCGATCTCTTTGAGTGTCTTAATAAGTGAAGAAAATGACAATAAAGCAGACTTCAACTTTGAAGTAGATTAAGCCAGCGAGTAAAGTCTCGCGATGGATGGACGCCGGTCGGGGCATACAATTCCCTGTATGTTGTACTAAGTTCATTCTGTTTCCTTTTTCAATCACTTTTTGGTTCTTTTATCACAAACAGGGCATTTTAGGTTGCATTACCTGACATGTTTTGGCGTGAACTTCCGCCTTCATCAGAGTGTCACTGCTGTAATTGTGACGCGCCTTTATCAGCTGATCGATGAATGAAGGCGTGACTCACCTGTCAGATTTGACAGATGAGTCACGCCCTCTGCTGTCCCTTCACCTCACCAAAATGCTGCACCAGGGAAAAGGCCAGAGTCATCTGACCGAAGAAAATAAACATCAGCGTTAGATCAGGGAGGCCATTGAGATCCGTAAACGAGGCCCGAGGACCATCAACAGAGACGAGGGAGCCTACATGCTCTCTACCACCTGGAGCAGCATTCACCAGCACTTCTTCCAGGGACTCAAACAAGTGTGGGTACTCTGAGCTGCTGTTTGGTGCATAGACACAATGATCAGTCAGAACCCCTCCCCCCACCCAAAGACGAAGGGAGGCTACCCTCTTGTTCACCGGGATGAGCCCCAATGTGCAGGCGCCCAGCTGGGGGCAATAAGTATACCCACACCTGCTCAACGCCTCTCACCGTGAGCAACTCCAGAGTGGAAGAGAGTTCAGCCCCGCTCAAGAGGGCTTGCACCAGAACTCAAATTTGTGTGGAGGCAAGTCCGACTATATCAGGAAATGCAATGTGTTGAAAACAATTGAACTGCTGAACACGAACACAATTTCATCAAATGTATCTGGTGGTTAGTTTGGAAATGTCACGCCAACAATCAACAGCGTCCATGCGTTGGGTTCCTTTTGAACAAGGCAACTCTTGAGTACATGAACGCAACACGCCTTGGCAATAACATTCGTGGCCTTTAGAGAGCCACAGACACCAATACAAGAAGACACTGAGGCTGAAACAAGATTTATTTCAATAAAGGTAAAAAATGAGAAAACATACATACGCCCACATGTCCAAAAGCATTGGGACAGAACTAGAAATTAATGCTGGCCACACAAAATGTAATAAAAAAAAAAAACACTTATGGCCTATCCTAGATATTTTCACCTAGGGGTGTACTCACTTTTGATGCCAGTGGGTTGTAAACCAATTGCAGTGTTTGTTTTCAGAGGACAACTACAATGTGGTGTAGCAAAATGTTACCGCTTTGATGTTGTCCCGACATTGTGTAATGATAAGGGATGCATTAACGTTTATATAGGCCTACTGTACAAACAGAATTCTACAGCATGAGGGAAAAAAGACAAGCACACATTACTACGACGTCGAAGTTTTATTTTTTTTAAATACATACATTACACAAACGTTAAAAAAATGCTATAAAATGGAATAAAACATCCCAAAAAAGGATACCTGCAGTGACACACAATGTGTCCACAAAATCAATCTGCACAGATTCACAACACTGAAGTCATACAGTGCAAATTCACTAACAGTGACCCTTAGGGTCTTACAGGGCGGTTTCAATAGCCCTTAATCATTCAGTCATCAAAACAGACCAAATATTTAACCTAAAACATACATGCAGAGTTTTAAACAAATACGACAGTCTAGATGTCAACCTATGCAAGACAACCGACGCGTACGCGAAAGGGAAAGTATACAATACTCGGCTAAGTCGATTTATGGTAAATCTTAAACGCAGGCCTTTACAAGTCGACATGTAATATGTACATGTATATAACATGCTGCCATAGTCGTTTTGCGGGCGTGCTGCGGACCTACTTGACGAGAATAATCTACCAGGGTCTCCACATGGGGGCAATGTTGAGCTGTGGAGCTGAGCGCGCTCCACTTGGATACACCGCGCCCTGGGGTTTGTGACCTAGGCTGGACTTCAGGCTAAGAAGCCTCTGCTGGATGTGCGGGAAAGCCGCAGAGCTCTGGCTGCAGCAGTTGTGGCACTGCCTGTTGATGTTAGCCGACATGGACCGCTGGATGAAGTCGGTCACCTGTCGGGTGGCGTCGGGCTCGAGGCTGCTTTTCGGAAGGAGCGCAGAAACGCGCTGGAGGCAAGCTTTGTAGCCCTCTTTGTAACTCTCTGTGGAATCTGAAATACAAGTGATGATGTTGAGCTGTTGACTCAACGAATGAACGTATAAAAAAAGCTGTATTGTACTTCTGACTTATTGTGAGCAGGCTCTTCTTTGAGCAGGCTACTCACTTTTATTTTGGACAGGGGGCATGTCACTGAGGAACCTCACAGTCATCTCCAGGATGTCTGCTTTCTCCAGCTTAGAGTAGCGACTTTTCTGCAGATGTTAAAAAATATATCAGATGTTAAAACAAACGAGCCAAACCCTTACTTTGATCGTTTCACATCTAAAAATATGTTCAATGAACTGAAATTAAAAACAACATACATCTTTGCCGGTAAGAGGAAGAATGAGGTCCTTCAAGTGGTTCAGGCTGTCGTTAATACGAGCACGCCTTCTTTTTTCTACCAATGGTTTCATCGTCTGAAGAGAATGAACAAAGTTTAGTGGCGGTACAATAAATAAACATTTGAGCACATTTAAATGTATGAGGAAAGACAACTCACCTTTCTGAGCTCTAAGGCTTCTTTTCTTTTGGCCACGGTAGACCTCGGGGAAAATGATGCTAGAGCATCACAAGTCATGTTTGGAGACATGTTCTTCGTCCTATGAGTTCTGGAGATGTATCCTCGACAGATACCAGGTGAGAACTGTGTCCAACCGTCAGCGGCTGCGGTTTATATCCGCGTCCACAGCGTCGGTACCCGTGCGTCACGGCTACGCCCCCAAGCCAACACCAAACGTCGTGACTGGCCACGCATTCGATGAAAACAACAGAATAAAAGGCTTCACGTTTATTAGGACATTAGGATAGCCATCTGTCTTCTACTTAAATCCAAGCGTGACAACTGCATTGCGTGTCTGCATTATGATAAGCAAAAAATATATGCATAATCCACATCCAGACGCCACGCGTAAAACTTGTTTGCTCGCACACAAAACCAACCTGAAAACATTTGAAGATGCCATTTTTTCAATAGTTACATATATATGAAATTTATTGCATTACTTTATTTGTCGTAGAAAAAATAACACGGATTGTATAGTTGTGCGTAATTCTACAGAAACCACGGTTGTTGTTTTTTTTTGCGTTTTTACGCGTAGACTCAAGACTGTTCTAAATATGAAACAAAGTCAATCCAATGCCATGAATTAGTTCGTTCTACTCGATTGTTTTGATTTTATTTCAGATTGTATAAAAATGTTAAATACTTGCAGCATTATTGGCTCTTTGTGGTGTTGTTTCAGTGTTCATCATAAAATGCATTTTACTGCGTTTAAACCTAAGGATGTTTGCTCATGTAAAACTACATATTTTTCACGGGGGCGCCCATTTATTAAATAAATACTTAAACAACACACAGCGTAATACAGCTGTCTGAATTGAAGCAGCCTGCGTGGATGCATGGAAATAGGGTCCGCAGGCAACCAGTCTCCTGCTCCAATCCACGCTACATCAAGTAAACCCAAGCCACGCTACTTCCAAATAACATCTGCTCACACATTTTGACAACAATAGTTTTGCATATGAGGTTTATGCAGTTCTAGCCGGGGAGGGGGTGTTGGGGCGAGGTCGCAATACCTGCAGGGTGTTTGTGCGTCCTGCTGCCAACGCTACGCGCAGAATGGCAGGTGCTGGAACCGGGAGGGTCGGGGGCGTCGCTGATTTGATGCACACAAAGAAAACAGCAGAACATTTTGGAAAATAACTCAAAATAAATGACTGCGCGTTTGTTTCATTTCTGCCAAGTAGTGGATAATTCAGTGGACACTGAATTTATTTATTTTATTCCACGCTTATTCGCGCTTTCCCAAATGTGTGTACTTATCAGCGAGTTTCAAGTTAGAATAGTATCGAACAATAACTGAAGATGTATGACAAACCATCAGATGCCGCTGCACTCTGGGGAACCACGCGTGCAGCACGCGCCACGGTAACCAGATGGCGCTCTGCCCCCCTCCCCCCTTCTGATCCCCCTCATTCTCCTTCAGCCTGTATCCATCCAGTCATCCTGCAGCGCAGACATCCCAGCATCGTTAGTCGTACTACTTACGCGCACGCACGCACACACGCACACGATTGTGTGGGTCTATTTTTTTTTTTTTTTTGACGCGCATGACACATGATCCCAAGCACTTTTGGCGTGGCTACCCCATCTGCATATTTATAATGTGCAACTGATTCGAATCGTTACCATCCCCACCCCAGCCCCGATATGGAGGCTTTGTGCCGCATTTTTGTTCTATAGCTTGACACCCATTTTGGCGTCCAGGCAATCAAGGGATGCATGTTTTTGCATATTTGCTCACTTTGCTCAATTTGGTAGAGGGCATGGGAAGTATTTTGTATGGAGACTAGAAAAGAAATGTAGACTAGGAAAGAAAGAAAGAAAGAAAGAAAGAAAGAAAGAAAGAAAGAAAGAAAGAAAGAAAGAAAGAAAGAAAGAAAGAAAGACCTCACAATGAGTGTAATCACCCTCACCTGCCTCTCGCTACCTGTCGTGTATTTAAGTCCTGTCTGCCCCTCACTTCCTGTGGGATTATTTCTTGTCTCACGTCTGTCAGTTCTGTTTTTGTTTGCTAACCCTGTCGGTCAGTCTCATTGGTATATGTTAGGCCATTACGTCATGTTAGTTTGCCGGTTCTGTTCGTTTGTTCCCCTTATCCTCTCTTCCAACTACCTTTTCCCTTCAATAAACCCTGGTCCAAGCTGCATTTGGTCACCCTGCTCCATTCCGATCCGTGACAACATATAAACAAAGTAGATCCAGTCCCCTTCAAAAGTATTGGAACAGCATGGTCAATTCTTATGGTTTTGTTGTTTACTGTGCAAAATACTGTATACTTCAGCTCAAATGATGAACATGAGAAAAAAGTTGAGATTTCCAGCCCTTGTTTTATGGTATTGACATCTGTGTTAAACACACACACACAACACACAACAGAGCACTTTTGTTTTGAAACCAGCCCTTTTTTGACTGAGCAAAAATATCTGACCAGCCTTACTTGCAGTAACACCATCAAGGCTGCGACCAGTTGACTTCACCAGACTGTTGCTTTGTTGATTTGGAATGCATTTACTTCAGCCTTTTAAAAAAATCTTGTTTGTGGCTGGGGCTTTCTGTCTTCAGTCTCTGCTTCACGAGGTGAAATGTATGCTCCATTGAGTTAAAGACAGATGATTGACTTGGTTAACTACCTCACCCCCCATGAAATCATTTGGTTTTACTTGGGAGTGTTTTTCAGGTCATTGTCTTGCATCATTGTCAGGCTGACAAATGACCTGGACGACGACATGTTGACCTGGCTCGCCTCTACGGCGCTGCAAGTCTGAAGACACACGACAGAAGAGGAAGTCGGGCTGATGAAGCTTCTCCTAATTAGTTTGGATACGTTTTTCCGTAAATTGACAGACAAAATGATTCTTTTAGATTTCAGACTTCATGACATGACCTCGATCATGCTTTACAGAAGAATGAGCTTGCGTGTTTTGGATCATGAGCATCCAATCACCCCCTGCCCTGTGGAGGTTGGCAGTGATGTCAACTGAAACATAGCAGCTCTGTTTTGTCTTTCTTTTTCCTGTCAAGACCATAATACCATTTGCTGATTTTGTATTTTACATTGGTATATGTACATTGTTGCAAAAATGTGTACTTTGCGAGGCACACTTGCTGCACGTGCCCCTCACAGTCCCGCTGGGATAGCGAGATTAATGGAAGGGACTGCGTGGGGGGGGGGGGGGGGGGGCAGTTTTGAGGGAGGCACCTCTTTTCCCATTCTATGCTGTCGGTTAGAGTCCCCTTTTGTCTTTTCAAGTAAATTGGGCGTCTGTAACCCATCTGTGCAAGCCGGATAACAGGGAGCCTTTGTCTCTCAAGGTCCCAACACTTCACAGGAATTAAGTCACATGCATGCTGCAGGTTTTGGGATGAAGGAGGGAGTGGGGGAAGCAAGAGTAAAACACCATCTGACTTTTTATTCACAGTGTTTGTTTGAGTTGCTGGTTTTGTGCCAATGCGGTTGTCTTCAAAGCTGCAGCTAGTTATGACAGAATGGGTGAAGCCAAACTAAAGACAAACTCTCAAATTGCTGATATAACCAAAGAAAAAACTCAGTGTGTGACAATCATAGGCTTGTTGGATGGAGTCTTATTATTTTCATGGAACTAGAAAGCAGACATAGGGTGATAATCAAAAACGCATTGTAACAATAGAATAAAAATATCAATCAAATATCAATCAAATAGCAATCACTGCACCAGTGAAAGAACAGATTGCACATTTTTGTTTCAAATATGAAAAATCCACAAGGATTGAAAAGTAAGATAAGATGTGTGCAGTAGGAAGTTGCCAACTGCTAATGTCACGTATGTGGCCGGCGATATCATCCGCAAGGGGAAATCTTGCAGTTTATACTGTAAAAACTCACTTTGCGCACACGCCAACTCTTGGACTCCAGCGAGTCATCTACTTCCACATTGTCAAGCACTGGTGCGCTTCCACCACCCTGATTTTAATAGACTGACCCAGATTGACACCAACTGTTTGATCAAATTCACACACTTCTCCAAAATTTGCTCCCGAACACCACTCAGAATGGTTTAAATGTTGAATGCTGAATAATTTCAGAGGAGCCAAGAGGGCCTACTTTCTCCCCACTGAAACCAGTGGAGGCAAATCCTGGAGTAGTTTGCCAGTCAGTCACAGAACACAGAGTATACTCTAGAGACAACTTGGCGGCCATGGCACAGGGACAGAGCGGATCATCCAGTATGCAGAGGGTCCACCACTGTTTGATTCCAGCTCTGTTCGAGTCATGTGTTGTCGTGTCCTTGGGCAAGACACTTCACCCAGCTTGCCACTCACACTCTTGTACATCTGGATGCAAAGGTTCAGTGATGGGCGGTATGGGCTGTAGTGTCCATGTAAATCTGATGCATTATTTATAGGTCAAAAAAACAAAAAGAAAATATCTCAAAATCCTGATGTGCTAGCCTAGGAAAAGTGAAAAAAAATCACTTAAGAATCAAAAACACATTTAGGAACACAAAAAGTAATCAAGGATACTGCTAGTACAATCATTAACATTTTTATGGTTAAGCTAATATTTAAGAATATCTTTGATTTTTCTTTGTACTTTTTGAAAACTTCCAGCCTGGCCTGTCCATTCATTTTGCAACTGAGTTATTTCTACGTATCTTCTAGTTTAGCTGCTGTAGCTTCGTGCACTGGTAAGCACATCTGCCTCACAATTCAGAGGTTGTGGTTTTGGATTCTGGCTCCAGCCTTCCTATGCAGGATTTGCATGTTCTTCCCATGCCTGTGTGGGTTTCCTCCGGGTACTCCGGTTTCCTCCCACATTCCAAAAACATGCATGGTAGGCTGATTGACCACTCCAAATTGTCCATAAGTGTGATTGTGAGTGTGTGTTTTGTAAATTTAAACACAAGTCGAACCATCAAACCAGCTGTACAGGAAGCCACTTGTGTCTATGCTTGGAGGGAGTAACAGGCGATATATTTATTGGATGTATTTTTTGATAAGTTGTTGGCAATGAGAGAAGAAATATACTGTGCAGGTAAGGAACAAATGACTCATCAGCAAAAGAATTGGAAGACCATTTTGCTAAAAAGCACAGAGAAGTTCCACAAAGGTTTTGAAACAAATTTTATGTAATGAATCATGAGACCAAGATGAAAGGCCAAAGCACGAAGGATGAGAGGATCTGCTCCTGATCCAAATCTCACAGTCTCATCTGTAAAGCAAGCTGCACGTCATGTCATGGCTTGCATGGCTGCTTCTGGAATTGGGTCGATCATCTTTATTGATAATGTAACTCAATATGGGAGCCGCAGAATGAATTCTGAAATATACAAAACCCTTTTGTCTGGCAATTGAATGAAAAAAAATGCATTCGGACTAATTAGGTGTCATCAATGACCCAAAACGAACAGCCAACACAACAAAGGACTTCACCAGGGGGAGAAGCGAAGGTCTTAGCCTAGCCAAGACCTTAACCCAATAGAGCATGCATTTCACCTATGAAGAGGCGATCAAAGAGGAAAACTCCCAAAATGAAGAATTTAAAGTAAAGGCCTTGAAAACTATGACAAATAAAAAAAAACATGCAACAGTGTGGTCAATGATGCATGCATTTGATGCAGGTATTGTGATGATTATTATTAGGCGTTATGCCACTATAAATATGAAATGTTATTCACTTCAACCTTATTTCATTGGGTCTGTTCCAATACATCTGCTCACTTGACAAGCGAATGGCTTCAAACAAAAAGGCTCATCTACATGTAAATGCCATAAAATAAAAAAATTGAATTCTGAGCTTTCGTCTGTCTACAACAAAAACAAAAAAATTGACCTGGATCCAATACATTCAAAGGGGACTGGATCAGAAAACGTTGATGTTGTCTTTTTATTGTTTAAAATCTTTGTCTTTGCACATTTGAATAGTTTTCCCTTATGTTTAAATAAAATATGTTTTGGATTGGTCAGCATGTTTGACCTCATCCAAGTATAATTTGGATTTTCCTAAGAACTGTGATGTTTTATATACACTCAAACTTAATGTAAAACAATTGTACTTAAAATATCATGACAATAATTTGTATTGTTTTTAAGTGGGGTGTGTAACACTCAGATAGAAATGTCACAAAATTGTAGCATTGGAGTTGATGGCAAGTGCAACAGGCTGGAGTGTGTTTTTGGGGCTGCATGTGCACACCCAGCCACGCAATGACCTCAGTGTTCTTCCCACCGAATTGGCGGCAAGCAGTGAGGAGGCGCCTCATGCGGCAACAATAGAGCAGCTGCTCTCAGCATCAATGGGCTTAGGTTGACCTGTGGCTTTATGCATTTGCCGCCTTTTTCCTAAACCCAACATCTTACTCATTCTAAGCTTTTCACGACACCATAAAACACATAGTCAACATAATATTTTGGTATGTACATTTATTGACTTTTTCCAGTGATACATCTCATGAATCATTTTCATGCATGCTCTCAACATATTTATTTAACACATAGTGTTTACCGCCTATTCTTTTGCACAGACTAAAATACTTTGAAGTCCATCGTGCAAACCTCAAACTGAGTAACCCTTGGGGTTTTACAAAAGTGTTGTCGACAACCCGTGCCCTTGAAACCCCAAAGAGGATTGCATTAATAAAACGTACGTAAAACGATACTGCTTCTTTGGGATCTGTGCTCGATTTTACCCAAAATGAACTAATTGCTGGGTTATATTAACTATACAGCACCTCTCAAATTTTCTTCTATTCATTGCGTATGTTAAGTGGAACGTCACGAAATAAATAAGGCATTAAATAAGTGTCCATTAAATCTACCAGGGTCTCCACATGTCCGCGCTGAGAGCAGGCGGAACTTGTTGCTCTGCACGAGGACCCGCAGCCACCGGCTGCGACTGCGGCTGGCTGTCTGCCCTCATGGCACTCAAGCCGGACTTGAGGCTAAGCAGCCTCTGCTGGATGTGGGGGAATGCCCTGGAGGTCTGTGCGCAGCAGTTCATGCAGGACGGGGTGACCGTGGCGGACATGGAGCGCCGCACAAAGTCACTGACGCGCTGACACGCGTCCTGGTTGAGGCTTGTTTGAGGGAGCAGAGCGGACACCCGCTGGAGGCACGCTTTGTAGCCTTCTCTGTAACTTTCTGCGGGATCTGAATCGGAAGCAAATATTGAATATTATTCACTTATTCACGGACATTGGTGACTATTGTTTTTCGGGCTGTATGGTCAGTATCTCACCTTTCGACGTCGGGAGGTCCCTGAGGAAACGGACCGTCATTTCCAGAATGTCCGCTTTCTCCAGCTTTGAGTAGCGCGCATTGTCTTTGCCAACCAGAGGCAGGATGAGACTCTTCAAATGGCTCAGACTGTCATTAATACGAGCACGCCTTCTCTTCTCCAACAGCGGTTTGAGAGTCTGGAAGAAATAATGAACGATAGGGTGTTACTCAAGCGCAACTCTTTAGTCGACTCACCATAGGGGAAAATGCTCTGAAAACACGAACAGTGTTTTTCTTGTCCTTACCTTTCTCAGCTCGTGGGCTTGTTTCCTCTGGGCCACGGTAGATCTGACAGTGAGAGGCTGGCTGGCCTCGGAAGTGATGCTGGGACTCATATTTTGCGGGCACTTGTGCTTGTGAGATGTGTTCGAATTAGGGGCTGAAGTGTGGAGCGGAGCTGTGCCGCCCTCATATTTATGTGCCTTCGGTGCGTCACGGGGGCGGGACACAAGCCACTCAACGCGGTTTGATCCGAGAGGAGGGGGCTGGGGGTTCAAGCCCTTTGGGAAATGAATTGATGACATGCGCTCCTCTCTGGACCATCTGTCCTGGTCGGGTAGCATGCAGCCAAGCGCTGGTATGCAGGGATCATTCGTGGAGTCGCTGCAGGATGGCCTCGTATTGCTGATTTTATTCAATGTTGTTGCACTTTACATCTTCTGATTGAAGATGTGATGAAGACGACTGAACACAAAAAGCAAAATTCCGTGCAACATTTCTCTTATTTGCATTCGCCTTTTGGTGAAAATGAGTGGTCTTTCATAAACTGTTATACTGCAGTTATACTATACGACAGACCAATATACAATACATCTCTCGGGTTCACAACATGAATGTGTGTTAGGCGTTTATATATGTATTTTTTTTAATGCCAAAAACCCACGTAAGGCACATACATTGGATCTTTGTTTCCACTATGGCAAGACTAAATTATTCCTAAAATGCAGTAAGCCACGCCACGCCATCTAACATCTGCTTGTGAACCCCCACAGAAGCTTGTTGCCAATGCCAACAACACAGTTGGTGTTTATCAGTATGGATGCTGCGGTTGGTTGTGCTGGGGGCGGGGGCCAACGTAGTGACGTTATACTAAAGTGATGCCAAGTTACAGTTCCTCACACACAATGCTGTTGGGGGCTGCACGATATGCCCATGTGATTTGCATGGACCTAACGACATGTGACAGGGCAGTAGTGAGAAATAACTAGGCATATGCATTGAATAATTTTTATGTTCAAAAAGGCATCTATATTGAGAAAGTAGAGCCAGATATTGACTGAAGAGTTGCTGGGTAGAAACTGGAACAACGGTGATGAGAATGAACTTGCAGCAACATAAGAAAGTGCACATTTAAGCAACAATTAAGCCATTCCCTGTCCGTGATTGTATTGAATTATTTCATGGTAATGACTATAAGATTCGTGCCAAACGTTTTTTGTGGTAAGAACAAACATTTGGCTAATAGATCATGTGCAAGTATCATTGGGCTAATGTTATGATTGTTATTCAGTTCATGTGCAAAAAAAAAAAAAAGATAGGTTTGTATGCATTCCCACCATGCACCGATGGGCTTGAGCGACCACCTCCGCAAAATAGAGCCCTGAGTTGCCGGTGGGACTCACGCGCTCGGCACGCGCCAAAACCACGCAACAGATGGCAAGCCACAGTTTGAATCGGGCGCCACCGCCAAAACACCGCTCCCTCCACCCCGATTGTGCTCTGGCAATTTTCTCCACCCCCACCCTGGGCTGGCTGGACGTCTCTGCCATTAGCATCCTCCCTCCTTGCGCTCGCTTCATCATCTCGGAGAGAAGACTGCTGAATAGGTTATTGCTTGCATCCATATTATGCTTGCATGCATATAAGGAGGTATTGCAACAAACGCAAGTGCGTATTTGCGTGATTTTACCTGTCAAATTTATGCCGACTTTAGCAATTTAAAAGTTCAATTTACAAGACAAACTATTATTATTGAGTGGAGCTTTCACTGACAATGTCAATAAAATAAATCATCATTCATCTGAAAACAATATATGAAGATGGAAAGATGATGAGTTCCAAGACATGGAAGATTTGTGAAATATCTACTCCAACTATATGTTGCAAGCACAAGGGGAGAAGAGCGCAATTACGTATTATTCATTCGCGCGTAAACCTATGTTGCACGACGATTCAACAGTTCAACTAAAAAGTAAGTGCATTAAGGAAAATATAAAGGAGTACAAGATGGAATACGACTATTTTTCTTAACATTTCACACACAATTAGTATTTGAATCTATGCACCCCGGCAGCATTCAGCTCGCGCGGTGCATAGCTCGGCTGCAAGCTGTCTTGGCCATGAGCTGCACTGGTTTCCACGCGTCCTGTCCCATGGGGCCCCAACTAACTGCCACGTCCAGTCAGCATGGGAACAGGTCCCTTTTGGTGAAGCAACCTTTAAAAAAAAAAAAAAAAAAAAAAAAAAAAAGAGAAAATAGGAGAGGCGCTTCAGTTAGGGGCTTTTTTTTTTGTCCTAGTTTCAGCGTGGGTATCCATCTGTGCAAGCCGAGACCACAGTGATCTTTTGTTGAACGACATGCTGAGAAGTTGAATTATGAAGGGGCTTCCGGAGACTCCTTAAGGAGAGGGGGTTGGTAACTGTATCTTTACACATATACAGTCTTTGTTTTTAACCAAATACACGCTATTCTGTTTGTTTTCCCACATACATTGGCAAAATTATTATTCCGAGGCACCCCCCCCCCAAAAAAAAATCCCCAAAGATTTTTTACACCTTTAAAATAATCTCACGCTCTAAAGTATATTTCCATTGATTGAAAATAATTCTACAATGAAAAGGTCCATTCAGTACAGTATGCAACCTGTGGATTTTTGAGAACATGTAAGTGCTTTGGTGTTATGAGCGGCATGTGACTGACACGAGCCACGGCTCTGCAGACTCCATCTGGATCCCTACATGATGGTGAAGTGAGGCGTGAAACAAAGAATGGATGAGTCTCTGGCATATTCTCATCATGGTTCCACAGAGGCGTCCAAACCTCGAACCCTTAAACATATTTTTGGGGACAGGGTGATGATGACATTCGAAACCAAACACTGTGCCATCGTTAATTCTATCTCGAGTTGAATTTATGATTTAATTCAACCAATGAGAGTGTTTCTCAGCCAGTTACATGACCATATGCACTGACCACAGTTCAGTCGCTAACTCCCAAATCACTTTGACCTGTGCAGACATGTAATTTTGACAAATAATTAGTAAAGGCTGAAAAACACTCTTCTGAAAGAACCTCATCCATTTGCAGTGATAAACTCACAAATATTCAGAGGATTGTACCAAACTCTTGTCATATTTATGAATTAAATATAATAACATCCACACACATCCATGGAAATACACCAAAAATGTTAGACTGCCCCTGTGCTACAATTTAGACTTTTTTTGTTTTTTTTTTACATAGTTTAACATACTTTTTGTCACCAAATTGCGAGAAGCGCAGAGGGGGTATGCATGGGAAGCATTGTGCGAAACCAGACTTGACCCAGCACGAAAATAGAGATGCACTCTTGACGTTGCGCACAATATTTTTTTTATGACCAAATTATCAGGTGCATCAGGGGTGAGGCAGCTTCATGCACCGAAAGACGCATCGCGGTCTATGCAAGGCGAGACTTGCTCCGGCACTAAAATGATGCGCCCGTTTTTATGCTTCTAATGTCTGCAGACTCGGGTCAATCAGTGGAGCTTGGAGTTTGAAGCAAAAATGTACGATTGAAGTTACTGTAAAAACTTCAATATTCAAATATTATTTATTACCCATGAAAAATATTTTCTTACAGATTTTAGCAAGGGTCATTGAAGTTGACTTCACACTGACGTGCGTATACGCATGTCTGGCAGCAACTTGCAGGGAACTATAGTCATTAGCCTTGAAGAATTTCAACTGCAATAAAGAACTAACAAACACAATTTACCACCTCCGCGTTTTGAACAGATTACATCAAATTCTTGGCGTGTTAAGGAAAAAAGGACAATATTGAAAAAAGCATAATGTGCAAATCGCATCTATAAACCAGATCTTAAATTAATAATTCAAAAATCGAAAACGCAATTAAAAAAAAAACATTAGTATTTTTTTATTCTCGTGTGTCGTATGTATGTCGGTTCAATTTCATATGAAAGAGAATTAAAAAACGACATTTTAAGACTTTAAAAAACACATCTTATTGGATTAAATTGAACAAAGGGGCTGCCCAAGCCGAAAACAACGCCACTTGCAACATCTGATTCCCTATTTTGCGTCAGACACGCACGATCTAAATCGAGCCACGTTACGGTCTGCATCATGCGGTAGGTTGACAAAATGCTGCAAAAAATAATGGCTGTTGTGTATTTTAAGGCCTAAATCATTAATATCTCAAATTGTCGTGCTATACAAGTGTTAATGTATAAAACTGTTATTATTCGTACACACACGCGTGCACGCACGCACGCACACACACGCGTGCACGCACGCACGCACACACACACATACATACACGACGAATTATAGTGGATGAAACAAATTGCGTGACCGTCAAAGGCTGGTGATGTGCGCCAGACACAATGAGATGCATCACGGGTGGCGTGGGTTGCGTGATGGCCAAGCAAAAATCATTCACTGTATAGATAGTAGGATCGAGGGAGGGTCCAGACAGGATTTTGAATCTCTCAAAAGATGGCTCGCCAAGCCAAAAGCCAAGCTCCATGACGCAACTAAACATCTGGTGCTGGCGCAAGGCGACGCAAGTAAGCCACTCTTGAACTCTCCAACTTTATGAAAGAAATGTGGCTATGGTTTTTGTGAATGTTTCGGTGCAAAGATGATGATTGTGTATTTTAATGTAATATGTTTTATTTTATTTTTGGTGGTGTGCGCGAATATTGGATTCCCCCTCTGGTGCGGTACTATGAAGCGCATGAGGACAGCACGAGCCATGCAAACAAAAAGCAGCAGATGGTTTACACCTACCTCTATGTTATACGGGGGTCATTAAGCGCTAACCCGGTGGGGCATAAACGAGTGCATGCAGGTAAAAATGAGAATTTCCGAAAAAGGACAAATAAAACAAATCCAACAAGGCCTATAGCTATCTAATAAATTATGCTCCTTTAAAAGCACGACAATGTTCAAATATTATTCATGTATCAATGTTTAGTGACACCTGCACTGCATCCCCGATAGCTATTTGTAATATTTTTGCAGTTGCGCATGATGTGCAGTGCAAACTAAAACACTACTATCTGAAAATTCCTAGTTATCATGTAATAGCAGATTTTGATTTAGATTGTATCCACAACAGAATACATGCAATCAAATGGTTATTCAGGGTGAAACTCAGTCATGATCTGATCTCTAGTCAGTGCTTTCATAAATGTTGACCAAGAGTGCATATTATAGATATATTAGATTTGCGGAAAGCCTCCTGGCTGTTCTTGAGCCGAGCCGTGAGAGGGCGTGGCCTCAATGGTTGTGTACGCCCACGGTGTGGACGCGTCCCTCGTGGGTGAGCCAGGAGAAACTTGTGCAAAAGGGCGCTCAATATGAGTGCAGCCCTCAGCGTGTGATGACTGCCGGGGATGGACGCTCTATCCACAGAGCATGCACGCTGGTAAGTTGTTTTTGGTTTGGTTATGTTTTTTTCTTTTGGGACACGTTTTTCTTATTTGCCAGAGATATGTAAATAAGCAGTATAGATTTATTTCAGACTATATGTTGCAGAAATATTGCATTAATTGCACTGATTTTAGAGCGAGTAAATTGACCTTGTTGATATATTTGATTTGATTTGGTTTATTTCGGCAAGTACAACACTTAGAACTTCATCACACATTTTGTTTTACATGAATTGTCGAAAAGGGAAGTGGGTTGAAGCAATTCATGCTTATTTAGTCCCGTCCCGATTATAACCATGCACTCTTGACGAATTTCAGCTCGACTGACGCGTAACGTCACTTAATTGATGTTTGTATTTGGTGACCGTGACACACACCTAATCCATTAGAAGAAATGCACAATAAACTATATAGAAAATGAATGGACAGATTGAAATGAATCAACGGGCTGGCATCTCATAGCATGCGCATGGAAATGTTGTGAAGACCTTGCGCGTGTGTCGTCAGACAACGTGGATGTGGGTGTGGGTGCTTAATGAGTGCGCTTGACTGTGAGAAAGTCTAACCCTGGCAATTCTCACTCCAGATCATGGTTGACCGGCTTGCTGGTGGGGGGTGACACGTCACGCCTGCGTGGTGAGTTCAAGAGGCCCCTTCAAAATTGAAGATTGTTGCAAAAGTGCCTAACGATAGTTTGATTATTTTATTTATTTTATAATTTTATGCAGCAAATTAACCTACTCTGAAAAGGGCGAGTGATATGATTGCAAATAACTAAATGACCCATATCCTCTTATGTATCAACTTTGTTCTATTTTATAGCACCATTCACTTCATGATGAATACATATGTATATTTAATATATCTACCTTTAAAAACAACTTTACTTTTAGATAGCTATGGTGGCGAAATAGGCAGCATTTCGACAAAAGGAATGAGAGGAATGATTTTTTTTTCTTTTGTGTGTCATTGTGTCCATTCTTTTATACTTGAAATAAAGATGATGTTGTGTGGTCTCGTTTTTTTGGTTACAGTAAGCTTACTGTAAACAGACAATGATAACTTAATATCCACTTTATTGGATCGGACTATACAGTCGAGTTGCTTTGTATAACTCATGACATGAATTAAACGGCAGACAGGATGTCTTTTGTGTCTGGACTCATCGTGCACGCGCCCAGGTGGACGCACGTAAGGGCAACAATAGAGCAGAGCGGAGCACGCGCCAAGCAGATGCACGCTATACAGCACTGTCACAAATTATTAATTCCGGCTGCCACAATACCGAGATTTTAATTTGAAACTATTGCTGAGAGATTAGCGAACAACTACGAGTGGAACTCAAACAGTCCAATCTACCAGCTCAACCGAATTGAGGGCATCTGTTCACTGTTCAAAGTGGTTCGTGCCCCAGGCATGGCAGAAGTAGAGTGAACTTGAGCCAGAATGGTGGTTTGAATGTTCCCGCTTGTAAGCGGCAGATGTGAGCGCACAAAGGAAAATTGGGGTGGAGGGGTGGGAGCATACGCGCCTCGAATAATTGAGTGCAATTTGAATAACTGTCGCGAGCCTGACGCGTGCAAGGCATACCCCAGCGTTCCCAGGCTGAGGAGGAAAACCGTTGGCTTTCCTAACAAGCTTTGTTTGCTGCCTGCAAAGATGGGTAGGGGGCATATCAACTTGATTCAACCACATTCTCTTGGCTCTCTGTTCTATAATATAATACAATATAATATAATATAATATAATATAAAATAATGTGATATAATATAATATAATGTGATATGATATGATATGATATGATATGATGTGATATAATATAATATAATATAATATAATATAACACAATATAATATAATATAACACAATATAACACAATATAACACAATATAACAACATAATATAACACAATTTTATTTAATAAATGCACCCTAAAATTACAATGCACTAATGATAAAACAGACCAATATGGCATTATTATAGTTCTACATTTTTACAACAACAATTTCACAGTAAAACAAGAAATATGTCAGTAAGATTTGCGGTGTTTAAACAGGCCACACTTTACATTATTCATAACTTGTGCTGGTGAATCCCACCAGGGAATCCTTATTGTCTATTTTCTTGTACAATTAATCGAGGCTCTCGTGGGAATGAAAGACCCTTCACTCCCCCCCTGGTGCAAGGTGTAAATGACAGTTGGGCCTGTGTGACAGATGGTGTGGAGAGGCACGCGCCGGGCACGAGTCTAACACGATTAACCCCCCAACCCACCGAGAACAACGCACCCCGACCCCACAACCCGACCCCATCATGTATGACAGCATAAAGAGGAAGAGGTGAAATGATGCGTCACATTTATTGTGCAAACAAAATCCGCCTAGATTAAAGTTTGATAATTATTGCACAGAAAATAATAGCCTTTTACTTTAGATAAAGTATATATAAAAAATATATACTCTATGCGGACCCACAGTCTAAATCCTTAATTAAGAAAATTAATTTGCCAATATTAACGTTGTGTTAGTTGCAGCAGCTATGGAACATACATAAATACTTCGCCATGTACTACTGATAGTTTTAAATATATAGGAAATAAATAAGTAAATAATCACTCAATGCCCCACAAGTGATTTTAACTTCGTCTACTTGGTAGAATGCAATCCAGTTCAATTCTAGTCGCGAACATTAAGCTTTCATGCTGCCACCGTTTGGCGGCGCAAATAATTACAATGGCTCATAAACTTGGGCAGGTGGCCGTGCTTCATACGCACTCAGGCAAAGTCAAACAAAACAGGCCAGTATTAGATTTGTAAATAAATGCACTATTATGAGTGGTACGCAAAAGAAATCTAAAAACTAATTAGCTATTTATTCCAAATGAATATATTATGGTATGTATTTTGAAATGTATCCAGTTGATCATATGATGAATGTTAATTTACCTCATTGAACATATACCAAAGGATCTCTCTATATATATATATTCATAAAAGAAGGGTGGCCTAATGTCCAGACTGGAATCTGATTGAAAGGCTGTCAGATAACGGGAATTTGATTGAAAAGCTGTCATTTTAAGAGTTGATTGAAACGACAAGCCACAAAACGCGTAATAATGTTGCGTGACCTTTTTGTTCTTCCTTCGAAATGGTCAAACGAATTGACATGGTTTGTGGGCCGATAGCATTGCGCAATAAACGATGTAACCAAAACGCTCTCACACACTCTTCAGCGCGGTATAAAGTTCGTACTGGCCCTTTAACTGGTGAGCCGATTTTCAGAAAGCAACCACCTATAACAGGCTCAGCGATCCTCCCACTGATGGATTATTTACCGGGCGCTCAGTCCGGTGTCGCCATCTGTCAGAAGAGGAAAAATACACTCTGGAAGCACATGATACGACTTAGTAGTTGTTGGAAAGCAAAGTGGCTGAAGGAGTCAATGATATTCAAATAGGTCGTGTGCGCAACAGGTGCGCGCCCATCCTGCAGGAAGACGCACGCGAGACAGCAGGTCAGTTTCGAATTTGAAACTACCAAATGGACTGACTTTTGGATGATCCATAGATAAATTGAGTGATCAATGCGATGAACGTTTTCCAAACGCCGCGGTTATTCTCGCGGTGAAGTAGTCGGCCTCAAGTGTAAGGAAGAGATCAGGAGGGGGGGCGGCGGTCGTCGTGCAGCTTGGAGCAGCCATGGTCATCGAAACCGAGCGGACGCTGCTGGCCGCAAGGCAGGGGGACGTGCAAACTCTCAAAGCGCAGTTCACATCGAAATTGCTCACCAGAGACGTGAAGGATGCACTGGGGGCCTCGCCAGTCCACCACGCAGCCCGGGCGGGCAAACTGGCTTGCCTGCGCTTCCTGGTGGAGGAGGCTGGGCTGCCGGCCCACTCTCTGGCCAACAACGGGGCAAGTCCCGCGCACGATGCCGCAGCCACCGGCAACCTGGCGTGCTTACAGTGGCTGTTGACCCAGGGTGGATGTCGGCCAGAGGTGAGTAGGTTGGCTGTGCTGGAGTCACGAAAGGCTCCTTTCTCTGTATTCTTCACACTAGTTGAGTAAAAACACATCTCATATCAACTTTCAATGGAAAATTTGTTGTTGGTTACAGTTACCTTCTGCCACATTTAGAATGGTGTTGGAAACTTGAAGGAATGACCTCATACCACCCCTACACTATGGGGTGTCAACAAGTAGACTGCCTATAATCTAATTAATTTATTTTCAATTAAACCCACAAAACTTCAGTCTTGATTATGCCTTTCCCGTGGCTTTATTTTTAAAGCATTGAAAACCTCTATAGCTACACGTTTCTCGTAGATTTAGGTGAAATAACAAATAGAAAATTCATGATATGAATCATTCAGCAGCATACGAGTGTAGTTTGAGATTTAATTCTTGCAGGATAATAATTCATGAGAATATATTTGATAAAGCCGATGGAAGACATCCAAGTGTCTTGTTTGTCATTTACTAATCATTTGAGTTGGATTCATAACATGTTTATATAAAAAGTGTTGTCTTCATCACAAGAAGCCATGTGGCAAAGCACCACTTGTACAACATATTGAATTTGAACTGCTTTCGGATTCATAGTGTGCGTGTGTGGAGAAAGAGCAAAACATTTGCAGTCTAGAATTATCTTTAGGCAATGACAACTTTTCTTAATATCTCTGACCTTTCAAGTTAATTGTATATATTCTCATTATTCAAGTTGGACTGACTGCAATAATCATCACACTTTTGGCTGGCTGCTATGTTGAGTATATGCTATTGCTATGCTTTGGTTCCAGGATAAAGACAGTTCTGGCGCTACCATTCTCCACCTGGCCTCTCGCTTCAGTCATCACGAGATCACAGAGTGGCTGCTGAAGAGTGGGCAGGTGGAGCCCGGGGCTGCCACCGACATGGGTGCCCTACCTGTTCACTACGCTGCTGCCAAGGGAGACCTGCCCTCGCTCCGACTCTTACTGGGGCACAGCCCAAAGTAAGAACAATAAGATGGTTTTATCTCTGCAGGGGTTCTTGTTAGTCTTTTCAAAACAGGGGATGTTGATACAATTCTTTTTTTGGACAGTTTCTTCTCCTGCCTCACGCATCTTTTCTTCCAAAAGGGATTTAAGGCTTTAAATTATACCCCCAAAAAATTATTAAAAATTTTTTAATGCATGTATCCCAAAATCAAAAAAAAATTCATGCTACTCATTGTGGACTATTTATGAATGAAATATGATTGCATTTGAGCTCAGAATATGTCTGCCTCTGCTTTGATATAGTCCACCAAAATAGTTTTACACCACCTGCTCCACAAGGTAGACCTGCTTTTATTTGCTCTAATGTCTAGTCTACTTTACTTGTAGTGACGGGCAGAACAATGACATGCTCCTCCATTATATGGCAGGAAGTATAATAAACCTGTGTGTCCACCTGCCGCCATTCATACAACAGAATGAGTCATGGCTTCCTGTGAGTACATCATTTTGGTGTTCAGTTAAACAGGCCTTGATTTTATACTGGATAAGTAAATTTGGACAAGATCAGTATTATTTCAGTCATCATACCTTTGGTCATGTTTTTATTTGGTGTGGGGAGATTTTTCAGTTTAATTTCGATGGGCTAAAAATCAGATTTGGGCTGGCTGGCTGAACGCAGCTTTACTTTCTGGACCTAGATTTGCCTAGGCACTGTTTGATTGCCCTTTTGTGAATTTCAAAATTGACATTGAAAAATAATGTGCTGCACGCATTAGTCAGCATGTTGACTTTATTTTGGTAAAGAAAAACAACAAACGTAACTTGTTTAGTAGTAAACGCTTCATTGCACATTTGCTCGAGGAGAACGCTACTAAACATGTTGTCTTGACTGTGCTGTACTTAGTAAACAAGTCAGGGCTGTTACAAAAACACCCGAGTGAATAAGCTTTGGGGCTCACGCTGGCAAATGTACTTTATAGTCTGGCACTGATCAAGCGCAAGATTTCAGTTTTGCAATCTTAAATCCAGTTAATGGGTGAAACACGCTCTTAGAGGTTTAAAATCACTGCAACTTCCACGTGCTACCTATGCAAGTTATCCAGAATAATTTCATATTTACTCTTCATAGGAGAAGTGAGGCTACTGATGTTGGTTGAGAGGGCCAGGCTGCACACTCTCTGTTGTATTTCATCTCCAAAAGTGTTTGATGGGGTTGATGTTTAGGTTCTACATTAAGCAATACTGTCAAACAGTCTCTGCAAGTCTGCCCGGACTAATACCTTGGTTTGTTTAGCTGTATCTAACATATATTGTTGTGTCGGCATTGTTGTGCGATTGCCACTTGACCGTCCTTAATCAGTGCAGAGTCAGACCCGATCATGGTTTACAGAGATAACGCTGGACTGAATGACTGCCATGGACACTGCTAACACATTAGGGCGGCTGGGTTGTCCTTTCTATCAAACAAACTTGGCACACGGAATTCCAAACAACAAAACAGCATAAATCACACACTCACTTATCCCAATAAGTGGCCGGGTCATCTGCGGTTCTGCAGGGTCCGAGTCGTGACCCAGACCCGCTCGCCGCTCTCAGTCAGCTTACTTTAAAACATTAGAGGCATCTGGTTTTGGCAAGAGAGTGGAGATTTGGCGAGTAGGGACAAAGCCTCTGTGTTTGCATTCTCGATACAAAGACGGAACAAATAATACAGAGACGACTATTGATGCATTGGCAATTAATTGTGACCCTCAGTTGTTTAGTCTGGAAGCTAAAGCGTTCTAAATGTCAGTGACTTCCAAGAAGCTAGAATCAGGAGGTAATGACATATTTCATCACATGCCAAAACGCCAGTCAGACTCAATCAATAAAGGGAACACGGCAATAATATGTACTTAATTTGAGCATAATTGACCTCTCTGGGATTGTGTATCAGTGACAATCTGCGAATCAACAGAAATGGGAATGTGACAACTCAGCATACTTTGAACTTCAGCTTTGTATGTTTTACATGCTATAAATGTCGCCATTGCACTGTTTTCTAATGGCACAGCTCGGTAGGTGCATGTTGAAAATTTAATGAGGCCCAGGGACACAGAGCTCCCTGATAGCCAGGGCCCCATTCACTCTTCTCCTCCACCCCCCCCCTTGCTGTTTGTCACCATCTCCACAGCGACACACAGTAGCGCCAACCTGCGATAAGCTAATGAGGGAAACAAATACGTTTGAATAGCCAAAAGCTCCACTGGTCACTAGCATTGTTTGCAATGGAACTTTGCAACAGGGAGATAAGCATTCTTGCTTCGCGATTTATTACAAGTGCCAAATTTGTATCCATGAGTTTTAAGAGGCAATTGGACGGCTCGGGTTTGTTCTCGTTGAGAGATTGCAAGGAAAACATGACCCCTGTGTTACATCATCAGTTAAGTACTTGGCATTGTAATGACAGAAAAACAAATCGCTGTGTACATCTAATAGCCCATATCACACATTACATCATTTTATCATTAAATATTTCATTATTTTTTATTTTATGGTGGTAGAGTTTGACATTTAGTTTCTTCAGAATATAGTCAGATGCTGATCAGCCTGCCTTATAGTTTTAACACGATACCAACCGCCAAACATGTCATTATTCACACTTTAAGTATAACATTATCAAAGTAGGTCCATCTAAAGTGAAGAAGTAAAAAACAAAACACTGTCTTCATCCCAGGAACCACAGAAACATACTTCTGCAGTCTGCCAAAATATTTCAAGTTTTCATTTTCTTTAATGTTCGAATGTACTTCTGCTAAGAGTTTAATTCATTTCACAATGGAGCGGGAAGGTAGCCATCCAGCTCTATTTGAACATTTCCCTCAAAGACTAAGCCAACATATTGGGTCTGCCTAAAACACAAATAATCGTAAGCAGCCTTGCGCTTTACATTTAGACAGTACATGCGCTTATCAACATGTAGCGTACATGTAGGCTCTAAAGCCAGCGCTGCATTGGCCTTGAGCTGCATCTTATCAAGTGAAAGCTCAGCTGGGTCAGGTTTGTCTCGACGGGAGAGGAGCTCCACCTCCCCTTTTTTTTTCACCTTGTCTGTGGCTAGTCATCACATACTCGGGCCACCTTCACCAGTGGTAAGCCTTCATTAAGCACAAAGCCAGTCTGGTAATCCTCTTAGGAGATGCCGTGTTCATTTGTCAGTGTCCAGATAAAGCACAACTTTATAGGATTTAGTGGGGAAGTGGCTGGTCACTTCCCGACCTCCCTGTGTGGGACAAGGATAAATAAAAGTACATGGTTAAGGATGCTTGGCTAGGGGCTTTGGAGAAAACGAGGGGCTGGGGGGGCAAAGCTCACTGATAGCTACTTTCAAATAAACTGGAGCTGTTGCCAGATAATCCTGATGTAAAAAGCCGAATGAAATTTTTGTTTGTTCGACTTTAGTTGACAATGACCCAAGTAAGCATCTTGTTTGTTTAAGCACTCCCACACTGTTTTCAGAAGCTTTGTCTAAATGTTTTGCATTGTCATTTGAATACCAAACTCTTCACCGACGCTTGGTAGGCCTTAAGATGATTGCTGACATAAGATACAGCATACGTAACAAACAGCTGTCCGTCTGTCTGGAGGGAAAATGACATTCAAACACTGAGCGTTGAATGCACATTTGTTGGTGAATGAGCTGGGCGTTGTCTCAAATCAAACAAGTCCTTGATCGGTTTGTGTTTGCAACAATCCTTTGTTATATGATATTGTTTTATATTGTGCTGCGATTATCATGTCATTCATTGTTCAAACCATTGACACTATAATAATTATACCATACATTTCCTGTGTTTCTGTGAATGAAAAAAGCTGTACCATATAACATCTGCTATTTTTGCAATCTGACCTGCCCAAATCTTAATTTAGCCTTCTTCTCTCCACCCACTACAGTTTCACCAACTCCCAAACTAAGAATGGTGCCACACCGCTCTATCTGGCCTGCCAGGAGGGCCATTTGGAGGTCATCCAGTACCTGGTCAAGGACTGCGGAGCTGATCCACTCATCAGAGCCAACGACGGGATGACACCCTTGCATGCCGCGTCCCAAATGGGCCACAACACCGTCATTGTTTGGCTGGTATGCATGGAGGGAATAATCTTGTCAACAAATCGAGATAGTGTGTTAATATATCCTTTGGTCAATATCTCAATGTCACGAACTGATCTACTAGAAAATCTATTGAAGGTCGCTTCCTTAAGCAACTCTGAAATGGTTGATAATTGAAAATCAGACTACAAGTGTTTCTTCAGATGAGTTTCACGGAGATCAGTCTGATGGATAAGGATGGCGACGGGGCCACAGCTATGCACTTTGCAGCCAGTCGCGGTCACACAAAGGTTCTCAGCTGGTTGCTCCTGCACGGAGGCGAGATCGTCACCGACAATTGGGGAGGGACACCGCTGCATGATGCGGCAGAGAACGGTGAACTGGAGGTGAGTACTCCTCATGCAATTATACAGTTTAGGAATAAATGCCTTGTTCCTTCCTTTGCAAGTATTTTGACTTGGGTTGGAAACAGGCAAATGTCTGGACTGATAATTCACACTAACTCGGTCACTTTGGTTTTCCCTTTTTTTTGTTTTTTAATGAAACCTACTTTGACTCCTCAAGCTCGGTTTTTGTACCCGATGCAAGTCTAGACCAAAGCGCGGTCTAAATGTGCGCATGCGCGGAGTTTAAAAACACTGAATGAATTCACTCTTTCTAATATCAAATCTTGCAAGATTTGTGCCTAGTCTCAGGTCATGTCAAGCATTTTGACATTTTGTGTGGCTTGTGTTGTCCCTCTACAGTGTTGTCAGATTCTGGTGGTCAATGGGGTGGATCTGGCCATCAGGGACCAGGATGGCTTCACAGGGGCTGACCTGGCTGAATACAACGGACACTTCCAGTGTGCCAAGTATTTGCACACCGTCGAGAACATGGTGAGCAATGACGTCAACTTCAGACTTCCTTTTCAAGGACTTTGGGGTAATGACCAATCACGTCTCAAACCCAGAAAACAAGTGAGATGTGATTGGTCGCTACGTGATCGCTCTGATGTCATTTCCAAATGTCCCGGCCTGGTGATGAGAGGAAAAACGTGTGGTTGAGTCATATTCTACCAACACAATATTATTCCTAATGCTGTATTTAGATTAGTAGAACATATTATTGTAATAGGAGTTTATTGTGGATTGGGGCTGACTATTATTTACGTTCAGAACATGAATACATCAATAGCCCAACACATGCATAAAAGATAAATGAATAAAACTGTCTTTCAATTTCAGCATGATACAGGGAGTATTCAATGATCACAACGCAATATTCAATAACTGTTGTTAGGTCCTGACATGCCATGAAAATAACACAGGACCTAGTATTTCCAACCTTAAGCCTGCCTTCCCTTGTGTGTGTGTATATTGTCAGCATTAATTGGGCCAATGGGAGCTCCGCAAAGGTACATTCAATGAGTACATTTTGTTCGATCAACAGCTCAAATTTCCATGTCGTTTAAAACCACTATAGGAATCGTCAAATGTGCTTTGAGGCTCGCAGGTGCCACAAGCTATTAGAATAGGAATCCTCCCAAACAGTCTAAGTCTGATACAATGCGTCCACCAGGGCCAAAATGTAGCATTACAAAACACGTGTCAGCACAGTATTAATGCTTGAGCACAGTAACCCCCAAGTGGCCAGTAGAACGATAATTCTTTTGCAATCAGGTGGAAACCATTCACCTTCTTGTACTTGTTGCAAATAGGCCCAAGGGAAAGAGAGCCAAGAGTACGTGTGATGTGGAAAAAGCAGAGCAGCCGAACTAGAGACTCTCTGATCAGCTATTTCGTTTGTGCCAAGTAATTAAATCCACACTGTGGTTAGTGTATATTTTTAGAAAATGAAAGGAAATTGAATAGTGTACTTCAAAGCAAGTGGATCGATTTAGAAAATGTATTTAAACAATGATACATTTTGAGATTTTACCACTCCATCACTAGAATGGATATGAAAAAATGTTGTTGTTTTTTTATCACGACCCGAGTCACCTGCAGTCATAAAGCCTCTGAACCAAGAGGCCTATGAGTCGAATAATTGTTTGCCTAGCATCAATACAGAAAAATAATGTTTGACCTCCACCAACAGAGTGTGGAGCACCGGGTTTTGTCTCGGGACCCCTCGCTTGACCTCGCGTACAAGGAGCCTGAAAACAAGCAGCAGGATTCGGGCCTCTCGTCCCCAAACACCACCAGCCAAGCGGCCCACTTTGACATTAGCTCACCAGCCAGCTCCTTGTCTAACTACGGCTCGGCCAACTCCAGCCAATCCAGCACCGGGGAGAAGAGGAGCAGCTTAACATTGTCTCGAGGCACACCGCTGAACACGGCCACGCACACAGGTCAACTTTTATGCTATTACAAATGATAATCTTCTTACATTTCATCTCCACCTGCTTTCAAAGGTCACTTAAGGTGAATTGCGCTTCATTCAAATGCACGCACCATTCAGTAATGACAGCATAATATGACATCCAATGTTTTCTGCACTGGTCTCAATAGTGGACTGTTATGTATCTGTATTCAAATTGAAGTGAAGTCTTAGTTATTTTAATTGAAAGATTCCCTTGCTACTGGTGCTGCTCTCTAGTGGCCAAACAGTAAACTGAGACTTCAAGTAAGTTCAGCAAGGTCATTTTCGGAGTGTCTAAAATTTCATGGAACAATTTTCTTTTCTCTTTTTCGAAATTATCAAGTTCTGGTTCTTTAAATGAAACATTGAATAGGTTTAATATATGGCAACAGTGTACATGGGCATGAAATTAAATGCTCTGTTTCTTTGTTTCAGCAGCATCAGAGACAGCCATATCCGACATGCAAGCATACATGGACATGCTAAACCCAGATATCGACCCAGACAGGCCCAAGAATAGTCAGGACTCTGTTTCAACGCTACCGCCACCACCCACATTTGCACCCCCGCCTCCCCCACATTCTCCTCCGCCTCCCCCGCCGCCCCCGGGCTATCCGGCACCGAAGCCCCCTCAGGAGGCCTCATCGGTGGAGTTTCTGAAGGTGAAAAGCAACCTGCGCCACGTGGAGGGCAGCAACAACAACAAGAAGAAGGAGGTAAAAACAATCTTGCAAATTGAAAACCAAAAGTAACGACAAGTAAGAGGGACTCTTAAAGGAAGTGAAGATAGAATTCCTTTTCTGAGGAGACTTTCTACAAAATGTTGTCAATATCTGTACCATTTATTGCACAGGTGTGCCTTACGCTGACCACACTCCAAGACAATCTTGTGTGACAATCATTTGCCTCACACAGTACAATACATCCGCGTGTGCCCAAAATAAAGGGCCACTCTAAAATGTCCGCGTTTACTGTATTAGGAAGGTTCGATGGCAATGCATTTGCCACTAGCTGCCATTTCCCCTTGTGCCTCATCAGTTGAGCGATTGCGCTTGTGTAACCGTGGTCACAAAGACGTTATTGTGTTCGAATGGCTCACAAGGCTAATGAAGACGCTCATTACTGAGCCAAGCCTCGGGTTTGATGCGCTGTGATGACTATGAACTCAATTCATGTAATGAATCTGGCAACAGATCACTCAACAGTGTGTTGAAAGAGACAAACAGGTAAAATCAGCATCAATACTGCAACGCTAATGCTTGATGAGTGAATTATCACTCTGGGCTCATTATATCATTAAAGAAACAACCTATTAGTGAGAATCTCGTTCACCTAATGAGTTATTTATCTATTTGGTACTTGTGACCAGTATAAAGCCTGATGAACAAGGTTGCTTCTTCCATATGAATGATGTAGGTCTTTATTTTAATTTTTTATTTTTTTGACAAGGAAGCCACTCATACAAGGCTAACCCAAAGTGATGCCAGTTAAAGGTCCTGATGATTAAGACTGTCTCAAGGGTGAGCTGTGTCAGTCATGTGGGAGGGAGGAATTTAATTAGTCCCGCTCCTTCTCCTCTTTTTACCCAGAAGACCGAGTCCTCATTAAGAATTTAACCTAAGCCACTCCTTGGGACCGCGTGTGCACACCCGCCCGCACACACACACACACACACACACACACACACGCACACGCACACGCACACATGCACACACACACTCACAAACACGCGTGCACGATGTGAGCGTGCACGGCATCGTTACAAAAAATATTTACTCTTGGTGCTATAGTAACAGCGAAGGCTTAACTCATCCAGGGAATCAGATGAACTTGCAGTTGAAAAGAGCTTCTATCACCTGATTTGCATTGACTCAAATCAAATGTTTTTGTGGGAATCAGGTAGACAAATGACAGTTTTGCCTGTGATACTTTGGCATTCTTTGGATCTTTATTACACCTGTTCAAGAGTCGATGGACTTTGAGATACTATGTGATAATTGCTACGGGGAGGGAGGCACCGGGTTTTTTGTCCTTTACATAACTGGGCAAGTAGGCCAATGGTTGTAGAGGGTAGGCCACTGGTGACATCATCACTTACCGCAAGGCCGGCCCACGAGGTTATTGATGAGGCCTTTGCGTAAAGTGAGAGGGGCAGGTAGAGTGACGGGTGGAGCGCTGAGCAGAGAGAAGAGGTGAGTGACACTCTGGATCTGGTGACAGCTACTCTCTGTTCTCCGCCGGGCTTTGTGGCCGAGGCTCTGTTGAGACCACAGCAAAAGTCCGGGAGACGCTAAACGTCAAGGTAAGGTGTTAAAGAGACGACAGGAACGATGTTGCGTAATAAGTTAAAGGTTTTATTATACCCGCTGGTGTATTTAAGTAGCAAGATTCCGATTTGTAGCTGATAGTATTTGTCAGTCTGTTTAAATGGTGCTTATTGGCTTTCCACTGGTTGTTGTTGTTGTTGTTCTTCTTTTAGAATAAAGATCCCTGCTTATCCAGCACTTTCTCACATATTTGGATTGACAACACAAGTAAATTTGTTTTACAAAACAGGCACTGGGTAAACTCAATCAAGCACAATACCGCATGCAAAGGCTGTCGACATGTTTCTATGTCTTGAGATGTGAACTAGTGGGGTTGGGTTAGGTTGCGTTGGTGGCGGTGAGGTTACTCAAAAGCTTTGCTATTGTTGCCCCATCTGCCTGGAGGTTGCTAATCAAACCAATCCATCTGTATACACTGCTCACGTTACCGTCCCACCTCCCAGTCGGCAAAAGTTACCCGGCTCATCAGTGTTCTGAATGAGATACTGCAAAAAGAGAGAGAGGTCAGGAGTCAGCTGTCCTTTTACTTTAAAACTGGACGCCTGCGAGATGTATGGGTGTCTACTCGAGAATATGACTCATGAGTAGAGAGAATGGAATTCTGAAAATACGGGGTAGCAATGGACATGCATTGCCACGAGAGGCCCATGCTGGTTGAGTTCCATATTATAATCCTCTGCTAATTCATGTTGAATATTCTTATCGAGACTTCAATGTGTGATCTTTATGAATCCAGGAGATACTGTAGGTGAAAGTGAAAGTCCTCGCTACTATGCGCCTCTTACGTCAAGCTGTATATAAAAAAACTGTATACTCTCATGCTGCTGATGTTGTGCGGTTCTTATTTGAAACACATGCCAACGGTGCACTGCAGCTGAATACGAGCCTTGTTTGGTTATTAAAATAAAGCCGCTTTGTCGACTGGAGTGCTAATCTGGAAAGAAAAGCCATTTGCCACCGTGTTGCACAAAACATTTCATCCGAACTAATATTAGGCAAAATATTTACTGCCGAAGTAAATTGGCCGTGGCTGTATTTATGCCAAATGCATTTTCAAGTTAGCTTTACAGTCATAGAAGTTACCTAAATTCTTTTTTGGGTTTGTTTGCTTTAGCATCTGACGGTGGGAGAACACCAAGACAAACTGCGGCGTGCAGACTCCAACAGAAAGTCGAGGGGCTTCAATAAGCAGCCAAGCACTGGGGACTACTACAAAACCCTGGGGAGTGACAGCGCCGAGCTCCGTGGGAGCAAAGACATGGCACCAAAGGAGGAGGTAACCGTCACACCCTTAAGCACGTGGCTGCACGCTAGACGGTAAAGGTAATTAAGACATGCACTCGTCTAGACTAAAGTTAGGGCAAATCTTTTTAAAGAGGATGGCAACGAAAATGGCAGTGGGATTTAGCTCAATGGTGAATTGTTGGCATTAGGTTACCGTGGCGATATTTACCTGTGTATTATGCTACTCGGCTGGTTACATAATCCATGATGCAAACTGCCCCCTCATTTCCATTGAGCCTCCACCTTGCTGGGTAAACTATCAAACAAGCGATAATGGAGCTCATTTGGAGAGCCGACCAAATTTGATTTATTTAAGCATTCCCATAAAAGAATGATTTAAATCGCTTGGAATGAAAAGATTAAAACCAATACAGTACAGAACAATCCCATCTATAATTGAGTTGATTTGTTGCCACATACCTCTACAGACAACGAGGTCTGTCAAACACAATCATCTGTCTCTGGAGATGTATTACTATAATCTCATGGGAATCAGGAGTGGGGGCACTTGCCTGATATGGGAAATAATCCCCATTGAGCCAATTACAGCCTCAGAGGGGCCCCTCCCGGTCTCTCGAGCAGATGGGTCGGCTAATCAGCGGCACGTGCCGCCGGGCCTCATCTGGACACTAACCTCCCCCAAACTCCCTGGGGGGGCATGGAGAGTAAAGGGGCCTCCGATGATAGGCACGCGTGCGAAGAATAAAAGGGGTGGGGCTGATTCTTTGTCACGGTCCATTAACTCGCTTCCAGCAGGGTTCAGAGTGTGTCAGGCGCGTGCAATGGTGGGCGTGGGGATCTAGGACTATCACTTACAGCAGCAGATGGCTCGTGCCCAACTGTTTAGCCTTGCTGTTTCCCCTGGAGAGTGGGCCATATTAGCTCTGTTATTGTGTCGGAGTCTATGAGTTGATTAAATGGAGCAGAGGGGGGGCGACCTCTAACAGGGATGCGGTTACATCTGTCACAAGCAACAGTCTGCGCAAGAAATGAAGAGATCCCTCATCCGAGCGGGTGTTTGACCAGGCATTCCAGGTTGGAAGATTGATTTTGATACAACTTGGTAAGAATTGTTAAGAATTTGCCTTGTGGTCACTTAAACAGGCCCAGAATTCACACTAAGAAAATTTGGGAGTGAATTGAGGAGAAATGATCATGATTTCAGTATTCATATTCATAGAGAAATATTTGTGTGGTGGTGTGCCGTGAGAATTTTGAAATGTAAGATGGGTGCTTTGTCCCAGCTAAGGTTGGGAAACAGATTTATATTGCATGATTTGTTTTTTGGTCATCTGTGTAAAAAGGATAACATCGTAAAAATGATCTCTGTTCACGCTAACCTGTAAAATCAACTGATTGACAGATCACGTCAAAAATAGTCCAATTTGTACCCCACAAGTTTTAGAGTTTAGGTTGTTTGACCATAAATTTATTGACCCATCAGTGTTGTCTGAATAATAGCTGAAATTTAAATTCCTTTGCATAAATTTAAATAACCTTGTCTACAAATTAGTCGGTCAAGTAAAAAGTATGGGAAATAATCCCCATTGAGCCAAGGAGTTTTCAAAGAAAGATAACGATTGTTCCATTTTGTTATCCCTTCCTTTCAAATAATCAGAAAAACAAGATAGCATCATTCTCACAGCCGTAGTATAGGTTACAATCTTTTTAGGTCACAATGTTCTCTTGCGTGCACAGAGAATATGTGATATCACTAATGATGGGTTCACACTTGTATGCCCAGGGCTCTGTTTTATTGGAGGAGCCTGGCGATGGCTCCACCCAAGCATCTGAAAATGGCACTGCGGAGGAAACAGCCCCAGCACCACCACCACCACCCCCTCCTCCACCACTTCCCCCTCCTCCTCCAAGCAACCCGACGCCAACACCCCCGACACCTCCTCCGTTGCCACCGGACACACCGACAACCCAGAATCACTCTGCCAACATCTCCAACAAACAGCGACGTGCATCTTCCTCGTCAGGAAGTGAGTTTTCCTTGACCTCAAATGCCCTTTTGCAATTGAAAACAGGTTGAACATATATTTACAAACATTTTCAAATATTGGAATCCATTATTTTGGTGTATCAAATTCACTTATGTTTGGTCCCATTTCTTAAGACAAACATATTTAAGGCAAGGAATCTCTCAAGGTAGAGATGTTTTGCACCTAACACTGCAGCCCTGAATAATTGATCTCGAATTCACGATGCAGGGCTACCATTACCTTCTGAGCTGGTTTAGTGTTCAGCCATTTCTTAAAGTGCGTCCGTGTGTTAGATGCTGCTGACTGACTGTGTACTGCAACAGTTGCCAGGAAGTTTTTTTCGAAGAACACCACTCTGTTTAGGTTGAAAATAGTGTCCAAACAAACAAACAACCGGTTGTGCCAACATTTGAAAATAAAACAATATTCATTTATTCTGTAATACTGTAAGACAAATTTTGTCATTTGAATTTTTCAATTTGATTTTGTAAAAATCAAGCATCAGTGTGCCACTATTCAAAACTCCAATAGCAACTTTTACTCATAAAAGTAATTATCTTCACGAATTAATCTCATTCTTTGACCCAAATAATTAACTTATATCTAAAATTATATTCCTCATTTGTACTGCACATCACTTTTGATGACATGAAAAAATGTATACTTGGTTACAAAGAATGCTGTCCAAAACACTCCAATACTTTTGATGTGATCAAAAAACCTCCGATCATTTTCTTGAACATTTTATCTTCTTGCTCTCTGTTTTTTTCACACTTGCATCGTACCATCTTTGTCTGCTTACTATATTTGTCTATTTTCATCTCTGCTTTTGCCTGCCATGGTCTTTCCTCACTGCTGCTCTTTCAAGGCGGGGGTCTCTCTGCTCCACAGGCAGAGGGAGGGGCACTAAGACAAATGAAGAGTAAGTAGAGTCCACAAAACAACTTTATACATTGTGTTTCCCAATAAG
This sequence comes from Syngnathus leptorhynchus, assembly GCF_054491065.1. Taxonomy (NCBI): domain Eukaryota; kingdom Metazoa; phylum Chordata; class Actinopteri; order Syngnathiformes; family Syngnathidae; genus Syngnathus; species Syngnathus leptorhynchus. Next base: position 14,589,044 of record NC_141195.1, read on the forward strand.
TCCATTCCCTGATAGGAAACAGCAAGATGCCCTCTGATTGGGGAAAAAAATAACAGTTTATGAATGTGATACCCTCAGATAGCAAAAAAATACGTTTCCTGGTGGATTCTCTATACAAAAAAAAAAATTTTTTTAAAGAATGGATGGATGCAATCTACTGTCATTTCTGGTTTGTGAGACACCAAGGCAATAAAACAGACACTAAGCTGTAAACCAATAATTCCGGACTTTAATACCTTTTAAAAAAAAAGTCGTTCTACTCAGTTGTTTTGTTTTTGGCTAATTGCAGGAAAGCGATAAAACATTAGAAGCCACATTTGACATTGCTATGGAAATGTTTGAATCTTGAGTCTCTTTCCTTACTTTTTTCACCCTCTTACCATCATTTTGACTCAAATTGATATTGGTTTATCTGTCCAAGAAGTCTTTGGAGCATGTAATGGGTATTTTCACGACAAAGTCCAAGTTGGTTCTACTGTTGTCGTTGAATGTTATTCGTAGCGGGTTTAAAGCCTTTACTTCCATGATGGTGCCATTTCTTGTCTGAATCTACAAACAATTTTTTACTTCAGTTTCTCTTGTGAAAGTCTTTCACTTTCAATGGGTTTTCTTTGTTTGGAGGCAAAGAAATTGAATATTCTGCTTTTCACTTACTAAAGAAGAAAAAACTGTTGTTTGTAGTGTACTGGAGTCAGTGCATAATTTTAAAAGTGGAGAAATGCCAAAGGGGATGTTAGAATGCCAACCTGTGTCAATTTCAGACCATCTGAATCGGCGTTCCCCACATGTGTCAAGTGTACCTTACCCAGAGCTGTTTTGCTGTGTAGTGAGGAAAGCAAACAAGCATGTGGCAAATGACAAACATGAAGAAATTGTGTATCAACTTGGCTGTGGTGATTTTGACGAATAAGCTGAGTATGTATGTGTGCGTGCGAGTGTACGTGTGTGTGATAATTCCTTGCCAGCTTGCCAATGGCTCGCTGTCACTTCCAGTTAGCGGTGATTCCTTTAGATTTTCCCCCGACCGTGTTGATGGGGCTTTAACAGGGTGCTGCTTTCTCCTCCCAGAGGGAGAGTGCAACAGAGTGAGGGAGTGTGAGGAGGGGTTGCCGGGTGCTAGGGCTTTGGCGGCCAGTTGCGGTGACCTCGACAGGGAACTGGTGGACGTGAAGACTATTTTATTTTCATCCAGCAATTAGACATGACTGAGGATATTCAACTTATTTGAGGTTATTCTCTAAAGAAGGTGAGGTGTGAATTGGCTAGACTGTGTTTTGGCAAATAGTGAAATGCTAAACGGTGTATGAAGTTTCATTTGGTGAAAGTTATAAAGGAAACCTAAAGCTCCTCTCGTACTTGAGTTGTATTGTTTTTATTAATGTGATTGTTTTGACGTGAGACTCAGCTGCTGGGGTTTGATTTGAATATGGTTACTCATTTAATAATATGCATTTATTATATTTCTAAAATTTACTGTGCCTATAAAATAGACCAAGTGTGACATTTTCTGACATCTATTGTAAAGTAAGTCATTTTAGTCCCTAATAGAATTAAAAGGGTTTCTTTGTAAATGGAATTAGGGGTCAGAGCTTAAGTATGTGTCGAAGGTTGCTGCATTGTTCATTGTAAGCAGATTAGGGGCTGTGGAAGCTGAATACGTACATTTTATAACAATCCATTCTTAAACTGAAAGTTCAGCAGGTCCAATTTAGCATCAGGTGAGCCCGTTTTATGTTTGCTTTCATGAAATTGGACCTCTTCTGCCTGAATTGCAGAAAAATGTCTGGTAAGGTGACACTTTTATGTAATTTGGAGTCTTTTGAAGAGGCCAGATGTCTCTCTGAAACAGTTGTGTAATATCTTTTAAGAACGGATTATGGATCATAATAAAGAGTGTCCAAGCCAATGATCCACCGGTCTGAATATGTTCCATGCCAACAGTAACACTTACCTGATTGGATGAAATATCAAGCATGCCAAAAATCACTTTGTCGCTCCCTCTATTCCATCTTGATTCCTTAATGATTCTGCATCATTTTTCTATTTTTAGGCACAAAATCTTTCAACATGATGTCCCCCACTGGTGATAACTCAGAATTGCTGGCAGAAATCAAAGCCGGAAAGAGCCTGAAGCCTACGCCTCACAGTAAAGGCTACACCACTGTCTTTTCCAACAGTGGGCCAACAGGCAACAACGTAAGCGTCCGCGATTGCGTGACATTTTGTCTCATGCCTTGGATTTTGGGAATTACAAAGTATGCATTTGTTAGAATCACATCCAACCTGTTAAAAGTCCATTTGTGATTTTGCATTTGTCTAGGGAAACACTGTCTCTCCACCAGAGACTCGCCCTTGTAGCCCGCCATCCAAGACGTCATCCCCACTTACGTCCAATACGTCGGTCACCTCCCCACCCACAACGCCGAGTCCCACTCCCAGTCCACCTAGCACGGGAACCTTCAGGAACATGTCTGCATCAGCCAGCTTGGAGCAAATACACTCCCATTCCGTAACCAATGGAAGCAGCGTCGCTGGCACGGCAGCAGCACAATCGGGGAGAAAGTCAAGCCTTGCAGACGTGGAGGCTCTCGTACCCACGCACGACGAGCAGGGAAAAGCCATCCCCGAATGGAAGAGGCAGGTGATGGTACGAAAGCTTCAGGTCAAAGTGCAAGAGGAGGAGGAGCACAAACGCAAGGTAGGCACGGCAGCTGCCCTTCTTGTCACATTCGAGCCATCCCATTTGTGTTGTAAAGAATTTGAAAGCAGAACATTTAACAGCCTGGTTTTGCTTGACAATAATGAACACAACAAATGGAATGTAGCTTGATTTAGAAGTGGGTTTTTTGTGACCATGATTTTTGTGTTTATGCATGACTAGTCAATTGCAGAGCTGAATAAAAAATGTAACCTTATATCATTATTCTCCAAAACTAATGGATGTATTTAAATTGGCAAATAGTCATTCTTAATTATCTGCGTGTTGAGAAATGTGCCAGATAAAAGAAATAGCTTTTGTGATTAAATTGGACTAATCTGTCATTTGTTACTATTAAAAACCTCTTAATCAAAGATAAAGATTATATTCATGAGGACTACTTAAGTCCAAAGGTAAGATTTCAGTATGCATCTCAATTTCTGACCCGCAGATCAATGCACAAGTATTTTTCTAAATATATAGAAACGCGCATTGTAAACGAGCCAACATTAGCCATAGCCGCTACATTAGTAGCATGACTTGGAGTATTATTGGAGTGTTACTGCAATGTGAAAAATTATGTCAATTAAAATAAAACAGAGGATCTAAACTTATTTATCAAGTAGAAATGTTGCCTATTCTGCATTGCTTCTGAATCCTTAGCTGCCTTGGTCACAAACATAAAATTCATAAGAATTCTGTATTTAGACTTATCGGGGTGCATTATTGTAAAGAACATCTTTGAGATTGTCACAATTTCTGTCAGAGGCTTACTGTTGGGTAATGCGAACAATAAAAGTAATTGTAGTGGATTGGAAATTTCCCGCCAAAATGAAAATGAATCTACAAAATGTGTTTAAAACTGCTCTCCAAGTTTGAATGCTCCTAATGGGCGGCATTTCTTAAGGATAACCCTGCATGTTTTGCATGTTTGGAGTCTTTGGAGTGACGTGAAGACTTGACTCCATTGCCCATCACAGCATCAAAACACTTGATGAATGAATTTCACAGAGTGAGCCATTGTTGGATGATGGAGTGATTTGTGGTTTCAAGTTGATACATGCAGATTCAGTGGTGTGATGTCAAGCCCATTCACACTACAGTTCAAACAACAGTCTTCAACAAAACATACACAAAAAAACTGAAGGTGCAATTGAATCATACGATTTGTGCAGATAAATATATTTTGTTCATATTATTGTTTGCATCAGAGTGATGTGGTGCACAACGCTTAACCACAACTGATTCCAAATATGTCAGCTCTATCACACGACCAACCGAGCCGTGCTTTTTGAATATGTTTAGGTGTCACTGTTGCACGAATTATGGGCGTCAGCGGTGATCATTCTAATGCAACTGGCCTAATGCAACTTAACAATTGATTCAAAACATAAAATAACTGACAACTTTAAGTTTTTTTTTTCCATATAAATCCTGATTTGATAGTTAAATAAAGAACTTGACTAAATTCAAAAGAGCAGATAGGCAAATAGATGTACATACCTTACATAATCGTTTATATTATGTACATACCTTACATAATCATCTATATTGGGTAAATGCCAAGGCTGAATCAAAAGGAAAAAAATGGGGCAACATCTCTTATTTTTACCTTTAAATGATGCCTGAAGAGAGGCAGTGCCATTGCACCACTAAATCCATGTAAATCCAGTGTGTCCTAAAGGATGTGCAATGAAGCGTGTGTTTCAACAAGGAACTTGGTGCTGAAGAGTCCATCCCCTCCTCTCCACTTTCTTGTCTCTTGGTCTTCTCTGACCTCTGATTTAGTTTGCGGCGAGTGGGCACTACCATCCTCAGGAATGGCACTACTCCCACATCCACAATGCTATTTTGGGACCTTTTGGGGAACTGATGACCGAGGGTGATCTCACCTGCATTGAGAAGCAAATTGAGAACCTGCAGGTGATGCACAAGGTCTCCGAAGTTGAGAAGGAACTGGAAGAGCTCGAGCAGGAGCTGCATCAGCTTCTACCCGTTTCTGCAGCGCTCACTCAAGGACATTTTTCAGTCAATCCAAAGCAGGTGCATGGCCAAGCTGAAGATCTTCCAGCCTGGTGCAGCAAAATTTCTACCTTGCTCAAGAGCATGGCCATTCTTCTTGCCACACTGGGAGGCAAAGAGATTGACATTCTGGAACTGTTAAGCCCCGGATATTCTCCAAAAGGGACAAAGAATGTGGCAGCAATTCAGCCTGATTCAGCGACGGGATTTATTGGGCGCTCTCAGTCGTTCTCGACAAAGGAAGATGTGGAGAAGGAGATGAAGCAGTTTGGCGTATCAGTGAAGAACCTCAAGGCAAATTATGAAATCCAGTCACAACCTGCGAGTAGCAAAGAAACACGGGTGTATAAACGCCAGAGCTCACTCCCAGTTGTAAGCAAGTCGAAAAATAGTCCAGAGAGTATTTGTCAGGATGACCCATGTTCTTCTGTTGGCTCGCCTCAGTCCCACACCAACGGTTCTCTGCCTTTACAGGAGGAGCCGATCTTGAAACTTGTTGAAGAGCCAGTCATCAGGGCATCTCATGCTCCTCAAACCTATGCAACCACGGAGATGATAGCTCCAACTAAGATTGAGGAGTTTAACCAGGGTCTTTCTGCAGACTCCTTTTTAAACAATCACCAACTAACAAGAAGTTTGGAGGTGCAGACAGATCTGAGCTATGTTCAGGAATGCATTGAAACAAGGAAAGAGAGGATTGTCTTCCTGTTCCTAGAACACTGGCGCAAATACACCATCTCTGAAGCTGGCAGAAGAGGAAATCATCTGGATGTGAGCTGGGAGAACTTCAGTCAGGCTAACACGGAGGACGGGAGCGTTGGACAGATTCACAGAGAAGACGATAAGCTCCTCCTTTTCATGAAGTCCAAGCAAGTGGTGGGGAAACTGATCGGCCACTGGAGGACCATCATGAGCCAAGTGCCCAGCCGTCAAATTCGCAGGCTGAGTCGAGCCCAGATGATCTACTGGCCCGAACACTTCTTGCCACACATCAACGGCTCACCTGTGAGCTACGAAAGCCTGACGCTTGATCTTTTCATGCTCGGATACTTCCAGCTGCTGGAAATGAACATGTCGCGCGACGAGCGCAAATTCCGCCACCTCTTGTGCTATGAGATGTTCGATCGTCTCGGTAGGCATCAGTGGGAAGTTATCAAGCAGTTTCACAAGGAGGTGATGGGGGAAATTGAGAGAGGAACGAGAGACTGGCTGGATGGTTTTGAGGACATCAAGTCGAAGTACTTTGGGGACTCTGATGATGAGGGAGGTGTAATGACGGCCTCTCTGCATTCAATGTCTCCTGAGGTGGCCTTCATTCCAGTAGAAGAGCCCCTTCCGCACCCACCCTGTCATCCGCCACCCCCTCCGCCTCCAAATACACATCCTCCCTCGCCATCTCAAATCAATTTGCCTTTGGTCTGCCCCACTGCAGCCCTGGATGCTGTATTGGATGCCAGCCAGTGTGGGGAACAGAACTCACTGCCTGACTCGGTCAATAATTCACAGACGGATTTAAAAAACAGTGAGCATGTGTCACTAAATGAGCCGAATGCTCAGCAGGATGAGATAAGGAGCGTGACGAACATGCAAAATACTGACGCAACAAAAAAAGCCGAGACACTTCCGTGCACCGCAGAAAGCAAAGAAGCGGTTCCAGAAGTTTCTGTTAAAACCCCCACAGAAGCAGTTGATCAAACTCGAGGAAAAGATGATTCCATTAACGTCATCTATGAACTCAAGGAGTTTAGCAATGAGGAGATCATTCGGTACATTGATCGAAGCTTTGCGTTCTGGAAGGAAAAGGAAGCTGAGCTTTTTGACATCTAAACATGTCTTGACTATAACTTCTCATTACAGCAGACAGGAAAGGAATAACTTGCAACCTCAGTAAAATGAGCATGCATTTCCCAGCAAAGAAAGGGAAATAATTGGTTGATTCCTTTATTCACCTACATGGGAAAGAAAGAAATCATTTTCTCTGATAATGAAAAAAACATTTAATTAATATGCAGTGAGTTTCTAAAGACTCTCACATCTCTTATGGCTAAAAGGAAATGTAATTTGTTTTGTTTTTTCAAAAACAGGTTTTATTTGATGTGCTAGACCTCTGAATCAATTTTAGGTATGGAATATACAACAACACTGCTTAATGGACGAAAGATCTGAATTGGCATTGGAAATATATTTGTCACTGCAGCATGTGATCTATTCTGCATTTTCACAATATTTTTGTATCATTTGTGTGTTTAGAGATTTGCCTGATTTAAATGTGTGTTAGTATTTTGCTGTATAAATAAAGTTGTTTTTCATTTTTTGTGAATACGTACAGTAATCTCATGAGGTCTTTGGTTAAACAGAAAACTTTCTAATGGCCAAGGTCATTTTTTTTCCCCAATTTTTCTTCTCCCCCCCAAAAAACCTGAACCAAATAATGAATATATTTAAGAATTTCATTCATAAATGGAGAATCACTTAATCTGTTCAGTTTAGACTTTTAAGGTTTGAGTTTAGCAGAAGTGGCCAGCATTGAGAAAAGGTAACATTTGGTCATAAACATATAAAGACATAAGCCATTGTTTTATGAAGGTGACAATATTGTAAACAGAAGCTGAACCAATACCAAGAGACAAGATGTTATCTTGGTTGTGAGACAATGAACTGTGAAGTGGCGTACTTTTGTTGTTACGTCCTCCCGCATTGAGATTACCTTCCAATAACCCGCTTAGCAACTCCCGCTGTCGAGCTATCTTTGACTTAAGGAGGTTACGGCGACTCTTTATCAATTGCAAAAGAATGCATTAACAAATATCATTGTAATGATGGATTCAAGAGTTATTGAAGATGATGAGATGCATTTGCGATTAGTTCATCTTTGATTAGGGAATGTTTGATGGTTAACATTTCAAAATATCCCAAAATTAAGCAAATATGTTAGTTACGTGTACTTTGTACATATGGTTGGGTTTTGCTTCAATGTTTTAATTTTAAAATTCTATTGTGGTCACATCCCACTTTTTTTGTAGCTGTTAAATCATTGCCTTGCCCAAGTGATTTTAAGGGACTTCAAACACAACATCACAATTAGCTTTCATAATGTACGAATTTGGGACTGCAGGCAACTTCAGCTGACTCACAGAAGAACAGTAAGTAGTCTTGTTGCATTGATGACAAAATGTTCAGTGCAAACGTTTGATCACATTCACTGCAAATTCACCAAGTCATTTATGATTTGCTTTGCTGTTTTTTTTTTTTTTTACATCCTTTAATTCCCAGGGGAATAATGAAACATTCATGATATAGATCATCTTCCCTAGATTCCTTTGCCAAGACAAGTGAAACACTTAAACAAGAGAAATGCATTGAGGGTAATGTATCTTGTCAGGTCAAAAAAAAAAAAGAAAAAGAGAATCGAAGATGGCTGCCCTCTTTGCCGTCCCTCCTCACATTACAGGCTAAAAAGAGACAATAGGCTCCGGTTACTCGTCGGCGCTGTCAGAGAAAACGTCATGTGTTGACTCAGAGAAACAGGAGCGGAATACTTAATAATGCGCCCTGTTTGGTGCATGTGCACGGCACAATGCTTTGAGAGTCTTCCATTAAGGCTTTTTAGACTGGGAGAATGTGGGTGAATACAGGTTTGGACAGCTGCGGTGTCTGAACACAAGTTACTATTCTGCTGGTCTGATCTTCCTGCACTAATACCACTCGCGACGCAACAATGTATTTATTTATTGACAACTTAATTCATTTTTCATTCAAATTTATTATCAAATAATTGACATCCAGGAGAACTTGTTTGACTTGGAATTTCAACCTCCCAAAGATTCTCAAGTTTTTGTAGTCCTCGATAAATGCAGACAGATTATCTTTGTGTCAAAATAAGACAATTGCAAAACATCATTGACTTTGGTTTGACAATTATCAATAATTGTAGTTATTTTCTCACGTTACAGACCAAACTAGTAACTGAATCATAATTGATTTGTTTGCATTTTTAAATGTGCTTTTGTTTAATGAAGGGATGAAAATTAGAATTCTTTTCATGTTTAAAAAAGAAAAAACAGTTTAAAGATATAAATAATATGTTAATATAATGTGCAAAAAAGTTCAAATATAATGTGCATGAACACCAATTACCATAGTGGATATTTCTAGAAACTTTCTAGAGGATGTATGCATATTTATAAGTTGCATTGGAAAAAAAAAAATCATTGATTAATTGAGCTTTTCTCTTGCCCGTAAACAATCAAGTTCATACAGTCAAATGCCCATCTCCAGCAAGAGAACTCAATTGGGTTTCTACTCCTTGTCCTCGCAAAAAAGGGAACATTGATTGAATGGGGCCAAACGACAGAGAGCATGCGTGCAGGGGGACGATACATTCTCACACATTATTTGCCATTCTGCTGATTTTGGCAGGCGAATGAGGAAGCTGCGCGACTGGCCTCCATGCCCGCCTGGAGGAGAGACATGATGAAGAAGAAAATGGACGAAGAGAGGTGACTAACATAGCTCTGTTAGGGAACTATGAAGTTTTATCTAATCTTTATGATAAAAAATACTATTATCATTTGGAGTTTTGTTTAAAACCATTGAAATTATTCTCTAACAATTGATGACTTGAAAATTATGCTCCTGCATTTGCATAATAATTTTGAATGTGGTGACTTTCCTCAGTGCTAAACAAATTATAACAATTTGGAATTTAATGTTTATGTGACCTGATTAGGAAATTGCAATATATCCATGTATTATTTGGTACCCTGCAAAATTCTTTTTGATGTTTACTCCTTTTCCTCTTGTGCTTATGTCCTCCTGATGTGACAGGGAACAAAAAAGGTAAGAAAAATAACTGCTTTCTTATATGTATACATACACACGATCTTTAAAATTGTGCTTTTTGTGACAACTCGCTATATATAGATTGCCTACAACTGTAGGCCCGGGTCATACCAAAGACTTAAAATGGGACCCATTGCCTCCCTGCTTGGCACTCAGCATTAAGGGGTTGGAATTGGGGGGATAGATGACCAAATGATTCCCGAGCGCGGCACCGCTGCTGCTCACTGCTCCCCTCTCCCCCAGGGGATGGATCAAAATCCCATGGGGATGGGTTAAATGCAGAGGACAAATTTAACCACACCCAGATGTGTGTGTCAATGATCATTGGGACTTTAAATAAATGGTATTAAATTGGCACAATTAGGAATGCTCTATCGAATATCTGTGATGCATCCATTTAAAATGTGTATATAACTATATAGTGAATCAATTGACTAACTGCCGTGACAGTTTAGTCTGCTCGGTGGTGCCATTTCCATTTTTATATCCCTTACACGGTGAGAATGTGTGAGGAAAAGTAGAAGCCACACTTGTGCTCATTAGAACGGAAAAAAATAACAACTTTATGCTTTGAAATATTTATCATAGTATCCATTAGCTCAGATAATACTTTTCCTTTTAGCAGCATGCGTATATTAAAACCCAAAAGTATAAATATTAGACAGCTATAATAGACCACGAGTACAACCTGCAACCCCTCCGCGTATATATTGCTGTGGCCTTTGTTGTCTAAAAGAAATATTTACAAGAAACAGTATGTGTTTTTAAAACAAATTCAAACTTTGCCTTCCTGAATGCATTTAGGAAAGCAGAGGAGGAGGCCAAACAGGCCAAGGAGGTAGAGCAGAAGACCGAGCAGGAGCGACTAAGGATCCTGGGTTACGACGAATCGAAGCTTGCCCCTTGGCAACGACAGATCATCCTCAAGAAAGGGGACATAGCCAAACAGTGACCTGGCCTTCCCGCTTTCTCTTCCGCTCACGGGGCCCTTCCTATCATCAACTCAGCCCCAATTTCCAAGGCCTTCCTTCACTGATTGCTTTTCTCTCAACCCTGATGCTTTTCCGTGCCCTCTGCGGGAGCAGCTCAACACCACTCCCGACGATGTCCCGTCTTTTGTCTCTCATCGTCCAGACACGGAACTGATGCAGGCGAGGCCCGTGGTTCACCCTGGTCCTCGTTAAAAGTCTCATGGACACAAACTTTAAGCAGTAGTATAGCTTTGGCATGCAAAGTTTGCCCTCACGCAAGACCTTTTCTTTAAACTGCATGTGTCCTTAATTCAGACCTGTTTGCTTTACCTCTAATTCACTTAGATGTTCTCATACAAATGGCGAGTGACAAAAAAAAAAAAAAGGTTAGCAATGTTGCCATGGGAAGGAGTTAAGAGATGTCTGCTTTGTACAGTCCACGCACTCACCGTCATGTAACACCATTGACATACTAATCAATGAATCTATGGTATGAAGACATTTTTGTATGATGGTCATAGAAGCGCCATAGTTGTCATTCTTTCACATTTTGTGGATGTGTACATTTCAGCTAAATTAAATGCATGTTAAAATTGTTCTAAATCAGCACTGGAAAAATTAAAGGCTACGTTGATCATAATTCATTTTCTTATTGGTTACTATTGTGATCATGAATGTTGTGCATTGTTGCGTAATTTACTTAAGCAGGATGTAATGTAGTAAATATACTTAACCTAGGTCCCAGTTATCCAGTTACACTAACAAATAAACACAAATTATATTACTTAAACACTGCAGGTTATTTGGATAAAGTCTAGTTCATTTTTACAACAGGCAGTTTGAGTACTGCACAAGTATATTTATCACTCGCCGAATGATGATTATTATCACCCTCATCTTGTGAAATGTAATGTTTTCTTCTGCAGCAAGAAAATATCTTAAAGGTAATAATCGAACTCTGCTGAATATTTAGTATAGAGTGAACGACAAAGTAAATAGAAGCAAAGCTTGTAGTTGTCATTAATATGCAGGTGTATAAATATAGTACGTTATGTAAATTAATTTTTAAACGCTCTCGGAAAAGCTATATGGTATAAATGTTTACAGTAGAGAGAGTAATCATTTAATGAAGCTTGCAGTGCACACCTTATGTTATCATCATTTGGAAATAATTACAGACTCATCCGCTGCCATATGATGTTGAAATTTGAAATGATGTATTCGCCATTTGATTTTTCTATGCATATAAACCCTGTACATAGTCACCTTCTCTGATCATGATACTGTCAGTGTTTGCATATTGGATCTCAGCCTTGATTGGATGGAATGCTGTCTAATACCAGAAAGCATGATTATGTTTTCAGTCTGTTTAAAACAAAGGAAATAAATCGCAATTGCAAAAAAAAAAAAAAAAAAAAAGGTCGCACTGTGCTTTTATTGACTGAAAGGGCAGGAGTTGGGTAATTAGTTTCGTTGAGCAGAATTTAAAAGGTCAAAAAGAAATGGGTAACCTCTCAGTGATGTGGGTTAGGGTTAGGGTTAGGGTTAGGGTTAGGGTTAGGGTTAGGGTTAGGGTTAGGGTTAGGGTCAGGGTTAGGGTCAGGGTTGCGTGCTTACTATACCCCCTAAACAAAAAGAAAGGAATGTTTTCACAGCCTAGAGAGAGGGGGAGGGGTTGAGGTCATCTCTAAGTAGAAATCAATTTGCAATGATGTTAGTGCGTTCTTATTGTGCTGTAGGGTAAACAAATGGCCACTAGAAGGCGCTCACGGCCTGTTGGAAGTTGCGAAATCAATAAACCAACAAACCTGGGGAAGAATAACATCTTAAACAGAATAAAACACTGCATAATAGTTGCAAAATGATTTAATCTCCACATATACATATATAAACTACTTTAAATTTAGGAAAGATTAAAATGGGCTTCCAAAAGAAGTATAAATATTCTGCAGCCCTTCTGCACTTTATGTCATTGGCAGACGCTCACCTGTGCCGATGACGTCACCACGATCCCTAAAGCAGGAAGTGGCAGTATAAGCACAGATTTGTGACACAAATGCGTCGACCCAGCAGCGGACGCAGTTGAGGTTTCTCGCGCTCTTGATTTTTTTTTGATCGTCGGGACTTTTGCAAGTTCACCTCGCTCAGGTAAGATCGCTGTGTCATCTTGCAGCCTCGCATGCTTTGTTGCGTGTCATCTGGCCATAGAAAACTAGGGGAATGTGAGGCAGACATTTTTTTCCTCCCACTCAAATGCGTCTCTACTACAACTGTGTGGAAGGAAACTCATTCAAATCACCGTATTCAATATGTCAACACTTGTATGTTTTGCATATGGAATGAACTGATTCAAATGTTTGAATAGTTTTGCATGGATATGTAATAAGTAAGCGTTGTTTGTCGACGTTATTCGTAGAGCGTGCCTTTAACTTTTCAGCGCTGGAAATAAGTAGTACAGTAAATATCAGACGAAATAATAATAAAAATACTCACTCCTAAATAGCCCTTTTAGTATTTTTTTTAATTATACTGAACTTTTTTTTTCTTTTGACATTAACGTATCTTAAATGTAATATTTCCAGTAGTTAAATTGATTAGACTTCAATTGAAACGAAATACATGCGTAATGTAATGTCAAACGTTTCATTTTTGGAGTCTCACTCTATATAATGACTTGGACAAATATTTTTTATCTTTGTATTGTCTAGGCTTTTCTGACATCAATGTTCTCAAATAGAATCGTGTTTATACTGTAATACTATGATACCGCAAAATTAATTTCAGGAAAAGCCTAGTACAACAGCTATTCTTTATTTGGATTTATCAGAGACAAATTGATGCTATCATGTGTGCACTGTCACATGTAGCAGTTATAAGAGGTTGTGCACACTTTTGCAGCTGCATTATTTCAGTTGTTTGCCGCCTCATATCCACTGTGTTAAAGAAATAATGCTGCGTGACTTTTTAAATATTTGATTAACCCGTTGATGATTTTGCCAATTAATATTTTCCATACCTTTTATTCAAAATTCGTTTCGTGTTTTCAAAGCCAGTGGATGTTGATTCCTTAGTTGTTGTTTTTTTGCACGCTTCAACTAAACCTGATGAGAATTCATTCACCACCTTCAAAAAATTGTTTCCCAGCTCAAGTTTTCTGATTCTGACGTATGTCTGCTTGTGAGGGTTTGTCAACATACTCTTATTTTCTCAACTCTTTCACAGAACCTTCTAATGCTGAAGAGGTGAGCGGACTGGGCCAAGGTGACCGAGGGAAGACGCCATGTCTCACACCCAGTCAGATGGCTGTGCGGGTGACCGGGTCCCTCTAATTTTGGAGAGCCACTTTTCCACAGAACTCCATATATCTGAACCCGGTGATGAATGCTACCAGTCACAAAGCTCCCCCACTGTTCAGCCCGAGGCACCCGCAACCCAAGGGGAAGACCTCAACAGGCTGGTGGTGCCGCAGCAATTGATTTTGAGCACCCAAAGTGCAGCGGCGCTGAAGCTTGGCACCCAGCAGATCATTCCCAAGAATCTAGCCGTGGCCAGCCGGCCCAAAAACCGTCACCACACCACCGTGGTGACCTTCCCTGTGGGACTAGAGAATTCCAATCACGGATCCCGCATCCGACACTCGACTCACGGGCCCAACGTGGGCTGGGAAGACTACGATAGCGATGGAGACGGCTTCGCTTTGAGGAGGAACCGCAGAAACAAGTCCTACAGAGCGGCAGTGACCAGTTTGGACATTGAGGCCATGGCAAGGGCAAAAGGAGCTGGAAACACACTAAAACCTGTGAAAGAAGGCAGAGCACCCAGTCCGGGTGGAGGTCGCAGCCCCGGGAGGAAGGTAGAGCTTGCGCTTGTTTGTCTCTTCTGGATAAATTGAGACCAGTTGGGCTTACATTGAAGATATTATTTTAAATTCTTTTTGACTGGACTTTCACTTTAAGTGTTGATGCTCTCTCGAACAATTGACAAACTGCAATTTTGTTATGTTGATACCAAAATGGAAACGCTTGAACTTTCCAGCAGTGTTTGGTGGAAACTGAGCTTTAGCCTCAGTCATGCTCTTTGTTAGTCATGGAGATGATGCCTTTGTCTGTTCAACTGTTTTGAATCTCCCACATTAGGTTCTCTGTTGAGGAAGTCCACATTTAGCTTCTACAATAGCGAAAGAAATTGTGGAACAAAAAAATTGAGTGAGATACTGAAAAAAATGTATGTAGCGTGTATTCTTTTGTGATAATCTGTTCTGTTGTTGTCCTGGCAGCGAACACTAGGGAGGAAGAGGAACCGTAACCACCGCGGCTCATTTAAAGACGGTATGAATGAGTCACACTCCACATCGCTAAAAGTGGCTAAAACACTCCACAAAAAATGTTTTGAAATACAGTGGACGATAGAAACGTGTTACATGAAGACTTGCTGAGCCACCGGGATTCAATTGTGGATGTCCTGGCAGATTTCAGCTCTCTTGGGAAAGAATGGCCTGAACTCGGAATGGACTCTGCATTCTGAATGTGGCATTGTTGGCTGCTGATTATTGAATTGTAACGTCCTGCAGCCTCAGCGGCTCAGCCACTCGTTGGCGTATGTTGACGCCAAGAAAAAGCTGTCCCAATCATTCATTCAGTGTTCTTAAGTAACAAACCTCGTGTTTTACATGCAGAGTTGACCTGCAGTGATTTTTCTCCACATTTGGTCTTGAAATCATACAGGCAAATTGTTGACCTGCAAACTTTTCCAAACCTAAGAATCCCAAAATGATTAACATGTGGGTTTGCCCCCCAGCGACGCCGCGCCTCTACCAGGAGATCCGAGAGCGGGGCTTGCACTCCACCAACCAGGATGAGCTGCTGGATGACTTTGTGGTGGTAGAAGCTCCGGTGGAGGATCAGAGCATCGTGGTGAAGAGCTACAGGCCTGCGCAGCTCACTTGGAGCCAACTGCCACAGGTAGGCCTCAACCAACAGCCATGCTAACACGTGGAAATGGTGATTTTTCTCTTGTCTTTTGATTTTATTTGAGATACCTGACAACTGCATTTAAATCATTTGTATTCCTCCTCCGTGAAGGTGAAGGAAACCGGCATACTGAACATGATCTCACCTCAAGAGAGAAAAAGACAAGAGGTAAGTATTCCAGCTCTTGATATGTGCGCAGAAACATGCTACTCTGTTTTAGTTGATTATAGACCAATGTAACTATCTTTTCCAAACTGGTTAGGGACCACGACGCTACATTTGTTGCTGAACTTTGAATCCCCCCCAGAATTATGAGAATTATTTGTCAAACTCTTCAGTTCAGTCAGCGTTGGCGCAGTGTACAGCAGGCCTTAGTGATGTTGCACCCAAACTCAAAGCCAACTGAGCATTTTTTGTCATTCCCCGCCTAGCACTAAGTAACCATAATGAAAGGCTGATCAGGACTCCTTGCAACCTCATAAATACAATGTCCATTGAAATTTCAAATCGGGTAGACATCCAGTTAAGGTATTTTGAAAATTCTGACGCGTGTGAAGTCATCTAAAGCGGAGAGTTTATTGTACCTGTTTTGTTATTGCTTTCATTTTGTGTCCACCCTGTTTGCACTCTACTCCCTGAGCAAAGCCGCACCCAGCCAGGCTGTTTGTTACGTGGCTGCTTCCCACTTTTATGCCTCAAGTAACCTCGTGGGTCTTTATTGTATCTCTTCAACTTGAGCCGAGTTTCCACAGCAACGCCCTTTTCTTCTGCCGCCAGGCAAAAACGTTTGCATTCGCTTATCTTCAGCAGCATCGGTACCCCAAAGAAATCAGTGTTTCAATCTCACTGATACAATTTGCCTTCAGTGTCGACTGCTTTGGTTGAAACTGTTGTTGGTGAAACTTCCTGATTCAATCCATTTGACAGGCAATCTTTGAAATAATCACATCGGAACACTCGTACCTGCACAGCCTGGGCATCCTGGTGCGACATTTTAAGGAGAGTGACGCTCTGAGGAAGACCATGACAGCCACAGAGCACCATCACCTCTTCTCCAATATCTCGGTTATCCACCAAGTCAGCAAACGGTGGGAACAATACATACTCATGCTCTTATACCTTATGTGTGTCATTCATTCATTCATACATTTGTTGCTATGTGCAGTGCACTTTTAGAAACGACTCAAATTTTCAGCCCACCCACCCCTTATGCATGGCTTAAGTATCTTGTAGGCCCCATCAACATGTTAAAACACGCTTGGCAAACAGGTTTTGCCGCCTTACTGCTCTGCGTGGTATTTTTGGGGCTTTAAAGTGATAATGTACTGAGTTACAAAGCGTGTGAACAAATGCTTCAATGCAGCGAGTTGGGGAGGAGCTTGAAATCTTATGTAGTTTTTGAACCGGAGAGAAGGTGCACCTCCAGAGCAAATAATGATTCACATTTGTTTTGTGTGCGTTCTTCCTAGCCTGCATGGTGTCATTTGATGTTTTTTCATGGCTAAAATTGGCTGGTTTTTTTGGGACAAATAGGCTTTGACTGTGGCGCTTAATTTTATTTATTTATTTTATTCAATTCATTTATTGATTTGTTTATTATGAATAGTATGACTGCATCTGACTGAGCAGTTGAGACCATTTACTTTGTGTGTGTATCTATACGGCTGTATTGCGCTGCCTCGTGTGGCCAAGGTGCGCACATCACAAAAAGCCAACACCATTACTTACAAATAATGATGAACAAACTGTTTAGTTCTTTACATTTTATTGAATGAGATTATGATTTTTCCAGCTTTTTTGAGGATCTTGAACGACGTCACTCTGACACCCCAGTGATCCGGGACATTAGCGACATTGTTCAGAACCATGCCGCCCATCACTTTGATCCGTACATCGTCTACTGTTCCAACGAGACCTTCCAGCAGAGAACTTTGCAGATGCTCCTGTAAGTGAGCCGCCAAAGTCTTCTTCCTCTTGGTGACAATGTTGACCTCAAACCGTCTTTTTTTGACCATCTTTTAGGAGCAGCAATGGTACGTTTAAGGACACACTGAAGCAAATTGAAGAGAGCAGTGAGTGCGGGGGCCTCCCGATGATCTCGTTTCTCATCCTCCCCATGCAACGGGTTACCAGACTGCCACTTCTGATGGATGTTAGTCTGACCTTTTAACAAAAAAAAAAATTCTCATCACAAAAGATTATCATCATCACATTGTTTTTTCGATTTTCCCCTCTCAGACAATTTGCCAGAAGACCCCTGACAAGTCTGCCGAGTACTTTGCTGCAGTTTGGGCGCTACACGCTATCAGCAAGGTAGCAAGGCTCGCCGCGTGCGCTGACTCGGCATCTCTGTGGCCTGGTGTCCTGATCATTTGCATTCTCATTGCAACATTCAACAGCTGGTCAACAGCTGCAATGACGGTGCGCGGCGAATGGAGAGGACGGAACAGATGTACACCATTCAGAAACAGATGGAATTCGGGAAAATCAAGGTTAGATTTGTCTTGTTTTTCTTCGGAGCGTCAGTTCATCCTGTCTCTATAGTGAAAGTCAGACTCAGGCCTTGGGCTCATGAAAATCTTGGGCGTGGTTACTGAGGTTGTTTGGTGCCTTTTTTTTTTTTTTTTTTTTTACCAACCCACCGACCTTTTGCTTGAAGGGAAAAAAACTTGCGGCACATCTGGGCAAGATTTAGCGTCAGCATGTGTCGATAAGTCGTTTTCATACAATAGAAACTTTGGCTCTGACTTTTTATTTCCCCCACTTACAGCAAGAATATATTCATATTTAACACAATTTTGTTTGTTTGAAAATGTAATTCGAGGGGAAATCATTTGTGGCGACAATATTGATGCTTACATTGTGAGTGTGTAAAAGTTCATTTTAGGCCACAAAGTGACCTCCTACTGAACATTGATATGTACCCCCTTGTGTCCCCCGCAGCCATTTCCACTAGTGTCGTCATCACGTTGGCTGAAGAAACGTGGCGAGCTGGCTGTCTGTGCTGAAGAGCTCAGCATCTGGAGAGCATTCAGCAACAGGAGCAACTACTTGTTTCTCTTCAATGACGTACTCATTGTCACCAAGAAGAAAAGGTCAGTCAGCATGTTAACTCCATTGCAACACAAACCATACAAGAAATGTTACCGGTGCATTGCGGAGGGGTGGGCTTGTTGTCAAATCTACTAATTTTATGTATGTGATGTGACTTTAATTTTGGGGGTAAGAATAATTGAGACTTTTTCGGTCATTTCCTGAGGACTGTAAGATGATTGAGCTCCTGACTGTCAGGGAACAGAGGAGGTTGAGGAACATGGACGTAGTCCCCCCACATACTTGACATTCTTCAGCCAGTCGGCCTGAGAGCAATTTCAGCTTTGTGTTTTGACTCACGAAGAAACCAAACAATGTCTCCCCAGACAAGAGATGTTTTTATAGTACTTGCTAATGCTTTGGGAGGACAACGAAAGAATGTGTAATGTATTATTAAGAACTAAGGTAAACTGTGTTTGCGTGTGTCCTTGTGTTGGTTTGATCCTTCAGCGAGGAGAGCTTTTTGGTGATGGACTACGCCACTCTGGATAACTTGGAGGTGGAGGTCAGCGAGGAATCAGATGGTCAGGCGTCGCCACCCTCCAAGAACAGCCAGTATCTGTCCTTCAAGCTGCTCATGAGCAAGAACAGTGAGGGGCGACCAGAGCGCACCACACTCGTGGCCGAGTCCAGGTATATTCCTCCACGGTGTTTTGGAGTCCAGAGACTTCTTACAGTAGACAAATTTTCAAACTGACTAAATTAAAACAACACCTATTACCTGGATCTGATTACATTTAATGGTGCCATCAAAATTGTAACGACATCAAATATGCTGCTTTCACAATGATGATATTGAGTTTTGCTTGGTGCTATGCTAAGTTCAATATTGTGCTTGTAGTTTGCAGTGGTGTACAATTGTACTGGATCAGTTGAAAGCTGTTCCTAATGATTTGGACTCACTGGTGTATCTGGTCAATTTGATAAATAACGCATGACATGATGTGGCCAAGTGTTCAATTCATGAAGGTTGATTGGAATGCTTGGGCTCTGGCTCCCCCTAGTGGGAATACCATAGAAAAACCACAACAGTATTTTTTTTTCCCTTTTAAGGTATCTATTAATTCTTGTCTATTTAATTTTCCCTTTTAAGGTATCTATTAATTCTTGTCTATTTAATTTTCTGACAACTTTTTTTTTGTACTTTAACTCCCTCCATTTGAAAACTGAAGCTCTGTACTTTCTACTCCATACTTGCTAGTCAAAATAGTTTTTTTTCCCCTGCCCCAGCTCTGTGGTGCAGTGCTGGTTCAGTTTTCACCTTTGCATGAAGTGGTTTTCTTTACATTGCTTTGTTACCAAGGGTTGACCGGGCTCGTTGGATAGTCGCTCTCACCGAACACAAGCAGACGGAGCTTTTCTCCTGCAAAGATGGTAAGAGTGACAAATTTCCACAACTTTTTAAGCACCATCACTGTATGTTCTGACTCGGTGGGTCTATTTATTTTAGAAGGGTGTGCAGAAACCATCTTATTTGCATTTCAGATCAATGTGTGCTTGTTTAACATTGTTTTAATCGTGCACATTTGGGATCCAAGTTTTAATCCCAGTATATCAAATGTAACTGCTTAATAGACTCATGCTTGCGAAAGGGGAGATCAATTATGTTATATCTTTTAGTCTCGACCTGCCATAACAGCAGTGAGTGCATACTGGGATTGCGTTTTAGGTCTGCCCCAGTGCGAGGCCACCAAAGCCTACATGCCCAAGGAGCCTGACGAGCTGGGCCTGAAGCAAGCCGAGCTTGTCATCGTTCAGAGGAAGGAGGAGGGTAAGGGGCTCGCATTTGTTGTCGTTTAACTCGACAAGACATCCCCTTTTCTAAAAGGCTATGTGCTCCCACTAGGCTGGTACTACGGAGAGCGGATGCGGGACGGCGAGAGAGGCTGGTTTCCCGCCAGCTGCGCCACGGAGATCACCGATCCCACGGCCATGGAGAATAACATGCAGCGAATGAAGCGTCTCCGCAAAGAGACCAATGTTTGAGGTGTGAGGCAACACCAACCTCAGCTACGTACTTAGTGTGCCTTGGTAAGGCTGAAGAATTGACATTTGAGGGGAAAATGGGAGGTACAGCCTAAGACGATATTCATATTCATGAAGATGTACAGCACTTCACTTTGTCTACATTTTATTGAAGTCTAATTCCAAAGTGGATTCATTTTTTTAAATCAAATTTCCACACTAAACAGCCTGTGTTTAAGCAAAACAAGATTTAAAATCTGTGGCAAAAAAAAAAAAGATTAGTTCTCATTTGGACAAAAACCATGTTATTACAGGGTGTGTGGGTTATTTTTATTTTATTTTGGAATATGGCTGTACAGTGGTGCCTAGAGATACTACAAATTCATTCTGTGACAATGACTGTCATTTAAAACAATCATCATTAATCATTCCAGTGTAGCTGTTTTGTGTGATATCCTATACGTGCCAATTTTTGTCAGTAGTTGAAAAGAATGATATTCATAAAAAGCATGGTGATTGCATTTTCCATTAGCATTAAGCTAGCGGAGGAGGTGTTATGTCTGAATATGTTCTTTTCTTTTTTATCCACCAATTGTAATTTGACAGTAAATGTCTAGCAAGTGTATTAAACAGCTTGAAAGACCCTCTTTCTGTTTATTTGCCAAACTGCTGCATATCCTAATTTCTCATTTGGGCTCAGAATGCAAAGCAAAAACTAAACTTAATCAGACAATTCACTGCTCATATCTCAACAAGGCACCACTGTACATTAAACGAGGCTTCCCAGTTTAACCATTTCCATAAAACCACCCCTTTCTAGGTCATTATGGATTTATATAAATATTTTACATACAGTAGTTGCCATTCTTTACCTTTTGTGATAGCAATTAAGTCTTTATTTAAAAGACTAGTTATTTGCTGATGTGAGAAAGTTTGTGAATATTTGTGTGCATTTCTAGGAACAGACATCCTCGCTTCACCTCCAGAGGAACTTGAATCCGATGTCTTGAAGATTACATGCGCTATTATTGTTGCTCAGAGGATTCACATTAAATCATCAGTTCTGATACAAAACCAATGCCAGCGAAATTGGGACGTGTTAATCATAAAGACAGAATACAATGATTTGGAAATCATGTTCAACCTATAACTGAATACATTTATGACCAAGTGTAAAAGAAATGACACTTGTGACCCCGGACTGTTGAACATCCAAAGCTGTACTTCAAGAATGAAAATGAATTCCATTTATTAAGTTTCAGCAGTTAGTGTCTTCAGTTCCCAAACATTTATCGAATGTTGCTAAAAGAAAGGGTGAGATAACACTGGTTAAACATGACCGTCCCAGCTTTTTGCAAACAAGTGCTCATCAAATTTTATGATTTTCTAAAAAAAAAAAAAGTTTGAGCATTAAATAGCTTGTCTTTTTAGTGCATTCAATAAATAGGTTGAATATGATTTGCCAATCACTTTATTCTTGTAATTCTTTTAACGATGCCTCTATTTTATTGGAATTGGTTATTTGTTGAAATGTCCCTGCTATAATTACCTAGTCAAATTTAGAGTGAAATAAAAATGTAAATACAGTATGTAGTTATTTTAGTTACATTAAATTTAGAAATGAGATCAGTACTCTTTTTTTTTAAGTTTTAAAATAGACTATAGTCATTGGTTAAATACAATAGGGGGGAAATTAATTGGAATAATCTTTTGGGGTGCCTCATCTCTAAAGTACAATCAAATGTAGGCCTTGAGCACAAACGTTTGCCCTATTTCTATAAGTCATGTGATGCACATGAAATAATGTCATATGACCTCGAGCAGCCTTTAGTGATGGGCCTTGCATCCATTTGTGAACCCTAGCTTTTGGTTGCCTGCATCCAATAAATAAAACAACCACTCTTTTGTCCCTGGTTTTTGAACTTTTATTTGAGCTTGCACTTTAAAATGTTTGAATAGATAAAAAGTTATTTAAAAATGTCAAACTGACCAAATATCAAATTTCACTCATTCGTATTTTTTTTTTCTTGAAAAAACCATTTGGTGTAAAAACTTAGGACAGATTTAGAAAAACGTGCCGTTTCCCCAAAATGTGTTGTAGCTGTCACGTAAAGAGGAAAAAAACGAGTCTGCATAGAACCTGCAGGCAATCAGTGGTAATCTGTTCAAATGCATGGTGCAAGCTTGTGACGGTCATCAAGTCAAATCTTTATTGCTCTGATCTTGTTGGATGTTTCTTGTTGACAAAAAAACTGCGGGGGGGGAGAGGGAAAGTTGCAATTTAGTGCTCTGCTCATCAGCATCATTATGCCTTGCAAATTCAAAACGCTCACCCGGACGATGGTAAAAGATGGTAGGTGCCGGTGGGCAGGTTGCTCCCTACTCATCCCCACCCTGCTGGGCCTCGGGAGCGGCCGTTTTCTCTACGGAGGCATCGCCTTCCGCCTTGGCCTCCTTGGTGTCCTGGCCGGGTTTCCCGCCGGTCGGTGGGCGTGGTCGGCGGCGGTAGTTGACATTGCGCCGGTAGCGCCGCTGGCGGGGCTGCTGGTTGGGACCCGCTTCTCCGCCCTGATTCTCCTTGTCCTCCTCACCGTCCCGCACCGGTCTGGGACGGGGTGGACCCCTGCTATGGATGAGATTTGGGCCTTTTATCTCTCAGTCAAGATGTATCACTTCAGGATACTTCACTAACTATTAAATGTGAAGAGGGAAATTTGAAACTTGCAAAGGGCAAATATGTTGGGGTTCACAGCTGTCCCGTGACTCTTAAGGGTGTCTCACGGGTTCCGCAGAAACAAAGACTGTGTTGCACTCGCCTGTTGAATTTACTACTGGGACATCACATGCTGCTTGGCCACTATCAGCTGCAAATTATTTACCTTGGCCGGAAGCCTCTGTAGTAGTTCTGCCTGGCGGGTTTGTTTCCCTGGTCTGGACCCCCCTGGTTCTCATCGCCCTCACCGGCCTGAAAATAAATGAAACGAGATTGATCGAATGCAAGGTGACACTTCTCAAGGTGTGATTGACGCTTGATGTCCAGCTTGAAGGTTTAAGGCTGAAGCTGTGATATGGGAGTGTTTATTTAGGTCAAAACCCCTGATTCACCAATATGTATTTAAAAGAGTGTTTTTACTAAGAACAAGTCCAGACTGGGTCATGAGAAACTGAGTGCCTGCTACAGGATTGTAGCTGTGTGACAGCAGACCTCGGTCACGTACGGGTGCTGGACCAAAGCGTCTACGTACAAAGTATGGAGGGTAGCGCCGTCTGGCAGGATAGGCGGGTCTACGCGGCTGTTGCTGAGAGTCTCCCTCAGGGGCGCTCTCTCCGCCTTCCCGGCTGCCTTTGCCTTCGCGGCCTCCGGCTCCCGGCTCGCCCTCTCCGTCACTCTGGTAGTTGTCTGGATAGTCTCCGCCGCGGGGTGGACCCCTCCTTCGGGGGTAGCGTCTGAAGCGGTTCCTGTCAGCAGCGTACTTGCTTCCCTGGACCGCGGTGCCCCCTGGGCCGGTGACGTTCGCCGCCTCTGCCCCCTGTTGCCCATGGAATCACACGTTGAGAAACAGGCACGGGTTTTGGCGCAACGCAGATGATCGGAATGACACACTTACCTTCTCTCCCTCGACTACATCAAACTCCACAGTTTCTCCATCACCAACACTGCGAAGGTATTTTCTCGGGTTGTTCTTTTTGATGGCTGTCTGAAATTTCAAATTAAGAGTAAAATGAAGAGATGCATATCTAAGGATTACCTTGACAAATGAGTAGGACTGAAATATTTGGAAAAATAATAATTGCAAGATGATCAATATTGTGATTTTTTTTTCAAGGTCATCTTCCAATGCATTTCTACACTAAAATGAAAGCATAAAAAAAAAAAAAAGAATGACTATAAAAGAGATCAACTACTTTCATTAGTTGTTAACATCACCT
The DNA here is from genome assembly GCF_054491065.1 of Syngnathus leptorhynchus. Taxonomy (NCBI): domain Eukaryota; kingdom Metazoa; phylum Chordata; class Actinopteri; order Syngnathiformes; family Syngnathidae; genus Syngnathus; species Syngnathus leptorhynchus. The sequence continues at coordinate 14,613,535 of NC_141195.1, forward strand.
TGCAGTCATTTAAGCATTCACGTCACAAATATTCTTCCAAACAAGTGTGAAGTAAACTTAAATTGGCAAATCAGAAATCAGATTACAACAACAATGCAACCAAATCTGAGTCATTACATTGCACTGTGGCAATTGTTGCTGGAGGTGTACGGTCCCAGGTTTTTCCATGCCATAACATACAGGATGGACATGCACTCCGGACAAGTCTGAGTCAACAAAAGATGTCTTGTGGGTGCTACCCCCAAATTATCAGAATAAATAACTTATTTTCTGTAACTTTGTAAGGTGTTAAAGTTTCTCTTCCACCAACACTTTCAATTACATGACTTTAAATTTTAAAAAAATTTTAAGGATGAAAACAATTCGACCCATCCAAAGCCCTGTTTCAAACACAGTGTGTTTACACCTGTTACCAACCGTGCATGCAATCTGTGTTTATACAATTTGGCATTTGGGATCTTAGTCAAACATCCCAATCTTTGTGAATCACATCCACCAGCTGTGCACCTGCCCCACTATTTGACAAGGACTGCAGTAGGACCTTAACTAAGGACTGATAAGAACTTCACGCAAAGTAAGCGTGCTCCCATTCAAAGACATGTACTGGTTATGCATTTCCACTTGTTATCCAGCCTTGTTTGCTTTATATTTCACTGTGGTTAAGTCAACATTAATGAATCACTTGCAAGACAGGGAAAAGGTAAACAAATTAATGTTATTTTGAACAACATGCAAGCCCTCATTGTTTTGTTGTATTTTATTGTGCTCGTACAAGCAAATATATATAAATATAAACATGATCTTATTTTCAAACTCACAAGGCAGTATTGTTATAAATATTGTCAATGTCAGATGTATGGTGGTGATAATTTGAGCCTGGATTTTTTTTTTTTTTTGATTGGAAACTTTTTTTTTTTAATTAGAATGACCTAGGTTCAAATTGCCCTTATACTGTTCTAGTGCTATGTTCAAATATATTTATCACAAAATAAAAGAAGTTCCTTAAACTTACCTGGTGTACAAAAACGTCCTCTTTAGTGTCATTCCTGGGCAAAGAAGAGCACATCTTGTTAGTGACACAATGCAGACTGAACCAGTCAGTCAGCCAGCGAGCGAACAGATTGCATCTTAAGTGTGAGGATTAATTAAGTGGTGCACGGACACCACTGTGAGCAGCAGACAAATCAAAGCTATAATAGGATTGCGCATGTCCCTTCAAACACACTTAAAGGTTCTTTTGAGAGGAACAGGTGGGGAGGAGGACGAGACCGGGGTCCACTTACCTATTGATGAAACCATATCCGTTCCTGACGTTGAACCATTTCACTGTACCCAGGACTTTTGTGGCTGTCAAGTGAGACAACATTGCACCGTTATAAACTTTCACTACTTCCTGTTCCAGTAGGCTATTTGTATCTTAAATTGTTCCCGAGTCATTATTATGCCATTTTCTGTTATGATCACTATATTTGCTTTTTGGCCGGCACCACATAGTGAGAGGAAAAGAAATGAAACCGACCTTGATTTGCAGAAATATCTCATCAACAACCAGCTTTAACTTTAATATTGGCAAAAATGCTTGTAGATTTCATTTTTATGAGCATAAACAATTACATGCTACACCAAATGGTTGCAGCAAAACATCATACAATGCAAAAAAAAAATAGTCATGAGGTGGATAATGAGAACATTTTGAAGTGATGAAGCTGTCCAGTAGTAGTGGCTTGGTCGTAATGAAAATTGTTACATAGGAACCAAACAGTTTTGCAAAACGTTAACTGAGGGGGAGACAGCATTGGCATCAAATAACTTCACCATGCAAGTTATATTTAACTGCCAACTGCCACACTCTTTTTAGACCTCAGGGGTGCCCCTGTGCCAGCTGCACTCGACAAGCTGCATTAGAGACAATCCGGACCAGCATGGCCCTCCTATGGCCTTTTACATCATCTTCTAGACTTAGCCTAATTTATTACAATTACAAGTTACTTTAGACTACTGAATTGTTAATGCGAGTAAAACTACCAGTACCACGGACTTGTACATTAGTGATTCTCCATTGGGTGGTTTAGATGCATAAGTGGGTCGAGGGTCCATTATGGGCGGGGCACAGACAGGTTGTAAAATAAAATTGACAGAGAATGTTTAAGGTTATGAATGGCACACAAATGCATCCTGGGTAACTACAAATACTTTGTAAATATATTCTGTTAATGACAACATTTAAAACAATAAAAAAACATTGTATTTAAAATATATCATTTTAACCCCCCCCCCCCTTAAAATGTGGTAATGTGGCACAAAAAAGAGAGAATTCGCACTTCCTGCTACTATATTTATAGCCACCAAGTATTTTACACTAATATTTACTATATGATGTTACTGCTGCATTTAGCATAGGTTAGTTGCAAAATACAAAACATAATGTGCACTCAAATGTCAATTGTAGTTACGTTGATAGACCTGAACTGTGGAATAAACCGAGGACGTGAAATATTTATCTTGCATGTCAAGTTTGACTTGCTTTAACTTAAGGGGATTTTGACAGGCATATGTCAATAAATGACCTAACTATAAATGAAATGTGGATTTGCTTAATTAAATTGTCGCAGTTAATTTTACAATCATGTAAATTATTTTTTTGTTTATGAAATCAAGTCCATCATATTCTAAACACAGTTCTCTGATACGCACTTGGAACATATAAAGTGGGTCATGACTTGGCTTTAGCGGGACAATGCGGGTCCCAGTTTGACAACATTCGAGAACTACTGCAAATTGTACTCGTAATAAATATGCATCTTACGGTTTGTGCGTGTAAAGTATCCCTATCTAACTTAAATGGTGAAGATTATATACATTAACAATGTAGTGGCCCACTTAAAGCCACAGCGCGCATTGCACGTGGTGATGTCGCGCGGTGACATGTTAGCATAGCTGACTAGCCTAATGCCTCACAACCATGTGGTTGAAACGGGGCCAAAAAAAGCTCCAACCAACGCATCTTACGTGACGGCAAACTATACGAACACATTTAAAACAACCGAGCCAACAGGTACGAGTCACCGGCGACCAGAAAAGGAAACAAGTGGAATAAAGCTTCGGCCGACATTTTGGGCGTCCCCTTCAATCGTGAAAATAGCCCAGCTAAGCTAACGCTAGTTTGCTAGTCAGCACAGAGTGGATTTCTCTGACGAAGGCCGCAAGTGGCAGTGGAATTTGATCTTAATTCTAGATTGTGTCGCGTACTGTGGTTGACTGGACACCCGTCAGTCCTGTCGTACGTTGATTTTTGGTGAGCGCCGAAACCGGTTTATGGGTGAAACCGACCGGCACGGGAACCGGAGGCTTTACTGCGAACAAAGGGACGCCAAATCAGTTAGCATTAGCTCATCTGGGGTGGCGGCGGTCACGGCTGGTTACAGTAAGGCTTATTGTTACGGCGGATAAATTATTGTAACGTGGAGCCTATGCAAAATGACAGTAAGAAAAGGAGCGGTCGATTTGTAACGGCCGGCCAGTAACGTGGCACGAGTGGACGGCCGTTAGAAGGCCAACTGAACCAAGGAATACCTGGTTACCGCATATTCGAGAAATTAAACTCTCCCCCTCCGGAAAAAAAAAAGAAAATAATTTGAATCAAACTAAAATGTGACAAGGATTGTTTAGATCGTACAATGATTTAACGCCTATTGCCATTTCAAACGTCTACTCACATGCTAGCACACTTCTATCACGGGCGCAGATTCGCAATTTCTACCACGAATGTAATTTATTATAGTTTTTAGATGCTGTGAGAAATTCATCTGCAATTTGCTGGCTACCTAGACACCGTGGCTAAATGAGCTCATTTCCGTACGTAATCTTACCGATGACCTTCTTATCCCCCGCGGAAGCTGCGACTACCGGGCTGGATGGACTCTCCACGTCGACAGCAGGCTGCTGCGGCTGTTGTTGCTGTACCTCGGCTTCGCTGCTCATGGTTACTACTAGTTGGTAATGGCTTCTGCCGGCGGCGGCTGTCTGTTGTCTCTCCCGGTGCAAGATGGTAACCTGGGCCGGCGGTGGTGGGGGGCTACTGCCTTCGGGCTCTCAGCTTTCTTCTTCCCGCTCCCGTTGCTGATCGAACTGGGCAGACCGTAAACTGTGCCGGGGAAAGTTCTTGGCCTGAGTACCGCCCAGACGTGATTTGATTGGCTTGGATCTGTAACAAATAAAAGCGTGCACGCTGATTGGCTACGGGAACCATCAAAGAAGGAAGGGAGGCGTTTGCGAAACTATGATTGGCTGGAGAAGAAACTACCTGTCAACCCACAGCGCCCCACAATGACGTCAAAGACAGACGTACAAACTGACATTTTTGGAACACGTTGACGTTCGTATAATGTTTAAATTATTCGAGAACAAATCATAAACTACATTATGCATAGGGAAAGCAAACGTCAAGAAATAGATTTTAGTGAGTTAGTACAATAGCGGTTAAACAATTTGGCTTATATTTGTTGTTGATTGCTGTCATAAAGGCCAGTTTGCACGTCAAACATTTGAAATGTTGGTATTGAGGTTGAAGGAAATATTTTACCCACTGGTACAGGAATAGTATTTGTGAAGGAAGGAAGGAAGGAAGGAAGGAAGGAAGGAAGGAAGGAAGGAAGGAAGGAAGGAAGGAAGGAAGGAAGGAAGGAAGGAAGGAAGGAAGGAAGGAAGGAAGGAAGCCAACAAGGCATTTTTTTTCAATTGGACATGATGAAAATGTTGCATTTTTTAAAAAATTGTGTATGGAAATGAATCAATTTAATGATCCCTAATCTTAAAAATGATCCAGAAGACGTATACAATAATGCCAGGCACTTACAATTGGCCTACCCAAAACTCGAAGTTCAGACAGACTCAGACTGGGCGTGAGACAAGCCCTCTGCAGCCCCCGACCATTGTAATGTTAATGCTCCACTGACACTGTTTATGAGCATTGGCTGATGTGTGAAGAGCTCCTTGTTCACGTTCTCCCACACAAAGATGGGCTTTCGTATTGACCTCAGAAAGCTTCCCCATGAAGCCGCCACACAATCTCTTTAGCCACACACACACGCGCACACGCACGCACGACGGAAAAGAAAATCCTTCCTCCAGCCTCCATAAGAACAGTCCCCATCTAAAAGGGTTCTTTTGTGCCAGCGGAACGAGGTCCAAGGCAGAACAGCCAGCATGGATGGGGGAGGGGGACCAGCATGGATTTGTATGGATAGCTGGGATAAGAGGGGGGGGACAACTCAGCAGAGGATTTCTCACTCATTCCGCTTGGTTTTAAATGTGTGAAACAACATCACTGGATCATTGCTCACCAATTCACTTCAAACACAAATAGTCATCCAAGCCCATTTCTTTTTACATGATCACAATTTGAGACTCTCAATTTGGGTTGGTGGGGAAGGCGTGGGGGTGGGACCCGCTGGCAACGGGCTCAATAAAAAAACTGGGAACACAATGTTCTTTGCAGTATAAACATTACATTCCCCCCCCCCCCCATTCTTGCCATTCAAAAGGACTGAAACCTTGGAGTAAAATAAAGGTGCCTGACAATCAATTTAAGATACATTTAGAAGTGCAATATTTTAAATATCTTTTTGTAATCAAAAATATTGATAACGTATATCCAATAGTATGAAGAGAAAGGCTATTTGAAAGTATTTGAATTTAATGTAGACAATTCATCCATGAATATATTATTAAAAGTGTATCATATGAATCTTGCAAATGTGGCGGCACGCTGTGGTGAGCTCTGATGCAACAACAAAATACACATTTTCAACCTTCTCTAACAGTGTATGGTGTTTTCACTAATATTGCAAATTGGGAATTTTATTCACAGACACACAGAGAGATGCAAGTGCCAAAATGTTTTTTTTTTTTTTTTGTTTTTTTTAAAAAGCAAAACAATTTATTTCCTGTTTACGATACAAAGTTGGGCTGAATCTGTGGGTTTTACACATAGTGAAATTAGACACTAAACACTATGCAGGTTAAACAAATAGGACATACTGTAACTTCATGCGTACAGAATGATTTTTCTTCACATTTCTCCACACTGTGCAACGAGGATCGGGAGCTTAGGCTTGTTGTTGGGTCCTGTGGGAACGTTCTGTTGGAGGTTGGGATAAAGAATAATTTTAAAATAAAAATACATACAGAGATGACTTGAGTGAAGTCAATTTCTATTCAAATGTATAGTACCTCAATCTTTCTCATGATCAGCAATCCATCCACAACTTTACCTGAAATAAGAATATTAAAGGCACATTTTCATGCAGAAAAATATATCTTTTCAAACTTTAAATAAATACAAAGTCCTCATTTTTGTGGAGTTACACTCACCAAAAACAACATGTTTTCCATCTAACCAGTCACATTTAGTGCAGGTTATGAAAAATTGGCAACCATTTGTTCCTGGACCACTGTTTGCCTAAAAGAAGAACGAATGATTACAGCAGAATCTTCATATCTCCAAAACAAACAGAATTCTATATTTACCATCATCTGTGTTTAAAAAAAAAAAAAAAAAATTCAGATTACAAACAAACACAGATGTTTGAAAAGGCTCCCGGAAGTTCAGCTTGTCAATGAAATAGAATCTCAATTGAAACCGTTTTAGGAGGAGAACATGTTGAACCAGGTTCAAACCTGCATCGTCAGCATCGAAGCTGCTAAGGCATAGGCAAATACTTTTTTATGACCTTATTGGAGTTCAATTAAATTATTTGACTCACTCACGACATTTAGTCTACATTGGTCAAGCCAACCATTACCTGTCACAGACATGTATCACCAAGCTTGTCTGTGAAATTCACTTATCAAACCACTGTAATGGCTAACGGATCCCTCTAGGTGGCAGTGTTGCATCACTTTGGATTTGCAATCAACTCAGCTTTTGAGAACAAGATAAAGATTAGGGACTGAAACTTTGGCATGTCACAATTATGAGTGAGAGAAACCTCAATGCATTGGAAGTCAAACAAGTGCAATCACCTCACACTTACACGTATTATGTTTATAAACAACACTGCCAACACTACAATGACTTTCAAATAAACGTATGAACGATCACTATTCTTAATGGCAGAAATGAACAGGCGCCCAAATGTTATTTTGTTGAGGGCACCATAGAGGCATGGGCAATTAAAACTAAGAGAACTCAACATACCATGGATAGAAGACCAGGTGCAGAATGCTTGAGTCGAAAGTTTTCATCTGCGAACGGACCTCTGTAGATGCTGCAGATGCCAGTGCCGTCACCCTTGAAGAAACAGCGCATAACAAACTCACAAAAAACAGGCCATTTACAATTTTAGAGGAGCCCAGCGCACATACATACATACATTTTTTTTACTTTGCTTTTTTTTTTTTTAAGCACAAGAGATCAAACAACTTGTAGCACTTTGTGGCCTGTAAATGCAGTGCCTATTCTACTACTGACATTTACTCACATTCACAAAGTCTCCTCCTTGGATCATAAAGTCTTTGATCACTCTGTAAACGAACAAATGGGGTACGTTATAACAGACGATGAACTTTGTTCAGTAAAACAGCAAATACAAAGTATCATCCAAACCTGTGGAATGTACAGCCCTTGAAACCAATTGGTACACCGTCCCTCCTGTGAGACAGATATTTATTTTAATATCTCATAAAAAGCAACCTTGTATGATCACACATTAGTAACATTTATAGTAGATTTTTCCTTACCGGAACTCTCCAGTACAGAACTGCCTGCAAGAAATGATGAAAATTTGAGTCGTACGATATTGACGGATATCAATCATTTTCCACGCCAACCTAGTATGTTGAATGATCATTTTTAAACACACTTTTTTTCCCCTCTCTGTTATTCACAGACAAAAGCAAAATATAGCGCTGTAAGGCCCTAATTAGTATTTAGTTCATCTGAAGGCTGGGGGGGGGGGGGATTCCTGAAAAGACAATAAAACGATGTTCGGATTAAGATCACAACATACCGAAAATTCTCGGCCGTCCTTGGGACAACATCAGCAAAAAGTTCGACTTTCATCCGCCCCACATCCTGAAATGTAGAGGAAATGTTGAGTAAACAGCTGATGGGACATGGGACAAAACTTTTATCTTTTGAAACAATCCATGTGAGGAAAAACATTCAAATATCTATACTGACAAAACAATGTGAAATACAGTTGATGTCAAAGTAATTCCAAACCCTCAAACAACTGATACTGTAACATGTATGAAACAACAACACATACAAATATCGATCACGTCTATGTTTTTCTCTGACTATTCCGGTCATGTGATGCGTCCATTGAAACGCACTGTTGACATTACGACATCAGTCGAACCTGCATTAGAATTTCTGGAGAAGGCCAAATTTAGCAAATGTTATCGGGATCTCAACCTTTTTGTGAGCACTGAGCAGAGTATGTAAAATGCTGGATTGGAAGCGGACTGAGACTACGGTGAATTGGGAAATGTTCAATAAATGAGCAGAAGCTACTGCATGTCTCATTCCGCATTGAGCGTTACACTTCATTGTGCATAACTCTAAACTAGATAGACATCCTTGAAAGGCAGTGCCAACAAGGAGTTTAAAAGGGGACTATTGCTAGCAGCATCTTCTCGACAAGCACAAGCCCTAAAAGAAGGCCGGGAAGGCAACAATGCACCTTGATGTTGACCAAAATTCATAGGACATGAAGGCCCATATGCCCATGGACTTGAGCCCGATGGCTGCATGGACATAGGAGTCAAATACAAAGTTCTAGCTAAGGTAGAAGGTTAAGGAATATAGGGGAGGTAGTTTATGGCTGCACCGCGCAGACAGCGATGGGGAGATAGTATATGGCTGCACCGCGCAGACAGCGATGAGGGTGAATAATAAAACAGGACTAGATGCAAAGTTCAACAAGGAACCAGTACAAAGTACAAAGTATGGGTGATGTGCTCATGTTAACTCGGTCTCATTAGGACCAGAGCAGCACTGTTGGAGCATTGAATGCAACAAAAAATGGTTTTGTATCGAATCCTAGGTGTGGTACCGCCGACCCCTTTACGAGAGGATATGAGCGATATAAGGTGCCCATTTTGGATCAACTTCCGCCGGCACATATGTTATCTTTGAAAAAAGAAGAATAAACATCGAGCCGTTTGAATATCGTGTTTTAAATTGTTAACTTCCTTTTAGCACCGACTGACGGTGTGCCTCACGTGTGTTTCTCCATCTTCGTTGTGCACAAGCGTCAAGAAAGTCTTTCAACAACTCACCTGTCCTCCGATTGTAATATCAAAAAATACAATAGGGTTGTTGGGGTTCGTCGCTTGAACGGACATTATTACCACCTCAATGCCTTTTAGGAGGAAAATAAAAACAGTGGACACTCGTTCAGAGATGATTGAACAACCGGAAACTCGTACGGAAACCCGGGAAAGCCGTGTTACTGCAAGCCGTTAGGGACAAACTGCACGAAAACGCAAAAGGCAGGGTCGTCTAAAACTGGGCCTCGGGGGCAGCGAGCCCGGATCTTTAGGATTTCTTCTTCTTCCAACTAACCTGATTGAAATGAATGGGATTGTTATTAGTCATCCTCTGAGCTCGCTGGTGATCTGGTCGGTTGACTCAGGTATGATGGAGTGACATCAAAAAATGCATGGCTGTGGGTCTCTTGTAACAGAGATGAACATCTCTGGCATATGGTAACAACTCAAGGAGCGGTATGTCAGAATTGCACATTTCACTGTAACCACAAAGAAGGCCTCTACAAAAAAAAAAAAAAAACATGACAGAAAAAAACCCCACATCTGCTTTGTAAAGCTACAAACACTTTAGTAAAGTTGTCTTTTTGTATGCATACACTACAAAAACATGCATATTAGGTTCCTTGAAGACTTTAAATTGTCTATAGATGTTAATGGTTCTCTATTTGTGCTCTGTCCACAGTGGCTCAAGTAACCCTAATGATAAGCACTATATAAATTGGTTAGCTGGATGGATGAAACTCAAAATTATGACTAAGTCTGATTAACAAACATCAACATTATTATAAACCACTACTCAGATATTAATCTGGAAGATACACTGAGGTAAACACTCACTCAGCTTGTTCAGACAATTCAGCTCAACTTTTGAATCCCATTTTGAACAATGGAATAACTCACACACATTTACCTTTAGGGTTTTATTTATACAATAAAACGTACATTTACAAACAAAAAAAGTCAAAGGTGGAAACCCAAAACTAAACAATGATTTCAAAACTGCACTAAAGCAATGTGATTGAAAATGAGCATGTTGACAAACTAGCAGGTTAGCCAAGAATTAAAACTAGATGATGCAAAAGGAACACGCATCTATGTAAAGTAGTAGGGCTTCTTGACGTTGACGCCATATTCTGCGAGAGCAGGGGCCAGGTCCTCCATTGTCAGAGTGTACTTCTTATCCTACAAATGAACAGGACAAAACATTAGAACATCAATTTGTTAGGATAAAAAAACAATGGCATATGCATATACGTTCATTTTTAACGCACATCAAAGTACATTGGGAAATGAAGAAACAAACCTTTGTCTTGCTCCTTGAGCTTCCTGACGCAGTCCCCTTCATTTTACAATACTGCAGCGCGTCGTTGGCAATGTCTGAAATGAACTTTTGCGAGGCCAGGGAGATCAAACGAATTCTAAAAAATAAAAATAATAAGCTTACACTATGCTTTCAGTTTGGTACAACTGTCCCACATTGAATTTTCAACACTTTCCAAAAACACATACATTCTTGGATCAGATGCTTCAAAGCCAGCCCGGTTGAGGTAGTAGCCTGTCACTGCATCAGGAATCTGACAAACAGAAAAGATTGTTGTTTAATTTTAAAGACTTGTACCACTTTATAAAGACCGAAGGCGAGAAAGTGAGACTCGCCGTGGGAGTGTACTCTTCCAGCTGCATGACGAAGTCAGCCAATGGGGTTGTGGAGACGGCGGGCTTAATGTCTCCATTGGTGATGCCTCCTGGAACATAAACTCCATTGGGTACAGATGAGTCCGATGATGACGATGATGTCACCATAGGGGTTGGAGTCGAAGCTGTAAGACAGGTGAATGTGTTTTATTTACAGAGATACAAAAGAAGCATTCTAATCTACTGCAATTTGATAATATACTGCAGAGAAAGTTACGGATCGCAATTAGAGGTGGTGGGAGTCACTTGGTATCGGCTAGATAAGGGACGTATGGTGCAAATGACAATCGCACTGAGTATGAAAGCAAAACTGATGCTGAACCGAGGCAATGTTTATTTGTAACTGATTCGTGAGCCAAGGTTACATTGCGTCTAAAAAACGACGCAAAAAATACATACTACTGAGTAAAATATGTAATAAAATGACTAAAAAGAAACTAGGATTGTAATTTTACGATTTGCGAAGGGAAGCAAAATGTCATCAGTGTTCTCAAATGATCGTAGAATTTGATCAATTTACCATTGCTGGCGACCGCAGGGATGCTGCCGACATTGCTCGCCGCGTTCTCATTTGTGGTACAATTGCTTGAAGTTAAAGACGTCGTGGCGTTAGACGCAATTCCGGTGGTCACAGACTGGTTGGCGTTGTCAACATTCATGTCGATGCTGTTCACGTTTTCGCAGTTTGGAGGGAAACAACTTGGCGGCTAGCTAATGCTCAAAAGTCAGCTACTATCTTCTTGGCGAGCAGTTAAAGAAGGCTTCAAAAGCCCACACGTCCAGTCCTGTGAGTTCTCAAAGAGACATTTGAGGTATAAGAAGCTCCCACTTGGGCTACTTTAAGCGCTTGTACAACGAAACGAAATCGGAGTCACGAGCTTGCGAACATGACCGCGGATGTTTGTAGCCGACTAGACTTCTTCTTCTTTTTCTTCTTCTTCTGCTGCCTCTTCTTCTTTGAAATGTGTTTGTTCGTTGGCTAACCAGTAAGCAGGCGCATTACCGCCACCAACTGTATTGGGGTCTATTTGACACACAATTTGATTGCAGGGAGAAGGTCCAGATTCAAATCGATTGTTTAGACTAAAAAATTGCAAGGAACATAAGATCACGTTGTTGTAATATGTTGTTTTTGTAGTTCGCACTCGATATAAAGTACTAAGTACATTAAAGTTGTCACAAATGGCGTCATGTGACCTTCGTTGTACGACTGTGACGAACTTAACCGAAAATACCCGAATAAGATTTTTATTCTGCGGTTATTAAAGGCAGTTGATTGACATCACGAGTGCAATTGCCACATTCGTGGTAAGCGGTTTTTTTTTTTTTTTTTAATTACTCAATAACACCTAAACTATTTCTGATGTCATGAGTGTATTAACCCACAGGTACCAAACCATTATATAAAGTATTTAGCGTCCGTTTATTTTGACGAAGTGTGTACATTTTAAGTATAAACCGCAAGAATAATCAACCCGTCGGTGTTACATATTTGTTTGACAGTGTTTATTATTATTATTATTATTATTATTATTATTATTATTTACATTCAACAATCTCCTACACTAACAAAAATACGCGGAATAGAAAATGAACAGATTGACGAATACACTATTGAGAGGCAATTTCCAAACCAAACCTGACAATTCGCAGCAGCTCTTGAATGCAACAGGGCGGGGCTTGTGACTGACAACTTCAAGGTTCTGTTGTTGTTGTTGTTGATCGTGGTAATGTAGTTGAAAAAGGAAGTCAGCACAAATTCCCTAAGTAAAGCCTCGATTCTAAAAGAACAAATACCAGCAAACGCTGCTCAGAAGAATCTGCCTTGCCTGGCACAGAGGAGTGCGGAACATCAACATGAGTCCACTTGTCCGGCTCATCGTAGTTGGAGCAGGTTGTCGAGGGGAGATCTACTCTCGCTATTCAATCATCCACCCGGATCGTGCAAAGGTACACCAGGAAACGTTCTCAATTATAATCAATGCGAAAGGGCTACCAATTTAATACACATTGCTGACTTAACAAATTTGCTGAAATTGCTTATTGATTCCAATTCGATTACATCTGAGAAATCATTCAATGAAATAAAATCTAAAGCCGCAGCAATGAGAAATTCCACGATATTATTTTGCAGATTGTTGGAGTAGCTGATCCCAGGAAGTTTGCCCGCACTAAGTTCAAACAACTGTACAAGCTTGCAGAGGAAAACCTGTGTGAAGGTGAGCTTGAAGCACGCTGAAATCCTTACAGTGATGTATGTATGCCTTGTTCCATATTACATTGCTGCCTTTCCTAGACTGGCGCATTTTAGCCGAAAGAGAGAAGTGTGCAGACGCTGTTATAATTTGCACTCCAGACAGCCTTCATAAGGTCAACTAAACCAGTATTTATATTGGTTTCTTTACACATCCTTTTTTTTTTTTTTTTTTTGCATCATTTTAGTATGTTTTTGTTTTTCAGGAGCCTGCAGTGGCTTTTGCAAAGAAGGGCTACCATGTTCTCCTGGAGAAACCAATGGCTGTGAGTGACAAGTGAATGTTTGCTTTGGTCTCCAACTATCATTTTTGTCACACATCACAAACTCACTTGGGTCTGCTTTGAATTTGAATTGCACTCCCAAAAAAACAACATATTTAGGCTCATAAGCAAAAATGCTTTGTTATAAACCATGTGGTTTGAAGGAAAAGGCACTTTCTCGAGTCACCTGCATAATAGAACTCAATGAGGTTGTCTATACGCATGAATTACATCATGTGAAATCTAAAATGAACACTAGAAACAACAACAATGCACTCTGGTGGGCAACCACTGCAAATTTTTCCCACTTGCATCTTGCTGTAATGTGTTGCTGCACCTTTTTTGTGACGTCAGACAACAGCTGAAGATTGCATGGAGATTGTGAAGGCTTGCTGTCAGAGTGGTGTGATGCTGAGTGTGGGTCACGTACTACGATACGATCCCACTATCCGCAGGATAAAGGTGATTTGATGGTTGGAATTTCTCTCACTTAAAGCATTTTCCAAGTAGGTCTAAATATGGGTATTGATTGTCGATTGAATACTTCTGCTGAGCAGGTTGGAAACCTGGGTAGGTAGGACGAAATAGAACTGATTATAATTAACATTAAAAAAAATCTTCAGTATAATTTGAATGAAAAACTGTATTCATTTTTGCCCCGTAATTCCTTTTTTTTTTGTCTTTAAAAATGGAATTGATTCCTGTTTTTCCAGGAGCTGATTGACAGCAATGTTATTGGTGATGTGATCCACATTCAGCACTTGGAGCCAGTGAGCAGGATTAAAAAATAAACTTCCCCAAAATGTGTAATTGTGTATGCCTATACACACATACGCGATCCACCTCTCTCTTCAGGTCGGCTTTTATCATTTTGCTCATGCCTACGTTCGTGGAAACTGGAGGAATGAGGCGGAGAGCTCTTTTTCTCTTTTGGCCAAATCATGCCACGATATTGACCTGATACATCAATGGGCCGGAACACGCAGGTAAAACGTTTAGACACAAAAGGAGGAATGGATGACATTGCAGTTTTTTCTTCTTGCAGGTGTTTGAAAGTGACGTCATTTGGTTTCGTCAGCCACTTCCGTCCAGAAAACAAGGTATTCTTACACTTATGGGGAGCTTCAAATGTAATAAGTTTTATATGTACGTGTGAGATATGTCGCGTTAGCCAACAGGGGCTAGTGATCGCTGTTTGGACTGTTCAGTTGAAGATACCTGTCCATACTCGGCAAGCAAAATCTACCTGGACCGAGTGAAAAAGGTGAGCGTTGTAGGACATGTTCATTTTGCACGCTGGATGTCGGTTTATGTCTATTTCCACTTTAGGGTCACGTCGGCTGGCCAGTGTCAGTCATCTGCCCCAACTCTTTGCCAGACATCGAGACCGTAACTGAGGCTCTGAGGACTGGACCGTACGGTCGATGTGTCTACGAGTGCGACAACGACGTCTGCAGCAATCAGGTTAAACCTTCTACTTGAAATGCTGAGGTTCAATACTTGAAACAGGGGTCAGGCAATTTTTTTTTTGCCCCCCATTGAGAAGAAAAACATGAGGTAAGAGTTCCTGTGTGGTGGTGAACTCAATTCACTTCACAGCAAGCAGCAGTTTAGTCGGTAGTAAACAACACTTTAAAAAAAAGAGGTCTCAGGTTGTGTTTAGCCACTTACAAACTCAAAAGGGTTCCTGCTCCCGATCACACGAATTGTCCTGTTGTTATTCCTCTAGGTTGTTAACATGGAGTTTGAAGGTGGTCTGACTGCAGCCTTTTCTATGGTGGCTTTCACTGAGGATATCTGCAAACGTAAAACAACCATCTATGGCAGCAAGGTACAAAGAACCTCAATTGTCATATATCACTCAAAATCCATTCGCCATCAAAACGACAATCTACTTTACAGGGAGAGTTGTCATTCAAAGACAACGAGATTCGTGTGTTTGACTTTCTGACCCAGAAAGCCACCAAATATGTAGCCAACGTGGGTTGCCCTGTGAAATTTGGCCTGTCCGGACACTCTCAAGCTGATTACTGCTTGATAGACGCCTTCATTTCTGCTGTGACTGTGAGTTCTTTGATTCTCATGAGTGTCATTTTTTAGAATCTCATGCTCAAATAATTCATGTAAACATTTGGTCTTTGTGCACACAGCACAATGACCCATCACTTATCGCTTCTGGTCCTGAGGAGACACTGCGGAGCCACTTGCTGGTGTTTGAGGCGGAGCGATCACGACGGGAAAATAGGGTGATTCACATGGACCACTCTGGATCTCTTGAATAATACCATTGAGGAAAATAATGATTTACTTCAGGATTATTCAGCAATCATGTGTGTAGTTGGGTATACTTGGAATATGTTTGTGATCAGTATTGAATTATAATTCTGTTAATGCTTGATTTGTTTGAATGGCAACTGGCTGATGTTGATGGGAAAATGAAGTTTCAAGTGTGCTTCATGAACCGGTTGTATTGGTTGACTCCTCGAGACGGCACTGTTGGTTTAAATAGTTTAAAAAAACGGCAAATCAGTGTGATTTCAGAGCAATGTTAAACAGACTGCCATCCAGAGTAGGGAAAAAATACATGTGGTTCATGTAGCACATTAGAAGCTTCATTTTCCCACCATACCATGCAGTCTCGTATTGACAGAGAAGTAATACTTGAAGACTGTCAGATTGTACTTGCACATAGACATTGACTTTTTAAGTGTATGCCTGGTGACCCAATGAAGGATGTCTGATCTAGTCAAAGGTTCTGAAACACCAAGTGTTTTTTTTGTTTTTTTAAACTGTCAGAAAGAATCGAAACATAAGATGTACTACTCACTGCTGTCGGGCACTGGATATCCTCAAAGAAATCAGATCCTGAAGCCAGCCACTCATTTTATACACTCATAAATCCATTTCCCCTCACTTTTCTTGTTGAGTATATTTTTCTTCCTCCCTCAGGTGATATCATGAATTTCCCACAGGACATTCAGAATGGCTTGATAATAAAAAATTATCGAATACAACTTTTGAGGTTTTACTGTCCTGTCGTCTTGTGCTCTTATCTTGCACATGCCATGTAATTGCAAGATAATGGTTGAACTAAAAATAAATGGAGTGTCTAAAAGAGCTACTCATATATTCCTAACCATCAACTTATTTTTAGTTCCATTGCCATCCACTCTGCTTCAAGTTGAAACTAAATGCAAGTGTCATAACACAAAGTAACTGTGTTAATTACAGATTGACAGTTTCATTTCAAAGTCCAGACGGTTTTCTTTTTCGCAGTCCAGTTTTGTACTTTGACAGGCCATCGCTTAGTAGCACAATTCTGGAGAAGCAGTTCATCTGGGACCCGGTGTAAAACACTGACTCTGTCTGATCCATATTGAAAGTGAACATGTGCGTGAAAACTGCCCGTAGTCCACATGGAAACATCTGCACATCAGGACCAGCCTCACTATTTGCCATCATCCAAGTATGAATGGCTAATGCAGAGGAGCTCATTGTTGGTGCATGTTCTATGTACAACACCAGACCCCTAGTCCTCGTGTTTTCTTTCTTTCTGAATCTGAAGACAAAACCCTCATTTTAGTAATCTATGTAATCCAACATCATTGTACATAACATTTCCTGTCACTGGTCCTCTTATATACTCACCCACTTAAGTGCCGCCGTGGGAAGCCATCATCTCATTTCCTCCTTTGCTTGATGAACGACTGCCTTTCCGGGCTTTGTCCTCTCTGCATATCACATAATATACAGTACTTTCAATTTGTATCCCCGCCCCCCATGAAAATGATCAATAAACACACATTTTAGACAAATTTATCAGGGCAACTAAAAGACCTGAAAAAAATGCAAGGATTTGCACGTTCAAATTCTTCTGCTCTCCTAGAGACTGGGAATGTTTATCTTTGGGTTACAGCCTTATACCAAAAATAAACACAACACCCCGTGACGACAACATGAACACAATTCACAGGTTTTGCATAATAATTTGTTGATGCACCTTTGACAACATGTACTGTAGAGCCTCAAGAGTTCTGTTCATTTTTATGGTCGTGCTTTTATCTGCCAAACTGCATGGCCCAGCTGGTGCCAAAGTGGAACACCTCACCCCTAACTCCCAAATAATCATTTCATTTCTCCTATTCACAGCTTGGAAGCACATACCTCAGATGAAAAGGTTCCAGCATGTTGATCAATCACTTTTTGCAAAGTATAAAGGTCACAATGTCTTTGGTCGTGTTCATCTTGATGACTAGGATTGCCTTCACAAAGCGCTTTTCTTTTCTTATTACACTAAAAAGAATGTGCACCTGATCCAGCTGTTTCTTAGCAGGTCTTATAATCACTAGGGTTTTTTGTTTTTTTTCTAGAAGATTGAAAAGGTTGTTCATCACAAGAAAAGATTTTTTTTACAAATTGTTTTCACAAATAAGCCCTTCTTTCAACTACATGCTTTTCACATTAACATCTACTTTGATAAAAAAAATATACATATATATTTGTAGATGTTCACATCATACTGAATGGACCCAGTTTGTTTTGTTTCGCCTGGTGGTTTGTATATTGGCGTTTGAGGCATACCACCTTTGTTGTGTTCCACTCTATGTCTCTCTCTATATATATATATACATATATACACTAATGTATTTGGTCCTTGGCTGTTACATCTGGTTCTGATTTAATGAAGTAGATAAGGAATAAGCCCTACTCAGGGGGCGGGGTTGAAGCTGCAGTGGACAGGTTGACTGCTGGGGTGTTCCCCTTCCCTCGAAATTGATCCGCTATGGAACCAAATCCATCACTAGCGAGGTCCTAAGGGTGACAAGGCAGAGAGTAATATGATATTGAGCATTCTCCGTGTATACAAGAGGCTACACCAGAAAGTGTGACACGTACACACTGCGTTAAGGTCTCCTGGAAGAGAATAACGGACTGCAGATTCAGGAACTCGCTGACTTTTTCCTCCACCAGCTTCAAGCATGCCGTCATATGATCATCCAGAGGTCCGTCACAAGAGCTCAACGTGCTGGACATGTCCGTGCTCTCATAGCTAATGTCAAGTAATGTTTGGACACCTGGGAAATAACAATGTGGGTATGAGTAGTATGCTTGGTGGTCAAGCAACATTAAGCTGGTCTGCCAGATACCAATTGTCGCACGCATGACAAAGCTTTTCATATCAGCCAAAAAAACATCGTTCAGTCCTTTTACACGGTCTGTGACACACATCGGATGCTTGGCTGCTCTGCTGTACCTTTTGTAAGCTTATTTACAATCTTTTCCAGGAAAGCGATTCGCTGTTTGTAGCCGCTCAGCTGCTCTTCGATCGTCTTTTGCTTGGCGGAAATGGCTGCCTGAAGAGCTTGGCGCTCCTGAGCTTGCCGTTTTTGCTCAGTAACAAAGAACTCACTCTCCTTGTAAAGCTGTGGGTGGAACAGAGCAAGCGTTGCATCAAGTCAAATGACAATTGAACAGAATTTTTCCATTGACCCAGTGTTGTACATAAGCAGAACTAACCTGAGCAATCTGATGCTTAATGTCCTCTATATACGAGTGCTGACAGTTGACGTAGCTCAGTAAGGAATAGATCTCCTCCTCCACTGATGAAAAAAAACAACCCACAAAATACTTTATAAAGGAAAATCGCTACTTTGACTTCTCAATTTGTTGAATTTGGACCTACATGCTAAAAAGTTTTCCACCAATGTGTCCAGGTCACTCTCTCCTGTCTCTATCAAGATTTTCCTGATGGTATCTTCCAGATGAGTCAACCTTTCGAGATGCTCCAGCAGATCCTCTGTGGGAATTTTTAAGAGCATTTACCCTCAGACTTACTTTTTATCCAGAAATATCATATTCACGCTGGTTCTTAGACAGACAAGTGCTTGTTTATTATGCAGCCATCCATCCAATAGAAATTCACCTTTTTCACGGTCGGAGCCTTCATCACCGGCATTCTTGACATTGACCATAGCCTCAAGATTGCAGTGTGTGGCGATTTCATGCTCCAAGTTGGTTGTTGTTTGAGTGTACTGAGCTTCAAACTGAGCCTTTTGTTCCTTCAGCTTCTTCTGCTTTACCTGGATTGTAACGCTAAGGGTCGCCACATTGGTTAACGAACAGTCAAACGCTTGAAGGATGAAAATTAAACATTACATCACTTATTTTCTCATCCCTTCATTGGATCACTGGTGAGCTGGAGCTTTTCTCAACTGACTTTGGGTGCAGATGCAACGAGGTGTACACTCTGAACTGCTGGCCAGTCTATCAGCCCAGTATAGACCAGAGGTGTTGCAAAGTGGTTTACAGAACATTCATTGTCATTTTTTCAATAAATTGAACCGCTTTTGCCAGATGTGTCCACTAGAGGTCACACTGACGCTAGGTTTTATTTATCTGAGCATGACTACCAACTACATCGGTATTTTAAGACGATCCAATACTGTAGATTGTAGAATGTCTTTTAGCAGCTTCAGCTCAAAAGAGGTTGGTTTGCTGGAACCCCTTTGTGTTTTGTTCATGACACAACTTTACAAGGCAGTGGGATAACTGCACCCTCTGGCTCCCACTTCCCTACTTCTGGTGTGATGAGTCAATGAAGGTTATCACGCACGTGTGGAAATTCATGCAACTTTAAAATTATTTCTTTATCTTAACACAGTTTCATAGAAGGTGCTTCCTCCCACGTTGCAAAACGATAGGCAAATTGAAAACTACATTTGTCCAAATTGTTAAAGAATGTTTGTTCTCATAGGAATTCAGATTGACCAGTCTATGGTGCAGGCCACCTCTCCCCCAAAGTCAGTTGGCATAGGTTCGAGTTTACCCACAAGCTGGATATAGGGGATTCGATGGATATATAGCATGTGTAAAGAACAGTTCCTTCACTTACTTTTGGAAGAAAAAAAAAAAAGAACAATTTACATATGTGCACCTGTGGTTGAACAGGTAAAGAAACGACTAAGATGTAAAGATATTCACCTGGCATTGTTGGCTTTAGTACACATAGCGCTCAAATCAGAAATTTCCTTGCGGAGGGATTGCAACTCCTGGAGAAGACAACACGGTCATCAGCAAACATTTGCCTTTCAGAAGCAATTTTCGCATTCCGGCTGTGACAATCTAGAGCAATGCTAAACACAATTGCATCCTGTATTTTACAGAAACATTTGAACAGTAGCTTTCACACGACTGACCTTCCTCAGCTGAAGCTGAAT
This sequence comes from Syngnathus leptorhynchus, assembly GCF_054491065.1. Taxonomy (NCBI): domain Eukaryota; kingdom Metazoa; phylum Chordata; class Actinopteri; order Syngnathiformes; family Syngnathidae; genus Syngnathus; species Syngnathus leptorhynchus. The sequence goes on from NC_141195.1 coordinate 14,634,240, forward strand.
TTGCAGGAACTCGGCCTTTTGCATCTCCAGCGTATCTATTTCCTGCTTTAACTGGCCATTCCTAATCATCAGCTCATTGAAGCATATGTGACCCTTTAAAAAGGAATGTTACGTGACTGCTTTCGGCTTTGAACGCTGATAGATGCTCGTGATGAAGCACTGACCTTGTATAGTTTGTCCTCTTTCGACAAGATATCCTTGATGGAAGTGTCTTCACATTTTGCATTATGCGGTGCAGTCAGCCCCCTCTGTGCGACCAACTTCCTCTCCCATTCTATAATCTGGAAAGAAAGCCAAAGGTGGGGGTGTTCGCATGACACTGTGCAGCATTAAAGCAACTTTTTTTTTTTTACCATAACAGTTCTCACCTCCTTTTTGAAAGCCACTAGTTTGATTTTGTTCAATTGTAGCTCTTCCTCTATCTTCTCCTCATTGTTCAAAAGGATATTAAGATCTGACGAAGCATTGACTTCTTTTTTTTGGTTGCAATTACTCTGAGTGATGGTGAGGATGTGTTGCATTTCATCATGTTCAGTCTGGAGCCTTTGGATCTCCCTGCTGCTTAGACGTGAAAAAAAGGCAAATAAAATTGCACTTCAAGTCAACAGGACACTGAGCATTCATGTTTTCGTGAGGCAAGGACACAAATGATCAATAAAAGTTGTTTCGGATAAGAATAATAAAAAAGTAACCCACTTGCCTGTCTTTCTGGAGGAGCGCTTGAATTTTGTCATCGTATGCCTGTTTGTCTTTTACAGCTTGACGATATTGTAGCTTCAATTTTTGCAGGTCATTTTCAGCTGCATTTAAAAAACAAAATTGTTATTTTATCATACAAAATAATTGTTTATAATTGTTTTTTTTGGGGTGAAACAGATAAGGCAAAATGTCTGGTACCACAGGTACAAGTCACAATAATGTACCTGATAAAGGGACGAGCATATTTTTGGAGAGTGTGTGTGATTAGTTAAACGCTTCTGCATTGTTGTTGGTCCAGTATAATCACAGAGGTTTGTTTTTGATCAGGCATTGTGTTTGTGATCAATAAGAGCCACAAAGTTCCACCTCCTTGTGTGCGGTAACTTACGATTTTCTTCCTGTGATCGACCTCGGGCAGATCGCCTCATGTTTCATGAGAGTGAGAGCGCGTCTCCAGTCTGAGAAAGGACACAAGAGTTGACTAGATCAAAGTTTTTGGGAAACACTGCACTTTTGCCTGACGTATGCTCAGCTTTTGTCTGTTCAGGAAATACATTTCAATGGGGCAAACTAATTACTTGAAATGACATGGCAAGATTATTCATTATAATATTAAATATTAATATAATTTCATTGCACAAACGTGACAGTGGAATATTTGACGAGAATAGTGGCACATTTACATTTCAGTATTTTAATGTAACTAACTGGAGATCGATATTAGATCCCTCAATCTATTATGTATACATCCACACCTAAAAAAAGTCATCAGTGAACCTTATGTGCATGTTTTTGGAATGGGTACACACACACACGGCAGTGGCGTGCAAAATGAGCCAAAGCTCAGTGTACGAGAAGAGGTGAGTTGCGGAAAAAAAACATGACAGCGCCCTGGGTCCCAATGCCCTGATCATATTTGTCAGTTCTTGGCCAAGAAGAACATTAGCATGCTAGAGCAACCTCCCAACTCAAGTCATTCTCACCTCAAGGTCTTGTGAAATAACATGCACATAATATCTACAACCTTGCTCAACACACTCATAATGCAAGCAGGATCAAGACTGAGTAAAAGTCAACATTTGGCTGAGTTTAAAGTACTAGATTATGCAATTTTATTTGTCCTTGCTTCTACTTCTAGCTCATGCATTGATTTGCATTTGCTGGCTAACAAAGCCAATCAGAGATGAAATTTATGCAAACTGTAATTGATTCAAATCATATTTAAAAGGCACAAAAGCACCAAATTCATGTCGGTCCTCAGAATTCTAAATTCTGTTTTTGATTTTGGTTTGCTCTAGCTCGTAGGATATTCTGAATGTGTTGAGCACGGTTGTGGAAATGTGCAATTTATTTCATAAAACCATGATTGTGGATGGTATGATAATGACTCCTCAGCCATTTTTTTTTCCTCTTTTTTTTTGTAAAAATGTAAAAATAATGCGACTTTGACAAGCACCAAACATTCTAGACAAATTCTTCAAACATGTACTGTATTGTGATTAATCCTGCATTGCACAAAAAAAACTAAAATATCGTCTTAACAGCACCCAAACACACGTCCCACTGGGCAATTGCCAGCTACGCCCGACGGCCATTCGGTGCTTTGTCATTATCGTCCACATAATGCATTACTATAGAACATTTAGATTATGGCTATCTCTTTAGCTCTCTATTTATTTATCTATTTAATTATCGGGCTATCTACCTAACTTTAGTTTAATAAATGGGGGGGAAAGTTGGTTTTGACCTGATAATGCTGCTTTGTCTCCCCCTGCAGGTTAGCTCAGGTTGCTAGCTCACGTAGCATCACGTCCAACAGTCCACGGAGTACACGTCCGCCTAGTCATTGTAGTGACGTCAAGGCTAACGTGAGGCTAACGGTAGTCGGCTTCGGCCAAAAAGCGAAAACATTTCCAGTTACTAGTTATTGTCCAGCTCGCTAAGGGGGGTTATTTTGTTGTTAGCTCACGTTGTACGTCGACAGTAAGTGAATGGTGTTCATAAATGCGGTCGTCATGTCCAAGCTCGGTAACTGCTCCTGTCGTGACGTCATGCTTCGGCTGTGTACTCACTTCCGTGTTTATTACATAGCACTATGATACAGAGCTCGCGGATGAATGACGTAATTGGTCACATTCTTGAATTTACTGTGCGGTAATAAAAAGGATTGTTTTGTCTTTCTCTTTTTATCTATCGTTATCAATCTTTTTATCTATTTTTTTCAAGGGCTCTGTTTTTTTTCTATTCTATCTATCTACCTAGCACCTACCTTGTGCTATGCGTTTTATTTCTATTTTTTTATTCTTTTTTATCAGGCACGTTAACATAACAGCCCAGAATAATAACAAACAATGATTACAGTAATCAACATATTTTAATCACGGAAATTTACAACTAAACTACAATGTAAGTGTAAGACTAGGTGGAAAAAAGAATCAGTACAAAAAAAATAAAAATGAATCATAACATAAGTACATTGAGGACGTGTGTCCTGCACGTAGTGACTGTTGGGAGGTGTCCTTTTTAATTGCTGTCAAATTATAACGTTAAACAACAGCACATTGTTAGTGGGCCTTAATAGAACACATCATGTCTGACTAATATGTTTTTCTCTTTTGTTTTTTCTGGATCATTTTTGAGGAAAACCTAATTACTTGCAGAGCTATTGAAGTGTCAATGAGATGTTTGTGTTTGATGATGTAGCTCTCATTTGGGCTATTTTCTTCATTTCAAATTCACATCTCTTATGAGTTTGGAAATAGACATTTGAACAGAATATAGGATACTGCAAATAAAACCTGGAGGATACACTAAAAATAGGATACTTTTAGGAACAGGCTCAGCTGGTGTACAGTGGCAAAAAGGGTGTGTACCACAATGATGTCATAATTGAATCACCGTAAAATCACTGCAAACTTTGACCTTTGAACTTTGATGCATGTGTGGGCTGACACTAGACGGTCCTGCAGTCAAATCTGACACAAGTACAGTTCGTATACCCCACATGCACGTTAAGACAGAGCTAAAGGTCAAACTGGAGTTGTCTTATCCTTAACGGAGTCATTCAGTCCTCACAACAAAACAGACACACACAAGTGCCTGATTTGCTTCAGGAACTTGCAGTGTGAGTCACAAGCTGTTTTTTGAATGAGTCAACTGTCAGAGAGTCCCGCCCCCCCCCCCGCAGCCCTCCCTCGCATACGGGGGCACATGCTGCCCACGCTTTTAACGTGGGCTTTAACCTCACGATGGTATCACTTCCTCCCTCTTAAGTCAGTTATGACGCATCAAACAGCCCAGAGCAATGGATCTTCATTTACTGGTGTGGTTAATTCCATTCACCTTAGTTTTATAGCAAGGTTTCAAGGGAAAAAAAAAATACTTTTGACTTGTTCCTTATAATCTGTTTTGCTTCTTTTTCCAGAAACATGCTGTGACGAGTGGCAGCGTGTGGTGATTCTCAACTGAATTAATCGTCCAATAATAGTTCTCGCTCATGGTGACTCAACAGGAAATGATGGAGCGGGACTAGGGCAGACAAAAAAACTGGAGTAGAGGCTGGAAGAATGAAAGGAGAAAATACAGGGAAAAGGAACTGCTTACTTTGTCATGGCCTAGGATTGTGAACTATGCAGCAGCGCGGAGCAAGAAAGGCACACAAACACACAAATTCCTCCGTTGCTAATAAAATGCTGTGCAGTCAGAGATGACCTCATTATTCTGTAGAATAGAGCGGTGGTCCAGGGGTCACATGCCATATGTTGATGGTCTGCAGAATAGTTTGTTATGAATTATGTTTTTTTAAGTGTTTGTCCCTACATATGGTACATTTGACATGTGCATCAATAAAGCAAACATATTAAACCAATTATGCCTACCTACCTTTAGGTGTCTAATAGCCCTGGTATGATTTTGACGTGTCATTAAAAAAAAAAGAAAAAACTCACATCCTGAATATTTTTGTTTTGGTTTTTAGGGGGGTAAGGAACATAGTAATGACATCCTGTTTTGGAGAACAAAAGGTAAGCTATTTTAAGAATACACCTTGCTTTTAAGATAAGAATGGCATCTTTTCCAGAATACAAGTAGTTCAAGTTGTATTACAAGAATAATGTTGCATTTTTGGAACAGACTACCAAACTTTTTTTTGACTTATGTAATAATGTTATGTATGACTTTATTTTGGAAAAATCAGACTGATTTGTATGTCTAGCTTATATTTTTATCCAGACAAAACACATCTTTGTTCATGTTACAGTGGTCGCAATGTACAGTGCTGAACAATTGTACTGCGCCATAATAAAAGTTATTCATGCTCTGGAAAATTAGGACTGTTTGACATTTTTTTTTCCCTTGAAGCCAGCGTTCAAAGGGACCATCAATCCTCGGCCAGTCCTCCTCCTCGTCCTCCTCCAGGTGGCGGTTGATTATTTGATAACTGAGCTCTATCCCCTCACGCTTTGAGGTCAAAGGTCATGTTGCAAAACCCACTCAGATGTCCGAGGAGTTTTATTCTTTCCTGCTTCTTCCTACTTGCCAGTGTCGATCACAAAAAGAAGAAAAAAAAAAAAAGCATTTTAATCCCTGCATTAAAAAAGTGGCAGACTTTTCAAATCACATTCTGTAGTAAGGGGCAACAAAATGGGGCAAAATTACTTTCATATATATGATGAAGAAAAAGGCTGTCCAGGTTTTGAATCAAATCATTATTGTTCCATGTCAATGTGACGGAAGTTGTGGGTGGGAAGGAGCACACAGAACTTGAGGGTTTCTCAAGTGTTGGATGATGCCGCACCTAGTTTCACCATATTGTAGCCTGGCAATTCACATTATTCATCAATTCCATAAATACACAAACACATTCATACACAATACAATAAATGTGTGTTTTCTAGCTTCATTTTTTACAAATAACCCACACATCTTTTTTATGAACCCTTAAGAGACTCAACGTTGGAAAAGAAAACTATTTGCGCTTCTTATATAAATTCAGGCACATTGGGATGAACAGCAAGGAATTGAAGCATAACGGGCAGACTGAAAACAGCAATCTGGCTGTAAGTACTATTACATGTTTGTACACAGCTGGTTCTTCTATAAGGGAATTCCCCGTGACACCGTGTCAGCATATCAACTGAGCACAGATGCATTTACCATGAAGCACGTATGTTAACACAAACATTTCCTTCATCCACCTTGAGATGGAAGACAGATACAGTGCAACGTCTGAAGTCTGAACAAGACCAATTTGTTCTTTTGTCTGGCAGTACTAAAAAGATCTACTGTGTATTATCGACTTTTATCGAAGGATCTAATTTGTCGATAGGCGTGAATGGCTATTTGTCGCTAATTTCCATCGGTGTAGTAAAATTGCCACCTGGCAAGAAGTTTGTCACAGATTGCAATTCAGCACCAGGTTGAAAAACTTGTACGTCCGTCACATACAGTCAATTACGATTTATGCTGCCCACAGTAAGTTTGTTGAAACAAGTTCCTCAGCAGACGGCCTGCTACCAACACCACTGACGAAAACACCGAACACAAACACAAGGAAAGTCTACACTGTAACTCAACGTCAACTAAAGCTCAATTCAGCGGATACTTTGGAGAGCTGTAAAGCTCTCCCGGTACTGACTTCATGTTGTTCCAAGGGTTCAAGCAGAAATTTGTGACTCTCCAGATGGAAGTTTGCTGTTTTCATCAGTGGTCTGTCCCATACGTGGCTTGTCAAGAAAATATCCTATTTCAGGGATTGAATAACATCTTGCTAAGCATCATCTTGCAACAATGTTCCAATGTCAATGAGCCGTCACGTGCTTGCAAAAACTGTAAAACCGAAGCTGTTAAACGGTGATGGCTTCACATCTGTCCGAATAATAACTGGTATGCAATTTCTTAAATGTTTTGTGTTCCTTTCAAACTGCAATGGACTTGATGAGCTCAATTAAGCACCCTGTAATTAAATTTACAGTTCCCATGGTACTAATACACAAGTTCCTCAAAGGTTCCTGCTGTCAAAATGTGCTGTTAATATGATGGTTATCTATTATAGATAACATATCATACCAAACATCCCACAAATCTGCACCTGCAAACATTCCCACTCACCAATGCCAAAAGCCTCTCAGCAACTGAAAAGAAGTCCTTGTTTGGCATAGTTTTGTACAGGAAGTTTCTCCTTCACAGCAATGCCTCCTATCTAAGAAAGCTCACCAAAGGAGGCAACAAATGTGGGAGTTGGCTTTCTGACTGAACTGACAGCTGTGAGGGACACAGGGGCTCTCAGAGCAGGAAATGACTTGACCTCCACCAGTGGGAGATGGGCCCGCCCTGACAACAATCTCCACAGCTCTGATGTGGATTTTACAGTGTGACATTTACACATTTTCTTTTAAGGCTCACTGTTATCCCCTTTATTTCAATTTCATGTTGAATGCTAATTAATGACCAAAAGGAGCTTTTCCTCCTTAAGCTACACCCTAAACCTCCGGCTGGCCAATCACAGCACAGAACAGAACGGATGTGTGTGACACACTAGTCTTGAAACATTCATCAAAGAAAGATTTTATGACTCTTCTGTTTCCATTCATCCATCTATTTTCTTTACAGCGTATCCTGTTCACTGTGACAGGGAGTTTGAGTCGATCAGAGTTAATTCAAGATTGACGGACAACACCCTGGACTGGTCAGTCACAGGTCACCTATACTGTTGGGATAGACAACCTCTGTCCTCCATTTGGCCAGTTGGCCACTGAGTGCATTGGAATTGAACCCACGCTACATGGAAGTCAGGCCAGATAAGAACCACACCATTAGTGAACAGATCAATGCAGGATCTGCCTGAAGGGTTGCAACACTACAACATCAACGCTATTTGGGATTGGTTGTTGGTTAGCATTAAGCTAAACTGACTCTATTAAGCAAAACTGACTGTACGTGGTTGTTTTTAAATACACTATGAGTAATTCATTTTATGTTTAATAATGAAAATAATAATATATTTGTAACGCACTTTACATTCCATGGGAATCTGAAAGATGGTGTCGTCTGGAACAGGATGTGAAACTAACGCTGAGTATTCTTTGAGCAAACAGAATACTGAACCAGGATAACAAGTGATTGCAGCAATAAGGTTCATTTGATAAGTTTACACGCATAGCATACGTGTGTGTAAAAACCACTCCTTGATATATAGTGTGTGATGATTTTATTGCTGCAGGATCAGTAGAAAGGATGAACAAAATGGATGGGAGCACTGAGTCATCTGGTATCTTTTTTTTTTTTATTGATTTATTTGATCTGGAGTTCAGTGGCCCAGTGTTCAGCTCTCTCTGGAAGAACGTTTCACATTTGAATCTGTGCCTGTTGGGACCTTTTTGTGAAGAGTTTGCATGTTCTCTCTGTGCTTTCTTGAGTTTAGTGCTGCTTTTTTCCCACTGTCCAAAAACATGGATGTTAGTGACATTGAAAACCCTGTGAGAAGGAAATTGTGACTTTTTAAAAAGACACGCTAATTGTTTCGAGATCATGTATATTATTGTTATGTTGCGGGTCAATGTATGGCGACCCTTTTAAAAGTGTACAAATAAAGAAAACATTTTCTTTCGATGCAACATCAGATACAACTTTTTGTGTCGGTAGGGAAAAAGAAAGAAATGATCAATGAGGAGAGTTGGGAGAATATGGCAGCAAAATAATTCAATAGCAGATAAATGATCAAAACCTGTTTGTGCTGATTTCATATCCCTTTTGATTAGACAGCCAAAAGTAATTTGCTACTGTTTTTTTTTTTGTTTGCATCCGCTTTTCCTGATTTTCAGAACTGGGACAGATTAAGGACAGTTTGAAATTATGTACAGTATAAACAGTGGAAACGTAAACACACAACTCATATCAAGTTCTATATATTTGCCTTTGGGAGAAATTTCATGATGGACCTAAAATGCACTTTAACCTTTATCCTTGAACCTAATTTGACCTTCTGTAAAGTTTTGCACATTTACGTAACTGTCATTGCGTAATCTGTTTCTGTTATTTCTGCACAACTTTATGCTCTGTACAAGGAGCTGAATGGCAAAATACACAACTGCTATTTGATTCATGAAACAACCAATCCATTTTTAAAGTCATCTACTGCCTTTCTGTGACTGTTCCTATTGTTCTGCATCTCTGTTGCAAACTGCTGATGACACATGACAAGCTCACCTCCACCTGAGAATATCCGATTGGAATTACTGTTGATCAATTGTTTGGTATCGTCTTGTTGTCATTCTATCAAAATGTGAAGAGCCAATAAGGGGGACTGATATTTTACAACCAATCCAATTATTTTTATTTCCATTTACTACACAATGGAAACTTACATTTCTCATAGTACAGTCAGCCATTCCACTGGCTCGGCCTTGATAGCTAGCTTGATGAGTAAAATGGACTGATTCACGGAAGGGTATGTTGACGTTTCTCAGAGTAAATAGAGCTGGAGGGAAAAACAAGGAGTGTTTGTTTGATGGAGTAGGAGGATCGATTTCTGTGTCAGAGGTTTGTCCATCAGTCACGTACGCATACAATGAAAGAACAGGATGGGTATTTTTCTACCCAGGTTGTTATTCCTCTATTTCATGCATTATTCTTTTGTAAGGATTGAAACAGAGAATAACTTCACGAAAAGTCACATCTAGTATTTGTAGTGTCACAAGGCACCCACATAAGATTTTCACCCAGGTCAATTAAAGATTGCTCAAGTGCATCGTGGAGGGCAATTTCCGCTCAACCGTTACACAAGGATCAACACTAACCTTGCCACTGAACTGTTGCACAGTGTTTGGGGATCTACAATTCATTTTCACGAGTGGCAGTCTGTTGACAATTAGTTGTGGTGCAATTTGAAATCTGAATTGCAGTTGAATACACGTTGCACATGTAACAGCCAATAAAAACATGCCATGTTGTCATCACATGGGCTGTCACAAAAAATATAGTTTTGAGTATCAAGTGAGATCCAGTTGCCAAGCCGTAATGTACACTGTATACTATCTGACAGTAATATCATAATATATTTCTAATTTGTAGAAACTGGTGGGTTTTTATTTTTTATTTTGTGCAAACTGTTGGCGAAATGTAGAGTCCCAGTTACCGAAACACATGAGTGGACTCAATAAATTTGGTTGCTTCCTGCCAAGAGCCTCTTGAATACGCACACACTCCTCTCATAGTTATAGATGACAGCACAAAAGCACAATGTTGTTTGTGGTTGATTAAAAAGAGCAGTTCCCTGGGGAACTCCATTTGTCCATTGCCGGGGAGTTGATATATGTGTAAGGTTCAGTCTGTCGCCTGGTGTGAGTCACCAAATGGATTTAATTCATGATTGTCCAGGTTAGTCACAATGGTATGTAGTGGACCTTATATGGATTGTGTCCCATCCATATCATTTAGTCTGAACTTAAAAAAATGATTTCAATCTTTACAACACACCCAGCCACCCAAAATAAAAAAATAAAGATGGAAGATTCAGATTCATCTGGTTAAAACGTAGGAGATCCTTGATTAAATTATGGCGTTACATTCCTACAGCGCCAATGTAACCAGAATTTGGAACATGCTCTTGTTTATCAAAAACATATGCTAAAGTGCTAAACTGCTGTCAAGACTGCAGTAAATCAGTGCTTTTCAAACTTTATATACCAAATATTACCTAAAAATGATTATCCCTTCAAGTACCGCAATCATTACCAAAATTAAAATATAGTAGTGTGGATGGCCTGAGTGTTCATCAAAAACAAGACAGAAGTTTTATCCTTAATTTGGAAAGCCATCATCTCAGTATACACATGAAGACTAGTATTTCAACGTAGAGAAATAAATAAAAATAAAAAAAGCTGTACTGACACGATGATTCAATTCATACGCACCTCACATAATAGTTCAAAAAAGGTCAAAGACAAAAATACAAATGCACGACAGTTAAAGATAACTCAAGAATTGGACTTAGTGGTACGAGTACTTTGAAGATCTCTGCAAAAAAAAAAAAAAAAAAACCGTACAAAACTATCATTTATTATTCATCAAGAGTGAAGCCATTGAGCCTGTTTCAGCAATGACTCGTCCTTGGTCAAATAACACAAGTATTTACTAGTGGTGCAATAAGAGTTTATGCACACCGGATGTGTGTGACGTCATTGTAAAAAAAAAAAAAAGGTCCTAAATTGATGCTTTTTTTTTTGGTTGAACTTTTAAAGGAGCGTTTCTCTTTAAGAAGATGCTGGGTGGAGTTTTGAGAACATGAGCGCATTTATAAAGAGCCGTGCTGACGTCACGGAGCCACTATGAGCGCACCTCGCACTGTGGTTTAATGCACATGGCTGCGTTGTGGATACGAATGAGAGATGGAGTAGAGACCGAATGACAGTCGGTGAGTACCCATTGGCCGTTCGTAGGAATTGATCGGAATTGATTCATGTTGACTAGACCGATGAACAATCGCCATTCCAATGCGAAGAGGCAAACTTGATTTTTCTTCAATTAGACTTCCTTAAGTAAATTGACCGTCAATTCAAACGTCCTCTCTGCTTGTGGTCCATTACATTTAATTGGAGTGTTATTAGCGTGAGAATATGCTCTCATTTAATTTGTACTTTGAAGGATTTATCTTCCGTTATTTCCCACCATTAAGAATAAATGATCACGCGACACGGGAGCACAATACTTACTGTTTTTCCATTCGATTTTTCTATATTTATGGGCGGAAAAAGTTGTTCATACAAAAATGTGCTGTACTCATGACGTTTTGAGGTTACAAACGTGTTATTAAGTACTTTGCTCAACAGAGTAAGAATGCAGGAAAAAAAAAAAAAAGCACACTCAGTTACTGTTGTACCAACTGGTTTTCTTGAGCTTGTTTTGTATTCATTGCTCAGTGCTTTTTACTTTGAGTCACAATGAAGCTTTCTGTGACGAAATGACCAGTGGGCAGTGAGAAAAATCAAATGTTCAAGTATTCATTTGGTCCAATATTGCATCACTGGACATATTTACATATTTAGATTGCTCAACTTGCGGGGGAAACTCATCACACTCGGCTGCAAAGTGAGAGTTGGACATCACGGCTTGAAGAAGCCAACGGTACCACATCATCTGCTAAGCAAAGATGCGATACTGAACCCGCTCAATGAGCCCTACAAATTCTGTCCATAAAGGTTATGCAAAGAATCAGTGACATCACTACCTTGGCAGAGTTCAACTCTCACTGGAAATGAATCCGACTTACTGCTGGAAATGTGGACCAAACTCTGACATCGGGTTGGCCTATTCGGCGGTTTGGTATCCCGTACTCTCAAAGCACTCTCAAAAGATCTCCATGGTCTAACGCCTTCCCCAAGTCCATAAAACGTGTGGTCCACTGATCTACAGCCAGGACAAAAACCACATTTTTATCACATACAGCAAATTTCTTTCATTGTGGAGTTGACATTTTCTCCCTGTGCTTGTGTAGGCTCTTGCGTTTATTGACTCGACTCCTGAGGGTACAATGTGCTTATTTGATAAAAGTCAACTATTTGAGAGGAGGCCATTATTTCTACTCCATGAACTTGCTTCGCAAAGACCATGCTGATGTTAATTCATTTGCATTCAGTGTCGAAAGAAAAAAGCACAAGGACAATGCCAAATAATTGTGAGCAAAGGCCTTTCTTCCTGAAGCTGATGATGATGTTTTACCCATATATCAAACAGGTGTACCAAATGTTTTGTTTATTAAGTCAAGGTTGGTTTAGTAACAACTAACCCATCTGCCAAGAATAACTTTCTACATGGCTGTCATACTCATGGGTTGTGAGAGGAGGAAGACTATTCCATCAGTAGAATAAGCTGTTCCTCTTTCACTTTGTCCCTCTTTTCATCATCCATCAGTAGAATAAACTGTTCCCCTTTTCGGGTTGTCCCTCTATTCATAGTTTGGCTATGTCCGCCGGTCTCCATGGTGTATCTTCTGTCCTCACCTCATGGGAGAGTTCACTTGCATTGTCAGGCCTGCTTCATCGCACTCGAAAGTGTCACAAAGGCCCATTTATAGCTGAGAGTGGCTCCATTCATGCATGCTGAGCCAACTGGCCGTACAATTCCTCCATCTCCGAGGCTCACTGAGCGAATTTGACGCCACTTTGTTTTGTTTTTCTTTATGAAAGAATGAAACAAAATCCAATTAGGTGCGTTTGTTATGCATGCTCTGGATCGTGTAACCCACCAAACCAGTTGTAGAATTCATTAGGGTTGAGAATTGCAGTGTAAATCCCAATTCAGTACATTAGCCAGTTTTTGCCCTCAGCAACAGTTAGGATCACGATGCGGGTTAGGGTTAGGGTTAGGGTTAGGGTTAGGGTTAGGGTCATCGGCAGATCGGTCATATATTGCGTGACTGAAAAATGAAATAATTAAATGTGTCATGGAAAAATTGAGTATTCATTTCAAATTTAAAAATAATTCCATCAATTAGTAAAGTAGAGGTTAATATCGGATTTTGTTTCAATTTTTTTGTAACGGATTTTTTTTATTTATTTCTTCAATTAATCGTTGTTTGGCGATACTAAATGGCAGTTTGTCTATCACTAATACGGTATTGGATGAATTTTCAATTCCATTACAGAATGAATGGTTCTGAATAAACATAATAATTCATTCGTGTTGCTTTGCGCAGTACTTTGTGTTGCATCCTTTTCCTGTCTGCACCCAATTAGTCATTCACTTTTATGGGCTTGGATGACGTGGTGTTCATATTTTATTTTCCAATGTCACACTTTTGAATACGCCCTGTAAATACTAACTTGATCAGCGTACATACAGTACATGAGAGCGATGACTTGACTTTTCCTGCATTTTTTTTTCTCTCCCTCCCATACAAAAACAGCACTAATTAAAACATACAGTACTGTAGAAGTCAGGAAAAAGGATTTTGACGGGAATGTGAGCACGCGTTGTTCGGATGTACCGCGTTGAAGCTTATCTTGGAGCATCACAAGAATGCTGCACAATCAGCTACTGTTGTAAAGGCGGATACTGCGCGCTCTCATGGCCGCACAGAGGAAGGAGGGCGGCGAGCGTTCTTCCCACATCTGACCCGCTCCTTTTTTTTTTTTTTTTGCAATTGTCCGCATTAAGCTGACAATGCACAGCTCGATTGATTTGTTTTTGTTGTGACTCGCTCAGCGTTTTCCCCCCAAAAAACTTCTGCGAGAAATCATTGATGTGCAGCTGAAATCATCCAATTCACTCTGGTGGTTTGAAAATGATGTATTTATTACAAATAATGGATCTTTTGTTCATCTCTGCAGCCGCCTCACAAATTTTGCCGTAGTTCACGTTACATATGAGCTTAACCCCCAATAAAAGAACATATTAAAATCAATGTGTGTTTAAAGATACCCCTTTCCTTTACTTGTTCCTCCTCATTTTCTTGTGAAATGACATCTGTATTTAATCTTTACATTTCCACGTTTTTAATAACATTTCTCAAATTTCTTCTCCGGTGGGTGACTACACAAGGGGGCGCAAATTTTCAATACAAATGGCAATAGTTGAGTGTCTTGTGTTTTTTTTTTTTTTAATTATTATTCAAATAAGATGACATTCTTAGATTATGTAGTTCATCACAGTACTCCTGCAAGCAATCGGGTATAATAGGTGCCGTTTATTGAGTTACTTTTTATTCAATGTGTCTTGTTTGTTTACGGGAACACATGGAGAATAATTTGAGCGAGTGATCTAATCTAACTCACACAAGTATAGTGATTGAAATCAAAATATGTCTAATCTGGATCTCTTTCTGTTTCTATTCAACAGCACTGGTTGCGATGCAGCGATAAAGAGTTCAATGGAAAGACCCGAATGTTTTCTGAGACAAGTCTTGCCGACACAACATGAGTGAGAACAACTGGGGACATGACTTCAGCAGGTACATGAACATTTTAGTTTGGATTGATTTATGACAGTCAGTTTTTAATTCATTCTGACTTCTTTTCTTAAATTCAGTTTTAGATTTAGTTTTATTTCAATGTAGGTTTTTTGGGGGGGGGGGGGCGGGAATGCTTCATTTTAGTTGAAGTATTAGTTTTTTTCTTAACATGACATTAAAAATGAAACACTCCTGTTCATTTACAAAGATGAAAACAAATGACATCTTCCCTAAAATTATAGTTTTATAAATGTAACATTGTAGTTTCAGTCTTTATTTTTAAAAACCTTTTCATTTTATTTTGTTAACAATTTATCTTTAATAATAGTTTTATTTATCTTGTTTTCGTGAACGATTATAACCTCGGTTGGTTGAAATCCGGACCACATCACTTTTCGTCATCCTCTCTCTGCTACATGTAATGACTCACTCAGAAGGGGTTACGTGCGGAAATGATTGACACGTGCGCAATTCTGTGTCGACTTCTCAACCCACGCTTGCTTTGCAGAGTGTGCTTGGGCCTGCCGAGCGGCCACGTGGAACACAACCTGACCCAGCAGCAAATGGTCCAAGAATGCAACCGTAAGTCCCTTTTACATTTGTCGAATATTATGTCTAGCCACACAAATACATCTTTGTTTAAAACTCAGTTATTCTCTTATATAAAGGTTGTTATTGCCAAAATGATAGTTTGACCTCTGAGAAGAATACATTTACATACCAAGGTGGAAGTCTTCCAAATGTGCATACGTTTGTTGTTTTTCAAAGTGTGTGCTATTTCTTTCATAATAATTGCCTGTCCCCAAGTCATATGTACCTTACAAAAATGATTCATAAATAATAATAGTGACGCCTTGAGACATGAGGTTAATCCTTTCCACAACGACGCTTGTAACTCTAAACATCTTGCAGTAAGTGAAATCCGTGATATCGAAATATGATTTATTTAAACACACCCTAGGCATGTTTTAATAATGTTTGTGGCACTAAAAGGTCTTTATATTTCAACACCTTCAAATCATACAAACACATTTAATAACATCATGCATTTAGAAAGAGTTTGCTCTACCATCCCTAGATTGAAATCAGGACATTATTTCAAATCAACAGTGCAGAAAATACACAAACAAATTAATTGAATTCAGTTACTGGTTTGCTCCGTTCCATATCAGGAAATAGGCAAAAATGTTCACCACTGTTTTCCAAAGTAAAATCTATTTTGAACTCAATACGTCTGCTTGCATGGAGGACTAGAGACATTTGAGAATATTTATTGCTCACAGGGTGAAAATCCGATGATGTGGAAAATTTAAATGAATCCAGGTCTCTAAAAAAATTAATCTATCATCAAAATAATTATTTACAAATTTTATATTCCATTGGTTGTCCATTTAATCGGCCGATATTAACTCTTTTAAAATTGGCAAAAAAGTGCCTTAACGTTTTATACTTATTTTTTCGATTAATCAACAATTATTGGAATTTTATTCTTCCAAAAATGGGAACCGGCATATGCCTCTTAAAATCTACATCGTCTGTACTGTAATTCTAATAGTAGTAACAGACATAGTGTGTATCTATATGTGAGGAAATGATCTATCATTCGATTTTGACTCATTGGAAAGTCTTGCGGTGTCTGTTATGGCTTAAGTTTAAGATGAAAACAAATATGGTGTTTTATTTGCTATACATAAGGCTGAACTAATATTATGACCGCTCATTCTTCAGATGGAGACTTTGTTATTCCTCCATAGGCGAGATGATTGCAAAGCCAAGCTGTAGCGTTAGAAAGTCATGCAGTTGCTCAGCAGGCTTTTGCGTGGACTGAGCGGTCTCACAGAGGGGACCCTATCAGCCCCCTTGCCCCCAACCCCCACCCTCTTCCTGCCAGGTCACCAGCTGCTCCTGCCGTCTGGGCTACGTCGGATGTTTCCATAAGGAAAGTTATGGGAAGCTCTGTTAAGATAGTGGCCATTCTCTGCGTTAATCAGGGTGTTGTGGCTGATGTTTGACGACAAAGGTGACGGGTTAAGCGATTGTTTTCTACGCGTTTGCGCTCCGCTTCCTGTTTGGACCTCCTGGGCACCTGCTCCCCCTGCGTGTTTTGCCCCTTCCTGACCAATCCCCAAGCTTGACTGAGGGATTGCATGTTCTTTTTCATCTTTCTTGCTCTGAGAGCCATTTCCTCCCAAGGAGGAAGCTGTGATAGCAAGACCTTGGACAGATAGGTCCGGCATTATTTGGACAGTGACACACTTTTAATCGTCTTGTCCTAAAATCACTTTTGCAGTGGATGCGCTTCGGAGCAAACAAGCTGAGCTCCGTTCGGAAGTTTACCGTTATAAAAACAATTGCAGTTTCACAAATTGTGCAAGTTCAAGATGTATTTTCAACTGTATTTAATTTGTGCTTTCACAGCAAACCTCGTCCAACCAAAGTTTCCACCCTATTCTGATTCCTACTGCCATCCATTGGAAAAGACACTTGGACCACATGAAGGAGACCAGGTGGTGCCTCATTGTTCTTCCCACAGATGGACAGTGTGTTGGGGCCCGCAGAGAGAAGCCAAACCATTGCCGCCGTTACCTGACCCCGAGGAGCTCATGTCCGACGAGGCGGCGGATAATGAGGTGGAATTCTTCACCAGCGAGCGCCGGCCACTTTTACCCAAAAGCTGCCCTAAATTGGTGTGCGGGAGCAGAGGTCAAGTTAATGCCGCCTATCAGGAAGCAGCGTCACAGCCTGGGAACCCCGCCTTGGCGTTCTCCTGGCCTGGCAGAGAGGTCGAGCTCGGCGCTTCTGTTTCCCTGGCAGACAACCAGCAGGATACGTTGTGGAGTAGACATGCAGACCATAAACTCAACTGTTTCTCCTCCTCCGCCATGCCCTCTGAGAAGCCCCAAATTCCTCCTCGTATCCCAATCCCTCCAAAAACCTATCTTAAGACTGCGACTGGAGAGGATAAGCCGCCCAAAATCCCGCCAAGAGTCCCACTGGTGCCTCCGTGCCCACCACGTTCCCCGAGTCCCAAAAGCCTCCCGATTTACATCAACGGCGTGATGCCGGCCACACAGAGTTTTGCTGCTAACCCGAAATATGTGAGCAAGTCACTGCTGAGCGAGAGGGTTCCTCCGGCGGCTCAGCTCACTCCTTGCATAGTTCCAATTTTGAAGGACGGCAGACAGGCCAGCGCCACGCACTACCTTCTCCTCCCGCCGCGGCAAAAGACATTCGCGGACAGACGAGGGCGACTCTTGAGTGAACCTGCCAGGTTGGGAAACGGATGGCAGAACTGTTAAACTCCCATGAGCCTGAATTTGCATGACGTTTGCAAAACAGACACAAAGTTGACATGGAAGTTGATCTACCGACCAAGCCTGTGCCAAACAGATATACTAGCTGTGCAATTCGGGTCCAAACAGTGAGGAGCTGATGCAGATAGTGATTTCGCACATTCAATGTGATTCCTCAAATCTGAAACAAATATTTCTGCGTCTTTTATTACAGTGTCTGAAAGCCGATGATGATTGTGGCGAGGTGTTGGCAAAGTGAAAGGCGACAAAACGAATGGATCTTTTCTCACTCGTGAACATTTCTGAAATGCCAGAAACAAAAATGATGAAGGGTCTGTTCCGCTATGCAGGTTTCAATACAATTCCCAATTAATTAAATCAAACAAAACATGGCTTCGATACGATTATAGTTTAAATACTGCAGACCTTAATCGGTCGTTCTCCACCACTCTAACACGCGTTCCCAGTTACACCGCCATCTTCGTGGATCACGCTCACCAACGATGCATGTAATCGTTTAAGCGCACGCTATTCAGGAGCTTAGTCAATTAAGCCATAGGAGTTTTAAAAAGGAGAAAACGGTCATTTACATCATTCCTTTGGCTTTGAAGCTTCCGGCTGTGAAATATGGCTTAATAGTGTAACCTGTAGAACATTCAGATGGTTGGCCCGGACATGTTTTGTTTTGCCAGGCATTTTGTTGATCAAATCAATGGGCTGGTACGCTACACCTACTATTAATTGGTATCATCTGACAACTGGTTATTTGTGGCCTGCCACAAATGGTGAAGATTTATTATTAAATGACCCCTCATTGCCGATACATGCCAGGTGGTTCACCTCACAATACAATCACCTAAACATTAAGACGTTTTTATTTTCTCAGGAAATATTACCCGAGCATTTATAAGCAGAAATATTTAATTTGCTTTTTTTTTTTTTAATGCCGTTGGAAGAGCACAGTACAAACAGACACGATAGCATCAGTAGAATATGTCCTTAAACAAGAGTGACTGACTGCGAAAGTGTGACAAGATCCACAAGCTGAATTCATGTGCCTTATCTTTTAATCGTGAAATATTTTTCTTTAAAAAAAAAAAAAAAAATGTTAACAGCACTGTGCGTTTGTCCGTTGTTTCTAACATTTTGCCAATGATTATTAGTACAGTATTTGCTCCGGGTCAACCTGGAAATCCTCTTAACATTCCAGTATTCTCTCTCTCGAGTTGTAGGATTTAGTTGCCTTGTCGTTCCTGAGGAACTTCCTTTGGGATCAATATTTTATTCCAGTACTTTGTAACGTTCCAATGACAAAACATGCTGCAATCCTAGCAGAGCAGATACTAAAATACGTTATTGTACACTTAAATGTGATCAAATAATTACTGTTTCAACAAGCTGGGCTTGTGTCAGACATCATTCCACGTGTTATTTCTTTCAGATGCTGCTTGAAATCCTATGTACGTATTTATAATATATCACTCATAATGACGACTGATTGAACAATGAACACAACAATTGCACAACACACAGCCCAAACAAATTAAACCATTTAGTGTCTTATTTGTATCCATAAATCATTCTATTATGTCTTTTTTTTTTTTTAGCTCTGGTCATTTGGTATGGTTATTGTAAAATCGCAAAAGAAGAAATCAGTGAAACATTTACTACCAACAATAACTGATTTATTTTCATGAGGTTAACTGACAAAAATTTGTCGTAGCAAAAAAATCTAATTATGAAAGTCATTTTAAATGATGCAAACTTTGCAATTCTTTTCTGGACAGTGTCCAGTGAACATAACGGGCACATATAATTTGTATTTGTCAAATCAGCAAAAACACAGTACACTACCTACAGTGTGTATGCGTTTGTGTTCATGTGTGTATGCGTTGGGCATGATGTTACATTTCCTCCCAAGAGGATCAGTGCGGTGTTTACAACTTTTGTTACACTGACAAGTTTCACATTCTCTACAAGGTTATGTGTCCACCTCAGCCACAGTGTGAAATGTTTGGAAATTATGTGGTTGTAAAAAAAAAAAAAAATCATTTATTTATAAATAACTTATTAATTAAACTTGTGTGAAGAACTTGTTTTTTTCTCCTCCCAACACAACATACAGTGGTACCTTCACTTTAATTCTACAATTGGATTCGCCATTTTTAATTGTTAGTTTACCGCTTTACACACAGCAGGATGACTGCCCTGATGAAATAAACATTTCACCTGAGAGTGGTGAAAAATGTTACGATTGAATTGGCTGCTTCGGGGGGGAATTCATCCTCCACTTACATTATTTGCAGCGAGTTAATATATTCAAGTAGATGTTCTTTTTGCTAGATTTCATCAAAACATGGCACAAAAAAATTCTCCATTATGCTTTCATTGTCCTTCAAATAAGTTAAAAAAAACACATAAAACCACAATTCATTTTTCCACCAGCCGCCCTCCCCTCCCTCACCTTTGCAGTTCTCTACGGGCGTTTTTTTTTTTTTTTTTTTAACCTGACGGACGTCTTACCATGCCGAGGTCGAATGTGCAGCGTCCAGGCTGTTGGTGAACTGCAGACGCAGCCAGCGAGTGCTTTACCGCCAGGCCCTGTTGAGCAGCTTGACTTCAGCCAACCGCTTGCTGATCATTGTGGCAAAGAAGAGTGCGAACAGCACGCTGCTGATCAGCATGTAGTCATAGTCATCTTTAAGCACATCAAATTGTTTCGACGGATAGACGCGGGTTTGGTAGATGTCTAGACCGTAGGCCACCACCTGTGGGAGTCAAGGGGCACATTTCACAATAAAAGGTAGTCCTTAGAACTACAGATACTTGTATAACAAAACACTGGCAAAAGTAGTACTGATTCAATTCCTTCACTACAACCTGAAGTGTAATTGAGATCAAAAATAAAATGGAAGTTTTTGTGTGAATTACAAACAATACCTGTTACTACTACTTGGCATAATGAGAAAGCATGAAGTAGAAAGTACAGATAAAAGTCAGCTGAAAACTAAATAGCCACATAAAAGACAGACTGTATAAATCTGTATAACATTCCTTACCACCAGTGGTGCTGCCTCAAAACAAACACACAAAAGGGCAGACTCACCAGACATGTGGACTCCAGTCCAGACGGGGCAGTGTATATTCCTCGCACTCTTGAAACCGATTGATTGTAGTTGACAAACCATTCTGTGCGGATAATCAACTCTGGAGCGTAAGGGATCAGGTTCTCCTCCCTGGACATTAACACAAAGTATGGAAACATAAAAATGTGTGGTTTAAAAAAAAAAACAAAAAAAAAACCAACAACTCAGTTTTATTTTATTTAATTAAGAAACTTTTTTTTTTCATTGTTTTGCTAGTTTTCATTCGTTATACTTGCTCTTCTTAGAGGGAAAGCTGGTAAATGACACATCTATCCACTTTCTATAGCACTAGTCCTCTGCAGCTAACATGTTGAAACACTCAATTGCAAAAAAAAAAAAAAAAAAAGCGTGTCAAACAGAAGTGCTCACCGACTCTGCTCAGATATTATTTCAGGCCTCCGAGGGTCGAGGAACATTTTGGGTAATGATAAAATTCCTCCAGACGGCAAGCCAACTGTGGGGGAGAGAATAAGTGATGAAATTTGCCATTCATAAAAAAAATAGGACTCATTTCATGAGAACTCACTGAGCAGATGGCGGCTTGTGATGCCTTTCTCGGTCAGCGTGGCCTCCATGGTGGAGATGGATGAAGGGAAAATGTAGGACTGCTGTAGCACTTGCGGGGCGTGCGGCCGATCCAGAGAGCTGAACACAGTGCTGTTGTACAGCTCCATTCCCTCGAACAGTTCGATGACCGAAAACTCGTTCCTGCGAGACTTGGTGCTCCAGTATTCATACTGCAAATGAGCAAAATGCAATCAACGCTGACAGAACCCTTTTAGACAAAGGCTACAAAAGAGGATCTCAACAGTTACACACACAGCAAGACTTACCACGACCCAGTTTTCAGAGTGCACCACATGAACTGGCCCTTTGGCCTTCCTCTGAACGGCCTCGTGGATAATCCGACCAGTCACGCCATCAAGCAGCAAGATGCCGATAAAACTTCGTTCTTGGTGCATGTCCGTGCTCTCGGTCACCACCGCCAGTAGATTGGGGTTCAGGTACTATGGTACGGAGAAACAAACAACAAATTGTAAATGCTCTACTTCGATCGGTAGGGCTGGGTCCTCATACCTCATGAATAAAACAGGATTACTGCATGCCAAAACCCCGAATATTGATTATAAAACCTTGGTGGAAATCCTTGTGAGCGAACATGGCTAGAGAAAGGTACTGTATCCTTTTTGCACTTACCTTATAAAGGACGCTGCGATCTCCCATGACACGGCCCTGGGAGTGTACATGCTCGTTTGGTCTTTTCCCTTTGACCGAGACAATTTTCTGCACCTCTGTGGGGATAATCACCTCCCAGATGAGCTCAGTTGACAAATCCTAAAAGTGCAAAATAAATTGTGAGACGACATGGCTATGGATTAGGAAAGGTCAGTTTGGATTAATACTAACAAGTGTATATTACATTGCCCCCATGTGGCCAAAGCGCACACACACCAGAAGAAGCTGCATAATGGCAATGATGCACAAACTGCCTAATTCTATAAATTATATTTTATTTATATTGCTTCCAGTCACAAAACAAAAGGGGCTAGTCCTTTTATTGAAAAATTGCATCAGGTCACCGAGTATAGTAACTAAGTAAGAAAAATTGACAAAGTATAAATGGGAAAAAAAGATTCATCATCCGGCCATAAGAGCCTTGGACAATTTCAGTAATACAATAGTCACTTACTGTTCGCAGCCTATATCCAGACAGGCTCCCCTTGCTGGAATCCACCAGGTAGAAGAATATAGAAGAAGCCATTTCCTGGAGCTGCTGCAAGACATTCTTTGTGGAGGGAAAGGCAGACACCTGTGATTTAAGAAAAACAGTTTTGACTCCATTGCCACAACAACTGGTTGTTTATTTGTGCCATTGTGCAGTGTGACCTTATACTGGTCATCGACAAGCAGTAAGACTTTAGCGTAATCTTGGTCCATGAGTGGAAGCAATAGTGATTGAAGTATTGGCTGAGGCAGAGCAGGTGGGGCAACGTGGCTCTTCTTCCCAAAGATGGGGTTGAATACATGGAGTGTTGTCAAGCCTGTGTCCTGGTTGGTAAACAAAACCCAAAACAATGATAAGCAGATAGACTTGATAAATATTCAAATGTTCCTTTCTCTGGGATCTTGTGGTGGCAAACCTTGTGTTTGATTAGCAGTGTGCACTGAGGGGGGTGAGGGAAGTGGGCAGTAGTCCGTTGCACCATAAGTTTGAAGGCTGCATTTGATGGGACGTTCTCCAGGTAGTGTCGCCATAAAATAGTGCCCGTCTTGCTGTCAATGCCAAAAAGCTGAAGAGCAGAGAAGATGAAGTTGATCATCATGCTCCAAAGTATTTAACCATCAGTGAAAATGTCAAATAGCAATCCAACGTTTTGGTGCCACGGACCGGTTTCACAGTCATAGCGATCGTTGGGTAGTTTTCACGAGTAACCCAACGTCTTCTATGGGTTTTACTGGTATCCACAATTTGAACAGCATCACCATGTGGTAGATGTATATATTATTGATTTCAAAAACATATTTGGATGAGACACATTTTGATGGAATGACAGAAACAAATAGAACAGAAACTTCTGCTGCACAAATAGTATTTTGCAAATGGAGTGAAGGAATTTAGTGACTTTTTTAAAGGCCTAGTTACATCACGGTCACACACTCTGTATAACATAAGCATAAAACAAAAATCAAAAGCCCGTGGCGTACCTTGCCAGACGCGGTGACCATGACCATCATTTTTTGAAGGTTGAATTCATCTCTGGACAGCGTCTCAATGCTCACGTCATTTTTAACTTGGCTGTGAGGTTTGCGTGCGTCGTAGAAGAGTTTCCAGAGATGAGCGATCCAGGCTTGCAGGAGAATGAGCTGGGAGGACAGCCGCTTCAGCACCATTGACAGCAGACCATCTTGACAAGAGTGCAAGCGAAGAACGCAGTCGGTGTTGAATATAAGCCCCGCAGTCTCTCATGTTAACACTGGATTTACATTGTATGGGTCAAGTAACAATTTTTTGGGCTCTTAAGTGTCACCGATTTTATATACTTTATGGCAATGTAGAGGTGAAAATATCACATGAAATTGGATATCTTCAGATTACAATTGACATTTGGACAGGCAGTGTAAATTCAGCCTGTTTTACCTCATCAGATTAGCAGACTACATCTTGGAGAACAATGTGACGAGAAACAAGACTACAAGAGGAGCAAAATAAAGAAAATCTATAATAATTACAAGGGCTGAGACATTTTCTTTTTACCTTGAATGGCTGAATCCAAGTGCAGCAATAAAATGGATAGAAAGAGAAAAAGTGAAGCTAAAAGCAACAAAGTGATTGCAGATACAACACTCCAGGGTCCGATGCTTCAAAAGGAAACAAAGGGCTGAAACATTTACCAGCCTTTTTGCCGAATTCACCCTCCAGCTCGGCCTGTGTTCCCGTGAGGGGCAGATCCACCATTTCCATGGTCACTACGTCTGACAGGGACTCCTCTCTGGTCCACATGACACGTCCTGAAAAGAGACACACTTACTGGTTGGTCTTTTAAAGCGACAGAGCTGAAGGCAAACGTTAGGCTACACTCCTGATCTGATTTAATTCATATGAGTTTATTTGTCAGAATGACAATCCAACCGATTAGTGTTTAGCTTCTAAACTGAGTTTATATCAGATCATGATATTTTGATTCATTGACACCCATGTCTTTTACTAGGCTTTTTAGAGCCCTACACACGGAAAGTCAAAACTAATCAGGTATAAGGAGAGAAGGATGGCGACCCCAAATGGTTTTGTTCATAAAAAATGCAAAATATATTTCTATCCTATGACTTGATCATTACATTGGATAATCTGTAGAAGGCAGAAAAACGAGGGCGAACGATGCATTCTCTCCCGTTGTCTTGAGGCAGCATACCTGAAACTTGTTTGTACAGTGAATTTGACTGAATTAAAAAACGTCAAGCTGGTTCAAAAAATGTCAACTACTATATCACTGCAATGATTTAATTACTGCAAACAAACAATGCGTCTTTGTTCATCCACTTATGCTGTTTTATTTATATTACCTTAGCCCCCCCCCTCCCCCCAAAGAGCAGCATTGGACTCCGCCCCTTATTCAAAGCAACGTTACCTGGCTGTTGCATGAAGCTTAGCGTGTGATCTTGAGTCTGCAGCATGATCCTGTAGCCAACAGAGTCATCTTTTTTCAGGAACGTCTGAATGTACATCTGAAAGACAGAACGGAAACATTGACAACGTTAAGGTTCATATGAGTGAATCAGCGCAGATGACTAATCCAGGGACTGCCCAAAATCAGTTTTTGAAAAACATTGCCTCACCCTCGCTGGTTTGCCATTATTGGGATCAATATTAACATTCAAGGTTGTGTCGAGAAGTCTGCGTCCAGTTTCTGCACTGAACAAGTTAACTGTGCAAGCCTAAAAAAGGGAATAAAGGAAAAAAAATCAGAATTATTTAGCAATGACACAATCAGATTGCAATTGCAGGGAGGATATTCAAATGACACGCTAACTCACCGTTTTATTTTTTGGTGACATAACAGCAACGACGGTTTTATCTCCGGTGGTGGAAAATGAAGCCAACATCGCCTGTGATTCAAGACAAAAGGGACGGGTCTCAACTCTTTGAAAAGGGAGTTTTATCGAGACGGGCAGATAAAATTTTTACAATTTAAGCTTCCCTACAGTAAATTATATTAGTTTTGTCAAACTGAAGGCGGGAGGGATGAAAGATATGCCTTCTGTCTTCTATGCCTATCTTAAATAATCACTCAATAAATACTTTTCAGTAACATCACTGACGATTCAAAGATTAAGAGTACGGTGCTGCAGGTTTCTTACGTACAGGCTTGAAATCCCTCAGTGTGACAATTAGTCCATTGTTGAGCTGAAGGAGCAGGTAATGGTCGGGACTGAGCTGAAGGAGGAACTCAGTGAGTGGGCGCCGGGACGGATTGGGCTGGGTGTAAACCAACACTGGACGAAAGTCGGGCGAAACATCAAGTCCCAGTGACTACGGATAGGAAAACCGTTTGAAAGAAATTAACAATATGAGACCATGGAGAATGTTTTATTTTAGGCAAATACCTGCAGAGAGATTTGCGTCATCTGTGTCTGTGCATGAAGATCAAGTGTGTAGAGCGAGGCTGTGGAGGCATCCACGCACGTCAATATTCCCTGGCCGACCATGGCACAGCTGGCTTGCAAGTTGGACAGCCATGGAGCTTCCGCTGAAACCTCAACAAGCAAACAAAGAAATTTGATCAAAATGCTTGCGACATTGCCCAGGTATCACCGACGAACGGTTTTCTACAAAGGCGAACATTCAATTGTGAATACCTGCTTTATTATTTCTCCATCTTCCACACTGTAAGTCACAATTGCAATGTGGGAATGAGGTAGAACTCCCAGTACATACACTTCGCCAGTTCCTCCAGAATACACAAACTGGTAATCTACTGTCTCACTGGAAAGGCGGTGGGAAAAAAAAAAAGCTTTAGTTTCCAATCCATAATGCAAATGAAGCACCGCCTAACTGTATTTTATTAACATTTTAAAGTTCATGTTAGGGCTCAACAAATATAATCAAACTGATTTAGATACATTTACTGTCCCATTAGACGGGACTTTGGTGACACCTTGAGGCATCTTGGGACATTACAGAAAAAAGAAACTTAATACAGCGAACACCAGTTTATCACAGCAGATGTGTTCCAGAGGCACCAAAATGTGGAGAGATCATATGAAAAAAATTAATTCGTTTTACCCCTTCCCTGTGCGCCAAATATATTTTATTGAAAAGTATCAAGAAATTTTATATGGCTATTAAAATTGGAGTGCTTACCTATCTGGAAGATTCTCAATCCACTTTTGATGACCATTAGACAGATAATGAAGGGACATGGCAGTTTTCTTTAAAACAGCCACATGCTTAACTACGTCTTGCTGTCCAACAAAACATGCCGCCTGGAAACTGGAAGGTTGGAGAAAAACAGACATCGGTTGACAACAGAATGGACAATGCAGCACTGACTAGCTAGCATAAGTCAAGTGGTCTCTCACCTGCCAGAGTCCAGGACAATCTCCCAATTCAAACCACCAATATTTATATCCCAAGAACGCAGTATGCGTCCGTTTCCCACAACAAGGACAGTATCTGGTAGATAAAAATCAATAGTTCAATAAACACTCTACTGCTCAGTGTGTCCATAATGGTTCACAAACTCACCTTGTCCATGATGCAGAAGAGCATTAATGTTTCCCTCCGGCCCATTCTTATCCACATGTCGCCAAACTGCGAAGAGACATGATATTAAGCCCTCACAAAAAAGAGCGACTTACCACATCAAACAGTAAATGTAGTTTATAACGTACACATCAAGAAAACACTCACAAAGTTCTCCAGTCCTGGTGTTCACTGCAGCAAAGACATTTTTCTCGGTTGCCATTATCACCTTTTTGGATGACTGCAAGTGTGCATCAAAATGGGCAAAGCGGACATCGCCAACATACTGCTGCCTCCTGTTTAGAAAAATGAATATGGTCGGTTTTTAGTGATATATAAATGTTGAATAGGTAGTCCAAAAAGGGGACTAGGTTCTAGCAACTGATAAGTTTTGGCAAAATGTCAATTTGCAGCACCATTTAAACAGTGTCTCCAGAGTTCTTCAGATGGAGCCAAGGCAAAATAAATAAATGTGCAAATATTGGTGTTTTTATTTCGATAAAAAAAAATCCAGTGCTTAGAGTGTTCCTGCTGCACTGATCTGTATTCATTTCTTAAACTACTGATGTTGTGCTTTCCAAAAGATAATATATATGTTGTTGATGCTTCATTTTATATTTTCCTTTCTTTAAAAACAGTTTCTATTTCAATAATGCACCTGGCAATTAAATTAAACAATAAACATGTAGAACATTAAAAACAGTACCACTCGGTAAACATAAAAAATGCATCTGCGTAAAAATGTCAACTTATTTTACACACATGAAAATATTTTTCATACATAAGTCCTGCAATCTTGCCACCAGATCAAACCAAAGGCAAATAAAAAATCAGCAAATAATATAATGCTGGCAGTGTTCTACGAATACCGGTATTTTACATTTTCTTTCATACATTGTAACGTCCAGTCCAGATTCAAAGACAGTTGACGGTGCACAGACGCACCCTAGCAGGTGTTAGCATTAGCATGTCTAAGACAACTTTAAAGTCTTATGAAAACGCACGCCTTGGAATGTTAGTTTTTACCAGTCAAACTTTCCCACTTGATCCTCAAACACGGCCTCAACGGCGAAGCATAACATAATCACTTTAAGCAGCAACAAAATGAGCTGAGACATTGCCACAGTCAATTACGCCGCACTGGCCTGCACTCTTCAGGACAGGCAGCAGGAAGTTGGTTGGTTTCTCTTTTCCGCTTCGTCTCGTGAGATTTGCTGCCCCCTATAGCTTGGAGACTTTATTGTCACTAACCGCACAACGCAGCAATCGTAAAACAATTAGTAGGTAAACTGCACATCATAATCGGGATACGTCAATACGATTCCAGTGATATCGGAACGCTCGAAAGCATTTTCTAAACGCCAAATTCAAGTCAGCAGCACACTTTCCTTTTTTGTACAGTTCATATGAAATTCGATTGAAATAATGGGACCAGCACGTTCGTTTTAAAGGCGTATATAAGTGTTTTAGTCAGTGAAACGAGAAAAAAGTCACAAGAGACGTTTTTCTCCAACGATTGTCATTTTCAGTTGTTAAATTGGTATGAATCTGAAAAAGAAAGGTTTGTTTTTTTTCCAGAAAAATAATTGTCAAATTATCAGATTGGCCAATATAAATTTGTGGGAGGAAAGAAAATATAGACAATAAGAAATTGACCAAATTTGGAGATGTGAAATTTCCATCCAACATTGTTGATTTGTTTTTTCTCTGTAAACACGCAGGCGGCTATGAGACTAAGGTTAAATATATGTTTTATAATCTTGTAAATTTAATGTTGCCATTGAACGTGTCCACGCAGTCATCGTTGTTGAGTGACGTCACATGGAGTCCCTCTACCCACCCAAGTTGTCCCTACGTAATAATTACTGCTGTTATTTCGTTGTAACTTGAGACCTTCGATTTGTACGTTCTATAGGCAAGAGAATATACAGTATTTAAAAACCATCAAGGTTGGCCGGACAGAGCCACATTTAACGCAATAGCTCACGTTTTGTGACGTGAATTCGAGGGTTTAAGTGTAAGAAAGAAAATGTCGAAGGATCGCAACGAGTTTGGCGTGAGGCGTTTACGGGCTGACAGCGCCCCCTGTGAAGTTACGCATTGGGTTTCTTCTTGCCCTAACTAGCTTTTTTTTCTATGGGATTTCAAGATGGCGTCGAGCGGAGGAAATGGGGAACACGAATGGACAGCGGCGGTGCGGCCGCTTTTATCGGCATCGTACACCGCATTTGAAACGAAAGAGCTACCGCAGCTTATCGGATCCATTATTAACAGGTGAGCTGCCTCGTGTCAGTGCGTCGCGGCTCCGCGTTTGCAAGAACACCGGTCGTATCCATCCGGGAGTGCGCTGGTATGCTAACTTGCTAACTAGCTTGGCTCGTGAAACTGGATGGGGAAGCGTCAGCTTTTGCTTAGCTAATGTTAGCGGCTAGGCGGCTATTTGAGCTTAACTTGGATTGGTATCAAGTCAGCTGCTGGCGTTAGCAAACGTAACAACAGCACTTATTTAAAATGCGTTTAAGGTTAAACTAAGCGGGATACAATTTTTATTTTATTTCAAACCACGGTACGCCGTTGGGCACATGCCTCTTTGTGCGTGTTCGAGTATCTTTATAACGTAATGGTGAAATGTTACAAAAATCTGCTTCATCATTAGCTAGCTGACCAAACATTACTAATCAAGCTAGCAAATGGGCCTGCTGGATAACGTGACGAGGAAATGATCACATACATAACAGTTTAGTGGAAAAATATGGTTTTCAAAGTCGAGCAAGTCTTTTCCCAGACTAGCCCATTTGCACTGCAGTGAGTTCAGCATGTTATCTACTCTATCCCAATTGTGTGTGGTTGTGTCAATGACTGTACAGTGGTAGCTCTACTTACAAACTTAATTGCTTCCGCGATTGAGTTTGTAGGTAGAAGCAACGTTTCCCATATGAGTCAATTAAAAGCAAATAATGGGTGCTGCACTATCCCAAAAGTCACACTGTGAGCCTTTTTACTTTGCAGAACACACAGCAAACCAAAACAACCGTTTTAGTTTTGCTTTCTCAAGCCTTTATAACAAAACATAAATGTCACTTTATTTTTGACCTTCTAACTTTGCTTGGGGAGGAGGGAACTTGTTCTAATTTTCCACACTTGCTAAAAATACCCCCAAGAAGACAGAAAAAGTCAGACTAATAGATTACTGTATGCTTCCACGTACTCCTGGCAATGTCCTCACATACCCGTCATTAATCTTTGGTGCAATTAAGGAGTTTTCTGACTGTGTGAGTGGTCATTGAACGCACCTCAAGCAGAAAGTGGGTGAGAACGTAAAAAAAGAAAATGAAAGAAAAGGAACGTTGCTTCTAAAGATGGAAACTGACAAACACAGAAGTGTGTCCTTCATGTTTTTATTGGAAACAAGCTGCTACTGTCTGCTGCACGGCAACGGCTTCCGCCTTTCACTCAATGCATGCGCGCTCCTCCAGCAATTTTCATGGGGGTCCTACTTTAGCACAGTACTGGCCATACTCCGTCGCCATATATTTGCCATGTTCCTTTATGATTTTGCGTTTCATAGCGATAGTCTTAGGAGACATACTCGACTGCACAGCATACATTCAATCTACTGAATTTTTATGACTTGGTGGCAGGCGGTGTATCTCGCTCGTTTAAAACCTGATCCCCCCCCCCCCCTTATGTGAAAACATTTGTGCATTTTGCTTGACCATAATTTGCTATGTTGCGTCATCGTGCAACTGTGATTCAAATTTCTTCTGTGTGCAGTGGGCCTAAAAAGGAATAAAACTGAATACTGTATTGTAAATAGGGTCATTCCATGCTCGATCACCCCCCAAAATCTGAACATTTTAACAAAGCTGATTTTGATTTTAAGGAAACTTGCTGTACTTGTTGATCGTGATGGCACAAAATGGAATTTCAAATTACAGGTGTTAGTTAGTATAGGTGTTTGGGAGCTACAGCCTACTGAATTTGAATATTTTTGGCAAAAAGGGCTTTGAACTCTTGTATCTCAGGAACTGTTGGGTCAGACTTCACAAAACAGGTATTTGTGGACGGAAAATTCAAAAGGGTTCCAAATCTGTAAATATTTACAAGACTGGTGCATATTTTAGTAACTTTAACTTTTGACCTATAATTTTACCGTAAAATTAACTTTATGGCTTATGTAACCATTTTTTTTATGAAGTGTAATCTGTTACATGTTCACAAGCTTCAGAGATGTACAATTTTTTTTGTTTTGCCGCAATAAGGAGTCAAAGTATCCATAGCCTCGTAGTCAATGAGTATTTGATTTTCAATGAATATTCAATTAATATTCAACTTTGACTGAATGTGTCCAACATGGAATGAATGATTTGAATTTTCATTTACAGTGAATTGGACATTCTTCACCATGACAAACAGTATGAGCCGTTCTACTCGTCATTTGTGGCGCTTTCTGCACATTACATCACCACAGTATGTGGGCAAAGTACGTAACATACACATTTTGTAGTGTAATATTACTGTTTCTTCTGTGGAAAAAAAAAAGTCTAAATCTTGTACTTTCTTGTAGCCAGTTATTAATAGTCGCTTTCCTTTTTTTAAACCAAGTACCAAGAAATCAGTTGCTCTCCGTTGCTGCGGCATGCAAAGTTCTGATTGAATTCTCCTTGTTACGCCTGGAGAACCCAGATGAAGCATGTGCGGTGTCACAGGTGAGATTTGCCAGTCAGGCTTTTATACCACAAATGTACCATTGAAATCAGTTTACTTTCATTTTGTATTCAAATTATGTCAATCAATCAGCACTTTTCATACAACAAAGAAGTGCTAAGTGTTTTACATAAAAACAATAAAATGCATAATAGACACATTAGGCATAGATATACCTCTGTTCTTCCATACAAAGGAATGAAGAACAAAAAAGAAACTCTGAGGAAACACCACCCAACATTCATTACTTAGACATATACATATATAGTGTTTTTATTAAACATTGCCTTCCAATCAAATTGTGCTATGCGCTTATTTTTATTGATTTATTTTTTGCAGAAACACCTGATTCTTCTAATAAAAGGACTTTGCACTGGCAGTAGCAGACTCGACCGCACAGAAATTATTACTTTCACTGCAATGATGAAGTCTGCCAAGCTGCCTCAAACTGTTAAAACCCTTTCAGATGGTAAGAGTGGGTTTTAATCCTCTGTGAATATGATAGTGAATACGGAGTCGTCAGAGGTGGACGATGATTAGCGAGTAAGATAGAACAGATATAGCCAATGCTAATAGATAACATAATGTGTCGCCAAATACCAAAATAAGTGTTTTGGTGTACTCTTTTCGCCTAAGTCTGGGTTGAGCTGCGTTAGCGCACAGGGCAGCCACGGATGAATAACACATTAGCAGGTGTCTATCAGGTGTCTACAGCTCGGTAAAATAATAGGGACCACCGTAAGCACGCAAGCAAGCAGTTTTGTCATCTCAATTGAGTCGTTTGCAAGGTCAAAGCAGTCATTTTTGCTGAACCAGTTTAAAAAGTTGAAAATGACTGTCTCCCTAATCATGTCATTACATCATTAGATAATACCTTTTAATTCTGGGATGGTATCATGTAAATTTCTGGCATATTTGTAATTGTTACTGTACACGGTAAATATTACCCTGAAACTCGATTTGGAAAGAATAAATCCTGAATCGAATCAAAATCTCAATTGCTGTCAGAAAAATCCCATTTCCTTCAGTAATTGTTCAGCCCTATTTTCCAGTCATCTACAGTGGGTGATATTGTTACGACGTGTTCATGAAAGTGTCCCACTGATTGCGCAGTATGACTAGGTTGTAATCACAATTTTGAAATTGTCACTTTTTGCTTTTGTTTTAACAGTAGAGGACCAGAAGGACACACCCAGTGCTGTGAACCCTGAACTGAGACACAAAGAAGTACAAATGAACTTTTTTAATCAGCTAACTTCAGTGTTTAACCCTGACCTAAGCACTATTTTGGCCCCTTCAGCACACATGCAGGTAAGGATTTATGCTAAATATACATCAACAACTGGAGAATGTCTGAGATCTATGGTTGTGCATTTGCAGTTATAATTCTGTTGACTTCCTTTACAGCCAGAGAGCGATTGTGATGACCAGACATTTGACCAAGCTGTTCAGGCAAAAATGAAGAATGCATTTGTTTCTCAGAATGTCTCAAGCTTACAAGATCTGGGTGAATAGAAACTTTAAACACTTCTGTTACCAAGTTCAGACAGACAATTTGTTCCAAACGTGAAGTCATGATACCTTACTGTAAATACATTCTGTATCCGGAGTATTTGCTCCCAAATTAAATGAGTACAAAATAAAAAGAGTATATACCCATAAAATAATACAATTTAGTATGTCAATTTCATCAACAGGAGGTTACTTGTAAGACATGCCGCTAAAATGCCAGACAATTACTGATTTTGAAATTCTTAATATAATTAAGTAAAAGGTGATTGAGGACTCAACTCGACTAGCAAATTTCAGATCTCCTCAATAGTAATACAAGCATAACAGGGCTTTAACAGAGTGAAGTGGAAGAGGCCAAATTATGAAGTATGACGCCACGAACTTATTTCCCTTCCGCTCATTTTGGTTTGTAAAGGTGTTGCAAAGGGTGCAAGCAAGTGTTGAATGGCGCTTTTATGTCTTGAGGACCAGCCAATTTAGTGGAAACTTTGTGAAAGTGCGCTTCTGATGCGCCGAGTTTGTGCAAACCATGAAAGGGCTATGTCTTTATTTGTCTTCTCAGGTGGGTCTGAGAAGTTGCTGCGAGTGTGTCTCAACCTGCCCTATTTTCTACGCTACATTAACCGTTTCCAAGATGCTGTGTCTGCAAACTCTTTCTTCATCATGCCTGCCACAGTAGCTGATGCCACAGCTGTCCGTAATGGGTATGTTGTATGTGCATATTTTTTCCACGCTTACTTAATAAAGGGCAGTGTAGTCTGTCCAAGTGGGTCTAATGCGAATACATTCTGAATGTGCTACTCATCCCTAGATTTCATTCACTGGTGATTGATGTAACCATGGCTTTGGATACTCTCTCTCTGCCCGTACTGGAGCCATTGACGCCGGGCAGATTACTGGATATGACTGTCCTGGCTTTGAGTTGTCTTTACGCTGGTAGGCAGAGCATTCACCGAGTTCTTCTTTTCTGTTGTTGATCTGAGACCTGTTGGCAATGCTAGTTCTATCCCCTAACACAGCCAAAAGCATTTGACCATCCAAAACCTGGAAGGGTTTTTCCTTGTTGTTTATTCATAATACGAATCTTTACTCAGTGATCAAATTACAATCAAATACAATGCACGCGTTCAATGCCAGAAATGATCCCTGCGCTTATAATGCATGCTTGTGCTGATGAATGAAAAGGATGTGATGACGAGCCTTTTTTTTTGTGTGTGTGTATTTAGGTGTGAGCGTGGCAACCTGCATGGCCATACTACAGGTGGGAAGCGGTTTGCAGCTTCGCTCCACATCCACTGGGACTAAAGAGGAGGACTATGAAAACGACGCTGCTACAATAGTCCAGAAATGTGTGAGTTTTATGATAACAATATTTGCGGTGCTTTTGCCAGAGTGAAGAAGTTCTTGTCAAAGGCACGATTTGACTTTGATGAGCCCTGTAATGTGTTTGTACCAGTTGGAGATCTATGAAATGATTGGGCAAGCCATCAGCAATTCTCGTCGAGCTGGTGGAGAGGTGAGCACCAAGCCACTCAAGAATAACACAAAAAACAGTGCCTTTAATGTGTGTCTGTGTTGTACTTAATGGTTTGGTGTTGTGTTCTGTAGCATTATCAGAACTTCCAGCTGCTTGGCGCGTGGTGTCTCTTAAACAGCCTATACCTGATTCTCAACCTGAGCCCCACGGCCCTGGCAGACAAAGGCAAAGAGAAAGATCCTTTGGCTGCTTTGCGTGTCAGAGATATTGCCGCTCGTACCAAAGATGGCGCTGGGTCTCCGAAGTTGGGTCCTGGCAAAGGGTAAATGATGACTGGATACGTGATCAT
The DNA here is from genome assembly GCF_054491065.1 of Syngnathus leptorhynchus. NCBI lineage: Eukaryota > Metazoa > Chordata > Actinopteri > Syngnathiformes > Syngnathidae > Syngnathus > Syngnathus leptorhynchus. The sequence continues at coordinate 14,669,609 of NC_141195.1, forward strand.
GAATATTTCAGATTCTTTTTTTCGTCAGTCTCTTTTCAAGTTTTTATTGAAAAACATGATGAAACATGATAAATTCAACAGATAAATTATCACAAGGAATTACTTTAGCATTGTTAATGTCTACAGATTTTATACAAAATGTCGTATGTGGTTTGAGTCCCCTGTTAAAGCATAATCATCAGCATAGCTTCTCACAATGAGTGGCCACAATCAGACAAATGCATTGTCCTTGAATTTGTAATCCTGATTTATTTTTTAAAGACACCAGGGATTCGGAGTTTTGTCTGTGATCTTGGCCAACCACGCCATCAAGCTTTTAACGTCACTTTTCCAAGATTTACAAGTTGAGGCCCTGCACAGAGTAAGTCGCTGCTCTTCCTTTACACTGCTTGTCTTCTGAATATTCATGCATGTCACCAATCCCATTACCCATCCCTCTCTTCCCCTGCAGGGTTGGGTAACTGATGGTCCACCTGCTGAGCTCAATATCATGGCACAGAGCACTTCCATCCAGAGAGTCCAAAGGCTCATCGACTCTGTACCTCTTACCAACCTTCTCTTCACCCTTCTGTCCACTGCCTATAAAAAGGTACTATCAACAATAACTCTCATTTCCCCTCACTCTGTGATCAAGATGCTTGGCCAAATAGAGACAATGGATGTAGAAAGTTAAGTGACTGGTGCAGTCATGAAGCTGCCTGTCATGCCAGTATGACTGATCTTTCAGGAGCACTGCCTTTTCCTTCTATCAGGCTTGTGTTCTCCAGCGGCAGAGAAAAGGCTCAGTCAGCAGTGATGCCAGCGCTTCCACCGATTCCAACACCTACTATGAGGATGACTTCAGCAGTACTGAAGAGGACAGCAGCCAAGGTAAAGAGTCAGCACATATCATTTCAGGTTTGCACAACAACAAAAAAATGATACACCTTCTGTCTTTTTGCCCTAAGCACCTTCTACAATAACCTCAACTCAAACATGTTTTCTTATTCTATTTGAATCAATGATGAATGTAATAGAAATAAGCGTTTTAACGTTTCCGTTACTTACTCAAATACCTGCCGTAAATTGAATTTCACAACATAATTCTGATAGTAGTTACTGACATTTTGGACTGTGGATAAGTGATCTTTTTATGTAGATTCAGTTTATGAATGGCAATGCCCAATATGGATGAATTACATTTTGACACGTTTCTCTGTCTCTCTCCCTTTCCCTCTCCATTGCTCTAGTTAAGCGTATTTTTAGTGCATCAGCAAGTTGGAGCTAATGAGAGCTGAGGACTAGTTCATGTCATCAATGCAGTGCTTTATCAATTCTTAAGTTTAAATCTAGGCAGGTACAAAAAGCTAAGTCTCGACTGGGTTTGGTGTCAGTGCTTGTGTCGGTGTATGGAGCCGCTTGAAAAAAGCCACGAGTCACCTCTATCTGTGGATAGGTTAGTTGTGATGTAAGAGCAGCGAGAGGAATAAACACATGCAGCACACTCGCAAAAATGTCATTAACATTTTTGTCTAGTCACCCCATATGATAGCGCAGTTGACAGTGTCTACTATCTCAGCAGAGAGAAGACAGGAGAAGACAAGTGCAGCTTGTGTCTCAGGTCAGCAGATTTCTGTCCTCAGGTCAAAAGACTTGGTGTTCACTTCACTGTCCTACACTCATTTTTGTTATTGTATGTCTCACTATGTAGGCTATCAGCTACATTAGCTAAGTAAAGAGCCACAGAGGACAAAACTTTGGCAAAATGTCAGTTCTGTCAAAGGTGCCTTTTGCCATAATTGGCTGATTAAAAAACTGATTTTTGTCAAAGAGGTTCATCTGTGGTTCAATGTACCTGAAAGGATAATACCAGTGGTCTAATTATGTGGGTCCTTAGCACATACATAATAACCCCACTGGGTGTCTGATGGTAACGATCCTATACTTCTGTACCTTCTTAATTTGCCTTTACACTGTACACTTGCCAATGGTCACGCTGTTTAAGGTAAGTTTTTTTTACTGTGTATGTATATTCGGGCCCGACCGACATGATCTTTATTGGGCGATGCCGAAAGAATTTGAATATTCGAAAGAAAAAAAATATATATTACTGATTAACCTGACAATTAATTCTAAAAATACGTACCAAATATATTGTCTTATTTTGTTATGTCACTTCCAACAAATATATGAATCACAAATAACGTTTGACTGCTCTACAATACTTTGCCCTTCAGTATTTTGGTTTTAAACAGAGCGAAATTAGTGGCAAAACATGCAAAGAAGGTAAATTAAAGCATTTAAACTTTGGGAGATTATTGAACTAAAACAAAAATGAATCATGTTTTAAATAAGTTTCAAAATACCTCTGATCTTGTACTTGTTGCTGCAAATTGGAGCAAGGTAATTGTACAACTTTACAACCTTTGCAATACAACATAATCAAAACTGGACAAACAGCACACGTCGACATGGCTGTAGTTGTTTCTGATAGGTTATCGAGAAGATCTGAGGGTTAATTGACACGGTAAGAACACCGTTGTGCACCAGTTGGACGCTATTCAACATGTATGTACTGTTTTATGAGAGACTTGGCAGAACGATTAATCGGGCGGGCCCTAGTATATATAGCTTCTACGTCTACTCTTTTTGCCAGACAGTTGTGACTGCATAAAAAGTGTCTTAATGACATACACATGTAGCTTTTCTTTGCAAGCAATTTTACCCTGTTACTTCATTTTGGGTCACAATGTGTTTTTTTAAAATGCATGTTGCATTATGTGTCATACATGTCTAAAAATATTGGCAGCATCCAAATAACGTAGAACCCACTTGAAATCAGTGGTATTATTCTTGAATATTACAAAGTTGGGCTTGCACTGCGCTTAAGCATACTATGGTGCGTCTCACTGACACCTGACAAGTTCTATTTTTTTCTATGTTGCATGAAAATGTGAATATCTACTTAAAGTTATAGGTTTGCAATTATAGATACTATTTGTTTTTCGGAACTCTTAAATCCTGAAACTGAGGTGCAGGACTTGATTTCAATGGGCATTGGTGGCCTTTTCAAATGCACAGAGGTATTTCTACTATTCAATTCACAGCCCACCTATGCTGCAGAGTCGAGATGGTATAATTATTTGGAAAACTGAGCGTGGAATGGGTTAGGGTTCAGTTTCATCACCATGCTGAGATGAGATCCCAAATTTTGCTTATCAAATTATCACATGCCTATACTTGCTCATATGAATTTTGGTGATAATTCCCTAGAGTTTTCAGCGGTAAAGTTTTCATAGAAGCTGCATCAGCCATTGCAGTGAAAGAATAGCACTCTGCCTGACAAACTTATCCAGAATCTTTGGGTATGTCGCGTCACAATTGTGCTTGTTGGAGGTCCATGGCTTGTCGGAACTTTTTGGGTTAAGTTCTACGGCAGCTTATAGAAATTTTATTGATCAATGTTACAATGAAAGTCTCTGGATCTTGAATGTTTGCGGGCGTGGCTTTGTTAAAGGGCCATTTTTTGTAATTTATAGTAGTATATTTTTGAACAACTTGGGTGAGACTACATTCAATCATGACCTTTACTATTTGTCTTAACGTAATTTATTAATGAACTAACTGTTAACTACTACCTCCTTTAAGTTGATATTCACCAATAAATGTTCACTTTTACATTTTCTTGTCCACCACTTGCAGTGTTGTAGGCGTCACAAAATAGTTTGACTCCAATACTACTGCATAAATACCTGGGAAGCAAACTTACTGGCATCTCGATATAAAATGATCATAGACAAATGTTTTCCATTGCAGATGATGACAGTGAACCCATCCTGGGGCTTTGGTTTGAAGAGACTATTTCACCCACCAAAGAGAAAGTAGCCCCCCCACCGCCTCCACCACCCCCTCCCCTGGAGACCTCACCCAGACTAAAGAGCCCCAGCAAACAGAATCAAAGCGAGAATGGCAACATTTTGGCGGGCCGTAAAGATCCAGAGCTTGTGAGATGATGATTATTATAGTTTTTTTTTTTTTTCGTGAGGTTTGACCTTCACAGCCCAAGTGGTTCATATGTTCTACTTTTTTTGTCTGTCCCTACAGTTCCTTAGTTTGGCATCTAGTATTTTGAACTTCATTACCACTTCTATGCTCAAGTCCAGGAACAACTTCATCCGCAACTACCTAAGTGTATCGCTAACAGAGCAACACATGGCAACGTTAGCCAGCATCATCAAAGATATGGACAAATATGTAAATGGTATGCTTTAAAAATGCTGCTCTGAACTTGAATTTGTTTTATTATGTTTGCTAGTCTACAGACAATATCCATTTTCCCTCAGGATCTTCAGATGAGGCCTTCTCTTTAGCTCTATATCATTTCAACCACACCCTAGTAACATCAGACCTGCCGTCACCATCCCTGCAGGTAAGAGGAATACATTTCTGCTATGATTTTAAAACACACATTACAATACACGTTCAAACGTACTTTATGAACAGAACTTATTCCAGGGCGTATGAAGTTCTACCACTGTTGTCTCTTTTCTTAGAACACCCTTCTTCAGCAACTCGGTGTTGCGCCCTTCTCAGAGGGTCCATGGCCCTTATACATTCACCCCCAGTCACTCTCAGTCCTCTCCAGGCTTCTTCTCATCTGGCAGCACAAAGCCAGTGTGCAAGGAGACCCAGATGTGCCTGAGTGTATGAAAGTCTGGGAAAGGTATTGTTCCCCTTAAGTTTTCAGATCCCAACCTTCGACTCACTACTACAAACCAGCAAAGCCTTTGAATCTCCTACTTAACAACAGCTACTGACATCAATTTGATCACTGTCTTTATCTGTCACTCATAGATTTTTGGGAACACTGAAGCAGCATACCGTTCAGGGAGCTGTTCACGGAGAGGATGACCTTAACGTGGAGCACCTTCAACTCATGCTTTTGCTCTTCCACAAGTTGTCAGAACGTGGCAGATGGACAGTCCTTACTTTGGTCACCCAGGCAATCACTGATGTGGCAATGAGTAGAGACAGCCAGCTGAAAGCAGTGCCCCTCAACCTGGCTCGCCTGCTGCTGGTTTTTGACTACTTGCTGCGCCACTACTCAAAAGCTCCTTTGTACCTTTTTGAACAGGTAGATCTTGTAGATATCTCTGAATGAATTGATCGCATTATTCTGTGTTAAATTCTACTTTTGTATACCATCCTTAAAATAGTACTCGTTCCCTATTACTACCAGTTAAAGGTATTGCAAACGATCTTTCTGACAGCTCAGAAACCAGAGCCTATTGGTCCGTTTTTGAATACTGCACATGCGCAGGTCCCTCCTACCCATCTTTCCCTGTTGTTTTCAGGAAACACCTCCACACTCACATGCACGAGCGCCATATTTGAAGTTGTCTTTTCAAAGACGTCAAAAACCAGCTTTCTTTTGCGAGAACCTTCATCATCACGACATCCATTAGCCATTTTAACTCAGACGTCAAGCGGAAAATGCAACATCTCAGCCAGAGTGTCCAGAATCCACGGGTTTTAATCACAAGTTACACACATGCGCAGTACTTGGCGCAGGGACGTGAACAAGCATAGATGTCAACAAGGAAATAAAACACGGAAAACACATTGATAAGTTAACTGACCAATGTTGCCATTTTTCTCGCCGACAATGATGGGCTGTAGTTTTTCTGGTCCCACATATATATAACAGTCCGTCTGAGGTATATGGGGAGAAATTTGAGAAATATTCCAGAATAAATTCGAAATAAGATCCTCTCCAATACCTTTAATTTAATAATTGAAGCATAGCTGGAGATATTTGGCTTCTACCACTGATGGTTTTTATTTTTAGGTGCAGTACAATCTTCTCACCCCTCCATCAAGTGGGCCAAGCTCTCTACAAGATGTCAGCAAGCGCAACAGTATTCCACTTTACTATGGCTTTAAGGAGGTGGAGGAGAACTGGGCCAAGCACTGTCCAACTAGTAAGTGCAGGAGGCAAAATTTTTGTACTTGCAAGGCATGTGGTCCATTCAACTAAATGACTCCACAAGCATGAGCTAGTTATAGAATACATAGCTAAGCAAAACTACTTGATTTCATTTTGAAAATGGTGTTCCACGACAATCTAAAAATACTGTTTTTTCCTCCTATTCTAGATTCAAATGTTCAGCCCAAATTTTATTGTGTGTTGTCACCTGAGGCATCTGAAGATGACATCAGTAGACTAGACACCAAGGTGAGGCCATTGATCTTCCTTATATATTGTTCTTGTGATGTGAGAAGAGCCTTTCTATGTGACCCCCCCCCTCCCCTTTGATAGGTATTTCCAAAGCTGTTCAACGGAGCAGTGAAATATGATGAACTATATGCATGGCTGATCTCACTCCTGGCAGCAGGCTCACAGTTTGACACAGCAAGAAGACAGGAGAACAAGCCTATCACTCCAATGGTGAGAGCAAACCACAAATGCTTACGGATGGGAGTCACAAAGTTCCAAAAATGTTTTCTCTGTGGTTTTACTAAACAACTGTTAACGTCTTTGTACAGGAGGCCTGTTCCCTTCAGTACTTTTTCTTAGTGCTGTGGAGGATCTTAGGAGCTTTACCACCTTCAAAAGCCTACATGGAGCAGCTCAAGTCTGGTTGCGGGGATCCCAGTGAGAGTGACATCCTTCATACGCTGCGGTGGTCTTCACGCCTCAGAGTGTCAACTTACGTAAATTGGATTAAGGTTTGTTGACTAAGTACTTTTCAGTGCTAATAAGAGTCTATGACTGGATGTGTGATTTTTTTTTTTTTCATCCTGTATTCCTTTCATCATTTGGGGTGTTTGCAATTCTCTTTCCTGTCACAGGAGCACTTGGTGAAGCAGGGAATGAAAGCAGACCAAGCAGCCTCTTTGGTTGAAATAACAGCTGCTAAGTGCAGCTCGGTTAAATATGATGTTGAGCTAGCAGAGGAATACATTGCCAGACAGGTAATGTTCACAATCTTAGCACCAACAGCTAATACTTTATGGTCCATTTTTTCCTCATTTGATTTTCGATGACATTGCAGATCTCAACATTCTCCACTATCGACCCAAATGTCATAGTTCCACTCGATCAGCTGCCCTCGCTACAAGCCATCTATACACTGGATGCAGTTATTTCCAAAGTACAAGTCTCCCTAGATGAACATTTGTCCAAGGTTGCCATTGAGACAGACACTCAAAAGTCATCTGAGATCACAAAGAACTTGTTGTCTGCCACGCTGCAGCTTGCTGACGTTTACACAGCCTTTACAAGGTGAGTGTCTCATGGGGAATGTGTATAATTGAAGCAGCTTCAGTTCGGAATGATTATAATCAATAGCAATAGCAGGCTAAACTTGTTGCTGTAGTTTATTTGGGGGAGGGGGTTAATGTTGATCCAAGTCTCTCCACGTCAATTACATACATATTCTAGAATAAGAAATTGAAAGCCTTGGTTTGTCTCAGGTCTTATCTACTAATGAACATACCAGAGGAAGGGGAAAACAAGCTGTCAGATGCCAAGCTCCAGGGTTATGCTGCTGTGCTGTCCATTGGCTCCACCCGCTGCAAGGCCAATTTGCTGGGTATGTAGCACAACTATTTAATGCAGAAGTCTTGAACATTGTGTGTTGAGTCGCTCATTAACTGTTTGAAACAAACACGTTCAGGGCAGAATGTTATGCAGAACTTGCCACCAGCTGTACAGACATTATGTGAGACATGGAACAGCATCCATACCAACGAGTTCCCCAACATTGGTTCTTGGGTATGTAACCAGAAGGACTACATAATTACTTGTATTGGAATTTACTGACTACAGTTGATATTTGTAGGGGAACGATTCCGGGCTGCCCATGAATAGTGAAAATCCCCAAATAATAGACACCCTTTTTAAATGCATTTTGTTGTTTTTTAATCTTTTTCATTTTCTTTATTATTATTATTTTTTAAATAAGCAGAGATGTACCCTCAATTGGCTTTTTCCACAGAAAATGGGATTGGCTTCCAGATAAAAAAAATAAAAAAAAACTTCTACGTCTGATGTTAATTGTGCTGCTGTATTGCCTTTTGAGGCTCCCAATATAGTATGGAGCGTTGTATCACTCTTTTTAATAATTTGAGAAAAAATATTCCATTATTCGTGCTACACGTAGAATCCACTATAATCTTTAACTGTAAGGCTAGAATCATTTCTGGTTTCCAGAGTAGTCCAGTGCATGTCATTACAATAATCATTTGACTGATGTTTTTATTTGCTTTCCCTTTCAGCGAAATGCATTTGCCAATGATATCATTCCATCAGAGAGCTACATTAGTGCCATCCAAGCAGCACACCTGGGAACACTGAGTTGCCAGTCGTTGCCTTTGGCATCGTCTCTCAAACACATACTGCTGTCTTTGGTTCGCCTCACCGGTGATCTCATTGTGTAAGTGGTAGTTCAGTGCAGACCAGATCTGAATCAGCACCAATTGTGATCGCTACAAGAATTATTTCTCTGTTGTCCATGTAGCCCAATGAGATCAATGTACGATATTTGCAGGTTTTCCTGAGTTAATTTTTGCTTGTCTTTTAGCACAGAGGAGGTGAATCCTTCTCAGATTGTGCGTACACTGCTCCCCCTCCTCCTGGAGAGCAGCACTGAGAGTGTGGCAGAAATCAGCACCACGTCACTAGAGCGCATTCTTGGCCCATCAGAGTCTGATGCCTTTCTGGGCCGCGTCTATGAACGTTTGGTGACCGGATGTTACAACATCATCGCAAATCACTCTGACCCCAACAGGTAACATTGTCACAATATTAGGATTTCATCCCTCCTGACCGCCACAGGCAGAGCCCAAAGCATCCATTGTTCCCTTTGCGCATGCCACAGGGAACATTAAGTGCTCTCAGCGCCGCCACCTCTTGAGCTTTAATCCCTAATTTAATTTTCTTGTAGCATCTTGCAGTCTACAAAATGAAACGTTTTTTTGCAAGTTTATTTCTTCTTTATGACAGAAGCACATTGATCGTAATGCATGAACCGGACATTTAGGGTTGCCACTGACAAACAAAAAAACATGCGTCTCTCTGTGCATGCACAGGGAACATTTAGTACGTACTTTCAGCACAGCCTCTGGTGGTCTCTGGATTAAATAGAACTGCAGTCATAGTCATAACTTTAATTTTACAGTTGCTGAAACCTGCATTTGTGTTATATTGTTCACTTTTAATTCTTTGATTAACTCTCCTCATTCCAGTGGTTTGGATGAGTCTGTTCTTGAGGAATGCCTTCAGTACCTTGAAAAACAGCTTGAGAGCGTTCAGGTCCGCAAAGCCATGGAGGAGTTCTTCTCGTTTAGGTATTTAATGACATGCGAGGCATTACGGCCCATAAACACAACTTCATTGTTCACCTTGTTCACCTTTTTGCAGCGGTGAACTTGTCCAAATTATGATGGCAACAGCCAACGAAAGTCTATCTGCAAAATTCTGCAACAGAGTGCTGAAATTTTTCACAAAGCTTTTCCAGCTAAGTAAGTCCAGATCATTAGTTTTGTTATTATTATTATTGTTGTTATAATTATTGAGCTGTAATCAAAGAGAATGTTTGTTGATTTATACTCATTACTAACCTCTACAAATTGCTGCCGTCAGGCCGTCTATACTAATGGTCAGTCCACACAATGGGCGCTATTTTTGCAAATTATATGTATTTTGAAAGTTGCTTTCTCTCTCATGATTCAATGGTAATGGTTGAACAAACTTGCCCTTTTGGGGCTCTCCATCATCTCTATTGAATAGAATAAGCCTTAATTAGGCCTGCAATGGTAGAGTGTAAATGATCAACAGTATAGTAAAAGACATATGTTAAATATTATGATTGATTAATACATTTATATCACGTGGATGCTTTCTTTCCCCCCTAGCGGAAAAGAGCCCAAACCCCAGTTTGCTCTGTCTTTGTGGCTCTCTGGCACAGCTGGCTTGTGTGGAACCTTCTCGTCTTCAGTCCTGGCTGACGCGCATGACTGCCACCCCACCCAAGGACTCCGAGCAACTGGAAATTGTGCAAGAAAATCGACAGCTTTTGCAAGTCCTCACCACTCATATAGTGCGAGACAACAGCCAGGTGGGGGAAGGAGTGTGCACTGTCCTCCTGAGTACGCTCATCCCCATGGCAACAGACATGCTGGCTAACGGAGATGGGACAGGATTCCCTGAGCTCATGGTCATCATGGCCACTTTAGCCAGTGCTGGACAGGGAGCGGGCCACCTGCAGCTGCACAGGGCAGTTACTGACTGGCTCACAAGATGGTAAGATGTTGCATGTTAGTTTGGATGAAACGGGCGAACATGCGTGAACATGCATATTCTAAACACATTTTTTTCCTCTTTGTAGCAAAAAGTATTTAACACAAAAGAATGTTGTGGAAAAAGTGAGCACAAACACATCCCAAGGAAAGGTATGGGATACAATACTAGCGCATCCTCGCTTGGCTTTAGATTAAATCAAAGTCATAAATTTGTACTCCACCTTTGATTTTAGCATGCCAGCATGTTGGAATGCTCCTGTCACATCATCTCCTACCTTGCTGATGTGATGAATGCCTTGAGACAAAGCAATGGTCAAGGGAGCTCCACATTACTCGTGGAGGGCGAAGAGAAGGCCATGGAGGTGGACTCGGACTGGGTGGAGGAGCTAGCTGTAGAGGAAGATGATTCCCAAGCAGAAGATTCCGTGAGACTTTATTTTTATGTGCATGCCTTTCTCAAAAGGGGACATAATTGGCTTCATGTCACAGTACTTACAAGCTCAAGAAATGTTCTGCGAATTATTAGTAGTGTACATCGGAAAAAGCTGATTAATGTCCATTGTTGCCGCACTCTGGAGAAACACTTGTTCGTCTGGTCCTCTTCATAAATATCTACACATGAAAACTGATCAATTGACGCACTTTCCAGTGGCAATGTGTGTAATACAATTTGTCATTAACTCACAGGATGAAGACTCTCTCTGCAACAAACTCTGCACCTTCACCATAACTCAGAAAGAATTCATGAACCAGCACTGGTAAAGAAAAGTTCATAAGTTATTCAATGCTGCATGATTCTGCTTTTCGTTTGCAGATGGTTTGAAATGTGTCCACACTCTTTCTTACACTTGAAAGGAATGTATCCCATAAAAACCTACTCTGTCGACATAGAGATATAATACCTTGAAGCAATTCTTAGTGTCGTAATTACATAAATTATAGTCGGTAATGAAGGAAAGAAGATTTGACACAAGCGTCAGAAAAGGATCAGCAACAGCCGGTGTTACAAAGGCATCACTATGAACGCGAGTGGCATTGTCAGGACTAAAAGTGTCACATTTCATTTTATAGGTACCACTGTCACACCTGTAAGATGGTAGATGGGGTAGGTGTATGCACTGTATGCGCCAAGGTCTGTCATAAAGACCACGAGATCTCCTATGCCAAATATGGCTCGTTCTTCTGTGACTGCGGTGCCAAAGAGGATGGCAGCTGCCAGGTGAGACCGAATACCTCAGGTCATCATGGGAAGAGAACAACAGCGGTAACTTTGGCTTGCAAGTCATTCCATCATTGACTTCCATCCAGTCATTTCATTTGGTCAGGGCTCTATAGCTAGTCCGCACATGGCCAGTAATAGTTGACAGAAATCATGTTGCATTGCATAGTACATGTACAAGAGGCCAGTTTTCCTAGTTAATCCTAACTGACTGCTTTGGTGTAGTTTGCATGCAACCACATCAACCACATGTTATGTTTTAGTAGCATAGTATCTGATTATTGCATTATTTGTTTCAGTATTTCTAATCTAGCTACTTGTAAACTCTTACAATGGTGTAATATACTTGCATGCCACATTTGAATAGGTTATTGTGCCAATATTTTCAGTCATTCTTTGATTCAGTAAAGATAGCCTTTCTTCAGTAAAATAATCCTTGGCATTTTTAGGAAGCAATATTCTGAGAAATTTTAAATCTCCAAATTTTAAAAGTAGATCATGTGAATGGATTATGTTGCTGTTTGCCCTTTCGCCTTTCTCACTTGTTCATATTGTGTTGTGTCATCAACAGGCATTGGTGAAGCGCAGCCCAAGCAGTGGCATGGGATCCACTCTTAAGGAGTCTTCAGCCTTCCAGAGCGAACTGCGCATGCCCGAGAACGCAAGCCGCCACCAGAATGCCTCGCCGTCTGATAAAGGCAAAGTGACGATTTGCGATGGCAAACCCGGCGATGAGGAAAGACCAAAGAAGAGCAGTGTGTGCAAGAGTATTGAGGGCTGCCAGGAAGAGCTGCTTTCACAAGTGGTGAGGAAAATTATGGACGAGCTGGATTTATCACCAATTAACTTGTTTTATTCTGATGGCTTGCTTGATCACGTCGACGCCGTTACTTAAAACTAAAAACAGTCAGAGGAAGCGTGGATTCTTTTTTATTTTATTTTATTATTTTTCATTTGAAAACTTCACAGGAGTCTTAACATGTCTCCTGTGGCTTGCTTTTGTCAAAATATCCTCAGGACCAAGAGTAGAGCACATTATACTGCCTCTATTTCCTCCCCCTGAACCCGCATACAGTTAAGGCAAGCACCCATATAGATATCATTGTATTTTTACCCGTGGGGTTAGCGTTTCATCACAAAGTCAAATTACACTTAGTATGTGGCAGTGCTGGTGCATGACATTGCCTCGCCCACATCGGCAGCTTAGCAGAACATTTTAATGGTTTCAGAAGTCACTGTTGGTAGTTTGCTTGTGCAATTCCATTCTAGACAGATGGGGAACTACTGCAGAGCGTGTGAACAAACAATAAATGGTTAAGTTTACATATAGTCCTCTTTGATGTCTTCCAACAGAATGCATCGTCTACCGCTGCCGTCATATTGGAGATGCTCATGTTTCTAATGGAAGCCATTCAGAATAATTTCCAGCAGGCATCGGCTGTAGGGAGCAGCAGCCGGGCACAGCAAGCCCTCAATGAGCTTCATACTCAGGACAAAAGTGTGGATATGACAGATCAGCTAATGGTAGGGTCATCTCTTTTGGTATTTTTGTTGTTGTGATGTTTCTTTTGTGAGTGTCAGTCATCGATATCACATTATGCGCTCTTCAGTTTCTCATTCTCCCACTTTGTGTTCAGGTACCCACTCTTGGCTCTCAGGAAGGGGCTTTTGAGAATGTGAGGATGAACTACAGTGGCGACCAGGGGCAAACAATCCGCCAGCTCATTAGTGCTCATGTTCTGAGGCGTGTTGCCATGTGTGTCCTGTCGTCACCTCATGGCCGCCGGCAACACCTTGCAGTCAGCCATGAAAAGGGAAAGGTAAGCCTCACTCGTGGTAGACTTTAGCTGGCTTTAACTGCTTACTATGGATGATGATTTCTTATGATGAATTCTCACGTACAGTCTAACACTAACATAGCTGTTCTAAATGCATTTAGTAATTTTATGATTATTTTTTTAATTCCAAAGTCTTTCAGCATGCATACTTAATTGTGTGATTTGTGTCCATCACAGATAACGGTTTTGCAGTTGTCCACCCTTTTGAAGCAAGCTGACTCAAGCAAGAGAAAGCTGACACTCACCCGTCTGGCCTCTGCCCCAGTCCCTTTCACTGTCCTCAGTCTCACAGGCAACCCTTGTAATGAAGATTACTTGGCTGTGTGTGGCCTCAAGGTAGGTTGTTAAGCACAATAATTATGTATATATATATATATCATATTAATTGTGTAAGTAAGGGGAACAAACCAAAATGTTGATGGGCTCTCATTTGCTCTCTCTCAGGACTGCCATGTGCTCACCTTCAGCAGCACAGGCTCTGTGTCTGACCATCTGGTGTTGCACCCACAACTTGCAACTGGAAACTTCATCATCAAAGCCATTTGGTTGCCGGGCTCCCAAACAGAGCTAGCAATCATCACTGCTGATTTTGTGAAGGTACATATGACAAGAAAATTTATTTACCGGAACCTCCGAGGCAGATTAAGATTCAAATGTTTTGTATTTGATGCCCTCTCCCCCAGATTTACGACTTGTCTGTTGATGCTTTGAGCCCCATGTACTACTTCCTACTCCCAAGTTCCAAGATTCGTGATGCTACCTTCCTTTTCAACGAAGAGGGAAAGAACATCATTGTCATAATGTCTTCAGCGGGTTACATATATACCCAGGTCATGGATGAATCCAGCAGTGCTCAACATGGCCCTTTTTACGTCACAAATGTGTTAGAGATAAGCCATGAAGACTTGAAGGTAAGACAACTAAGATGTTCAAAAGCCAAAGATACTTAAAGCGGGCTTTTGCCATTTTCAAACTTCTACCAAGACTTAAATGTAAGCTCACTTCATGAATGCTCGAAGATGTGTTGATCTTTGTTTCTGTATTTATTTTTTTTATTTTAGGATAGCAACGGTCAAGTTGCTGGAGGAGGGGTGTCAGTCTACTACTCCCATGTGCTCCAAATGCTTTTCTTCAGTTACAGCCAGGGAAAATCCTTTGCTGCCACAGTGAGTCGCAGCACCACTGATGTTCAGCAACTCTTCCCCATCAATGTCAAAGGGTATGGGTGCTTTATCCACGAATTACAATTTTTGTTGTTGTTTTTGCAAGGAAAGTGGTGTTGACTAATTATTGCCTCTTTGTAGTTCCAATGGCAGCAGCAGTAAAATGTCACCAGCCCTTTGCCAGTGGTCTGAAGTCATGAACCACCCAGGACTAGTCTGTTGTGTGCAACAGACAACAGGCATTCCACTGGTTATTATGGTTAAGCCTGACACTTTCCTCATTCAAGAAATTAAAACTCTGCCTGCCAAAGCCAAGGTAAGGACCACTGGAACCACGTGCTTTGCTAATGGGATCAATAGTACCGTATATCAGTAGATAGCTGTCTGAATCACCTTCTGGCTTAATTCTTCTATTTCCTCATTTTTCTTTGTTTTCGCTGCTTCTAGATTCAAGACATGGTAGCAATTCGACACACTGCCAGTAATGAGCAACAGCGCACAACCATGATTCTTCTCTGCGAAGACGGAAGCCTGCGAATCTACATGGCCAATGTGGACAACACCTCATACTGGCTCCAGCCCTCACTACAACCCAGCTGTGCTATCAATATCATGAAGCCTGTGCGTAAGCGCAAAGCCGCTGCGACCGGTGAGTGTGTACGATTGTTTTATCTATACCATAGTAAGGCAAAGTGTTGCTTTGGACGCACAAGTTCACTGCCGCTCTGTTTGTTTGTAACATACATTTTTGTGTGTGCAGCTCCCAATAGGTCAGTGCTATTAACATCAGCACACAGAAATCTATCATAGAAGCAATTACCAAGATTAGTGCTTACTTTTTTTCTGAATTATCTAACCATAGGCAGACTGTTGTAATGTCTATTTTGTTTTAAGCCTTTTTCGGTTACCTTGAAGGGTGTGTAACGTTCTTTGAAATTTAATTTGAATATAAATTACTATATTGTGTATTTGTCCTTAGCAACCCGCACCTCCAGTCAAGTGACATTCCCAGTAGATTTCTTTGAACACAACCAGCAGCTGACAGAGGTGGAGTTTGGAGGCAATGATTTGCTGCAGGTCTACAACGGACAGCAGATTAAACACAGGCTCAACTCTACTGGGATGTATGTGGCGAATACAAAGGTAGACTGTGTGAATCCAAGATATGCTATCATCCGGGAAAGAGTTAAGATACAAGTTTTCACTTTTTTTTTGTTTTTTTATCCCCCCACTTAGCCTGGGGGATTTACAGTGGAAGCAGTCAACAGCAACAGTTCAATGGTGATGACAGGCATGCGTGTGCAGGTCGGCACTCAAGCAATTGAGAGAGCCCCCTCCTATGTGGAGGTTTATGGTCGCACCATGCAGATAAATCTTACAAGGGCACGCTGGTTTGACTTCCCTTTCACCAGAGAAGAAGCACTACAGGCTGACAAGAAGCTGTCCATTTTTAGTAAGCGCATTACTGCAATTTCTCTTATAATTTGCATGTGATTTGAGAAGTTGATTAGGGGGGGGGGGGGGGGGGATTGCTCCAAACCAATAATTGCTTTATTTGCGGGCTTAAATTCTATTTGACTTCCTTTGTCATGTCAGTTGGTGCATCGGTTGACCCGGCTGGAGTCACCATGTTGGATTCAATCAAGATCTATGGCAAAACAAAAGAACAGTTTGGTTGGCCTGAGGAACCGCCAGAGGACTTCTCGTCCACCTCTGTAAACAATGTCTGCAGTCCCAACCTTAACCAGGCCGGTGGCACTGCTGATGCAGATGTCGTCACACCAACTACAACCAATGGCACTGTGCTGGAGAGGTACGGCTTTCAACTTATGACTTTATATATATTTTGTTTGAGTCAATCAAATTGATGTATTTCCTGTTTGGTTTCGGGCTAGTTTTATCTCTACTTTGAAGACGGCCTGTCACCATTTAATCAAACAATGGCAATATTCAATTTTCATTTATATCTATTTTATAATTCAGGCTTATTTGACAAAGGTTTTTTTTTTGCCCAAATTATTTAGTAGTTGTAATAATGGTTATGTACCATACGCATTTTCCATTTGGCTTTCCATGAGTCTAACCTTTAGCTTTTTTTTATGTATTGGTGGTGGGCTTTTTCTTTCAGTAAGTTTGTGCATGGCTACAGGCGTCATCTTTTTGCATGCTTTATTTGTTTTTACCAGTCATTTAATTTCACTCGTTTCTTTCTGTGATCCTCACACTTTTTTGTTCTTTTTTCTTTTGCTCCCAATTATACAATAAAAAGTTGTGAAACTGAGTCCTTATCCACCTTGGACCGGTTAGTAACAGCCCTTTCTCTGCTTGTTTTGTTGTATGTTTTCGTGCATGTGTGCCTGTTTGTGTGTCTATGCCTGAGACTATGAAAATGCCACACTGGCCATCTTTTTCTGTTAACATTCTTGCAGTGTGATATACCTTTTGAAATTTAGAGTAGTTTGACTT
Organism: Syngnathus leptorhynchus; assembly: GCF_054491065.1. Classification (NCBI taxonomy): domain Eukaryota; kingdom Metazoa; phylum Chordata; class Actinopteri; order Syngnathiformes; family Syngnathidae; genus Syngnathus; species Syngnathus leptorhynchus. Next base: position 14,686,579 of record NC_141195.1, read on the forward strand.
GTGCACTTGAATTTTTGGGTGAACTCAAAATTAGTGGTGGAGCTGACTTTTGCCTTTAATTGCAGGCTTGTGGTCAGTGCTCTCGAAGCTCTGGAAAGCTGCTTTGCTGTCGGTTCCTCTAATGAAAAGGTACATCAAGTAGGATTTGGAATGCCATATTACAGTGGTGAAACATCAAAATGAAACTTTACCATGACTGTATGCAGGAAAAAAACAAGTCTGCCGCACTAGAGCTGGCCACTCTGCTCCTATCGATGCCAACTCCAGCAGGTGTGCAGCATCAGACAAAGGGACTTCTTGCCAGCCTTCACACCAGTCGTACTGCTTATCACAACCACAAGGTAGAGGAAACATCGTGGTCAACGTGATCAAATATCTGTTGCTTAAATCACTGTTGCATTGAAGCTGTTAGTCTGCCTGTCTGACACTTTGCATTATATTTGCAACAAGTTAACAGATTTTCCTAACGCAAAGTAACGTGGTTTTTTTTTTCCGCACAACGTATATTATGTTGAGCTTGACAGAAAATGTTATCTCTGCTTCGGGATAGTGGTTGGCCTATCCCTGACATGCGGATATGGAGTAGTAAGCCTCTAGCTTTTCTCTGTGCTCCCCAGGACCAGTCCCTGCTGAGTAATGCAGTGCAATGTCTGAACAGCTGCACTCGCGAGGGCAAAGAACTCGACCCTGATGTGTTCCAAAGGCTTGTGATCACTGCTCGCTCCATTGCAATCATGAGGCCCAATAATTTGGTGCATTTTACGGAATCCAAGTTACTTCCGCTCGACACTGGTGAGAGGCAATTCAATTGATGCTCCAGTTGCACAAGTATTTTATGAGTATATGGAAAAGTTACTTGTTTTGTGTTTATCCAGACATGACAGATGATGGGCAAAAGTATGTGGAAGGCGAAAGCCATTATTTCATCACACAACTAATGAGTAACTTTTGGAAGCTGCACTCCTTGAAACCTAAGAATGCTTTTCTTGCTCCTGCATGCCTGCCTGGTAAGTGCACCATTTACCCAAGTCGTATTTTTTAGCGTGTAATACAAGAAGCAATGGGCAAGCCAATCTATGGTTGTGTATCTTCCTCTCCCTCCAAAGGACTCACTCACGTGGAAGCAACAGTAAATGCCCTGGTGGACATCATCCATGCATATTGCACCTGTGAGCTCGATTACATCAATGTGGCCTCCAAAATCTACATGCAAATGTTGCTCTGCCCTGTAAGTACATGACCAAGTTCATGTTATTCTCGCTTTCACTGTGTGTAAAAAAAAAAAAAAAAAAAAAAAGAGAGAGAAAAAAATGTTTACATTTGATTTCAGGACACAGCAGTGAGCTTTGCTTGTAAGCAGGCACTGATCAGAGTGCTTCGACCACGAAATAAGCGTCGCCATGTTACGCTTCCATCTCCTCCACGCTCCAACACGCCCATAGGTTTGTTTTCACAAGCTTTATATGATGATTTATGGATATATTACAAAATACTGTCTGATCAGAAAACAATTTCATTGCCTGAAACATTTCTGGGTGTTTTTTTTTTTTTTTTAATCAGGGGACAAAGATGATGATGACGATGATGACGCAGAGGACAAAATGCAATCATCTGTGCTTACTAGTGGAGAAGAAGTTAGACCGGAGAGTCAGGAGCAAAATGAAGTGGATCATGGCGACTTTGAGATGGTGGTGAGAAAAAAATAAGTGATTTATTCTGACGATTACCTCAACTGGTACCACATTAGTTCTAATAATAATGAGTGTTTCCTTCACTATTTTGCATTCTTCAGTCAGAATCAATGGTCCTAGAGACATCAGAGAATCTAAACAATGGAAATCCATCCCCCCTGGAAGCATTGCTGGCTGGAGCTGAGGGTTTCCCCCCCATGCTTGACATCCCTCCCGATGCTGATGATGAAACAATGGTAGAGCTAGCGATTGCGCTCAGCCTTCAGCAGGATCAACAAGGTTAGTAGGAAAAGAAGAAAAAAAAAAAGGTTTAGAAGATTGCTTTCAGTTTATTTGGCTTGTAGTGTAAATATTCATGGGCATCTTATATGTAATATTTTTAGGGAGTAGTAGCAGTGCCCTTGGCCTTCAGAGCCTTGGTCTGTCTGGTCAAGCCCCAAGCTCCTCGTCACTGGATGCGGGCACACTGTCAGACACCACTGCATCAGGTAATAGGAATACCTTTTGTGATGTCTGCACATTTCAGTTTATAGATTGGCAAATGTTGATTGATTGTGGCGGTCTGACACAAGTAGCCTAATTTTAAGAAAGCTTTTGGAGTTTTTGACTCTGTGATAGATGCTTTGGATTGTTATGACTTAAGGTATGGATTCATCTTGGACTCTGGCCCAGATGACAGCAGTTTATTTGCTGTTACAATTATTGCTATGATTTCAGCCCCGGCATCTGATGACGAAGGCAGTACTGCTGCTACTGATGGCTCCACACTTCGGACCTCCCCAGCTGAGCATGGCGGCAGTGTGGGCTCCGAGAGCGGAGGTTCTGCTATCGATTCTGTTGCAGGGGAACACAGTGGTGGGTGATTGATTACAGGGGAGAACTACACGTGTAATTTCTAAACCATACTTAGGTTCAGAGGTAGAAAAAATACTCACATTCTGCAGTGTACTTATACGTACTTATACCAGATACTTGTAAATGATTGTGAATGAATGAAAATGATTGATAAGGCTATACTGATAGTGCTCCCACTCAGTTGAAAAAAAAAAGTAGCTAGCTTTGGGCCATGCTTTTATGCTATTGCCAATACAATCCCATCAATGTGTGTTTTTTGCTTCCTTTTCACTCTGCAGTGTCAGGACGCAGCAGTGCTTATGGGGATACAACAGTGGAGGGCCAGCCTGCTGGTCCTGGGAGTGTTAGCTCCAGCACCGGTGCAATCAGCACCACCACAGCCCAGCAGGAGGGTGAAGGCTCAGAGGGAGAAGGAGAGACTGAGGGAGACATCCACAGAAGCAACAGGTCAGACCTCAACAGTTTGGTCTAAAGTCTTTGTTGGTCAACCTGTATATACTGACAAAATTTGATTCTTACTTTGTGAATAGGCTTCACATGGTTCGTCTTATGTTACTGGAACGCTTGCTGCAACAACTCTCTCAGCTCCACAACGTTGGTGGCGTTCAAGCCATTCCATATATGCAAGTTATCCTCATGCTGACCTCTGATCTTGACGGGGAGGATGAAAAGGATAAGGGTGCCTTGGATGATCTGCTTGCTCAGCTTATTGCAGAGCTCGCCATGCATAAGAAGGTAATTGCGGTCTATTCATAACAAATCATCTTACATGTGCTTGTTTTGCTCAACCTGCCTCTTCTCGCTGTAGGATGTTTCAAAAAAGAATGATCGCTGCCCTATGAATGAAGTACACTTGGTCATCATGAGACTGCTCAGCGTTTTCATGTCTCGAACCAAATCCGGCTCCAAATCTTCCTCTGAGGTACATTATTATTCAAGGGTTCTTAAAAAATACTATGTACATTAAAAAAATCTCACGGAACACCACTAAGCAAATGTCACAAAATTATAAACTCACAAAATAGTGTATGTGTGTGGTGGTATGACTTATTCTTTGATATGAATAACAACAGGTCGATACACAAGTTCATTTAAAAAAATATTTTTTTGGGGGGGGGGGTAAAATTAATTTTGTATAAACTCTTGTTTCTGTGAGTGACTCATGCTGTTTGCTATCTTTGTTTCTTCCAGTCATCTTCACTGATTTCCAATGCTACAGCGTCTGCCTTGCTCAGCCTGGGCGCCATTGACTACTGTCTCCATGTGCTCAAATCCCTTTTGGAGTTCTGGAAGAGCCAGCAAGGTGAAGAAGAACCTGTGACCACTAGCCAACTCCTTCGCCCGCACACGTCTTCCTCTCCGCCAGACATGAGCCCCTTTTTCCTCCGCCAGTATGTCAAGGTATATGTCATGAAATCAGATTACATACAGCATGTCATATAGACTAAAAGTGACAAGGAAGTGTAGAACTAACTGAGTTGCTCTTGTCATTAGGGACACGCTGCCGATGTTTTTGAAGCCTATTCGCAGCTGCTCACTGAAATGGTGCTCCGACTGCCATATCAAATCAAAAAGATAGCTGACACCAACCCACGCATCCCACCGCCTGTCTTTGATCATTCCTGGTTCTACTATCTGTCTGAAGTAAGATTCTGGCATACTTGAAAGTGTCATTTTCTGTTTCATAAAATTGTAAAAAGAGAATCAAAAATGATCTCCTCTCTTTCCAGTATCTGATGATCCAACAGACCCCATTTGTCCGGAGACAAGTTAGAAAGCTGCTGCTGTTTATCTGCGGCTCCAAGGAAAAATATCGTCAGCTGCGGGATCTGCACACACTCGATTCTCACGTGCGCAGCATCAAAAAGCTTCTAGAGGAACAGGGTATCTTCCTCCGGGCCGGGATTGTTACAGCTTCATCTGGCTCAGCGCTGCAGTATGACACACTCATAAACCTGGTGAGTGTCATTTGGTGCATGCTGAAAGCATTTTTGATGGTTTTGGTGCTGGGCAACATTACCTTTGTTTCTGTCAATGCAGATGGAGCATCTGAAAGCTTGTGCTGAAATTGCAACTCAGAGGACAATCAACTGGCAGAAGTTCTGTGTGAAAGATGACTGTAAGTCGATTACGATTCCCTTTTTTTATATTAATAGAAGTATAAGAACTTTACTGGTGTCTTTATCATCGTGACTCTCCTTTCTCATGTACTTTTTTCTTCTCTGCAGCTGTGTTGTACTTCCTGCTACAAGTCAGCTTCCTCGTAGACGAGGGTGTTTCCCCAGTCCTTTTGCAATTGCTCTCGTGTGCGCTGTGCGGCAGTAAAGTGCTGGCCAACTCCTCCTCACTCTCAGGCGGCTCAAGCAGCGGACAGGGAGGAACTTCTCAGTCCTCTCAGAGCAAGTCCTCTAGTAAAAAGAGTAAAAAAGAAGATAAAGAGAAAGACAAAGAGGGTGAGGCAATGATGCAAGCCTTGTTTTGATCAGGTGATGCCTTCTTTAGTTGCAGATGATGAATGCTATTGAATGGAATGTGGGCTTTTTTTGTCTTTGTCTTGATCATAGGGGATGGAGTTGGGAGCCAGGAGGATCAGTTGTGCATGGCTTTGGTCAGTCAGCTCAACAAGTTTGCGGACAAGGAGACACTCATCCAGTTTTTGCGCTGCTTCCTGCTTGAGTCCAACTCATCAGCGGTGCGCTGGCAAGCCCACTGCTTGGCATTACATATCTACAGGTACGCTCTTCTTTTTTTTTTTTTTTTTTGTACATTTTTACATTTAGGCTTAGTGCAGTCCAACACTCAAAACCATATTCATGCAATAACAGGAACAGTGTATATTAAAAAAGAGAATTGGTGCTTAAGCCAATAAATATGATTGAATATGTCATTATAATCCCCAAATGTATGGATTTCTCACTAGGAACTCAAGTAAATCTCAGCAGGAGTTGCTGTTGGAGCTCACTTGGGCCATCTGGCCAGAGCTTCCAGCGTATGGCCGCAAAGCTGCACAGTTTGTTGACCTTCTCGGGTACTTCTCACTCAAGACCCCGCAGACAGAGAAAAAAGTAAAGAAAACAGACTTAAGAATCTCTATTGTGTCTCTTATATTGTCATTTGAGTGGAATTCTTTTTTGTTTTTGTCCTTTGACAGTTGTTTGGTTGCTTCTTTTTTGCCATAAGTACTGACCGCACATGGCAATTGTACTTGGTTATTCATGAAACTCAATGGTTTGTTTCCTTTTCTTTTAGCTGAAGGAGTATTCCCAGAAGGCTGTTGAAATTCTGCGAACACAGAACCATATCCTGACAAATCACCCAAACTCTAACATCTACAAGTATGTTTAATGACCCATGCTGTCTGTCTTTTGTACCGTTGATTTGTGGACATTCATTTTGGCTTTCTTTTACAGCACTTTGTCAGGTCTGGTGGAGTTTGATGGCTTTTATCTGGAAAGTGACCCCTGCTTGGTGTGTAATAATCCAGAGGTTCCCTTTTCGGTATGTATAGCAATACCTTAGTGGACTCTGGGAAAAAAAAATAGTAATAATCCTAAACCTTGTTAAAAATATATATTTTTTTCTATTTGCCCTTAAGAATATCAAACTGTCATCTATCAAAGTGGACACCCGCTACACCACCACACAACAGGTTGTCAAGCTTATTGGCAGCCATACCATTAGCAAGGTTACTGTAAAGATCGGCGACCTCAAACGCACCAAAATGGTCCGCACCATCAACCTCTACTACAACAACAGGACTGTGCAAGCTATTGTGGAGCTGAAGAACAAGTGTGTTTTAAATTTTTGTTTGTTGCCATCCTGTCTTACTTTCCCCTGGGTCAGAATGCACAATGCAAATGTTAATGTTTGTCATTTTTTAGGCCTGCTCGCTGGCATAAAGCCAAGAAAGTACAACTGACCCCAGGTCAAACGGAAGTGAAAATTGACCTGCCCTTACCCATTGTCGCATCCAACCTGATGATTGAGTTCTCTGACTTTTATGAGAACTACCAAGCCTCCACTGAGACGCTGCAGTGCCCACGATGCAGTGCCTCTGTGCCTGCCAATCCTGGAGTGTGTGGCAATTGTGGTGAGAATGTCTATCAGTGCCACAAGTGCAGGTGAGCAGCACACTTCCTTAGCCACTTGAACAGTACAGGTACTTACTCAACTATGACAAAGTTGTACATCATATTTAAATATGATGCCGTGATTTGTTTCTTTTTCAAAACAGGTCTATCAACTATGATGAAAAGGACCCCTTCCTGTGCAATGCCTGTGGTTTCTGCAAATATGCCAGATTTGACTTCATGCTTTATGCCAAACCATGCTGTGCTGTGGATCCTATTGAGAATGAAGAAGACAGGAAAAAAGCAAGGAACCTTCATACTTCAAAAACTTCATTCGAAGTTCTATTGCTCAAAAGTTGATTTGCTCTCTAAAGATTGTATGTATGACCATGCATTTTAAAACTTGTTTTTAATCCTTACAGGCTGTGACAAACATCAACACCCTTCTGGAAAAAGCCGATCGTGTCTATCACCAGCTAATGGGTCATCGACCCCAGCTGGAGAGCCTTTTGTCGAAGGTCAATGAGGCGGCACCAGAAAAGCCCCAGGTAAGGCTTGGAGTGTATTTATTATGCGGTGAATGTTGCAGAATTTGAAACATGAAACATGAATTGAAAACTTTCCTTCCACAGGATGACACCGGAGCTGCTGCAGGGCTTGGAACATCTTCTGCCAATGTGAACAGATACATTCAGCAGCTGGCTCAGGAATACAGTGGAGACTGCAAAACATCATTTGATGAACTCTCCAAAATTATACAGGTTAGAAACAATGCTGGAGCATTTTTATGATTATCCTTCTATTTACATAAATTATGGGGCTGGTGTTTAACCCCCCCCCTCTCTCTCTCTCTCTCTCTCTACACACGCACACACAGAAAGTGCTGGCATCTCGCAAAGAGCTGCTTGAGTATGATCTTCAGCAGCGTGAGGCTGCCACCAAATCCTCCCGAAGCAGCAGCAGCCACCAGCCGACCTTCACGGCCAGCCAGTACCGCGCCCTCTCTGTGCTGGGCTGCGGCCACACCTCCTCCAACAAGTGTTACGGCTGTGCCTCAGCAGTCACAGGTCATTGTATCACTCTACTGCGTGCGCTGGCCACCAACCCAGCCCTCCGGCAGATCCTTGTCCTTCAGGGGCTCATCCGTGAGCTTTTTGAGTACAACTTGCGACGCGGCACTGCAGCCATGAGAGAGGAAGTACGCCAGCTAATCTGTTTACTTACGAGGTACGGCGCTGCTCTAGATCCCATTGTGACGTGTTTTCAGGGAACTACCCTTAACCTGACAATCATGGCTTGTTTGATGAAACCATATCAACTACATTTGATCATTTGTCCGTTTTGTAGCAATTCTGTTCAAGTACTCATTTGTTTCTTATTATTGTGTTTTTAGAGATCACCCAGAAGCCACGCAGCAGATGAATGACCTTATTATTGCCAAGGTTTCGGCAGCACTGAAAGGTCACTGGGCCAATCCTGACCTGGTATGTGTGATTCTCATCTGCTCGTTCAAAGCCATGCATCTATCTGTGTCTTTCTTTTGTGTACAGTATTGAAGCAGTGATAGATTTATTACAGCACAAACACTACTGGGCGGTGTAAATTTGACTGTGTTTTTTTTAACAGGTTAGTAATCTGCAGTATGAAATGCTGCTATTAACTGACTCGATTTCAAAAGAGGGAGGATGCTGGGAGTTACGGCTGCGCTGTGGTAAGTGGCTGTGGTATTTTGAAGTATTGGCAAATAGCTTTGGGTCCTATTTATGCATAGATATTAAGTCAGCAATCACCTATCTTGCAGTCAAGATCTTTTATACCATTTCTAATCTAAAATGTCTAATTCTGTGTTTTTTGTGCTTTGTTTTCCTGCAGCCCTTAGTCTTTTTCTCATGTCGGTTAACATTAAGACGCCTGTCGTTGTGGAGAACATCACTCTCATGTGCCTAAAAATCCTGCAGAAGCTGATCAAACCCCCTGCCCCCACCAGCAAGAAGAACAAGGTGGATATTGAGAAATCATGTTGAGGCTTTGCATTTGCTTTAGGGTTAGATTTAAAATGTGCTGATGAGGTTAATGGGATGCAACTGGCTGAAAAGTTGGTGTAGACCCATGTAGAAAACTCAGTTTGCAAGATATTTCATTATGGAAATTGCACAATATATTTAAAATAAAACATTTCAAAGTACGCCAACTCTTGGAGTACTTTTTGATCAGGTTAGGTCCTAACCAAACTATCTGTTGTTTAAAGGATGCTGCCACTGAATCCCTGACCACCGTTAGGCCCTACAGTAATGAAATCCACGCTCAAGCCCAAATGTGGCTCAAGAAAGATCCCAAAGCTTCATATGAGGCCTGGAAAAAATGCCTCCCTGCAAGATGTAAGTATTCAAGTAGTACAAACGTGTCATTGTAGCTGAGTACTCATTTTTTATCTCAAATGATCCTGCCAACCTATGGGCATGACAGGCCATGAGATGGTAACAAAGCCACAGGGGAAGGGTGAACTGCGGAAGCAATATCTGATGGAGAAGTATGTGTGGAAATGGAAGCAGTATATGAGATCCAGAAAAGGTGAAATCCTTTTCCCTCGCCTGCTCAGGCTGAGCCACAACAATTGGCTGCGGCAGGTAAACATGTGCAAACGATGGCTCGTGAGATTCACAAATGCACTCTCATGAGAAATCTGTTGACATAAGTGTTTGTCATGCTGCAGGTCCTTTTCACGCCCGCCACTCAAGCTGCAAGACAGGCAGCGTGTACAATTGTGGAGGCTCTCACAACAATCCCCAGCCGCAAACAACAAGTCTTGGGTCTGCTCACCAGGTAACACTCAATGAAGAATGTCTTGAATTAGGGTCAACAATTCTAAAATCACTCTTTAATGGGCGATGATTAAGCCAACTGTACTTTCAAAACAAATTTTACATAGTCAAGTGCAAGTGTGCGTTTTTCATGTGTTGGTCAGTTATCTGGATGAGCTGAGTTTGGCTGGAGAGTGTGCAGCAGAGTACCTTGGTCTTTACCAAAAGCTCATCAAACCAACACACTGGAAGGTTTACCTGGCTGCACGTGGAGTCCTTCCCTACATTGGCAATCTCATCACCAAGGTAACGTGATCTGTAACTGGCTTCAACTGTTTTTGAAAGAAAAACTGCCTTTAAAAGTGTGTCATGCAATTCTTTCAACGGTATTGTGTGTAATTGCCTCTGACAGGAAATAGCCAACCTGCTGGCCCTGGAGGAGGCGACGCTGAGCACAGACTTGCAGCAAGGCTATGCACTCAAGAGCTTTACTGGTATACAGTTTTGAAGAACATGATTGGAAGTGCTCTTTGTCAAATATTTGATAAAATGGTGTTTTGTCATGGCAGGTTTGCTGTCATCATTTGTGGAGGTGGAGTCCATTAAGCGTCATTTTAAGAGCCGTCTGGTTGGCACAGTGCTGAATGGTTATCTGTGTCTGAGAAAGCTGGTGGTGCAGCGCACCAAACTCATTGATGAGACTCAGGACATGCTGCTGGAGATGCTGGAGGACATGACCACAGGTCAGCAGAAGTGGAATCTTAGCTACTGCTTTTGTAGCACGCAGCAGAGTCTGGCAATGTTTGTCGGAGCTTAGCGTTGTTTTCCACTGTTGACATGATGCGCACAAAGTCTAACCATCTTGCGCTGTTTACAGGTACTGAGTCTGAAACGAAGGCTTTCATGGCAGTGTGCATAGAGACTGCGAAGAGATACAATTTGGATGACTACAGAACACCTGTTTTCATTTTTGAGAGACTGTGTAGCATCATTTATCCCGTAAGTTAGCTCTATCCCTGATTTATTTCGCTTAGAGAGATAGCTTACAGAATAATTACTTGACCAGCAGTGTGAGTCTTAATGTTATTCCTTTTACCTTTTCTCTTTTAAGGAGGAGAACGAGGTGACAGAGTTTTTTGTCACCCTGGAAAAAGACCCTCAACAGGAGGATTTCCTGCAAGGTCGCATGCCTGGAAACCCTTACAGTAGTAACGAGGCTGGCATCGGCCCCCTTATGAGGGACATTAAGAACAAGATCTGCCAAGACTGTGACTTGGTGGCACTCCTTGAAGACGATAGTGGCATGGAGGTAATCTGAATCTGTATTTCTAAATGTCCTTCTCATACTGCGCACTTCCTATTGTCATCAAGTTAAGTCACATTGCATGTCTTTGTTTTCCTCAGCTTCTGGTGAACAACAAAATCATTAGCTTGGATCTGTCTGTCGCTGAAGTCTACAAGAAGGTGTGGTGCCCAACAAATGAGGTAAAGTTAAAGGCGAAACACGAATAATTACTGGGGCTTCCAAAGTATATTTGAAATAAATGAATGGTCAAGTTGACATTGCCCTCTCTTTTTCAAGGGCGAACCAATGAGAATCATTTATCGAATGAGAGGTCTCTTGGGAGATGCGACAGAGGAGTTCATTGAATCGCTGGACTCAACCACAGGTTCTATTATTTGTTTGTTATCGTCTCCCACGCTGTTTATAGTCTGTCAAGTCTGCCAGTCTTTCCCCCTGGTTGTCTATTGATTTTATCACACGATAAAGTTAAAAATACATGAATACATTTTAAAAAAAGGTCACTTAATGATCTTTGTCCAGATGAGGAGGAGGATGAGGAGGAGGTGTACAAGATGGCAGGAGTCATGGCACAGTGTGGCGGACTGGAGTGTATGCTCAATCGGCTGTCGGGAATCAAAGATTTTAAACAGGGACGTCATCTGCTCACGGTAAGACGGTGGTGTTGGGTTAATGATGTTGCGCAACAGTTGTGATTACAAGATGCGTAATACCATTATATAATAATGCAAAAAAATAAATAAATCGCCAGCAGTGACATTGTGCATGTGCAGAGAAAAATATGATTGTATTCCTAATTCAAAGATGAATTGTATCTTTTCAGGTTTTACTGAAGTTGTTCAGTTATTGTGTAAAAGTGAAAGTAAACCGGCAACAGCTAGTCAAACCAGAGATGAACACACTCAATGTCATGCTCGGAACTCTAAATCTGGTGAGTGTCCTTTTATCTCACACAATATTGAGGAACACCTTTTAATATGTGCTCTTCCTTTTCCCTCTTAGGCTTTAGTGGCTGAACAGGAGAGTAAGGACAGTGGCGGGGCCTCTATAGCAGAGCAGGTTCTGAGCATCATGGAGATCATTCTGGATGAAGCTAATGCAGAGATTTCAGAGGACAAGGTAGGACCGCCAAAGCCACATGAACACTCAAAGAGCACAGACTGTCACCAATGCCAAATAGGACTAGGAAGCTGCACCCTAACAAGCACAAATCCCCTCTTAACTCTTTTGAAAGGGTTAAAAAGGTCTTTATAATCTGTGTCGTTGTTCTTCCAGGGTAACTTGCTGCTGACTGGCGACAAGGATCAGCTTGTCATGTTGCTGGACCAGATCAATACTCCGTTTGTGCGCTCCAACCCCAGCGTGCTGCAGGGTCTGCTTCGCATCATCCCATACTTGTCATTTGGCGAACTGGAGAAGATGAGGATCTTGGTTGAGCGCTTCAAGCCGTGTTGCAGCTTTGAGAAGTGGGTATTAAAAGTGCTGACCTATACTCTCAATGTCTTAATGATACATTGATTTGACACGTACTACTATGGAACTTTTTTTCTTTTCAGGTATGACGAGGATCATAGCGCCGATGACAAAGTGTTTCTGGATTGCTTCTGTAAAATCGCTGCTGGAATAAAAAACAACAGCAACGGCCATCAGCTGAAAGATCTTATTCTTCAAAAGGGAATCACACAAAATGCACTGGACTACATGAAGAAACATATCCCAAATGCAAAAAAGTACAGCACTTGTTATCTTTCCATGCTTTTGATAAAGGCGTAGAAAAGTGTCTCCTTTGTCTGAACTTTCATCTTTTTTTCTTGTCAGTCTGGATGCCGACATCTGGAAGAGGTTCCTCTCTCGACCTGCGCTGCCCTTCATTCTACGATTGCTCCGTGGTTTGGCTACTCAGCATCCCCCCACACAGGTAGTTAATGTTCACATGAAATGTAGTGGATTCATAAAGTCAGGATTGATAACGTGAAAGGGAAAACCTTTGTCATGTTCAGGTGCTGATAGGCACCGATTCAATAACCAACCTGCACAAGCTGGAGCAGGTTTCCAGCGATGAAGGTATTGGTACGCTAGCAGAGAACCTTCTCGAAGCACTGAGGGAGCACAGCGACGTCAACCTAAAGATAGAAGCGGCACGCAGGGAGACAAGAGCTGAGAAGAAGCGTATGGCCATGGCTATGAGACAGAAGGCTCTGGGAACGCTGGGCATGACGGTACACTCACTTTTGCACATGGATGTTTTGTTTTTTTTTTGTTTTTTTTTGTTTTGTTTACTTCTGTCACTAACAAGCTTGACAAGTAACATGCAATGTGTGCATTTGCCTTTCAGACAAATGAGAAGGGTCAGGTGGTGACAAAGACTTCACTGTTGAAACAAATGGAGGAACTGATAGAGGAGCCAGGCTTGACTTGTTGTATCTGTAGAGAAGGTTACAAATTTCAGGTAGGCTACAACAAGGCACACATCCTTTATTGGCGTTTCAGTGAGGTACAGCGACTTGACAGCGATGGTTTTCATTCCAGCCCACCAAGGTCCTGGGTATTTACACTTTCACAAAACGGGTGTCCTTGGAGGAATTTGAGAACAAGCCTCGCAAGCAGCAGGGCTACAGCACTGTGTCGCACTTTAACATTGTCCACTACGACTGCCATCTGGCAGCTGTCAGGTAGCGGCATCTTTGCTTCTTAAGAAGACATCAAAACACAAAGTATTATTGTACTTTATTTTCATTCTTATTTCTTTCACCTTTACTGCAGGCTGGCCCGTGGGCGAGAAGAGTGGGAAAGCGCCGCTCTCCAGAACGCCAACACCAAGTGCAATGGACTTCTTCCTGTTTGGGGGCCGCATGTGCCAGAATCGGCGTTTGCCACATGCCTCGCACGGTAAACACATATCACAGAAAAAAAACAGCAGAAAATGTCCTCCCTAGATTGGAATAATTCTAATCTCTAAAGACAATGCACGGGGGAGAACCTGCTGGCTCCCAAGTTCTCCTTTTTTTTTTGGAGCTATTGCCTCCCAAAAACTATGTTTATGCTCGAAATACCAGCATTCAAGACTGAATTTTGACTCCTGTTTTTTTTTTTTTTTCTGTGCCACACAGACACAACACATATCTGCAGGAGTGCACAGGCCAGCGGGAGCCCACGTACCAACTCAACATTCACGACACCAAATTGCTCTTCCTTCGCTTTGCTACCGAACAATCATTCAGCGTGGACACAGGAGGAGGCGGCCGAGAGAGCAACATCCATCTCATCCCTTACATCATCCACACTGTGCTCTATGTGCTCAACACGTATGTACTGTATCCTGGTAGTCTTATAAATTATTGTCTTGGACAGTGAGACATGACCAAAGATGAAAGCCCTTTGCAGAGGCACTTGGGTTGTGTTAGCGGGCTCAAACTAACTTTTTTTTTTTTAGAAGTTTGCCAAAATTATATATGCCTGAACCAAAGTTGTTTAGCACCTCTGATCTATACATTTCAAGTCATCATCCTCTTTAAGACTTCTCTTGGAGACTTCTTCTATAAGAAACCTTCTGCCAAAGTCTGCTGCTTATACAGTGTATATTGGTATCCCTTCGCTAACGCCGCAGGACACGGGCGACCTCCCGAGAGGAGAAGAACCTGCAGACTTTCCAGGAGCAGCTGTGTGAGAAATGGGTGGAGAGCTCGTACGAGGTAGAAGGACCGCACTACTACACCATCCTGGCCATGCACATCATGCCGCCCGAGCGCTGGATGACCTCACGGATTTACTTCCTCCGGAGACTCCTGGTCAATGCACACGCCCGCAAGGTGTCGGCAAGCAGCGCCAACAAGTATGACCTCTTTGTGAATATTTTCTGCATTTATTTATTTATGTGCATGTGAGTTGAAATGAGATCCCCCCCCCCCTCATCTATTCTCTCTTCTACCCTTCCTCAGACTGACAGATAAAGCACCAAAGGAATATGCAGTCTATCGCTCGCCCCTTCTCTTCTGGGGCCTGGTGGATCTTGTCTATGACATGTTCAGGGTAATGTCTGAAAACTTCAAGTGGTGCATTTGACTTCTGAGTTTAATTTGTTCCGGGAACATGCGTGTAACTTAAGATCACTCCTTTCTCAAATCAACTTTCCCCTTTATTGGGGGTTAGTCAGACCACATCAGTTAGTATTATAATATTCAACACAATGTTGTTTTTATGTGGAAAAACACAATTCCAAACTAACTCCTTTCTCTGCCTTTGGGCTCTCCAGAAAGTTCCCACCAGCAACACAGAAGGCGGTTGGTCCTTCTCGCTTGCCGAGTACGTGCGTCACAACGACATGCCCATCTATGAGGCCTCGGAGCGCGTGCTCAGGGCTTTCCAGGATGAACTCATGCCTGCCGAATCCTTGGCAGAGTTCTTTGACGTTGTAGGTCAGTATTACACACAGAATGAAAGAGGCCTCATGTTGAAAAGATTTGATCACAATTCCAACAAAAGTGACTTGACAGTACTCTTAACGATGCTAATTTGGGCTCACGAAGGCAGCACTCGGTGTCAAACATTTGAGAAACGACATCATAAAACACGACGAGTAATGCTCACACGTGTTCCTGAAAGAAAAAAAGGGAACCAAACAAAAATGACCAACTTCTCATGTTTCAGGTCTCCTCTCCGAAATCCCCGATCCAGACCTCTTCCTGCAGGATTTGTTGAACTCTTTACCCTGATGGGTAGTTGGATCCACCCATAACACCAATTCCCAATCCAAACTGCATCACAACTGCTCTTGGAACAGCCACCAAATAAACACTTTTCCCTCTGTGCACAGTGTATATGCCATGCTTCAACACCCCCCCCCCCCCCCCTCTCCCTCCTCACCATGACATCTTCAATTGATCGTAATCTTTTAATACACCAAGATGTGTTGGTCACACAACTAATTCCACACAAAGCAAACACAGATGATGAGGCGCCGGAATGTCCGTTGGAGGGATATCGGTCCGACGACGCGACGAGCGCGGCATTCTATTTTATCTTGTTTTGCTTGTTTCTTATTTAAGGTTTTGGTCAGCGTGTTTTAAAACGGCAGAGAAAGCCTCACATGCTAACTTGTCCTCCTTTGGTCGTCATGTATGGTTCTAACTGGAATTTGAGTGAAAGACGCCATTTTTGTTTTGTTTTGTGTGTGTATGAGCAAAATTTCTTTTATCAATTTGGCAAGCAACAGCAAGACGAAGGGGGGAAAAAAACAAGGAACGTATTAATATTAAGTTTTATTTTCATCCTTAACACTATGCCTTGGTCACCTTAACCTTTTGTATAGAGTTTATCTGTTGCAGTGATATTTTAGATCTCCTGTTGCAATACATAATAAAGCAAATTACATTATATCCCTAAATACTTTATTCATTTGTTTTCACTTCAAGGGTTTTGCATTGGATTCCTTTTTTTTTTTTTTTTTTATTATTAAATTATTGCTTCAATGATAATTGTCCCCCCCTAAAAAAATAAATAATAAAAATGAAAGAAAAAGGTGGCAATAGAGCTGCTCTTTGTGGCCAGGAACATGCAGCTGAGTTTTACGCTCACCAACCTTGAGCAAAAGTAGTGGCGTTAACCAGCTGAAAGCATGGTGTGGACTTGACTCACTTTATTGTTCATTCGCCTGCTGCTACGATTGTTCAAATGTTGCTGAATGTCTGCTTTTTGAATTAGCCCTATGATTAATAAAGTTGATATATGGTTATGATGACTTGTCAGAAATTCTTTGCAAACAATTTTGGCACGATTTCAGCAGGATGAGCACTGACACCATTTTGCCAAGTATGAGGGCTTCAACGTTTTTTCATTTTTACTATATACTATGGTCCCTTTAAAAGCTTTTTACTTGAACACATGGGGCCATTATAGTCCCAAAACCATTCACAATTTCCTATTTTGATCCACAAAATAATTCATATCCATAACAAATGTGAATCTACAAATGCATGACTAAAGTCGTTCATGACATTTTAATTAAACACTTGATGGTGTATTCATTTGTTTCTGGCACGTTCGGTCCTCCGTATGAGCGTATAAGGAAGGGCTCAATAACCAAACCAATATATTGAGGGAGAAGTTTTTAGTTTCAACACGCTTCATCACATGTACAGCCGAGCGCCCTCTGCTGTCCAAAGGTACATGCAGCATGCACGCAAAGTATAGATGTTGGCCAAATAGTATTCATTAACTTTTATCCTTACATCGTGGACTTTATTCTTGCTTACAGCCATAAGTGTATCGAAGCCGCAGCGTTAAAACTCTTGCATTTATGCAGTGCATTTATTACAAATTTCATGGACATTTCAAATATTTGTACAATATAATATTAACACAATAAAGATCCTTTGTACAAAGGAATATGGCTTTTTCTCCACAACATACCTTGACAACGTGGTCTATTTGAGAACACGTTCAAGAAATATTAAGGCCTCTGGTGTATAAAAAAAAAAGTCCCAATTTTGGACCATTTTGGAGTTAAACCCCCAATTAAAAAAAAAGTTAAAGAATAAAAAACACGCAATTTGCGCAGCTTTTAACGAAACCCAATGTTGAAGAGTCCATCGGTCACTGGCAGCACAGTGGGGTGACGTCATTGGCGGGCGAGGGGAACGCGCGCATGGCCTCCCTGGACGATTTGGTGAAGCCGTTGTGAAAAATGAGGGCTTTCTTCAGGGCAAAATAGGACACGGTTTAAATCTGGTGAGTGTCCTTTTATCTCACACAATATTGAGGAACACCTTTTAATATGTGCTCTTCCTTTTCCCTCTTAGGCTTTAGTGGCTGAACAGGAGAGTAAGGACAGTGGCGGGGCCTCTATAGCAGAGCAGGTTCTGAGCATCATGGAGATCATTCTGGATGAAGCTAATGCAGAGATTTCAGAGGACAAGGTAGGACCGCCAAAGCCACATGAACACTCAAAGAGCACAGACTGTCACCAATGCCAAATAGGACTAGGAAGCTGCACCCTAACAAGCACAAATCCCCTCTTAACTCTTTTGAAAGGGTTAAAAAGGTCTTTATAATCTGTGTCGTTGTTCTTCCAGGGTAACTTGCTGCTGACTGGCGACAAGGATCAGCTTGTCATGTTGCTGGACCAGATCAATACTCCGTTTGTGCGCTCCAACCCCAGCGTGCTGCAGGGTCTGCTTCGCATCATCCCATACTTGTCATTTGGCGAACTGGAGAAGATGAGGATCTTGGTTGAGCGCTTCAAGCCGTGTTGCAGCTTTGAGAAGTGGGTATTAAAAGTGCTGACCTATACTCTCAATGTCTTAATGATACATTGATTTGACACGTACTACTATGGAACTTTTTTTCTTTTCAGGTATGACGAGGATCATAGCGCCGATGACAAAGTGTTTCTGGATTGCTTCTGTAAAATCGCTGCTGGAATAAAAAACAACAGCAACGGCCATCAGCTGAAAGATCTTATTCTTCAAAAGGGAATCACACAAAATGCACTGGACTACATGAAGAAACATATCCCAAATGCAAAAAAGTACAGCACTTGTTATCTTTCCATGCTTTTGATAAAGGCGTAGAAAAGTGTCTCCTTTGTCTGAACTTTCATCTTTTTTTCTTGTCAGTCTGGATGCCGACATCTGGAAGAGGTTCCTCTCTCGACCTGCGCTGCCCTTCATTCTACGATTGCTCCGTGGTTTGGCTACTCAGCATCCCCCCACACAGGTAGTTAATGTTCACATGAAATGTAGTGGATTCATAAAGTCAGGATTGATAACGTGAAAGGGAAAACCTTTGTCATGTTCAGGTGCTGATAGGCACCGATTCAATAACCAACCTGCACAAGCTGGAGCAGGTTTCCAGCGATGAAGGTATTGGTACGCTAGCAGAGAACCTTCTCGAAGCACTGAGGGAGCACAGCGACGTCAACCTAAAGATAGAAGCGGCACGCAGGGAGACAAGAGCTGAGAAGAAGCGTATGGCCATGGCTATGAGACAGAAGGCTCTGGGAACGCTGGGCATGACGGTACACTCACTTTTGCACATGGATGTTTTGTTTTTTTTTTGTTTTTTTTTGTTTTGTTTACTTCTGTCACTAACAAGCTTGACAAGTAACATGCAATGTGTGCATTTGCCTTTCAGACAAATGAGAAGGGTCAGGTGGTGACAAAGACTTCACTGTTGAAACAAATGGAGGAACTGATAGAGGAGCCAGGCTTGACTTGTTGTATCTGTAGAGAAGGTTACAAATTTCAGGTAGGCTACAACAAGGCACACATCCTTTATTGGCGTTTCAGTGAGGTACAGCGACTTGACAGCGATGGTTTTCATTCCAGCCCACCAAGGTCCTGGGTATTTACACTTTCACAAAACGGGTGTCCTTGGAGGAATTTGAGAACAAGCCTCGCAAGCAGCAGGGCTACAGCACTGTGTCGCACTTTAACATTGTCCACTACGACTGCCATCTGGCAGCTGTCAGGTAGCGGCATCTTTGCTTCTTAAGAAGACATCAAAACACAAAGTATTATTGTACTTTATTTTCATTCTTATTTCTTTCACCTTTACTGCAGGCTGGCCCGTGGGCGAGAAGAGTGGGAAAGCGCCGCTCTCCAGAACGCCAACACCAAGTGCAATGGACTTCTTCCTGTTTGGGGGCCGCATGTGCCAGAATCGGCGTTTGCCACATGCCTCGCACGGTAAACACATATCACAGAAAAAAAACAGCAGAAAATGTCCTCCCTAGATTGGAATAATTCTAATCTCTAAAGACAATGCACGGGGGAGAACCTGCTGGCTCCCAAGTTCTCCTTTTTTTTTTGGAGCTATTGCCTCCCAAAAACTATGTTTATGCTCGAAATACCAGCATTCAAGACTGAATTTTGACTCCTGTTTTTTTTTTTTTTTCTGTGCCACACAGACACAACACATATCTGCAGGAGTGCACAGGCCAGCGGGAGCCCACGTACCAACTCAACATTCACGACACCAAATTGCTCTTCCTTCGCTTTGCTACCGAACAATCATTCAGCGTGGACACAGGAGGAGGCGGCCGAGAGAGCAACATCCATCTCATCCCTTACATCATCCACACTGTGCTCTATGTGCTCAACACGTATGTACTGTATCCTGGTAGTCTTATAAATTATTGTCTTGGACAGTGAGACATGACCAAAGATGAAAGCCCTTTGCAGAGGCACTTGGGTTGTGTTAGCGGGCTCAAACTAACTTTTTTTTTTTTAGAAGTTTGCCAAAATTATATATGCCTGAACCAAAGTTGTTTAGCACCTCTGATCTATACATTTCAAGTCATCATCCTCTTTAAGACTTCTCTTGGAGACTTCTTCTATAAGAAACCTTCTGCCAAAGTCTGCTGCTTATACAGTGTATATTGGTATCCCTTCGCTAACGCCGCAGGACACGGGCGACCTCCCGAGAGGAGAAGAACCTGCAGACTTTCCAGGAGCAGCTGTGTGAGAAATGGGTGGAGAGCTCGTACGAGGTAGAAGGACCGCACTACTACACCATCCTGGCCATGCACATCATGCCGCCCGAGCGCTGGATGACCTCACGGATTTACTTCCTCCGGAGACTCCTGGTCAATGCACACGCCCGCAAGGTGTCGGCAAGCAGCGCCAACAAGTATGACCTCTTTGTGAATATTTTCTGCATTTATTTATTTATGTGCATGTGAGTTGAAATGAGATCCCCCCCCCCCTCATCTATTCTCTCTTCTACCCTTCCTCAGACTGACAGATAAAGCACCAAAGGAATATGCAGTCTATCGCTCGCCCCTTCTCTTCTGGGGCCTGGTGGATCTTGTCTATGACATGTTCAGGGTAATGTCTGAAAACTTCAAGTGGTGCATTTGACTTCTGAGTTTAATTTGTTCCGGGAACATGCGTGTAACTTAAGATCACTCCTTTCTCAAATCAACTTTCCCCTTTATTGGGGGTTAGTCAGACCACATCAGTTAGTATTATAATATTCAACACAATGTTGTTTTTATGTGGAAAAACACAATTCCAAACTAACTCCTTTCTCTGCCTTTGGGCTCTCCAGAAAGTTCCCACCAGCAACACAGAAGGCGGTTGGTCCTTCTCGCTTGCCGAGTACGTGCGTCACAACGACATGCCCATCTATGAGGCCTCGGAGCGCGTGCTCAGGGCTTTCCAGGATGAACTCATGCCTGCCGAATCCTTGGCAGAGTTCTTTGACGTTGTAGGTCAGTATTACACACAGAATGAAAGAGGCCTCATGTTGAAAAGATTTGATCACAATTCCAACAAAAGTGACTTGACAGTACTCTTAACGATGCTAATTTGGGCTCACGAAGGCAGCACTCGGTGTCAAACATTTGAGAAACGACATCATAAAACACGACGAGTAATGCTCACACGTGTTCCTGAAAGAAAAAAAGGGAACCAAACAAAAATGACCAACTTCTCATGTTTCAGGTCTCCTCTCCGAAATCCCCGATCCAGACCTCTTCCTGCAGGATTTGTTGAACTCTTTACCCTGATGGGTAGTTGGATCCACCCATAACACCAATTCCCAATCCAAACTGCATCACAACTGCTCTTGGAACAGCCACCAAATAAACACTTTTCCCTCTGTGCACAGTGTATATGCCATGCTTCAACACCCCCCCCCCCCCCCCCTCTCCCTCCTCACCATGACATCTTCAATTGATCGTAATCTTTTAATACACCAAGATGTGTTGGTCACACAACTAATTCCACACAAAGCAAACACAGATGATGAGGCGCCGGAATGTCCGTTGGAGGGATATCGGTCCGACGACGCGACGAGCGCGGCATTCTATTTTATCTTGTTTTGCTTGTTTCTTATTTAAGGTTTTGGTCAGCGTGTTTTAAAACGGCAGAGAAAGCCTCACATGCTAACTTGTCCTCCTTTGGTCGTCATGTATGGTTCTAACTGGAATTTGAGTGAAAGACGCCATTTTTGTTTTGTTTTGTGTGTGTATGAGCAAAATTTCTTTTATCAATTTGGCAAGCAACAGCAAGACGAAGGGGGGAAAAAAACAAGGAACGTATTAATATTAAGTTTTATTTTCATCCTTAACACTATGCCTTGGTCACCTTAACCTTTTGTATAGAGTTTATCTGTTGCAGTGATATTTTAGATCTCCTGTTGCAATACATAATAAAGCAAATTACATTATATCCCTAAATACTTTATTCATTTGTTTTCACTTCAAGGGTTTTGCATTGGATTCCTTTTTTTTTTTTTTTTTTATTATTAAATTATTGCTTCAATGATAATTGTCCCCCCCTAAAAAAATAAATAATAAAAATGAAAGAAAAAGGTGGCAATAGAGCTGCTCTTTGTGGCCAGGAACATGCAGCTGAGTTTTACGCTCACCAACCTTGAGCAAAAGTAGTGGCGTTAACCAGCTGAAAGCATGGTGTGGACTTGACTCACTTTATTGTTCATTCGCCTGCTGCTACGATTGTTCAAATGTTGCTGAATGTCTGCTTTTTGAATTAGCCCTATGATTAATAAAGTTGATATATGGTTATGATGACTTGTCAGAAATTCTTTGCAAACAATTTTGGCACGATTTCAGCAGGATGAGCACTGACACCATTTTGCCAAGTATGAGGGCTTCAACGTTTTTTCATTTTTACTATATACTATGGTCCCTTTAAAAGCTTTTTACTTGAACACATGGGGCCATTATAGTCCCAAAACCATTCACAATTTCCTATTTTGATCCACAAAATAATTCATATCCATAACAAATGTGAATCTACAAATGCATGACTAAAGTCGTTCATGACATTTTAATTAAACACTTGATGGTGTATTCATTTGTTTCTGGCACGTTCGGTCCTCCGTATGAGCGTATAAGGAAGGGCTCAATAACCAAACCAATATATTGAGGGAGAAGTTTTTAGTTTCAACACGCTTCATCACATGTACAGCCGAGCGCCCTCTGCTGTCCAAAGGTACATGCAGCATGCACGCAAAGTATAGATGTTGGCCAAATAGTATTCATTAACTTTTATCCTTACATCGTGGACTTTATTCTTGCTTACAGCCATAAGTGTATCGAAGCCGCAGCGTTAAAACTCTTGCATTTATGCAGTGCATTTATTACAAATTTCATGGACATTTCAAATATTTGTACAATATAATATTAACACAATAAAGATCCTTTGTACAAAGGAATATGGCTTTTTCTCCACAACATACCTTGACAACGTGGTCTATTTGAGAACACGTTCAAGAAATATTAAGGCCTCTGGTGTATAAAAAAAAAAGTCCCAATTTTGGACCATTTTGGAGTTAAACCCCCAATTAAAAAAAAAGTTAAAGAATAAAAAACACGCAATTTGCGCAGCTTTTAACGAAACCCAATGTTGAAGAGTCCATCGGTCACTGGCAGCACAGTGGGGTGACGTCATTGGCGGGCGAGGGGAACGCGCGCATGGCCTCCCTGGACGATTTGGTGAAGCCGTTGTGAAAAATGAGGGCTTTCTTCAGGGCAAAATAGGACACGGTTTTGTCCCACGCATCTGAGCTGGAGCCGGACATGCCACCACTTAGTTGCCTCTGCAGGGACGAGCGCATTCTTGCAGCTTTGTCTGTGCATTTCCTCTCCATCAGCATCACCTTGCACATGCTGCAGATGGGGGCACACATTAGAAAAGGAAATCCAGTGCAATAAAGCCAGACAGGCCTTTCCATGGTTATGGACTCATTTCATTTAAATCTGGAAATTTGATTGGTTGATTTACACATGATTGAAATCTTTGCTTCAATATCACTTGTTCTGCCTCAAGCACATTGTTTGATTTCATCTTTTTCACGAAGTAATGTAAATCCATTCGTTCGTTTGTTTCTTCGTTCGTTTGTTCACTTATTCATTCAGTCATTCGGTTATGTCCCGAAGCGCTCATCCTCGCAATAAATCTACCCAAGAGGGATCAAGATAATGTTGATTATTTTTAAAACCCACAATGTTATGGTTTGCGAATAAGTTCCTAAAATAATTCTTACTTCATTATTCCATAAATTTGCTTGGTAATTTTAATTTGTTTTTTTTGTTTTTTTATGCCTGCAGAAAATCCTTTTTTAAGAATCAGACAGAATCAAGACTTGCTCCCCACTGAATCAGAATTGTTCTTAAATGTATTCATATCATGTTTTGATCAGCCAATCAGGTGAATTTAAAATCTGATTCAAGAAACAATCCCATTTCTAATACATTTCCAGCACTGCTGACTTGGAGCGCCCTGGCCAGATTAAATTTACATTTGCAGCTTTTATAAACACTATGAAATGAACAGAATGAACTGCTGAGAATACACAAATACAATCTTATGGAACAAATAGGAACACCTCGTTATAGCATGTGTACACTTACGTTGCGTGTTGCTCAATCATAGCGCCGTCCACGTAGTCCAGACTCACGTAGGCCGAGAAATGATTTGGCCCGACACCACCCGAGGTCCTTTTTTTATACGTCGTGCCGTCGCTTTAATGCGGCGCCGGTTCTCACGGCGTTCGGCCAATCACGCAGGAGCGTTATGACAATGCAACATGGGAATAAATTAGTTGGATTCATCTCATACAAAGGCTTCAATCCAAACAAACAGGTGGGAGGCCGGCCACCCCGGACACACCATGCCTTACTGGCCCCTTGTCACCCTCAGCTGATGTGTGGTGGGAAACATCTGCCCCTCCATGTGAAATACACCAATTGAAGCAATTATAAAGGCAGAATTTGAATTATGACAAGTCACCAAACACCCAGCTGAAAATCATCCTTTTTACTTTGCCGTTGTGTTGATTTCTTTTGTACGTAGTCTGACGATCAAAATGACTCACAGGACATTTAATCATCCAAAAATAAAGATAGATCACAAAGGAAACAAACATCAGTTGTGTCAATATTTGATGCAAATATAGTATTTTTCTGGGTTTATGATGCCTACCCTCTTATGTTTAGAATCACTGATGATCTAGGAAAAAGTGTTTCATTGGCCTCATAGCATAATTACCTTAGTTAACTCTCATAAAATCGATTTTTAATTTTTTCTCTGTCTCTGTATAAATTCTCACTCACCCAGGTGATGGTCATCTGCAAAAGTTAAATTGAGCCTAACAATTTTAACATTACTATTGAACTTGGTCTGCTTTACATATTTTTCCACTTTCATTTTTTTCAAGTCATAATACAGAAGTAATTCATTTGCTAATTGCCTTTTTGATGATGAAACAGAGAAGACTCACATTGACTCATGAACATGGCTTGTAAGCAGTATGGCTCAAACAGGTCGACTTGACTTGCAACATAACAGAGCCTTAAAATGTTTTCTGTGACTTTTAGAACGTTACACACACACACACACACACACACACACACACACACACACACACACACACACACACACACACACACACACACACACACACACGTCTCTATTTCAACCTCCAGTTCACACGGTGAGAATCTCCAAAACTGACAATGGTTACCATGAGTCCAGATGGTGTGCCTGGAAGCCCAGTTGACAAGCTTGTGTTCCCCTGCGTGTGTGTGTGTGTGACAGGGGAGTGTGCATGGGTGGGAACGGGAGAGGGGGGTGGTCCACTCAATATCTCTGCTGAATAGGGCACACTTCCTTTGTGCAGGCGGTCTGTGTGTCATTAACGCTGTAGTGTGGGAAGCTCGGGAGCACCTCATCTCCCACGTTCAGCACAACGCAGGGGAAAAGAAGCGTGTGACCGAGACGTGGCCAGCTGCAGCTTGAGCGTGCGTGCGTGTGTGTGCGCGCGCGTGTGCGCGTGTGCCTCTGCATCTATATCAGGAAACTTTTTAGGGTGCAACTTATTGAGAAATTTCTCTTGTAATCATAGGGCCAATTAAACAGAACTGCCACATGTACCACTAAATGCCATAAGAATGGAAAAATGAAAAAAAATAAGCACAATTATTTTAGAGAAACATTTTTAAATGTTAAGAAGAGAATTAAGTCATATTTATTTGTATTTTTTAAAAATTTCAATAGTTACAAGAACTTAAAAGTATTTGGTATGGATAAAAAAAAAAGACATAATCTTATGAAATTAAGACCCCATCTTTATTTCTATTTTCTTAAAATTAATTGGTGAGTTTTATTTAAAAAAGATGCCTACCTTCACTAAAAGAAGAGGACTATATTCTTAAACAAACAGACCTTGTTCCAAAAACAAAAGGACAAACAAACAAACAAACAAACAAACAAACAAACAAACAAACAAAAGCCTATGTCAGATTTGTGTGATGATACATCACAATCATACCATAGATTCACTGCCAGCCATTTTAAAGTACTTGACATTTTCAGAGATAGACAAAGGGACAGACAGAATGGTGGCAGACAGTCAATTTGACAGTGGATACAAATACGTACATGAAAGCGACAGGCAGTATTGCAGGATGTGTGATGCATAAAACAGAAGTGTGTCAGGCTGTGGGAACACTGGACCAGACGGGAGTGCGTTGGATGTGTGAACTTGTGCTGGGAGCGTGTGGACACTTTGTGTGTTTACACATTGACGTCTACTGTGAAGCACACACGCTTTAAAGGGATCCACAAACACATTTGAGTCAGTGTGCACGGATATACATTCCTGTTCCACTTTGCCCTTGAGGATTAACAATGACTAAAAAATAATACATGAAATAAAAACAAGGAGTGTTTAGGAGTGTTTAGCAAGTTAAAAAAAAAAAGATAATGCAGAAAAGGAGTCATGATAAAATGTAATGATATATTGTAATGATATATTGAGAAAACCAACAAAGTCAAACAATTATACTATTGGCCATTTTCTAGTATTCATAACCAATCCAAGTCTTGAGTCTTTAACTGTCAGATCCAAGTCAAGTTTGATGCATCACAAAAGTAGCCCTTTTTAAAACCTTCATTTGAAACATGGATTTTTATTATAACTGTACTTTGCAAAAAAGAGAAAAGCCAATTTCAGGGTGCAGCGGGGTGCTACTTTATGTTTAAAGTGTGAGAACCTCAGCCGTATACCACTTATCTGTTAGGAGCAGATTTTTTTGTTGGGAGGGAGGGGGGGCGCCACGTGTGCACACTGTCAGATTCACTTTGTGTGTGATTACATCACGGGAGTGCGGCGTGCTTCCCTCGGAGGGTCACCACTTTCCCATATCAACACAAGCAGTGGGTCAGAAACGCCCATGTCCCCCCTCCCTCCTCCTCCAGCTCTTTTCTCTCCCAGTCTATCCCTCCACCTGCTCCCCGGAGACACGCTCCATTGTCCCTGGGGCCATAAACACTTCATTGAGCATGTGGCGGCCCTGCGTTCTTCTGAGCCCTTCCCGGCCTTCCCATTGGTCCGAGGAGTGTGAGAACCTCCGCTGAGCCCGAGACTCACACATTCATATGGAGATCAACGTGTATAAATACAGGGAGGAGGACACAGAAGAAGTCAGCTCACACTCAGAGAACGAGCAAATCTGCAAGCATGGCTCCTGCTGTTTATGGACCGAGTCACTTCTCCAAGGAGACTTCAGCTCACAAGGTAAACCTGGTGTCTATCTTGATACAAATCACTTGTTGCAAATGTCTACATCAAAACCAGTGGACTTAATATTTATGCTTTCTTGTTTTCAGCTGAGAAAGCCACTGGTGGAGAAGCTACGGCGAGACCGCATCAACACCAGCATCGAGGAACTCAAGTCCCTGCTGGGGCCCGAGTTCCTCCGACAGCAGCCCGACTCCAAGCAGGAGAAAGCCGACATCCTGGAGATGGCCGTGTGCTACCTGAGGAGCTGGCAGCAGCAACGGCGGTCATCCCTCTCCCCCGCTTCCTCCTCCTCCAACGGCTACGCGCACTGCGTTCACCAGGCCGTCAGTTTCCTGTCCCACTGCAAAATCCAGAGCCCCGCCCAGAGGCGGCTGCTGGGACACTTCCAGGACCTGCAGGTGTCGGACGGGAATTACAGGGGAGCTCAAAGCGCCCTGTCACCCCCGGCCTCACCCATCAGCTCCGGTAAAGGTGGCGGCCCGTCCGGTCCGGCCCTGTGGAGGCCCTGGTAGACACCGAAGGAGGACTGCAAACTATCTAGACTCTGTGAAGTCGAGTTCTTTTGGGTCACCGTGTGGTCAAATGGCCGCCGTGTGCCGGCAGGTATTCCTTTGGGAGGATTTGATGAGGTTCAGGTTTTACTGAACGATATGTGTGGTTACCATGTGACCTGGTTATTGACTGTGATAAGACACCCAAGTTGGGTTCCGATTCATCCGAGAATTGTCTTTGATACCGTGTATCGCTTAAGTGTCTTATAATCGATCCTATGGATTGATTTGCGCTGTAAATCCTGTTTTGATTGAACACCGTGTGTATCCTTATGTTTGACTCCACATTTTGGTGGGAATGTCAATTGTATTGTTCAAAATGGATGTCATGTTCTACTTTAAATGCCTTTTGGAAAGGAATGATGTGTGCTTCCCTGAGAAGAAAATAAAAAAAAAAGCTTCAGATGAAGTTTTGCAAATCTTACATAGTTTTCATGTGTTTATTCCAAGGTGTCATGCTTTTGTTGCATAATTTGGGAACACTAGTAAATATAGCAAAGCAGATCTCAGCTAATTATGTCATCATGCTTGAAATGAACGTTTCCAAACTTTTATTGAGCCAGGGTACTTATTTGATATGCAAATAAAATCCAACCACACAATGTAAATAATAAATGTCCTAAAATGTACTGAAATTATGACAATTTTGACAATCTCAATTTACAAATTCAGTGGGAGATCTGAGACTGTTAAATTGAACGCAAAACAATTATTCTGCTAAAATACAACAGGTGCATTATTTCTCATGCGTATATCATAATTTTCAGACAAGGCGAAATTGCATAATTTCCCTTGGTGCACCTGAAGCTCCCTGCAATAGAGAGTTGGCATTGCTGCAGTATAAAAAATTTCAAATTATACTTAAAATACCTAAACCCAGTTGTAATGTGGTGGGTCAAATAGAGCCCATTTTCTATAAGTCTCATCCTTGTCAGGGTTACAGGCGAAGGCTTAAAATATCTTCCTAAGGAAGCAAGAAGGGCTTAAAGTGGATCATTAACTTGAGTTAATGTGAACTCCTTCTATTACGCAGTCAAGTGTTGATCATCATTTTTTCCTATACAAAGCCCCCTTTCCTAAATGATGCAACTGTGAATGAGTTACACCCTCGTACTTGATTTCTCTGCAGGTGTCCTCTGCCACTAAGCTCGTGTTCTCATGCGAGTTTCATCTGGTTGGTGCACATTTGGTGACCCCCCCCGTCCCCCTCGTCCCCTCCCTTGTGTGCCACTTGTGCTGAGAAGGTCGAGGCGTGCTGTCTCGTGCTTGAATTATGTGTCAAGTGCTTCTAAAGACTTTCCCAACTATTTGTGTGTGTCTATGTGTGTATGTGTGTGTGTATACAACTTGTGTGTGGAATGTAGCATTCCTACCCTGGGACTTTCTCAGGGTCTAGTTGGCCGAGCCAGATGGCCCCGCGGGCCTGAGCCGCTGCCCCACCCGTATCCCCACCGCCCACCTCCAACAAGAGATCAAACACCGTAGCTAATGTGATGTGTAACAAGACACACTTCTATTGTTCCTGCCCAGGGCCTCGTTGAATGGCCGCGGACTGTGGGAAACCACAGAGAGCACACTCACAGAGGGTCGGCTTGACGGGAAGACGCTCTGCCCCGCCGACCAGCCGCACTTTATGGCAGGAATTCCGAAGCTACGAGTGGGAGGGGGGGTCTGGTCTTCACACACACTTGTGGCAAAAAGAGACACATAGACAGACAGACAGATGAGATGAGATGAGCTTGGACGGATAGATAACAGAATGAGATGGAGAAATGGATCAATAATAGGTGATGAATGAATTTATTGATGAATTAGAAAAAAAGATAGATTAATGGATAGACAGAGAGCGCAATGGATGATGGTCAATAGTTTGGGGGTCATCGCAGTCAAGACAGTTGGCTTGATGCAGATGGTGCAGAGGTTATGTGTGTGTGTGCGTGCGTGTGCGCTTCGACCCTCCAACCACAAAAGATCAATTAACATTCCCAGTGGAGCAGGGAGGAGCGTCGTAGGGCTTTTGTAGTGCACTGAGCCTGATGTTGGGAACTGGTGGGAAAGTGGGCGCACAGGCCTACTCACACCATAAGCTCACATCTGGGGGGCCGACCGACTCCTTTACCCCAGGACTGCACGACTCCCTAACAATGCCATTAAGTTGACACTAATCTGACACATCACTTGTTGCCACATGGCAAAGTGTGCCGCCAATGTTTAAGTGCTGCAAATATTAGAATCAATCATAAGGTCCAGACATTTTAATATCCAATACCCGCCCCCCCCAGCATGCAAATACACTCCTTGGCGACTAACTACATTAGGTAACTACATTATTTAATTTGACATCGTCATAATTCCTGTCACTCATTGCATTAATTGAGCTGACATCCCAAAACCCAAAATATTCATTTGTCCATCCGTTCATCTGTCCGCCTACCTACCCATAGATCTGTGCGCCCTAATTTTTCACGACGATCGCATCCCTTTATTTTAAAACAGAGTACGCCAGCTGTTGTACGTGTCCACTGTTTGTGTATGTGTGCCACACTTGCACTTTATATTGTTTTACTGCAGCAACATTTGGTCTTTGAATTGCAGCGGAGGCAGGCCTCTTTGAAGTTCTTCCATCTAATTTGGAAGTGTCCAATCATGTATTTTCACGATAAATGTGCAATGATGAGTTACTGTGCTCTGCTTTATCACTCGTAGCTTATCTTGGGAAACATGCCCGCCACAGATACATGACCTCTGGGTTATTGATGCCTCTTCTATTGTTGTATTGAGAGTCCCACTGGTCAGAGTGTGGGAACCCTAGCCCGGCTTGAGCCACATGCCTTTGTTATGCTAATGTAAACCTATAAAAAGAGGACCAACCCGTGCACAGATACCAGAGCGAACGAAACTGTCAGAGAAGAAGCTTCTCTTCTACACCTGCATAAGACATGGCACCTTCCTCCTCCAACTTCTCCTTCATACAACACGCTGGGATCTCAGACAGGGACAACATAAAAGTAAGTTTTTCCTCAAGCACGTCACTGAACAGAAGGACAATGTGTCATGATTGAGTATAGGTGTCAGGCTCAAGCCACATTATTTGATGTGGCTTGCTGCAGAAAATCATGGTTCTTGTTCAAATTTGAGGAAAAAATTAGTCATTGTCTTCATTTTTAATATTGTGGTGATTTTGCACGCATTTGTGAACAAAACAATTTTAAAATCAATAGAAGAACCACCTTGACTTCTCATTTCAAATCTAGGAGTCTGTGAGTTTGCTGTTTGTGTATTTCTATTATCTGGTACATTTCTATCAGAGGTGTCAGTGTCATCTATGGATTTCCTCAGAATGCCTTTGACGATGTAAAGATTTTGTAAATGTAAAATTCCCTCAATATTGATCACAGATTGAATGAACAATGCTTGCGATATCTGCAAAGACAAATGTCAATTTTGCAAGACGCATGAAGTAGATTCATACAGTGGAGCTTTAATTTGCTTTAGCGACCAAGCTGACCTCTGCATCTCCTCTCTTCCCCTCTTCAGTTGAGAAAGCCCGTCGTGGAGAAAATGCGTCGAGATCGCATCAACAGCTGCATCGAGCAGCTCAAGCTAATCCTGGAGAAAGAGTTCCACAAGCAAGAACCCAACTCCAAGCTGGAGAAGGCCGACATCCTGGAGATGACCGTCAGCTTCCTCAGGCAGCAGCTGCAGCCCGCTGCCAGCACGGTCGTCGGCGGCGGCAACTACAGCCGGGGTTACTCTCACTGCTGGAGGGACTCGTTGCACTTCCTCTCGGCGGGCCCCGGCAGCACGGTGATGGTCCAGAGGGACCGTGGCTCCTCTCCAGTGTGCTCGCCCAGCAGGGGCACCAGGCTGCAGGAGAGCCATGGCGGCGCCGTGTGGAGGCCCTGGTAGAAGACCTGGACCCCTTCCTCACTATATCTTCAGTCCTGCTCCTTCCTCAACGTCTCATCATATTGATGGGGACAAAAAAGCCACAGCCCTCACTTATCTTGAAAACTTATACTTTGACTGTGATTCACCATTCAACCTTTTTTTCTCTGGTTTTGCGTGATGATGGTTTTGTTGACTCGTTTACTCCAGTGGAGTTTGATATCTTGACCGATTGTAACAGTGTATCTCTGCCATATTGCGTCGTACTGACAGCCCGTGTTGAGAATATTTCTCTTTTATCGTTGGATGCCAAATTGTGTCATGATGAGTGATGTGACCTCTGTGGCTGTGTGTGTGTGTGTGTGAACGTGTTACTCTTTTTGCAATGACATTGATGCTCTAAAAACTCATTTTTGTACGACAATTACCAATAAAAATGAAACAATCATGAAAACAATGATGTTGCTCTATCGCCGACATTTTACTCTAATTTTTCAGCGGTGCTGCGTCTCCAGCCGGCTTCTTTCACTCTGTGTGGAGGAGGTGTGGCACTCCAGGCAAAAAGTCCAGGCATAAGATTGGACTGTTGATTTTTAAAAAAATCTTTAAAAAAAACCTCTACGAAGCATTCCTTTTTTTAATACAATCAGAAATAAGACTGAAGTATTATGTTTGCTAGTGGTGGGCTGATTGATCCATATATCAATAATTTTGCTACAGGTACCGATATTGATCAATGGTAGTTCAGATTTAGCGTTTTTATGAAGATTTAAACTTAATTATTAAAAGTGTCCGTATCTGTGATTCTAGCCCGGTTGGTATTGGATCAAAGCTGAATCACACGCTGCCAATTATTCCAAAAAAATAACACATATTTTACACACACAATTTTTCTTTTAAAATATTTTATTTACCTCATCAACAAATGTTCATTCAAAAAATCAAATATGGCTCACCTGACAAATATAGTCAGGTCAATAAAACATTTTTGTTGTCATGATAGGGTGTTGTGAGAAGATTTATGATAGGAAAATGATTTTATTCCATTTTGAAGTGAGGCTAAAGTATACTGTATCAGTACTTTGACAAACTGAGATCCAGGCGTGGTGCATTAACGACAAGAATTGAGAAGCAATGGACCATCTTTGTGTTTCTTTTGGATGCGCTCAGTGTGGACTTTATCATTCGATCGTGCCAGTGTGACTGCACAAAGGCGATTCCCTAGAGTGGCAGACACATCAATAACTCCAAGGTGGGGTGGATAAACACAGTGCTGACCAGACCAGATAACGGATCTCAATTAGAGGGAGAATGATGGGCTGTCAGCACACTGCTCTTATCTCCTATCCCATTCCCAGTCAGAAGATCCCAGTGCGAGTCTGGGAGCAATTAATGACTGGCTTGGATGCATGTAAAAGGCCTCCAGGGAAAAGTCCTGGCTGGATAATTGAAATGATATGAATGAAGCACCGTGATTGGTTGGTAACCAGCCCCACTGCGTACCCCGCTTCTGACCCCAAGAAGGACAAGTGCTATAGAAAATAAATGATTGGATGATTGGAAAAATTTGAAGATTGCCTCATAATAGTTTCAAATGGCCAGTTTCAAATCCTAATGTTACATGCTCCTATTCAAATTGCTCCATAAAAATAAAAAAGCTGGAAAAGTCAAGGTCCGGTAGTCAATGTGGACTAGATTGGCCCCCAATAAAAGTGGCGCCTGTTGATCAGTGGCACACTTTGCCTGTTGACCGAGCACATGAAGTCGTGAGTACGACGCAGACTGTGGGAAAGCCCTACTCGGACTCTACTCACACGTCTACTCATCAATGGGGCTGACCTCCCAGCCACAAAAGACCTTTTCATCTCCCCTCACAAACAGAGGCTAACTGCACTGTGAATGTGTATGTGTGCGTGCGTGCGTGGGACAGACAGAGCCAGAGAGAATGAAGACAGGCCAATTGTGCCTTTATTCAAAGTGTTAAATGATCTCTTCCAAAAGATGTTGCTGTGTTTTTGCATCCTCTACCAATCAAAATAGAAACGGGCTTGTTTTGATTGACTCTGCTAAGAAAGAATCATTCTAAAAAAAAAAGAATTGTGAAGTGGTATACACTTATTTAAGATGTTGATAATACAGTGATATCTTGACATACAAGTTTGATTCAAAAGAAATTCATCCGTTTTTGTCACAGTATTTAATTCGGACATGGTGCTGCTTTTTCTGGTGTAATAGTTGGGATATTTTGCAGAGGATAAAGAATGTTTTTTTCTGGTCTTATTGTTATATTTTCGGTTTACTTGTTTTGTTCCACATGATGGGTCATATTTTTTGGGTTGCAGTGAGTAAAACGGGCGAGTCGCAGATTGTACGATGGTCGACTTTAGTTTCGTTCAGCCACTTGGCTCACTTTGCTGCAGGCCTCGGGGTGCGTTGAAGACTCTAAATTGTGCACACAATAAAGGTAAAAATTAAAAAGGCATTTTCACTATCAAATATATACGACGCTAGTTTTGATTAGTCGGCATAAGGGAAAAAAACCTAAAAGCTTGAAAATAAAACAACATAGTTTCCCTCTTGTATTAACTGGAGTAGAGTTCGTACTGAGAAAAACAACGTGACTATTCAAATTCTATTTACCAGTTACTTCTTGCTCATGGTGTACATCTGAATGCAGTTCTGGAAATGAGCGGTGGTGTTCATTTGCGGCCTCAGTACGATGATGTAGAGTTTGGGCAGGAAGTAGCCCCAAAGGACGGCCAGAACACTGAAGAGAATGGCAAAGACGTGCGCGGCCATGGTGAAGGGCCCTCTGACGACAAGGTAGACGGTGAAGAAGCTGATCCAGGAGGCGAGGTAGACCATGAGGCTGAAGGTGACGCACTTGGCCTCGTTGTAGTTGGCCGGCAGGTCTTTGCCCATGTAGCTGAAGGAGAAGCAGACTACGCTGAGGAACGACATGTACCCCAGCTCTACGCCTGTGCCGAACGACACGGTATTGCTGCACTCCAGGACAATCCTGTCCTTGTAGAAGTCCACATCTTGGGACGGTTCCGGTGGGTCAAGAGCCACGCGGGCCACAGATATGAGCAGAGCAATGGCCGAGATGATGACAATGGTCACCTCAGGCCCTTGTTTTTTGGCCCACTTGTCATAGGCCGGCGGAAGCTTGGAGGCCAGCTTGAAAATGCAGACCACCTGCAGGGAACGCACGGTGATGCAGGCAAGACACACGCTGAAGCTGAACGTGAAAAGCGGCTGCTTGAGGATGCAGGACATGCGGGACGGGGGGCCAAAATGGCACAGAGAGCTCAAGGCGGCGGCGGTCAGGGCGGCCAGCATCACCAGACAAATGCGCCCTCCGGCGGACTTAGCCACGGGAGTGCGGAGGTGCAACAGGAGGATGGCTGCCGAGCTGGAGGTCAGAAGGAGGCAGCAGACCAGGAAGAAGAGCAGCGCTACGGCCAGGGGGGCGTCCCAGGCCAGAAGCAGAACCCTCCGATCCAGACATTGCTCGCTGCTAGCAGGAGCCCACTGGTCACGTGAACACGGTTGGCAAATAATGGATTCTGGGAAAAGCAACTTTAACATCAGGAAGGATTTATTTGAAACACTCTCCCGCCTCACATTATAAATCTGGAGTCCGCCTCTTATTCGAAATCTTTAAACAGCCATATTTGTGATAATTTATTTGTTTAACACTACTTTTGTCTTGTATGAAATTCTTTTTTCTTTGATATCTATCCATCAATCTATCATATAATGCTCATTAGTATTACAAGTTAGGCTATTCCGCTTGACTTTGACACCCTGGACAGGGTGCCAGCTAATCACAGGGCAACATTAACTGTAGACAAGCAACCATTCAAACTATAAATCCAAGCTAAAGACAACTGAGTTTTTAATCAACTTAATTTTCATGTTTTTGGAATGTGGAAGGCAACCGTAGAACATGCATCATTTCCTGCAGCACAACTGGTAATCTCTCTCAGCGACAAAAAAAAAAAAAATCATTTATAGTGTTGGTATATTATTTCTTTCCATCCATTTGATATGTTACAACCAGTTAAGAGTGAAAGTTAAAAGAATGAATTTCGTCATTATAAAAAGTGACTATTTTGAATAATTTTTTCTCATCTACTACCACATCTGTTCCATCTGTTGGTTTTCCAATTCATGTCCATTAAGCACAAAGTTTAGAAGTTAGGTAGGTTGTTGTCATTTTATTAGTGTTTGGCGCAACCCGGTGGTCAAGCAAAAAATAGCAGTACTGCTAAGTTTTGGGTTGTACACCTTTTTGTCCTGTGTTTGATAACTATTCCTATTAAAAGAACAATAATAATGATAATAATGATAATAATAATAAAAACAATGGGGGAAAGGCTATTCTTTTATGTACCACTTATGTTGAGGAAGGTGCCAAATGGACAGGCTTGGCAGTCGAAGCAACAGGCGTGTTGACCTCTCATCACCTTCCTGTGGCCTTTCGGACAAGGCGGAGAGCAGATGGACGAGGGCACCTGGAGACAAGAAACAGGAGGCAGAAAGACGGTCTTACCTCTCCAGTTATTTCTACGGATCAGAGTGACCCATTTGAAAATTTAAATTAATATTTTCCGCCGACCCAATTCCCCCAGTGACAAAAAAATATGAAGGGTAAATCTTACTGATACGGATGTCGCCCCAGTGCTGTGCCACTCGATGGCTGCTTCATCAAGTGTTAGCTGGACGGGATCTGGTCTGAAGGAGCCCACCACCCGAAGGGACCACTTCGTTCTTCTCCAAATCCACGTCACTATATCATATCCGGTGGGAGGGTCTCCGTTTGCATCAAAGTGCACAGACGTGTTTTCCAGAGAGAATCCCGTGTCTTTGAGCATGGGCAGGAGCTGAGAGCAAACAGTGAGACCTAGTGAAACGAAGGCCGCGGCTATGTTCACACATTTTAATGATTTTCTTTGACTCAACGATGTAGCCTATTTTGTAAAAATATGTTCCAGACACAGTCCTTCATGTTGATCATAACAGAACTGACCTGCCAAGGATGTAGCTTCCTTTTTTGGCACAATCCAGAATCGCATTGAAGAGCTCGGTGGAGAGCATGGGCAACGGCATACACCGCTTTGTATACATTGAAGGAGGAGGTGATGTCATACTTCTCCAAAGTGAAGTTATTCCTGGCCAGGCTGAACATGTCGGCGCTCTGCAGACAGACACCGCTGGCGACGCCTGAATCCATCTGAGCGTCGCCGTGATGCAGCGAAGCCTCCACCACGCTCCTCTCAAAGGCGTTAAAGCCAGTTATGGCCGCGTCCTTGATGGCCACGCCGAGCACAGTTCCGACGGTGTGGATCCCGGCGATCCCGGAAACACGCGTGGCCGCTGACCAGTCCTCCGTGCCAATCCACACCTTACCTGTCACGTTGGCCTCGATAACAAAAGGGAAGAAGCCGCTGAGTTTGGACTTACTGGAGAAGAGCACAATGGTGTTGACCTTTGCTCTCAGTATGCCTTCCACCATGCTCTTCATCAAGTGGGCTGTCTCACTGCTGTAGGCCGGGATGATGCCCTGGTAGGCCACGCAGATGCCGTGGGCCGGGGCCAGCTGGGACAGGCTCTGCATGCCGTCCAGCCCGTAATCGTTGTCGCTGCCCAACAAAGCGATCCAGGTCCAGTTGAAACGAACCAACAGTTGAATTATTGCCTCCACCTGATTCTTGTCGCTGGGAATTGTGCGGAAAAACGATGGGTAGAGGACTTTGTTGCTCAACTTTTTGTTGGTTGCTTCATAGGAGATCTGCAGTCAAGACAATACATGTACCTGTATAAATATGTATTTATACAACTATATTCCACGATGTGAACACGAATAAAGCCTAAACATGGAACAATGTCATCTTTGGTAGCTCTTTAAAATTAAAGACTTTTTTTTATCCCAGTCTGCTACTGTAAGGTTTTGAGTCCATTCATTTTTTTTAGATGAGAGCAAGTCATTTTGGCAACTTTGACTTATGAGTAAAAACTTAAGATAATATGAGTGCATCTGACTGACTTACCATTTAGATATTTCATAAAATAAACACATTTTCATTTTTTTTAGGGTGGACTGGATTCATAACATTTTCATTCATTGGAATCAACATAACTTACTTGTGGTATGAGGAAGGCTCCCAGTAGAGCGGCAGGAGTAAAGGTTTTGCTGCTGCTGTCGGGCCCGATGACGGCCACGGTCATGTTGGCAAGGGTTGCTTCCGTGTTGGCAGCGGGGCCACGGTGCTGATCGGCCAGTATGTCCAGGGTGGCCAGCACACTGGCCGAAACAGAGCAAATGTCGTACACCTGGTAACCCAGTGAGATTCCTGGCAGGAGATGTTTGTCCGTCTTGTTGTTGATTTCTTCTATTGCAAATCGCATGGCTTGCATCATGTGGTAGCCATGCTTGTTGTGGGGGCCTCTATGAATTAACATCAAATAGATTAGAATAAAAATTAAAAACTTCGAGGGCCTGTGTGTGTGTGTGTGTGTGTGTGTGTGTGTGTGTGTGTGTGTGTGTGTGTGTGTGTGTGTGTGTGTGTGTGTACACTTATTTGACAGTGCTCAATTGTCAATTATTCCTTAGTTACGGAATATACTGAATTTTTAAAGTGTGTTTTTTTAATTTAATAAATATTAGTGATAGGAATAATAACTTTTGCAAAACATAGTTCTTGAGGCTCGGCTCCTCCTCAATTTATTGGTTATTTCAACCAATTTATGACCTAATTGATTACTAACTTTAATAAATATTTAATCAAATATACATTATTTACAATATGTTGCTTTATTTGGTCACATGTAGTGCTACAAACGATTTTTAAAAAGTGCATTACGTACATATTGTTGAAACAAACACAAAAAAATGCTGCATTGTTATGCCAACCCACTTGCAGTACAGAATACACACTCATGTCATGTATGTTCCTTAACAGCAAGTTCCCTCATTAGTTTTTTCTCTTTTTAATTGAAAAAAATTGAAGTACAGTACACATGCCCCATAGTTTTACTCGTTGTAAAATGCATCTGAACAGACAATGCTGTTGTTGCAGTAAACTCACTCATTACATGCACGCAGAGCAGGCAAACCAGCACTTGGGCCATTTGTGTCATGGAGAGGAAAGAGTCCAGCAATGGAAAAGTCTCCCTGAAGATATAGTCCTCCTCCCTGAGAGAAGTAGTCTAGTTCTGCATCAGCCATCTTCAGCATCAGGCAACATAAGACAAAATATGGAAGTGTCACACACATGTCAACACACGCAAAACTCAAACAAGTGCCACTCTGCTCATGAAAGTCAGGGTATGAAATGAGCTTTTTCAGGTTTGCATTTAAGGCCGCGGGATGAGAGGATCATTTTTGCATTGCTCTCGGGTGATGCATTTGCATGTCTAATTTGCTTGGTTGAGCCATACTGTTGCATAAATGCCTTAACCAGGAAAGGCCACTTAAATCATTGTTTTTGAAAATTTCACATTTATAGTTTTTACTTCTTCTGTCTAATGCTTGTGAAATAAATTGAATCTACATGAGTGTGAGCTTTGAATCGGTGTTTTAAATTATGTACAGTATATATAATGAAAATGACTGTTTGCAGATTTGTAATTTGCATTGTGGCTGATATTTGAAGCTTTTTTTTTTTTTTCAGATATGCCTGTTCGATTGACAAAATTTGACTCTCATCTCCATCCAAGCCACAATTATTATGTTTCAGCAGCAATAAGGTGTATTTTGTCAACCACAGCGTCAAGGATGCAAATGAACACGCAAATGTTTTGTAATGACAACACTTTATGGAAACTATTTGCAATAATGGCAATTTTGAAAACAACTTTCTGGCTTCACTGATACTATAAAACCTATGACCAGATAGAATTATGGAGTTTAGGTTATTTTAAGTAGTGAATAAAACTAATGCAAATATGAATGAATGCATAAGATAATATCGAAAAATAGACGCTCGACTGCAGGTGACGTCACTGTCCCGCGACGCACATGTCGAGGTGAAAGTGCGAGCTGCCATTTTTTTTGATAATTCTTCCTGATTAGTTCATCTAAAGGGAACGATCTACCAACCACTCCACTTTGACGGTTACCGATTTATTAATCTTGCTGTTGTGCCGAACAGGTATTCGCTTCTGAATTACATAAGTTCTGGCATTTGAACCAGCCTAAAGCTTAGGCTCGCACGTAGCATGCGAATGGCTACTTAGCTGTTGCTAGCTAAGTGTTAGCTGTACCTGTAAACAAACACTTGAGCAAACTGCATCTCGAGAGCCAACTCAAAAGCTGCACGTTTGTAGTTTCTGCACATTATTCCCGTAGGTTAGTGGCTAATGAAACATTAAAACAGTGATTTGCTTGAGTAGGTAGCAAAGAACGCTCTTTTTTTTGGTTGCTGTTTTAATCTTGCGTGTAGTTGCGTGAAGTGCAACTTTAGTTTTGATGACCGTGATCCGAGTGGTTTCCCCCCCACTATCTTGAAGCTCCGTCAATTTAGAGCGCATTCTTGGTGAGTTTGCCCCGAAGGAGACGCACACCAGTACACGGACATGTCGTCGTTTTCCGAGGCGGCCCTGGAGAAGAAACTGTCGGAGCTGAGCAGCTCGCAGCAGAGCGTCCAGACTTTGTCCCTTTGGATCATCCACCACCGCAAACACTCGGGCCTCATTGTCAAAGTGTGGCATAGAGAACTGAAGAAAGGTAAGGCTCGGATGTAGCAATCTAGTGAAACTATCATATCTTATTCGTGACTAGCCATCTGACCTAACCCATATGCCAGTACAATAATAAGTCTTTGAAATGTGTCTCATGCTGCTCTGCCAATTACAATGTGGGTAATAAGAAGTAGGGACCCATTTTGAAAAAACATCCCCCCCCCCCTCGCATCCTCCTATTCAATATTGTTGATTGTATTTTAATATGCAATGTTTTAGTCTACTGTATTATTATTATTATTATTATTATTCTCATGATATACTACCCAAGCAAAAGTCTGTCTCCATTACATTAAGCAACATCATATTTATTGTGCAAAAATATTTTGGTCTTAATGTTTAGGCTTATGCTAATATGAAGGCAAATTAACCTGATTCAACACTTAGTTGTCTTTTAAGCATGACAATGTAACAAAATTCCACCAAACAAGTTTGGTGCAAACAGTGAAAAAGACAAGTCAATGCACCTTATCAAAGTCAAAGTCCGCTTTATTGTCAATTTCTTCTGTTTGAGCCATTTAATGATCATTGTTGAAATAACCTACACGTCAAAACAGCTTTCAGTACCTCACTGCAAACTCAAAAAGGGCATTGTTAGAATAAGAATATTGTGTTGATAAAAACACCATGTTTTTGTTGTAGTTGGTGATTATGACTAATAGCTTTACTAATTTTACTGTGAACTGATGGGAATTTATTATTTCGATAATTGAACTCATATACAATAGTCTTCTGAATGTTCAATGCACTGAACATATATTCACCTTTTTAATTTTTTGGTGTGCTTTCTGAACTGCTCCAAGATCCTCTGTCTTAATAGCGAGGTAGTACAGTAAACCACAAAATTTGTTCACGTAATACGCCCTGACAAGCTTTGTCTTCGAGAGGAGCTAAATTTAGTCTGAATTGTTAGTGGAAGTTAAGGAGAGTACTCGCCATGTTCATTTCTTTTTTTTTATTTTTTATTTTTTTTAAATCAAATCATCTGTAAGCCATTTGTTTTTAAGGATGTTGTTGTAACATGACAGTGGTGTGCCAGGAACGTTTTCTTCTAAAATAAAGTTGTAACAATGTTGTTATCACATTCAAATTGTATTTTGTTGTCCTGCAGCTAAAAAAAGCAGGAAGCTGACGTTCCTCTATCTGGCCAATGATGTCATCCAAAACAGCAAGAAGAAAGGACCCGAATTCACGAAAGACTTTGAGTCCGTCCTCATTGATGCCTGCTCTCATGTTGCCAGGTGTGTGGGGTAAATAAAGAATTTTTTTTTTTACATTTAAATGTATACCATGATGTGTTTTTGTATGTTTGTAAAGGTGTAAAAAAACTACACCCTGGAGCTAAAACCCTGTGACCACTATCAATCAGAATGGCATTGTCACCTACTGTAGTGGTTATGCAACACTTTATCCTTGTATGACGAGAAAAAAAAAGCATTTCCCTGTGTTCCCATGCCCCCCTCCCAAATGTGTTCATGCCCCTTGAATTGTATTTGGCTGAAGAAGATTCAGACCTTTAATACATGTGGCATAAGCCAAGAATGACTTCAAGACAAAGTGGGACAGCGTTTCATGCTATGTGCACGTTGAGCACTTGTCTCTTTTTTGTGTTTGTTGTTCCACTGAACTCCACTGTCCTCTTGCAGTGAAGTTGATGAGAGCTGCAAAAAGCATATGGAGCGACTCCTGAACATATGGAAGGAGCGCAACCTCTACAGAAGTGACTTTATTCAGCAGCTCACCCTGGCCATAGAAGACTCCAACAGCCCTCAGCCTATAGGTGTGGTCAAATAATAATAACAAGAAAAATCGGAAATGTTCATCAACACAATGTGGAAACGCATTCATAAATTTGGTGCTGTTGTGGGTTAGGTGTGGGGGTCCCCCCCCCCCCCTCATTTACATTAAGCATTGTCAATAACTCTTCTGTGCTCTTGACAGTAGAGGAAAAGAAACCGGTGAAACGAAGCTACCAGAAGATCCAGCAAGAGGAAGAGGAGGATGAGGATGACGACTACAGAAGCATCAGCTCCCCTCGTAGCACGGACGCCTCCGCTAATCAACTGGTAAAGGAGGCAAATCTTCTCTTTGTGACCTTATAGGCTCGGCCAGTCAGAGTCATGTGCGGGTTCTTTGAAGTCGATGGGAAAGAGCACCCGTTTTGCTTGTCTACATGTATTCCACACTTTGACAACAGCGACGCGTGACAGCTTACAATAACGTAAATTTTAAAAGAAGACAGAAAGTAGTGCAGAAATCTTTATAGTGGTCATAATAACAAAAAATGTATGATATACAGTACTGTACAGATATGCCCATTTACTCTCTGTCCTGTGGTCTTGGTGGAGTCACTGTTTCCTGCTGTCTATTTGAATGTTATTGTAATGCATACTCAGACAGAGGAGTTGGTGAAAGCGCTGCAGGACTTGGAGAACGCCGCATCAGGTGATGCAGCTGTGCGACAGAAAATCGCCTCGCTGCCGCAGGAAGTCCAAGATGTCTCACTACTGGAAAAGATAACCGGTAAGCTGAATATTCCCGATTGCAAACTGGAAGACTTGTTTTCTGAGCGGGATACGTTCCAGACCCACTAGGTTTCTATCCAATGAAATATGTTGGTTTTTTTTTTTATTTAGTAGTAGTTCTGCCACATTTCAACTCATCCACTCAGTGCTTCTCAATTATTTTCTGTTATGCCCCCCCCCCCCCCAATTCTCCCCAGTGATTATAAATAGTACCATTTGTCTATAAAATGGTACAAAGTACAATTGTACAAAAGTACACCTTGGGGGGCATTTGAGAAGCCTTGATTTAGGGTAAGTTCACACTGCAGGCAAA
Source organism: Syngnathus leptorhynchus (assembly GCF_054491065.1). Taxonomy (NCBI): domain Eukaryota; kingdom Metazoa; phylum Chordata; class Actinopteri; order Syngnathiformes; family Syngnathidae; genus Syngnathus; species Syngnathus leptorhynchus. The sequence goes on from NC_141195.1 coordinate 14,729,875, forward strand.
TGCGACCCAGATAACTTTTTTTTTTTGCCTGTATGCAACCTGTATCTGATTTTATTTACACACGCTGGACCACATTTACTTCCACCAAAACTACATTGAGAGTGAGGGTCACTTTGTGGATGCATTTGGTTAACACGAGGTCACATTTAATATGGAATGTTAACATCAATTCGGGTACTGAGAGCTTAAAGCCCATTTACCTTTTTTAAACACAGTTTAAAGGGATTTCAACACACACAAAATACAAGCATAGAAAATATTGTGACAAGCTGAAAGTCACAAAAATATATTGAACTTCATTCCCTAAAATCCAAATGACATAAGTAAGTAGTAAGACAGGCACGAGTATAAAGACAGACTGAACGAGATGCACGTCCCATATGTGCAGATAAGGAGGCAGCCGACAATCTGTCCAAGACAGTGGACGAAGCGTGTCTTCTGCTGGCCGAGTACAACGGCCGCCTGGCCGCGGAACTTGAGGACCGGAGGCAGTTGGCACGCATGCTGACTGACTACATCAGTAGCCAGAAGGAAGCGCTGGTTGAAAGGGAGAAGAAGTTAGAGGTAAGGCAAACTCCAAAATTCAATACATTTCAAAGAACATTGTTGTATCCGCTCGTAGGGAAATCGAGTTTTTCAAATCCCGTTGTTGTGTGCAGGAATACAAGCAGAAACTGGCCAGGGTGACCCAGGTGAGGAAGGAGCTCAAGTCCCACATCCAGAGTCTGCCCGACCTTTCCCTCCTACCTAACGTTACAGGCGGTCTGGCCCCGCTCCCCTCGGCCGGTGACCTCTTCTCCACCGATTGAGCGGCGGAGCTCAGAGCAGCTAGCCCCTTGTGTCCTCCCACACCCACCTACCAATACACACCCTCAGCATAACCATTGCAGGCTCTGTGTTGCTTGCTGCGGCCTGATGAGGTCAACAGGTACCAGAAGGACAAGAGACGGGTGGGACCATGGGATCGCAGTCGGGACAATAACTTTCGGGTTTTGTGAAATCACAGCATTCTGCAGAGAAAACAGAGACTCTGTCTGCCTGGATTTTCCCACTTAGTTTCCACGCCACCAGCTTGGAGTTAGTTTCTTCCCGTTTTGTTTTTAATCATTATTTTCTATTTGTATCATGGAAGTGAATAAGGAGGCCAGGTTTAGTAGACCGGAGATCCGGTCGTCGAGTGGCGTTCGTGGTGCTGTTACCTGGATTTCCATATGCTTAATTGGCCTTATTAGAGCTTGTGACTACACTGCTGTGAGAATGTACCATTGATCAGTTGGATTTGTTTTTCAATGGTCTCTCTTGTTTTCTTTGAAATCGTTTTGGTGTAGGTTAAAGAGCCAGTGCCTTTGTGGCGTTCAAAATCAGAATGGATTTACAAGTTGGCATTTTTCAGATTTTTCACAACAACCTGTGCTTCATTTTACTGTGTGCAGTAATTGGCAATTCAGACAAAAAACAAATGATGAGTGGCTTCTTTCAATTTATACTTGAATGTTGTTTATAGTTACAACTAATGCAATAAATAGGGAATGAAATCATGAAGTCCAAATGATTGACTGGAACAGATCTTTGCCAGCCATCCTCAATATCCAAGTATTGCCCATGCCCCAGTTGTGTATCCAGATGTCACAAAACAGCAACCGTGTGTTTAAGGTCAGCAAGAGTGAAGTTGCTTCTTTTGGTTTACGTGTAGCTCGTTTTCATTTTGACTTGTCTGCAATCAAAAAGAACTTTGAGATGTCAGAATGTCAGGAATATGTAGAGCTTTCACAGTGTTTGAGAAACCAAAGTGTGTGTGTGTGTGTGTGTATTTTATTTTTATTTTTTTAATGCAGTCACTGGTGGGCCTCCCAAACACATTATTGGCCTATCCTATCGTCATTTAAAAAGAGTGTGTGAAAATGTACAAATGCCCATGCAGCCACTGGAAGCCAGGAAGGACTTCAAAAAAACAACAGTATGTGTCACTGTAGTTTAGTTACGTCTATTCTTCCCCTCACGCTGTGCAGCCTGCATTTCTCTCTGCATAACCTTGTACAAGCTGGAGTCTACCTGTAGGGTAGTTTTATTTCTGTAATGAAAGTAATCAATGGATGCCAATAAAATGGAACCATTTGAACAAAAACCTCGAAGTTTCTTGAGCACAATAAAACCAAGATATATATATATATATACTTTCAAAAAAATTGACAATGGAAGGACTCACACACCTCCAGCTGGATGTTACATTAAATGTGCAGATGTTGATCAGATAGATGATTATAATTAATGTGGCACATAATACAACAGTTTGCTTTCCAAAATTAAAATTTATTCCACAATAACAGCAAATTTACGAGACAATGGAGAGGCAGGATTATATATGATGTCCCTCAATGACATTGCATATTGTTTTTGCTACCAATATTGTTTACAAACTATATTTGGGAAACTGATTGGTGCTAATTTGCTGTATACATTGCTGTATACATTGTTAAATCTGATTATAATTTTTTTTATCCTTAAATGTTCATGATATACAGCGCGTGTATTTTTTTGTATGTTTTCACGAGTGTTACGTCTAACATGGTATGTTATGATAAAATCATTCACATTCCAAACCAGCAGGTGGCGACAACACAACTGGTACTTTGCTGGTCGGTCGGCATTTTTTGAAAAACAAAACGAAGAAGAAGCATTTTGTACTTCCGGTGTGCCATAGAGTATTGACCATATTCTAGGTTTGTGTTGTACTAATTCCCCCTTGACAAGCTTAACTAGTTTCGTGTCTGAGCGTGTAAATTTCAGGAATGTAAAGATACGGTTGTTTACTCATGTAATCCCTCTTTTCCATTGCCAGCAATTCCTTGTCCCTCATGAAGTAAGACTCGTTTTGTTTGACACAAATATCGCTTGTATCGCTGGTTAGCTAGTTGACGTTAGCTGGTGGTCGTGTTAGTGGTAAACTAGAAGTTGCTCCTTCTAGTCTTGCATGTTAGGCTGAAGTAAAACCGTTAATACGATTGCGGTACCCTAGACCTGGTAAATAATTAAATGACTTTCGTTTTACGACGGTGCCGAACGGCGTGTATAAACGATTTTGTACGTCAACATGTCATGCGTCATAAGATGGCATGCTCAGTTAACCGTAAGAATTTCTGCTTCCATTCGAAATCTTACTGGACTGGACACAAAGGAAAATGTTAACTGTATGTTTTTATCGTCACGAACAGAATACGTGCAATTATTCTATAAATTTGCTCATGTGGAGCTCTTTCACCAGACATATCTTAGCCGTCCTTAAATGTTTTCCGAGTGAAGGCATTGCTAAACAAAACGTTTGGCTGGATGCATTAAGAGTGAGTGTGCTAAAATTGTTGTCAATGATTGTGGAGTTATGGCATTGAGTTCTCGTCAATTTTGCAAAGCGTATCAGTCTGTGAATAAAAAATGTCGTTAGCAACAATATTAGCAGCGTTAAATGTCAATGGATCTGAAAAAAAGAAATCACAATTTGAGTACTTTTGTTTCACTTTGGTTTCCAGCATTTATTGCGCCATTCACTATAATAAGATGCAATGCAACCACAATTAAATCATTGTTCTGTTTCAGTAAGACTCAGTATTTTGGTCAGAACCCTAATAATAACTTTATTTTCCTTTTGCCACTTCTGTGATCTCTTCAAGTGTGTATGTGTGTTTGTGTGTTGTTGTGATGAAGGTGGTGGAGAGTGGATGCTGATGGGGGACGAAAAAGAGACCTGGAAAGTTAAGACTCTTGAAGAAATACTACAGGAGAAAAAACGCAGAAAGGCATTGGAAGAGCGAACAGAAACCAAGCACTCGAACAATGTAAAGTATATCCAAAGATCAACATATCCATGAAATTCATAATTGAAATAATCAATCAATAATCATAATTGAAACAATCATAATAGTGCAAAATATTTTGCACTTTTGAGAATGGTGTAAGTTAACTAGCTGCTGTTGAAATATATATATATTTTTTTTACTGCAATGTCATTTTGAGTGTGACTCCATTCATCAGTAATTCTTATTTGTCTTTACCGCAGATTTCCCAAAGCATTGTTCCACAGGCGGATGCTCGGGAAGCCAAACGTGAGACCCCGGAGGAAGGAGAACTGCGGGATCAAAGGATGGAAATAACAATTCGCAATTCCCCCTACACTCGTCAAGATTCCACAGAGGACAGGTGCTTGTGCTAATCATCACACAGCGAAATACAACAGCACAAAATCAAACTTAATCCTTTCCGTGAGACTGTGTAACCTCAAGTTTGTCTAATTTCAAACCGTCATTATTAATTGCTCTCGGCATATTTTCCCTGCTATTGGTTGAACTCCAAATTGTGCCACTTTTGGATTGTAAGACTTAGGAGGTACAATTGTATGCAACATCAGAAAAATACTGCCTAATATGATCCATTCTTGTGGTTGGGAAATTCATCCCCGCAATAACATCAAATATTCTATCTTGCTCTTGTTAAAATGACAATATCTTCAGTCTCAGGGGACATTGTTGTTAGAGAAACATCAGAGTCATATTTTGTTTGTATTTCTTATACAGAGGAGAGGAAGACGATTCCCTAGCTATCAAGCCTCCACAGCAAGTTGCAAGAAAAGAGAAATCTCATCACAGAAAGGAGGAGAAAAGAAAAGACAAAAGACGTCATCGCAGCCACTCGGCCGAGGGTGGTGAGGAACATCATTCCATAGGTTTTGTATCACTAAGTGCGCCTCTGCATCCACTGAAGGTGTCTTCCCTTGCAGCAGGGAAGCATGCACGGACCAAAGATAAAGAAAGGGAGCGAGATCGCAGAAAGCGTCAGTGGGAAGAAGACAAAGCGCGACAAGACTGGGAGAGGCAGAAACGAAGGGAACAGGCCAGAGCTCATTCACGCAGAGAGAGGTGAAAACTATGGAAAAGTCACTGTGCTAGAGTTTTTGTTTCGGAGTTGTGAAAGTTATCACATGTTCCTACTGGAGAAAGCTGTCTTGCCAATTACCGTATATAGAGTGCAAGGCAGCACAGTATGTTTAATATAATACCTTGTGTGAATAGTGTTTGAAGCATTTTATTTTGTGAGCGCGCACTGGCTTGTATACCAGTGAGCGCAATAGAATACATTTTACAGTACTTTAAAAACAAAGTGTAGCCGCGTCAGTCGTTTAGCATTGTTGCAGTTCTAACTGTGTGATACATGTTTAGTAGTAATGTTTCTAACCATCAAAAATCTGAATTGACAAAATTGGGCTTCTGGTTGTCCGGACAGACCCCGACTGGAATCTCCCGGGTTTTTTTTGGACCACAGGGACCGTCTGGAACAGCAGGAGCGGCAGCGAGAGCGCGACAGAAAACTGCGCGAGCAGCAAAAAGAGCAACGAGAGCTGAAGGACCGAGAGAGGAGGGCTGATGAGCGACGCAAAGAACGAGAGGGTCGACGAGACGGTCAGTAGTCGAATCCGACTGGTAGTCCTGGACGGTTCATCGATCACTCTCGAGATGTTATGATCATATATTTTTTCACATTATTAAGTCGCAAATAAAACCAAACTCTTTGGTCCACAGTGCCTTCACACCACCGAATGTTACCAGATGAGTACGGTGAGAAGCCGAAGCAAAGTCACCGCAGTCGCAGTCCTGCTCATCTCCCTCGAGAGAAAACAGAACCTGGCGAATTACGGAAAATCAGTGAGCACAATAACAACATTTCCTTTAATGCTGTAACAAAGAGTTGGGTAACTCGTCTTTTGCTTGCAGTGTCAAAGGAAGAGAGGGCTGATGTTCAAGACCTACTCGCAGACCTCCAAGACATAAGTGACAGTGAACGGAAAACCAGCTCTGCTGAGTCTTCCGGGGGTAAGGCATTATCATTGCAAGCACAAAAGTAAAGTAATGCTCGCTTCAGGTGATCAGCAGGGAAATTCTCTTTATCTAGCATCAAGATCTGGTTCTGAAGAAGAAGAGGGGGAGGAAGGGGAGTCCAGCAGCAAGACTGAGGGTGAAGAAGAAGGGGAGGAAGAGGAGGAGGAGGGAGAGTCAGTCTCAGTGTCTGGCTCAGAAAGGACTGAGCAGAGTGCAGGTAAGCAACAATTCCACATTGTTGTACTCTAATCCAAGGGTGTACCGCTTAACAGAAGGGAGACTAAAAAAAAAAAAAAATTCAACGAAGTCTGCCTTTTTGCAGAGGAACTGACTGATGAGGAGCAGTCAGAAGAGGACTTTGAAGAGGAGCAGGAAAATGGAAATCACATTCCTGCAGGTCAACTACTGATCCTAATAGAACATTTTGTCATGATGTCTATCAGTTCATTTCGTCATGCCGCTGGCCACTATATATCTTAGTCCTTTATTCTATTCCTGATGTTCTGCACTTCATTTAGTTTTGTACATCTGCCTTGAAGTTAATAATTTATTAGATTAGAGTGGTCAGTGAGTCAATAAATTACATTTGAGTCACAAAATGTACTTCACATGTACCACAAGAGGGCTTTTGAAATGCCTGCCCAGGACTGGCGGGCACATCTGTGATCCAAATGTAAATGTGAAGGCAGACCACTGAATGTTTTGGAGCCAAGCAAAAAAAAAAAAAAAAACCCGCCTGTAATCATTTTCAGATTCACTCTTTCACCGCAGACGCTTTTACTTGCTTACTTTAACTGGTGTGATACTGCACATTATAGTTAGAGTAGTTAAACACCGGCCTGTTATTCTTCATTCACAGTTGTGTTTTGTAGTGTGATTCAGGTGTGTGAGAATAATTAGAGTCCAGTATGTGCATGCACCTTATCTTCAACCTTCATTCAACAGTACCAGAATCCCGCTTCGACCACGACACAGAGGAAAGTGGCGAGGAGATGGAAGATGAGGAGGAAGAAGACGCAGGGGATGGTGACCCTACGCCGCTGTCACAGACTCATTCACGTTCCCCCACACCTGAAGGAAACTATATTCCTGACTCCCCTCCGATCTCACCTGTGGAGCTCAAAAAGGAGCTTCCCAAATATTTGCCTGCTTTACAGGTAATGTCAACACATCACACTTATTTAGCGTTGAGAGCATGAACATATCATAGTGGTCTCAGCTCGAATAGACCCTTGACCCCCTTATTATTTGCATCCACCTAGCCAAATAAACTCGGTAGCTCTTCATACTGTAAATAATTGTGTTGCTGTTTTGAAGGGTTGCCGTAGCGTGGAGGAATTCCAATGTCTGAACCGAATTGAGGAGGGAACGTACGGTGTGGTGTACAGAGCCAAGGACAAAAAGACCGGTAAGGGAGTCGACGTGATGTGGCTGTAGGTTTTGCAGATCACACGTGTGGACTCATGAGTTACATGCTGCGCTCATGTTTAGATGAAATTGTGGCATTAAAAAGGCTTAAGATGGAGAAGGAGAAGGAGGGCTTTCCCATCACGTCTTTGCGGGAAATCAACACCATTTTGAAAGCTCAGCACCCCAACATTGTCACAGTGAGGGTAAGGAAACATCTTTTCATCAATGTATTCTTTTCCAGAGTCACGCGTTGCCTTTTAAGTGAGAACAATGTAACGTGTTGTAGGAAATAGTTGTTGGAAGCAACATGGATAAGATCTACATTGTGATGAACTATGTTGAACATGACCTGAAGAGTCTGATGGAAACCATGAAGCAGCCTTTTCTGCCAGGTGATAAATCATCTCGATGATTATAAATGATGCGTATCACAATTGTTACCTGCTGAAACGGCGCCGTTCAACCTTCTTGCAGGAGAAGTAAAGACGCTGATGATTCAGCTGCTCCGAGGAGTTCGTCATCTCCACGATAACTGGATTCTCCATCGGGACCTGAAGACGTCCAACCTGCTGCTCAGTCACAAGGGCATCCTTAAGGTGGCTTTGCTTTCATGAACTATGAAGCATACAGGGTTTTTTTTTTTTTCTATCGCAGTACCACAAAGAATATGTTTGAACCTAAAGACTAAACATTTTTTGATGGGTGTAGGTCGGTGACTTTGGATTAGCCCGTGAGTACGGTTCCCCCCTGAAGCCCTACACTCCCGTTGTGGTGACCTTGTGGTACAGATCACCAGAGTTGCTGCTCGGAGCCAAGGTAAAAGCACATCTTCACCAGACACATGCATGGCAGCCACTCACACGACAATGCACTTAAAACATAGGGATCATGTCGTCACCGCTGATATTATTACCCCCAAATATAAACCAACATCTGCAAATCACTTAGCTTATGGAAACCCAATTTTGACTTTTACGCAAAATGATTTACACATGTAAAAAGGTCCAGCGGTCGTCACAGCACATCCACTTTCACAGGCGAGACAGACCGAAGTCGGAACGTGCCAGGCAGACTGTCTGCGTTGTGTTTTTATGGACTGCCACTGTGGTTTTTTTTTTTTTTTCTTTCTCCTTCTTGCAGGAGTACTCCACAGCTGTCGACATGTGGTCTGTGGGCTGCATATTTGGAGAGCTCCTAACCCAGAAACCTCTTTTTCCTGGAAAATCTGAAATCGACCAAATTAATAAAATATTCAAGGTAAATGTTCAGATTTATCATCACTGTAAAGGTGTTTAGAAACGGGTACATTTTGCAACCGCGTGTCACAGAGGTGAGCTCGCGGCGCAGCTCTGCAGCGGACCACTGGGTGGAGCTGCTGGATCGAAGCGCCCAGGGGACGAAACCAAGAAAGCCCACCCTAGTTGTCTGACTGAATGAGCTTGGCCTCATTCAGGCTTCTCAAATTATCCTGCAGTCATTTACCTGTGATGAAGCTTTTGAACACGTGTGGTTGAGTTGAAATATCCATCTGCCCTTGCAATAAGAGGGGGCCCTGTGTTGTTTGTGTGGTCTTTAGGATCTGGGGTCACCCAGCGAGAAAATCTGGCCGGGCTACAACGAGCTGCCTGCTGTGAAGAAGATGTCTTTCACAGAGTATCCCTACAATAACCTGCGAAAGCGCTTTGGTGCGCTGCTCTCGGACCAGGGCTTCGACTTAATGAACAAGTGAGTTTATTTCAAGCTCGATTGAAGTCAGTGCTAGGGGCCCCAAATCTGCTCACTGCAGTCTGACTCACTGTGGCAAATTTTAGGCTTGTGTTCTGGTCATACATCAGAAAAGTTGGCATATTTGTGTCGTTCTTCTACATTATGACGTGAAGTAAAACCTTCACCGACAATGTTTTTAGTCATTACTGACAGAATACCGAAATCAGATGTGAGCCACATTCAAATATCAAACAGATACGTCAGTTACAATCAGCAGGATTTGACAGTGGAAAAAAAAAAAAGCGCGCTCCTTCACATCAATACGTTCTTACGTTGTTCTTTCCGTCGGTGGCTCCAGAATTTTTTATTCGCGTCGTGCTTTTCTGGCCGCCTCGCTTAAAACATGACAACAGTAGTGGACTGGTGATTCATCAACCTGCCTGTGCTCCACCCCCATGTTCTGTTTCGCAGATACGCTTACCAAGGTGACGCTCCATACTACTAGGAAATGTTTTCACAAACATATCTATGATAAATTGGACCTTGTGGTTTCCAAGAGCAATTCATCTGGCAAAGTCAGTGTTGTTGAGCAGCTTCTAGCAAGAGAAACATGCCGAGATATTTACTCCCACCCACAGAGTCATTGCACGCACCTGCAAAAGACCATCCTGCTCGGTGTAGTCTGGCAATTATAGTTCACTGGAAGTTTTTGCCCCCCCCCCCCCCCTTCTAGCCGTAAAAAGACAGCCCGGAGAGACTCAGCCCATGTGAGGTCGACTCTCTTGTTTGAAAAGCGTCAGACAGAACCGCTGAATAAATGTTGAAAGGTATATGTTGGCAACGGAATGTGTTTCCACAATCGCACACTGGTGCGTGCGCAAACCTTTTAAGTCCAAGCAAGACTTTGATATGCAGTCGGGTTCAATCGCAAGTTAACGCTCAAGCGTTAACACAATCTCCAAACCGAAATATTCCCACCCTGATGTAAAGAACCTCTAGAGAAATATTTCCACTAGCAGTGACTGTTCAGCGGTGCTTCATAAGGACACAATTGTGTGCACGGCGTCGAGTATATTGAGTATTCCGTGCGTCACCACGGCAACGGGGGGGGGGGGGGGGGGGGGGGGCGCTGTGCTAAGGTCCCCAAGCAGCGTGGAGTGAACACAAAATTGAACACCTATAAAAATGATATAAAATCATCTTTTGCATGTTTTTTTTAGCAGTGGAAGCACATCATCACCAAGCTACCTGATCACACTTTGTAGGACTGCCCTTCAGTGTGTTGACGTGCAAGGTTTATGAATGTTCTGAGCTCTCGGTTATGTGGCAACATAGTTTTGACTATGCGCTGTCTGCACAAATGTTGTGCGCCTTAGCTCGTGTTTTTTTATTTTTATTTATTTATTTTATTTTCTTCCCCTTAAGTCCACAAAGAGGACTCTACTGAAAAGAAGAGGGCAATAAATCTCAAGTGCCCTGGCTGTTACGGTGTCTTCACATGAAGTGACTGTGGATTCTATTCCAGATTCCTCACCTTCTGTCCCAGTAAGAGAATCTTGTCGGACGAGGCGCTCAAGCACGAGTACTTCCGGGAGACGCCGCTGCCCATCGACCCATCCATGTTCCCCACGTGGCCGGCTAAGAGCGAGCAACAGAGGGTAAAGAGAGGCACCAGTCCTCGGCCGCCCGAGGGAGGCCTGGGCTACAGTCAACTGGTAAGGCCATTAAGTCCAACTTTCTCCATTACATAAAGCTGGTAGTCTTTCCGAAGGCTGCCTGTGTTAAATAGATTAAAGGCCGACAAGCCTCTGCTTTGTGTCTGCTTAGTTCCTTCTCGTGTTTTCCATGATGCGCAGCCCGACGCTTCTAATGTTTTCTGCAGTGGTACTACCCACAAGGAAGTTCAATTTCCACGATACGGGAATTGTATCTTTTGTAATACCCACGTCAAAGAATATCTTGTGACATAAGAGTGGAGGAGTTGAGAATGATAGAATTGATCAATTTATGCTTTGTTCAAAGTACAGTCCGCTAGAGTAGTACTTTATTTGTTCCTGGATGCGGGTTACAGGGTGAGCACCGATTTGTTCGCTCAATCTGTCAGTCTTGCCTCTCCTGAGCAGATCACAGTGTAGCAGTCCCACATTTATACTGTGAAGCATGCAGCAATCTGGCTCTTGATAGTTTAAAGAAGGGCTGCATCGAAACATTATTTTAATAATCGATTAATCTGTCAATTAATTGATGAATCAAATAAAAAAAATATCTCGATCCCGTCATTCAAAAACATTGAAGATTCGACAGTGCACTATTATGATTCAAATATTGGTTCTGTCTAACATGTCAAATAGAGAAAGTTGTTGCTCATTGTTTTCCAAAGTAAAAGCAGATGTTTCATTTTGTCATTCTTTATGGTGGATTATACAAATCGGACAATATTGTCTCTTGATTATCTGAAATTCTGAGCTGAACAGTTTTGAATAACAAAAAGATTAATTGATAATAGTTGTCCTTTAATTATTCATCTTGCACCTCTAATCAAGGAACTGACAGTCCTGGAACTTTTCGGATCCACATAGTATCGTCCAATTTATGTTATGAAAAGACTAGATGTTGAGTTTGAAACCCATGCTGGAATAATTGTCGCTACTATAAAAAATATCAACACTGTTTGTATTTAGTTGTACTATTTAATGTCTTAGCTGTCATATATTTTCCAACAATTGTGTTATGATGTGGATCATGTCCCTATTGTTAAACTTCTGCCATGTTGTTTGGCACTTCTGACTGCAGGGGGGGGATGATGACCTCAAAGACACAGGCTTTCACTTGACCACCAGCAATCAGGGAGCGTCTGCAGTCGGTCCTGGATTCAGCCTGAAATTCTGAGCATGCTCCCTTGGCCTCATAAAGACGAGCGCACCCATGGAACGCCGCTACTGGAATGAACTGCAAAGCAGATCAATACGCCATCAGCGCCAACTTTTGACGAGGACTGTCTCACACAAGAATGGTTGGCTATGACGTGTTTCAAAATGTTCAACTCTCCTTCACCTGTGTTATCATATTTTAGGAGTTTAGTATATTGTATTAGTTTTGCTTTTTTTTTTGTACGTTTGAGAGAGGTTCCAATTTTATGAATGGTGATGACGTTGTGTCAGTGATGTGAAATTGTTGACACAACTTCTCAAAACTCAAATGATAAGGCAATATTTTGTTTTTTTTTTAACAAGAAATAAAGAAGAATAATTGTCTATTTTGTAATTGGATTGCTTTGCACACACAATAGTGCTTTGCCAGAGCGGCAGGAAAAAAACACCCCCTCTTTTGAGCTGTCCAAGATGATGTCATTCTGCTTGTCGCCACGTAGTCTTTGCTCTGCCATTTCTAATTAAATGGGTCTTCAGTGATAGAATTGAATAAATCAACTCTTGGATTCATGGCCCACAAAAAAAAAGAAAAAAGCGGCACACGTCTGCTCAGTCCAAGATGTTGTGACGCTTGAACAAAACAGACAGACAAAGAAGTCATTTATTGAGTCTGATCGGTCCCCCTGCCGTGGAGCTCTTGTGTTCAGCGTTCCACCTGGTGCGTTGAAGAAGAGCAGCTGGTCGGATCATGTGACTGATGGTGTTTGGCACGAGACCGTCTGAGGAAAGCAAGTGAAGCGTGTGAGGTGTTCCACATGTGCTTGCAGGTCCAAATACTGTACTTCCAAAGGCCAGAGGAAACACTGCTTGTTCTTCATTTTAAAAGAACTCTTTTGGCCCAGTGTGTACATTGTCGTACAACTGGCCTTCTGTAACCTCACCCCGAAAATAATAAAAGCCACGCTAGATATATTGGGTTTTCGGGGATGGGTCGTCACTTAACTGAATCCCTCTATTGTGGTTTATTTCATTGATTTTTGAATTAAAGCACTGGAATCAGTTTGTTTTCCATCTTTAATGGTTATTATTCCAAGATGATTATGCTGGCCATCCATAATGTAAAGAGATCCAATACAAGAACAGTTTCAAATGTTCAGACCCCCATCCCCACAAAAAAAAATCGAATTTCTGTGTTTTTAATGAGGAAAGTATCACTGTCTAATATTGTACTTCATAGAAAACTGAGGAAATGCTATCAGTGGGAATGGGAGGCTATTCTTAATTTTTTTTTTTTGAAATACACAAACTTAAATTACAATACCAAAAACAATGTGAGGATGCGCTGTGGGATCTCCCAACTGTTTTTAGTGCCCAAAAATACTTAAGATCATGAATTGTTTATTTTCCTCACGTCATGAAATGACATTTGCACAATGACTGTCAACAATACATGGAACAGAAAGTACAAAAGAAATATGTGCCCAAGTGAATGAAATGAGCCAGTGAGGCCTTCAGAAGCGCACACGCACTCTCCATGAGTAATTGGTGAGAACTTTGTCTTTCTTCTTCACGATGCAGGTGTACGTGCCCTCGTTGATGGCATTGGCCACGATAGTAATGTGGTCGTCCTTCAAAGAGATGTAATTTGGGTGGGAGAACTCCAGAAGCTCGCCGTCCTTGTACCAGCTGAAGGTTGGGAGATGGCACTCAGTGAAGAAGCAGCACAACAAATGAGGTGAGGAAAATGGTGACGGTACTCACAATACTTTGCCTTTCTTCGATGCTATTTTTTTCCCGCAGCGGAACGTCAGCTTTTTTCCCTCGACCACAAGCTTGTGTTTGGTCCTCGGAGGTGCCGGAGTGGGAGCCACAGTTGGGAAAGGGAATTCTGAAGGGGGAAAAAAAAAACGTCAATTATGTACTTGCTGGCCACAAGTTTTAATGTAGTTAACATCAAAATATTGCGACTGATTGTCATTCTTAGAGCTTGCAGAGATGCTCTTGCGAGGTAAGTTTCAAATTTGAATTTTATTTTCTGATTGGGTAAGTTTCGCAGGTTGTTTAATGTAAATGCAGACCCGTGCTCCATTTCAGTGTTTTGTTTGCAAACTGCTAAAAGATAGAAGAAGACAAAAACGGCAAAGCATTGATTAAGACAGTTGGTGAAGATTTTTGGATGCAAGGCTATGTGAAGTGCGTGTGAGTGGTGTGTGTGTGTGTGTGTGTGTGTGTGTGTGTGTGTGTGTGTGTGTGTGTGTGTGTGTGTGTGTGTGTGTGTGTGTGTGTGTGTGTGTGTGTGTGTGTGTGTGTGTGTGTGTATACATTGATGTGTACGTGCAGTATATGCGTCCGACTAAATGTAATTTGAATCGTATCACAACTCACGTGGGAAATACGTGTCACATTCTATTTTATTGAAGAAATGCACACCCCTACTTATCCCAATAAAAAAATGTATTTCTTTTTAATAACTTCTCTCTGAGCTATGGCCAACCTCGCTATCAAGTGAAAGTCCGCTTAGAGAAGAGTCACTCTCTCTAATGAAGCAGAAATCCAAATTGACCTGGTGTGTCTCTAACCCTGGAGCCACAGTCTAAAATTCCAGCGGTTTTGGAAGGGCTCAGGAATTTTCCACAGCCGTACGACGTCTCCCAATCAACAATGAAGAACAGATTAGAGTGAGCCAAGGAATCGTATCCTCCTGCCTCCCCGCTCTGTCCCCTGTTGACGGCCGAAACATCGGAAAGCAACAACAAAGCGGGTGGAGCCATTTTGTGTTGTGCAAGAGGGGATCTCTGACATGACTTTGTAGCAAATCTACACAACTGACTCATTGTTGTCATTGATTTGCTATGAACCGTGTCTGCAGAACTTATATCGTATCGGTACTTTTACTAGTTTGGACTCACATTTCTGCTTTGGCAAACGGAGATAAAAAAAGTCTTCAAACTTCCCTCCCTCTCCTTAGACCGGCGCTATCTTACCATAACAGAAATCACAGCTGGAGGGGCAGTGCTTCTGCATCAGCTTGCGCTTGCTTTCACAAAAACCTTTACGAGCCCACGCCGGACAAATGAAGAACCGGTCCAAACATCCTGGAGAAGACAGAGGAGCAAAATAAATGTGAGCAAATACTCTCAATTCAACACATGCCAAGTGGATCATGATAGCAGTCAGTTCTTAATCCTTGAGAAATGACGACAGACACAATTTCCACTGTCGTGTTCTAATCGAAAGATTTGGATCATTACCGTAGAGACGGTGCAAACCCCACACTTCGTCCTGCGTGATCAGCTTGCGGCCGGTCAGCGTTGCATTCAAGTGCATGATTGCTTTCGGGTCTCTGGAGTGCATAAGTCCCAGCACGTGGCCTATCTCGTGTGTCGCCACGTGGACCAGGTCCGTCAGCCAAACCCCTGCAACAAAGCAAACGGCCGCTTAGCGCGCATTCACCGGAAAACCCCGGCTGAGCGTACCTTTCTTCCAGCTGAACCGCATGTTCCCCAGAATCCAGTATTCATGATCGTCAAAGTGGATCTCGCCTGTCGGCGGGAAAAAGGCGTGAGCCAATTCTCCCGTGATGCCGTCGAAACAGTGGTGCAAGTATGACTGCAGACAGTCTGTGTGGTTGACCGGGTAAAAACCTGCCAAAAACACAAACATGCAACTGTAGCCTCAGAGCCCAAAAGTACTCCCACTTGATATAAATGTACAGATTATGTGGATATAATAAGTCTACACACCCCTGCTTAAAGTCCAGGTTTCTGTTATTTAAAAGAGGCCATGGTAAATAAATAATGCAATTCCTACATCCACCCACCCTTTTTGAAGTATTATTGAGGGCTATGTCAAATGTTATTTTTAGTCAGTGTTGTGGGTCGCTAAAAAACAGTGGGTCACAAATGGCCCCCGAGCCGTAGTGTGGACACACCACATTGTTTCTCTTTGAGAAAAAAACAATGGTATTACATGTCACATGTTGTTTAAAAGCTAGCTTGTGCTTGACTTTTATGCTATCAAAACCATGGTAACCAAGTAACGTAACCTCCAAAAAAAAGTAGGATGGAGGTTGTTAAGCCTCTGTGTTTTTGATTCAAAAATGTCATGAGGCACAATGGCACAAAATGAGTTGGAGGTCCTCTACCCACCGATCTTAATGTCCGCCTCCTGGTCCGCTGGCACCTCTCGGAAGCTGAAGGGTGAGATGTCGCTCCACATGGTGAAAGCCTTGGCAATGCCTCGTCGCGTGTCCGTGGCATTGATCAGGTTTGTAGGGTAGGACAACAATCTGATTCAAAACAAAAGACAATACATTACAGCACAGGAAGATCATACAAGTCATTTTTCCTGTTATTCTACATGTCATCATTTTTATTTGGATGACCTTGAAGTCCCTTCATTTCTAAGTGGATAACACATGGATCTTGTATGCAGGTACAGTGAAACCACGAAGGTCACATGCCCCTCAAGTTTACTGTTCGGAGGTCAGACAACAATCCATCCATCCATCCATCCATCCATCCATCCATCCATCCATCCATCCATCCATCCATCCATCCATCCATCCATCCATCCATCCATCCATCCATCCATCCATCCATTCATCCATCCATCCATCCATCCATCCATCCATCCATCCATCCATCCATCCATCCATCCATTCATTATCTTATTGTATTCACAAGAAATGAAATGGAGCCTTGAGATATAAGTGACAGTTTTTTTTTAGATAGGATATTTTTTTAGTTGTTCCATTTTGGGGGGAGTCTGGAACGGATTACTGGCATTTGCATTTATTTCAATGCATAAAGCTGCTTTGAGATACAACTTTTTAAGTTAGACTCATATCACCGTTTATAGACCAGAGTATTAATTTATTTGAGCAGCAATTAGCTTCCACAGTTACTGTCAAGGTTCCCTAATTGCGTAAAATGTATTCTAAAGACAAACGACGTCTCGATTTTGAACACAGCGGTTCCCCTGCGTATGCAACGACGCTTGGTAGGAAATATTGACAAGGATACTTGTATGTGAGCTTGAACTTGTCCCATTTGAGCTTCTCCGGGGTGAGGGTGTAGCGCTTGTTCCTGGAGAGGTGCAGCACTTGCGAGTGGGCCTCTTTGCGCATTCCGATGAGCAACACAGTGGTGTAAGCTTCTTCCTTGGACAAAGAAAAACCTTTGATTAATCACCTCACACGGGCCCTCAAAGAGAATTTAGGACTTTGGCGGCAGCTCGAAGCAGGTTTGAGGAAGCTTGCTCGGAAATTGAGGGCGATGGATTTTTGGCAGAATACAAGCGTCAGAAGGCTTGCAAGTATAAATTCCATTTGTCATATAACGGTAACAACAGTGCAGGGTTGCTACTATTTCACTGCCTCGCAAGTGAGACACTTACTATGTTTTCATGCACTGGAATTCCATCCCACGGAAAATGAAGAGGTCAGCAGTGAAAGTGCTTTCCAAACATGAAGTATGATGGGGCTTTGGAGTACAAATTCCAGGTAATAACACCTGGATTACAGACTTTTTGTAAACCTTGATGGTTCAGTACTCTCATAAATAAACTGTGACTTGACTCAGGTTTGACTTGGCAGCAATATTTCATATGGTTATGCACTTTGACTGAGATGGCATTGACTTTCCCAACTATGACTCAATGCTTCTCTATCACCTTGATAAAGATATTACAGTACAGAGGTAGCTTGAGATACCAGTCAATCGAAACTATTCTTCAAAAAAGACACTCCGAGCTTTTCCTTGACGTTTACTTTTGAACTAAACCTTAAAGTCAATTCCAAGTTCTGTATTTACAACAGCCAGATACGTTGGCTTTAATAATGTCAATTTAGCTTCATGCTAACAAACAATGCAAAATTCCATAGACAGGTTAATGATGAGCATGAGTGTGTCTGTCGCAGCGAAATAAGTCTTTGCACAACAGTCGTGCATTCTTTATGCTTTGTCTTTTACGCCATGGTGTCAACTTACTATGCTATTGTGGGAATAGTTTGAAAAAGGCCCATACTTGGATACATTTGGAGTAGAAGAACTTCAAGGAAATCTTCCCACAAGAATGGAAGGTTTATACTGTGCATTTGAGACGAACTGCATATTTTGCACAAGTGTCTGCATTGTGATAAGAAATATGCATTGGAAAAACTTGTCAGTCTTTCCTTCAGCTTTATGGAAAACTAGCAAAGAGCACTTAGTCACAGTTACAATTTGCTCGAAACTCTCAGCTTCCTGTTTCTGCCTCACCCAATCAAGATAAATGGATGCAACGCTTCCTTCGCTTCCTTTCCAAAATAGTGAACCCAGAGGACACACGGTCGGTCCCACAATGTACTTGCACGGTTACATGCAAGTGCTTTTTATTCCCCCACTTCAGTTGATGTAAGGCAGGTCCAAGGGACCACCATTATAACCAAGAAGCAATTCGGGGACCACCGCTTTCACGGAATATTGTTTTATTTTGCACCGAAGGAGGATCAACCTGTACAGGTTATTTATTTGCATCTGTATGTCTATTTTGGGAATCTCAGCTACCTTTGACAAAATCTGGATGGGTAAATGATTCACAAAATTAGCTGGAAAATAAATCAAGTCTAAAGAATACATCTATTTGATTTTTAAAAATGTTACAATTATTTTCCATTTCCAATTTCGCGGACCACGTGCAATACCGCCACGGACCACTAGAGGGCCGCGGACCACCCGTTGACAATATCTGACGTAAGGGAATAACATGCTCACTAATAAATTTGAATGAATTCCCCCACCATGTTGCATGTGCCAGCGCCGATATTTCCGACATGTGTAGCTCATTTCAAATTACACATGCTAACAAGTAATGATGTACCATAAACTATGAGGCACTCTAGACTAAACAGCAGACTTGAAGGGTAAACATTTTTGACCAACACTCAGTGAGCATCTTTAGGCGATCAGGTCCTAAATCCTTGAATCGTCTCTATTCTTCCTTTTTTTTTTTTTTTTTTTATATATATTTAGAAGGAAATGAAAAGAGTCATTAGGTACTAATCTCATTTGTCTGGCCGGCCCTCCTGCCGCAGATGCTTATCTCAGGATGTTATGTAACCCCGCAGGAGCACCACTGATTGACACAGAATGAGAGCGTGTCGCGAAGGAAATGAAATAAAGCTATTCCTCATCATTATCACAGCCAGAGGGAGGCACGGTTGGATGCCCAGGCCCAGTACCGGGCCAACAATAAATCAACGTAGACATAGTCAAGGCTGGATCCCTGCGTGAATTGAGTAGTGAAATTTAAATATGCAGCCCCCAGAAAGTGAGATATTTGGTTACTTTAGTAACAAGCCCTGGCAGAAATGACAAAATAGCCAGTCTCGAAGGATGTTTACTCAGTTGTTTCATTTTGTTGGAAAAAAAAAACAACAACAATAGAAAAGATTGCAAGACATGACGCAAAACAAGTCATTTTAAATGGTGACTTTGTAACTTTAAGAAACACCAATAGGAATCAAGAAAACGCGCATATGGTTGTCAGTACTTTCATATTTTTCGTCCAAGCAGTAGAAACAAATATGGAATTACTCAATTTTCAGGGTGGGAAATGGAATTATGAAACAACAAAAGAACACTTTAACACAGCGCGAGCACTCTGTTGCACCACGTCTGGCTTTTCTAGCAGCTGGCAGTCTCAGAGGGACAGACGGACTTTAAGAGTGATAAACAGTACTCTTCACCAATATGGCTCCAGCTTTCTCTGATTACTTTTGCCAGGTCATCTCTGCAGGTTGGAGCCTTTGTCATGAACCATTTTCTTCAACTTCCACCAAAGATTTTCTATTGGATTGAGATCTGGCCAATTTCTTTCATAAAAGGAATGTTTTCACAGTTTTTTTTTTCTCCAGGGCTAAATGGATTAATAATGTTTGTACTGGGTTCAGATTTTAGACAGATTTGACTGCAAGCAACCACCATCTTCTGCAATATGTGTAACGATTCACATTTTTGGGGGAAAATCCTCTCCTTTGTTTGAATTAACATCTCTCATGTTGGAGCCATGTTTCATATCAGTCCACTTGGTGCAACATTTCTCCAAGGTGTAATCACTCCTGTATAACTGTAGACAACTTGAAGACTTCTCATGTGTCCACGTGTGTGCCATTCCCTCGCCCGCCATAGCTATTGGATGATTTTAAAATATAAATAAGCAGTTCAGACAAATAATAGATTCATGTAATAAATATGATAATAATAATGGTGCATTCAATGAATGAATTTCTGCAATCACACAGAAGGTTTGAGGCACACTTGTCATATGAATAAAATACATTGTCCCAATCAAAAACTTCACAATGCCGTCCAGTATGTTAGAGGCCTAGCCTGACCCTAAAAAAAAAAAGCGCAATATGGGAAATGGAAATATAGTATGCTAGAAGACGAAAACATTTGTCCAATAAGAAAAAGGACATGCATTTGTAAGCCTCTTCCGCTTCTGTACGGTATACGGCTGGGAAGAAACAAGTAGTAGAAAAGGTTTAGCAGCACTTATACAGTCCACAAAGCAGTGCACTAGTTGACATCTGCATGCTACTAGTACTAGAGAAGCACTAGACTAGTAGAATTGTGTCACTGCTAGTACTAGTAGCACAATAGTATTAGTAGTAGTGCAGAACAGTTGTTTCCTAGTGAGTTTTAATGATATACCCAAAGGTCAAAAGTGGCACCAGGAGAGGGAAGATAACGCAATGGGTAAGACGTTTGTAAGTCGTTGAACTAGTGTGCTGAACTGTTTGACTTGTGAGGACAGCGTGAACTAGTGTATGGAGATAAAGTTGGATATCTTGTCTGAACATTTGTATGACGGGAACTTTTCTACATTTTCTACCAGTGAGGACAATTTGGACTTTAAGGTGGATATGAATGATAAATGCATCAATGCCTTTCCATACATCTAATGATCTCCATCAGTTTTGAATCTTGAGTGGGAGCCAGTAAGTAAAATGCAGTCGGCATGGTATACCCCAGCAAACGGGAGAATAGAAATGACACCAGAGAGGGTCCCCCCCCCCCCAGCATACCTCGGTCCTCCACGAGGGGAACGCGGCGCTCCGGGGCATCCCTCCGAGCAGGAGGCTGAGCAGGGCGGCCGCCAGCACAGTCGTCCACCCCCACTTCCTCCTCGGACAGCTACCCCACATGGCCGCGGCGGCGGTGCGGTGGCACCTCCCGGAGAACGGCGTCGGAAAACGATCCATCGAGCGGCTACTCCTCGGCCATTGCGCTCGCTCCGCCGGAGCCTCTGCAGGTCCCGAGTGGGAAGGGAAGTGAGTGTATGTTAAGTGCGCACGATGCAGCTCCGCTCGCCTGATCGCCGCGCCGCACCGCGCCGCGCCACAGGCTTGGTTTCACATTACTGCGCACAGGGCAGCAGGTCAAAGTCGAGACGCTCTAATTGGAACCAAACGCGCTCTGTCCATCCTGGAGCCACAGCACACTTCTCTAGTCTGGCTGCAGCCTGGCTTGCAGTAGTAGCACGTGGCCCAAAACTTCAAACTTGGCTTTTAAGTTTTCTATTTTTTTTTCTCGTTATGCAGCTCTACTGCTTTTCGCCAGAGGTGGCAAAAGTACTCAGATTATGTCATGAGCAGGGAGAGGTTAAAAAAACAACCTTGCAGTACTCCATAATGAACTCAAGTTACACAGTACTGCAAACTATGATCATATTTTTATTAAATAATTAACATGATTAAATACAGAAACGTAAGGAAGATTTAGTTTTTGATTGTATACAAATAGTTCAGTCTCTGGATTGCTGGCCTATCCAGCAAAGGTAGAATTAACAAAAGTGAGTACCACCACTCACATATTTGTAAAGAAATGACAGCGTTCACTGGAGCTTCACAGGTTGCCTTTGGAATTCACTTCCACTCCTCTATGTTGACATTCCCCAGCACCTCCACTCAGCATCTTAAATGAGGCTCAATAAGTTTAGGTCTATAGAGACATGCTTGCCTGTACCCTCAGCTCAGTTAGCTGTTTGAAACATAACCCCCACGAATCCTTAACAGATGGAAATCCATCAAGTATTATTTCAAAGTGTTAAGCATCATAGTGCAATACAAACTATGCAAGGTGCAAGTATTTGTATCTGTTTGACATTGTAGTGTGGCTTGAAAAGGTAGGTGAATGTCTGGTTGCCACCTTGCATGTTGAAAAACGTGTTCTCGCAGCTCATGTACGGATGTGCTTTTTTGGTGTTTGTTTTCCAACGTTTGTTCAATACTAAAGAAATTAAAAGTACACAGATGGCTGGGTTTCTGCTTGACCACCTTTGATGGGATTACTGCAAATGTGCAATTGTGTCAAAGCACTTTTACTTGATCGTAGACACATTGCATTTTACCCTGTTTTTTTTTTTTGTGTGAAATGATCCCAAACTAAGTTTGGACATTCTCTGTCCTTTATGCGCTCTTTCTTTCTGGCTTGCATTTACTGGAACATAAATATACAGTGTGAAAAATGATTTCTCCGAAATCCCACATTACAGCAAATAATCAAAATTAGATTTACGTACAAATTAAAAAATCCCTTGTACTGTGCGAGTGGAAAAATCGACGATATGATGAAGGATATAAATCTATAGCCACTATTTTCAACAATTTGTAGCTGAAACTGAAATATATATTTAAGATGTATTTAAAACTGATTGGAAACAATATATTTGATATGTAATTTAATTGGAGTAAATAATTATTCTATTTTTGTTAAGTAAAAGCGTCAAGTGTGCAGTACACGTGCATTACTCATTACATGACAGGAAAAGGCCGGAACATTTAGTACTCCGTGTGTTCCTGTCGAGCTTTTTAGACTGTCGGACGTGACACGGAGGAAATGGTGCCGGTCAGACTCATCAGGGGTGAATGGCCACCCAGACGAATCCCCTCCAAGTTTACACGTAGCATTTGACCCCTCTTCTCGTCTTTTTCGGCTCCGAGTGTGGCTAGCGATGCTTGCCTGTGATCCAATGGACTCTTCACCTTTTCTGGGGAGGCCATAACACGTAAGAAATAGTGTCGTATGACGTTTCCTCTTCCACGCTGTCCACACCAGGTGAACCGTTAGCTTCCTTCAGTGGCTAATCAGTTAGTTTTAATCCGATAATCTCATTTGTTGGCCTCCAAATAAGAAATGAAGCGAACGATACTAATGTACTCGTGTGCTACTGATTTCCGTGTTCGTGTAGTGTCACTGTAAATATTGTGTGACCTAGTGAAATATAACCAACTCTCACATGAATGACAATAAGGTGCAGTCTTATGAATCCAATACTTCTTTTCGGTTTGTTTTTTTACAAGGTCGTGCAATATTAGTGGCATTACTCAACCATGTCAAACTGAATTATGACTATAGATTTATGTTATGGTTCTTTAGTCCTCGTGAAATGTTACGTTTAAAAATATCTAAAAGGACAACATTTTTGAAATGTAGAAGAAGTTAGACTCACGGTGTAGCAATTGTAGTCAGACTACATTTTCACAAGGGGCTAAAATGAAGCAGAAAAATCAAATTTACCATTACCTTAAGATCTCTGTGTCCCTGAGTCTGAATGTATGTTGCAAAATGCATACTTTGGCGAACTGACATACACTTTTAATATTATTACCACTGTGTTTAAGTTGCCATGTGCATCGGCACACCTTATTGTACGGCAATTTAATGCAAAACATGCAGCGAGGTTCCCATTCATGATTTGGTTCGGCAGGGGACGATGGACTTCTCGTTGCTTGCGCTGGGCACACACACACCCACTGACCAGAACCAGCAGAGAAGTAAATCTCCTCGCGCTCGGTCAAAGCATGCTGGAAAGTGTACAGCGTTACCATCCTTGCAAAATACTTCATATATTGTATTTATGTGGCTTGGTGGCAGGTGTCTGAACAATCCGTGGAATTGCGCTTCTTTCCAAGTTCAACCCGGAAATATAATTTTAGTGTGGCAATGGGTGACATTACTTTGGTGTGCATGGAAAATAACAACTCTACTCCTGCGCTGTTGCTCAGTCACAAATTATTGTAGAGCGATGCAAAAACACAATTCAATTGGATTTGATGTGAATTGGTGCTCTGTAGGTACCGATCAAATCTGACCGTACCAAAAGTACCAGGTTTGGTACCCATACCTTGCGATTAGTGATAAATGTCAAGGAAACCTGGAGTTACATCACAAATAATAGTCATGACAAAGCAATTTACGAAGCTCATGAATTTAAACATTTCTTTTGTATGCGGCTCATTCCACTCTTTGATTTGGTTGAAGCCCAAATAGTCTTTGATTGTGATGTGTGTGGGTAAAATGAAAGCATGCGTGACAAATGTTTGTTCTTTCTTCTCCAGGAACACCTGACTTTGACATTGGGTGTCAACACCGCTTCTATAAATAGCTGGCTGAGGAAATGGCCAAAGAGCACAAATACAGCATGACAGAAACGTTTGTAGTGGCCGGATCGAACGGCCACAATGGGCAACCGTGGCACGTCTCTGGCGCCAGCCACGTGTCCAGGATGGCCCGAGTGGCCTCCGACGTCAAGCACACATGCGCCGCTTACGTGCTGGCGCTCAGGCCGTGGAGTTTCAGCGCCTCGCTCACGCCGGTGGCCCTCGGCAGCGCACTGGCGTACAAGCTGGATGGCTCGGTGGACTTGGTTGTCCTCATGGTGTGCGCGGTGGCTGTGCTGTTCGTGCACGGTGCCGGCAACCTGGTCAACACCTACTACGACTTCTCCAAAGGCATCGACCACAAGAAAAGCGACGATAGGACTCTGGTGGACGAGATCCTGGCGCCGCAGGACGTTGTCATGTTTGGAGCCTTGTTATACTCATTGGGGTGCTTATGTGCCACATTGCTCTTCTTCCTGTCTACACTCAGACTGGAACACCTTGCCCTGATTTACTTCGGGGGTCTCTCCAGCTCTTTTTTATACACTGGAGGTAAGTACATCCCTCATCCATCCATTGCTGTACATTTTCCACTCTTGCGCGGCTGGCCTAATGGTATGTGTTTTTAATCCTCAGGGATTGGTTTAAAGTACGTGGCCCTGGGAGACGTGGTCATTCTCATCACGTTCGGTCCGCTGGCCGTCATGTTCGCCCACGCCGTGCAGGTGGGCTACCTATCGGTCCTGCCGTTGGTCTACGCCGTCCCACTGGCCCTCAACACGGAGGCCATCCTCCACAGCAATAACACCCGAGACATGGACTCGGACAAGCAGGCGGGCATCGTCACACTGGCCATCCTCATCGGGCCGACGCTTTCCTACGTGCTCTACAACCTGCTGCTCTTCGTCCCCTATGTGCTTTTCTGCATACTGGCGACCCGCTACACCATCAGCATGGCACTGCCCCTGCTCTCTCTGCCCATGGCCTTCCCCCTGGAGAAGCAGTTTCGCAGCCGGTGCTACACCAAAATCCCCCAGCAGACAGCCAAGCTCAACCTGCTCATGGGACTGTTCTATGTCTTTGGCATCATTCTGGCACCTCGGGGCAGCCTGCCCTTACTTTGATTGAAATATTGTAAAAAAGAAAAAAAAATATATATATATGAAACTACTTTGTATTCTTCATACTCTTTAAATTATTGTCTTGTTTATGTGTACTGTAGAAATAAGTTTGGCTTTTTATCTCTAACAGTGAACACAGGAGTTTATTTAATCAGTATTAATAGAAACACCTCATTGCCATGTTTCTTCTAATGCAGATGCCTGAAGACATCAATGAAATAGGCTTGGTACTCTTTTCATTGATCATACTGTTAATTTGTACAGTGGGATATTCCTTTTTGGTGGTTGCCAGCCAAATAGTGTTTCTTTGCGTTGAAATAAAAGTTGCTGATGGTTTAATACTTTGTCTTATTTTTTTTATTTTGTTGAAACATGGATCAAAGTGGAATCATGAGCATATTCTATTGAGCGACTGTATTAACAAAACAACTGTTCAGAAGTTTGGGGTCATTTAGAAATGTCCTTATTTTTGAAATAAATATGTGATTATTTCAATGAAAATAAAATCAAACTGATCAGGAATACATTTATGCTGTTAATGTGGTAAATGACTATTCTAGCAGCAAACATCTATTTAATGCAATAGGCCCATTTACAGCAACCATTCCTCCTGTGTTCCAATAGTCTATTGTGTTTGCAAATTGTGTTAAAAGGCTAACGGATGATTTGAAAACCCTTGTGCAATTAGCCTATGTTCGTTTTCATGGACAACACTAAATTGTCTGGGTGACCCCAAACTTTTGAATGGCAGTGCATTTTCTTCTGTTCATGCATGAGGGAGCAGGCATTCCAAATACAATACTTGTTTCTCTTGATTTAGTGTTTTGCTAAGGATTTTGATTAAAAATGGACAATGTAATTTTTGTTATAAACAAAACGTCTCGTGGCATGCATTGACCAGCTAGGGGTGCTATTGGACAACCACTGAAACGTCATGGAAAGTGAAGTTTGCTGATAAGTTGTTTTTACTCTACATTTTTCTCTGCTGTATTTGAGCAACTATATTAAGTTATTTTAAAACTCCAATTTTGTCCCTTTTTTGGCATTCACAATGTATGCTTAGAAATAGGTCTGAAGCTCAATCTGTTCACTTTATACTGAAAGAACTGATGATCCTGCTTTCCAAAGCCATTTTGCATCTATTCTAGATTCATTAGGGGTTAGGGTAAGGGGTTAGGAGTTAGGGTAAGCGGAAAAAGATTACGGGTCAGGGTTATTGGTTAAGTGTCATAGTATGGTTCCAAACTAAAGTCAGCTTTTCAACCTAAGATTAGGGTTTTGAAGTAGGGGTTTAAACTAGGGGTTGGGTAGGCTTAAGGTTTCAAACAAGGGTTAGCGTTTCAAAGTAGGGTTTCAAATTAAAGTTAGGGTTTCACACTAGGGTCAAGTTCTGAAAGTATCATTTTAAACTAGGGGAATGAAGTAAGAAAGAGGCAGGAATTAAACCAGTGGCTCCCAAGTACAGGTCTTCTCTCACCATTGTGACTCCAAGGTCTGCTGAAATGGGCATTGTAAAGGTCCATCACCTTCATCATCATGCCTGTTGCAGAATGGATCTTTGAAACCAAGCCAACGTTTACTATGAATTAATGCTCAATTGAATTTAAACATGTGGGATGCTGAACATTTCAGTATCCCATAGGGAATGAATAGAACAATTGTGAATGTAAAATATTAAATTGTGGTGAAACGGCAAGTACTATGTAGATTGAGAAATGTTAAAATTGGGAATCGTATTTACCATGTGAGGCAAATAAAAACAAAGAATCACAATAGCATCTATGTGTGAATGCGTTCAGTATTCACACAACAGAACTCCGTTTCCATGTTAACGAGAGCACACAAATGCATCGTCTCGTGACGTCAAACATGGGCGTGTTGTCATGGCCGTGCGCTGCAACCCCCCCAGTTTAGTACACGTTTATTTCCTTTAAAAGCACCTATATCGTTGGTGATCGGAGCAAGAAACATGGGATTATTTCTCGGCACAAAGTAGACACTCCTGACAAAGATCCGGTGAGTAAGTGCACTGTGAAAGAAATTGTTGTCCACGTCAATAAACGTTGCCAAACATGGGTTAGCTTGCTAGCGTCTGCGTTTGACAAGCTAATAACACGCACCAGAACCTCAGTCATCTCCAGGCACACTAAACATGTCGATCTCTGTTAGTCCGTTTGCTTCGATACATTCTATTCAGAAAACTACGGGCAACATGTTCTCTCAATTGACTAACGAGCACTTAGTGTGAAGAAAGTGCTTTCTGGGATCTTTTCCAGTCATGTCTGTGGCTGAGAGCGGAGGCAGGTGGTTTTCACCTGACAGGCGACTACAGGGTTGTGCCCCCCCCTCATATGACGTTGCCTGTCTTTTGGATGTGTTTGTTTGCAGCATCTATTCTTTATCCTTGATGTTCAGTAAAAGGTCCGTCCGTATCTTTGTCATGATGAATAAGACAGTTCAGCACTCTAGTAGAACAGCATGGAGAGAGTAGAGAACAACGCACTAGTTGTTTCCATCAATAGCACTTTTGGCCAACGAGTATGCCATTCAACATGTCTAGAAAATCTTTGTGCTGTGCCAATTGCACCATTAGATCCAAGTTGTAGGTTGAACAATTATTTCGATTTCTTTCATATTTAGCTTAAGGTGGATAAATAAATGAATGCACCAATCACTAGTCCTAAGTTTACAACATTGTGCAGTTTAAATTTTTGTAATTGTACCTTTTATTTAGGTAGGGCAATTGAAAACCATTCCTTATTTACAGTGATGACCTGCATGCTGTAGTAAATATTGTTGCTCAAATATCTTTAACTTAGGAAACAGGGCTCCAGACTGCCCCTAAATTGTTGCGTTTTGTCCCAAACATGAAAACAGTGCGGGTACATTCTCGAGTATGTTGGGATGATGCAAAATGAAGAAAACGTTGGCTGAATCCGACCTGGCTGTTCAGGCTGTGGTCACATTGCAAAAACTCTGATAAATATCCGATTCAGGGTAGGATGTGTCTTCGAGAAGTTTGATACAAATCGCATATGGGCAAAACAATTGAAAGTGAGCCGCAGTGTGAACGTAGCCAAAGTCTTCAGATGTACAAGTAGAATCGGTCAAATTGTGAATAAATTGGGACAAGGTAATCACTCCTTGACTAGCGGTACCTTGATTTATGAGGAGCAAGTTTTCCAGGTTACGAGCCATCATTCGGTTGATGTTTTGCTTTACGTTGCAAGCTTCAGATATTTTGCTGTTAGGGTTGGGTGGTATTATGATCATGCGGTAAAAAGCAGCTGGTGAGGATTTAAGAATGCACTTTAATCCATCGGGATTGTACCTTTGGCCACATGCAACAAAGGGATTGAGGTAAGAAACATTTATAAATAATGGTAATTAGAATTGCGGTAAGCTACTATGTGAAATGTAATGTATGTGAGTAAAACAGTCATGGTGGGTACACAAATTCACAATTACAGTTTTGTTTGGCTTGAAAAAACGGACTGACTAATAATGACAGATGGGAGCCTAGATTGCTGGCGAATGTTAATGATGGACCAGCAAAATTGAGTAAAATGCCCACCTCTGACCCTTCATGTCAAGTATTCATTCATGAAAAGTCTCCTTCCTTTTTCTTTTCCCTGAGCACCCCCCCATCCAAGATAGCAGCACTTCCCCAAATTGCCTTGCCCCTCCTCCCTGTTTGCCCATTGGTTGGGTTGCAAATGGTGTCTCTGCAGGATGTGAAGTATCTCCTTATTGTGGTACTTGTGCACCTTTGCATACTGATGAGTAAAAACAGCGTGTCAGTGACCGGAGCCGGCGTCCTCATGTGATGGAATACAACATCAATCCCACAGATTGGGAGCAAAGGACCCTCGTCAACCTGAATGCTAGCGAAGCGCAGCAACTGTCCCTGGTCAACCTCCGCCACCTCCTCTTTTCCCCTCTTTTCTGTCCATGGTCGTAATCCCTACTGACACAAGGCTGGGATTTAGTCCTGGCATGGGCAGCAACGCTCGCTGTAGTTTGGATCCCTCTTCAGACAATCTGGTTTTGCATATTTACAAGACTATTATCGCGTCTGTGGAAAAGCACCCTCCCCACCTACTCAGCCACTCTCTTCAGGGAGCTCCTTTTTTGTCTGACTGGAATCTTGTAGGGACACTACTTATCGAGGATGCATTGATATGATAGTGTAGATAGCTACAGCCTGCCTTTATGTTGGGCTTCCCCTCGTCTCTGCTGCACATCAGTAACCTGAAAGGTAAACGGGAAGTGACCATTTTTCTCCACCAGATTGTTTTTAAAGCTTTAAGTGAATGATGCTTTCCCCCTCTGAAATTGTAATGCAAGACTTAATCATACACAAATTGAAATGGCTCAAAGGTCATACAGGCGTTCAAGTCCAAATAATTTCTCTAACCTCCTATAATCTGAAAATTCCACATAGATATGTATTCTGATTATGATATTTGTCCTAAATATTACATGAAACTAATGACAATATTCATGATATATTTTTCAGTTATTAGTGAAACACGTTTTATGTGACAAACATAATAAAATGATTGAAAGATAAATACAATAAAACACAAAATAACTACTTTACAAAGAGTGCAAAAAAAAAAGTGTGAAAAATAAAATCATTAGATTTTTTTAAGATTAAAAAAAAAATGCCCATATGTGTTTACCAGGCCTAAGCCTATTAGTTATGGCTGGAGACACACAGATGATGTAATAGAAAGGCAGCTGATCTTGTGTTGTTATCATTTTCGCCACTGCAATAGTTTACCAAACCCGTTTAGGCTACACAATTACCTTTCTGTTCTGCTTTTTATGGCTTTCATTTTTTTTAACAAACCAGAGAATTATGCCGGAGTTAGGTTGCATTGTCGAGGTTCTGGTGTATGAAGAAGGAAGCGAATGGGAGAAGACTGTGGACACAAGGCTCTTATTGGTAAGGGCAATGTTAAGTTGTCAACCTTGTGACATTGACTTTGGTCTCAGTTGCAGTCGAGAAGGGGCTCCAGACTGCCACTTATTGGTGCCATTTAGCCCCCCAAAAATTGAGACAGTGCACATACATTTTCCATTTACTTGCAAATGTGTGACTAGTAAATGAGCTTAATTATCATTATCTAATTAATTAATTATCACTCTTTGAAGGGCAGCATGGTGGTTGTCTCACAGGGTTCGATTCCGGCTCCAGCCTTCCTGTGTGGAGTTTGCATGTTCTCCCCGTGTCTGTGTGGGTTACTCTGGATTCCTCCCAAATTCCAAAGACATGCATGGCAGGCCGATGGACCAATTCAGATTGTGAATGTGAGGTTGTCTATATGTGCCATGCAATCGGGAAGGGACCCGTTTAGGGTATACTTCACCTACCGCCCCAAGACGGCTCGGATAGTGTCCAGCACGCCTGCGGACCTTATGAGGCCAAACGGTTCGGAAAATGGATGGATGGGTATTATTCTGACAAACGTCTGCTCTACACTTCAGCCTATTTATCAGTAATTTAGTGCGAATGAATGGAAATCTAAATAATTGGCTTGTCGATTCACAGTGCGCCCGTAATTCTTCTGCTGTAAAATTTCAATTTCGACGCCCCTGTGTGAAACCCATTTGAGTCATATGTGATAGATTTTAAATGAACCTATTCACTCGCCTTATCTTTTTTTAATGCCTGCCCTGCCTGCGGTCTGAGTTTGCAGTGGTTGGTCAGCTCCCGCGGGCCTAAACAAATATGTTGCACAGCTCACAGCTGTGCCAACTGCACAGCTACCACAAATTTCGAACATACCCCCAGCCAGAAACCTGACAAAAATTTCCATGTTTCAAACTGGGCAGCTGACAGGTACCGACCTGTCACAGACTTTAACATCCTGTTGACAAAGTAGTCATGCAAGTGAAATGTTTATTTTTTTTATAGCCTTTTTGGGGTCCAACGGTTGCAATGTTTTGTTTGCACATAGCAACGTTGTTCTTTCGTTCCAGTTCAATATAGCGTGGCAGTTTGTGGACAATGACATCTTTTGTAGTCTCGGGGCAGCTCACCACTGTATTAAGCCGCTTTGACAATGGTCTTCTAAGTTGACAAATTTTCAGCTTCTTCCGGCTCATTTTCTTGTGTGTAAGGCAATATATCTGTTTTATTTCTGGAATTACATTTTATTTGATTTATTATTTTTTTTTAAATCACCACCACCTCGTTGCCTGGCGTGCATACCCAATAGACTTGCACACAGTCTTGCATCACATAAAAAAAAAAATAGCACAATCATGTCGAACAGTCGCCCATCCTCCCTTGGATTGCTTGCCACTAAGCTACTTGCTCTGCACCAGCTACGAGCTGAGCTGTGGCCGACTAGCTGACACGGCTAAGCACTGTCCTTCCATGGTGTAGATTCACTTTTCACCTCCACCGTGCCGAATATTACAATATGTACAAACCCGTACAACAACTTTGACTTCTTCAGATAAGACAGTAGCGATATACATAAAAAGAAAAGCTCAGAGATGAGTTGAAGTGACAGTGATGATTTAATCACTTGTTTTTTCAGTTTAAGTAGATACTAGAGTTGACCATACAAGGCCCAGCATGTGACTTGATTTTGACTTGAATACCAGGAATGATTAAAAAGGTACATTACATCATCCCCTTAGAATTTAAAAGCATTTCTTCTTGGGACACAGTGACTTTGTGTCAACAGCATTTTTTTGTAATTTCATTACCTCACTAAACAAGCGTGGCTTTTATAGATAAGAGTCAGCTTTGTGATGTCCTTGAGTAACATCTGTCAGTGGGCGGAAAAAATGGGAGAGGAAAATCTGCATGTTCCAAAAAACAAAAGGGCAAGGTTCACAGTAGGCCACATATAAAGCATGTGCCAAAGAGGGTTCACTCCCCCCTTTAGTGAGATGACCGCACGCTGCACAGTTCTCTCATAGAAGGTCCTGTCTCCTGTCCTACCTGGAATATATGGCATTGCCACGGCACACTGGAATTCAGCTGCCAGCCATGTTCAAAATTGGACTGAAGACAATTGGGAGTGAGTATGATCATTTGTGCTCTGCTAGATTGCTCAGGAGTTTTTCTCTAAGGTCCATAGCATTTACTAAAACTTAAGCTGCTTTTAAGCCCCATCGATCCGGAAAAGATTGACAGTACTGTATTTGGACATTTCGGTGCAGGATAAAATAAGAAGTGTAGGCTCGTACTTTGGTCCTATCTCCCTCGTGAAGAGATGTTTTCAAATGTGTTATTTACTTAGTGGCTGTATTGATTTTTGTCAAAGTCCTCTTTTCCATCTCCATCATTAAGTTCTAACTGCTATTTTTTATGCAGTGTTAAGGAGGAGTCATGTGAAAATTGAAAAGGATGTTTATATTGTCAGTGATTACATATTGTATATAGTGTAGCTTTATGATGAGTTATGATAAATGCGTACCATACGGACACACTTTTTCTTCCCCCCCATGTCACTGATCATAGGCGAACACATCTATGGAAAAACAGGCAAGAATCAAATCTAAGCCGTCTATATAACCATAGCTGTATTTATGTATGCATGTATGTATGAACTGTGAGAATTAAAAGTTCTTTTTAAGTTTGCATTCAGACCAATATTCGATTTATTCTTTAATTATGCATCTGATATAAATGAATCTTGGCTGAATATCACAGCATCTAATGATACTGCATCCATGTGAAAATTGCAAGAAAGTAACAGGTATCCAGATTTTCCCTTCTAAATGTGGCTTGGAGGCCACATGACTCCACCACTTCCAGTGATGTATCAAAACAACGGCCTGAATATGTGGGTGAAAGCCACATGCTTCACACGAGCACGCGATGCTTATTCATTTTCCGTTTCCGAGCAGCTCACTCCTCCCCAGACCTGCTTGTGTCAAGAATGACAAATATGCCATAAATCTTCACATCGTGTGCTGCTTTGCTTTGCGGCCTTAAAGAACATTTGACTGACTTGAACAGTAGCTGGGACGAGAATTATGCACTGACATGCTAAGCATTGCATATGATAAGCAAACCCAACATATTTTTCAACTAGGTGTGTGGTGACTTTAAAAAATGTAAGAAATGAAGGCATTCAAGTTATGCAGGCTTGGAGATTGCTACTGAAGATCTTTAAGCGTGTCTAATGTATCATCATATCCACAACTCTGTATATTGACCTTAAAGGCATAACTCATCGGTCCTCTTTAGTCTCAAGTTTGGATCCTACAATTTGGCCACTGAGTGATGCTTGAATAAGTTTGGTGTGGAAAAAGATGGTTTTAACGGAAAGGTGTTCATCTAATTTATTGTTTTGAGTCGCAAGCGGTACCTGTGTTTCTGTGGCCACATGTGTTTATGTTGTGCCAAGCCAACACCTGTCTTCCTGTTGTTTGTGTGAGGAAGAGGATAGCGTTGTTTTTAGTGGCAGCATGGACGACAGGCGTCACCCCATCTGTTGTTGACGTTTGCGATCTTTAATCCTCACCTCGCCAACTACGTATTTTAGCAAGGTCAAGGGTGCCTTCAACTACCTCAGGAGTCAACAACGTTCCTCCTGCCGGTGTATTGCTGCTTTTTAACATAACACCAAATTGACTTGAAATAATATGACATTGCTGCGTTAAAAATATACCCATGCCAAACTTTGTGGGAACTCGCATGAGCTGTTTGTGGTGAGATTTTTTTTGAGAAATCTTTTTGGAGTTCAACTGATCTAAATTAAGACTCCTTCAAAGCTGTAATAGGACGGTGACTGCATTTCAACATTGTTCTCATTGGCAGTATTTTTTTGAAAAGGCTTCGTCACTACAAAAACATTTATTATTTGTGACTATATTTGTCGTGGGAAATGGGCTTATTGAGTTTGTTTCTCACTAGGAAATTCTTTTTGTCCGTCATCCTGTCACATTGAAAGCCAAATTGAGCCTGCTGATTATTTTTTTTAGAAACCATGAACTCTTGATGTGAGGGCTTTTTACTTGACTTCCTGTTGTTTGTCTTTCGACACACAAAAATGCTTGAGCTAACAGAAACAATTCTCTTTGATTTCTTTTTTGATTCATGGAGCTGGTGACACATGCAGTTGCCTCACCTCTCATTTCTAAATTTGAAATGGAATTAAAGCTCTCATAAAAGGACAAAATCAAAATTGCAAGGATTAATCAAGCACTAACTGAATATCAGATCAATAATTTATTCTCAGATATTCTCAGATTTCTATGCTTCTCTAGGAAAACAGATGATTTTTTTCCCCCCCAACAATTGTCAACGTTTTTGTGTATTTTCAGACATAAATTAACATTTAGAAAAACATTTGTGTACATTCTGTACCATCAAGTTTGAAATAATGTGCTCCACACACAAACAATGCAAACTCCACACAGGAAGGCCGATGCCGAGATTGAATCTAGCACCTCTGAAATGTGAGGCGGTCATGCTAACCAGTGCTCCACCGTGGGGCCTCAACAGATGAATTGATAAATAAACTAATCATTAGGTCCATCTAAATGATATATTTTTTTTCTGATGTTATCTATTTGTTCTTGAGATGAAGATGATGATGAAGAGGCATCACTGTGGAACTTGTGTGGGAGTTTGTGCTTGAATATAGTGTGGCTTTTACTTGTCCGTGCCAGTCTCAGCATTTTTAACTTTTTATGTGGATGGTTGCAATACTTTCCATTTCCATCCTTTCTGTTTGAAGGGTGGGTGGGTTTTATTCAAATCACTCAGATTCAAAAGATAGCATGACGTACTGCACGCTTTGCGACTAATACATCTCGTGGATCGTCGCCTGACTTATCTCAGATAAGCTTCCGATATAGTTCAACTTTGGTTTTCCCATAACTGCAACCGCTTTCCTCTTGAGATCGTTCCAAATAAATCAAGTCATTAGTCAGTGTGTGAGTGTTTTGCAGTCTATAAATATCAGCCAGAAATGCTGAACGATTACAACTTGTTCATGCCGGTTTTGCTTTTAATTTCAGGACCATGTTTTTTTTTCTCACAAAATTATCAAACAGTATGCCAAAGGGCTTTGACGTTTGGATTGTTTTTGTCCTGATGAAGAGCTTGTGCGAGTGTGCTGAGATTGTTGTCGTCAAGCACCTCCCTTTTCCTTTTTCTAGAAGTCAGCAATTACTTGCCTTGAATAATACAAGCCACCAAGACAAAGTCGCTGAAATTCAAATGAATGAATGTTCCTCCCTCAGTGACTGTCAGCTGTGTAGTCAGACATCAAGCTTAAGAAGCAGTGGTGTGGAGCCATATGGATTTGGAAAGTGGGTGCTAAACCATGCATTTCTTTCTTTCAGTTGCCCCTGATCTGCTGCTGGAACCTCCTCTGGTACCATCTCTGCCAGCGCTATCATCAGTGCGGGCCGGTGGGAAGGCCCGGAGGCGCAGCAGTAGCGACACTGCTGCCAGGCGTCAGCCATTGAGCACAGCCCCGAAGCCGCCGGGCGCTGGTCGAGGCAGCATGGAGGTGGGCATGCGGGTCGTCCGCGGCACGGACTGGAAATGGGGAAACCAGGACGATGGCGAGGGCCACGTCGGGACCGTGGTGGAGATTGGGCGGCAGGGCAGTACCACCACCCCAGACAAGACGGTGGTCGTTCAGTGGGACAGCGGCACGAGGACCAACTACCGCACCGGTTACCAGTCTGCCTATGACTTGCTGCTCTACGACAACGCTCAAATTGGTAAGTGCTGTCGATTATCTTCCGTCGCATAACGACTTGATCGGTGTCTGACAAAAGGTTGTCCTTTCTAAATGAACCCTTTTACTCAATTCCTCTCTGGCAACTATTGCCCTTGAATTAATGAACTGCAAGAGGAGGAAAAGCAGAGCAGTGTGACTTGTCTGTCTGCGCATCGATCACCTTAATCTGTCTAATTTACTCTTCCATCCCACGCAGGGGTGCGTCACTCAAACATCATCTGCGACAGCTGCAAGAAGCATGGCATCATGGGAATGCGATGGAAGTGCAAAGTGTGCTTTGACTATGACCTGTGCACACATTGCTACATGAACAACAAACATGACCTGAGCCACTCGTTTGAGCGTTATGAGACGGCGCATTCTCAGCCGTAAGTGTTTTGTTAACCCCCTCTTCCCCTTCTCCAGGATCATTCATCACCTTTCATTTCATTGTGCTGGTTGACAAGCCTCCCCTGATTAACTCAGGGCAGGGGGGTTAAGTGTGGAACTTAGATTGCGTCGTCATTTTCTGTACGGATGAATGTTCTATTTACTTCTGCCAGTAAAGCTATTCATCACTGTTTATTAGTCAACAGGATTACACAAACACTTCCCTACAAAATGTCAGGATTAAAAAACAACAACCAAAAAACAGATGTAGTAAATAAAAAAAAACCTGCTGCGTAACCACAGGCAGTACATTTGCGGTAAATAGAATTAATTGGCATCTATTTTTAAACATATATTTTTCAGATATAAACAGTGTTGTGTTAAAAATGATGATTATTGCATTAAGAGGGGACATTTATCAGGAATTGGTCCAACAAGACTGTGTGGCTTTTTCTGTGTAGTGTATCAGATTTAACTCAAGGCCGCTGCCTGTACGTAAACCCTTGGTGATCTGATTCCAAGTGTTCTGTGTATCCAAATTGACTGGCCCAAGTTCCCCCTGTAGAATGCACTCTTCTGCATCAGTTCACCGTAACACTCCAAACTGCTGCGGGCACTGTCTGAATGTCAGCTGGATGGCCTGTGCTCAATTTAATGAGGTGACATGTTTGCCCTAGATTTTTCCTATAGTTAGTATATTATAGTTTAGGACATAGTCCAGCTCCAGGTCCACATTTGCGTTTATACTTTTCACTATCAGAGTTTCCCAACATTTGATTATCTGATACAGACCCCTCTTTATTGCGAGTGGTAAGGACCAAGAATTGAATTCATAGTTGTCTGTCCTCTGAGCATAATCACATCTGTTTTGGTCAGATTCTCTTCAAACTTGTTCCTAGTACTTGATATGATTCATAAAGTCTCCTGGTGTACCTTCTGGTATTTCGACTTTTCAATATCAGATTTTCCCAACATTTGATTATCTGATACAATGGACCCCTCTGTATTGTGAGTGGTAAGGACCAAGAATTGAATTCATAGTTGTTTGTCCTCTGAGCATAACAGACATCTGTTTTGGTCAGATTCTCTTCAAACTTGTTCCTAGTACTTTAGAGTACTTGAAGTTTTATCAGTGATTTAATATCAGCCAGAACACGGCCTATTTGACAAGTGGTAAAAGTAAATTTAAGCACTCTACAGTTATGTTTTCTCTT
This sequence comes from Syngnathus leptorhynchus, assembly GCF_054491065.1. Classification (NCBI taxonomy): domain Eukaryota; kingdom Metazoa; phylum Chordata; class Actinopteri; order Syngnathiformes; family Syngnathidae; genus Syngnathus; species Syngnathus leptorhynchus. Next base: position 14,767,587 of record NC_141195.1, read on the forward strand.
ACACAACCTTATATGAACAAAGTCATGACGTATTTTGCCTCTTGGGTCGAATACTACATCCCTGACAGAAGTCTTGTTCTTGCCTGTTATCTAATAGTTTGACGTTGATTGCAATGGGATGGAACGGAGATATTGATTCGTCTCTGAGGTCAAAATGTGTGGGGGGGGTTTATCTCAACAGTGCCCTTTGTATAGGAGCAGTGTTTTTCTTAACCAAGTCAATACAGGCCTGTGCTTATGACAGTGTATTGATTGAAGAAATGATATTTTCTCACAAATTTTGTCCCAGCTCCTCAAACCTATCAACAAAGACCTATTCATCCATCCATTCATTTTATGAATCGCTTATGCTGACCATAATAATTTCAAATTTTCAACATATGCTTTTCTTAAATACTACTGCTGTTAATTTAGGAACTGAATGTGTAGCATTTGTTAGTGATTTTGTTTGAGATGCAACACTTTTTTTTATTTTTGTGTTGCAAGTCTGCCAGGGATCACATGAAAGTCATTTTTTTTTCCCATCAGATGATTGGTAGAGAGCGAGAATGTTTTGCACTGTGTGATGTGCAAGTTTTTTTTGTTTCCACACACCAAAAAAAGACTAGATTTTGCCTGCAGCATTTACTAATGGCTCAGTCATGGGACCGAGTGTTTTCTTCTTTGAATGACTCGTTTAGCTTGGTTTCAGTAGCCCTCCTATTTGTACCTCCTTTTTAACTATACTGCTATGTTTCAAGTTGACCCATTTAGAGTTTGTGTCATGTATTTTTTAATGGAATGTTTTCGTACAATGTGTACCACGAATCAATTTAGTCCATTTAGATGTATCCCAAAAAAGGCCTCACACACTCGGTCGATCAGAAAGCTTCTTACTTAATGAATTTTAGGTTGGTTTCACGTGAACAGCAACAAGGTTCCTGAATCAGTTTGACTCGTTGATTCCAAAGTGTTAGAAAAAGAAAATCATATAATTAACATTAGTACACAGAAACATAGTTGCTATTTCTTCCCTTAGTCAACAACACAAACTACATCCTAAAGTGTCCTGTGCGGAAAGTGGTGCATTGCGTGATCCTGTTGTTGGATACATGAATGGGTCAAACATTCAACATTATTTGAACCGCTTATCTTCATGAGGGTCGCTATCCCAGCCGACTTTGGGCAGTAGGCGGGGGACACCATGAACGGGTTGCCATTTCAATCTTTTATTCTGATATATTTTGGACACAATTAGATTTATCACTTTGTCACTAGTCATCATTCACAGAGCCACTGGAAACAGAAATGTAATTCAGTCCAACTGCAGCCCAGCAAATGTGGTCGCCTTCAGGCAAAACACTGCCTGCCGCATTTGTCTCTATGGCGTTGCCGTAATCAACAAAAACGGAGAAGTTGTCAAGTGCTGCTTTAAATGATAAATGGGTTGTAGTCGTATGGAGCTTTTTTTTTACCGTCGGTACGGTACGCAAAGCGCTTCACTGCTTCCTCATTCGCCTACTGTGATGGCCACCATCAGGAGTTCAGTGTCTTGCTCAAGGACACTTTGACATGGTCTCAATGGCTGGGGATCGAACTCCCGACCACGAGGTTTGGGGGACGACCACGAGGTTTGGGGGACGACCACTTTAAACCAAGCCATGCATTAACGTGCTGATTCCAGTACCAGTTAGATTCCAAGGCCAGGATTTGTTAAGAATGATTCGATTTTGTTTCTGATATGTGAATATCTCTGATGTGTATGCTAAAAGGCTGTTGAGTAGATTGGTTTTTTTTTTTGTGTTCTTTTGTTTGCATGCTCCTGCGTTGGTACACATTTTATTTCTTTATTTTGTTGTGGTTAGTTAACCTCGTGTGTGTGCGTGCGTGTGGCGATGGTGCTCAAAACAGCATACGTGTGTGCCATATGTTTACGAGACGGTCGCTATGCAGTTAGTTAATCGGCTCTTCCACTCAAACAACCCGCACGCAGCATCTGGGAATTTATCAGGGCATGTCGCCGCTTAATCCTGCTCTTGCACATCAAGCTGCACACCTCCACCTGGTCTCCAGAGCTCCACAGTTACGTTCAAGACACATCCAGAGGAGAAGGTTGTCCCCCACAACTCCTTTACTCATGTTGTTTTCTATTTCTATTTTTCCTATTTCTACTGATGTTGTATTGTTATAAGAAAAAAAAAAAAAGAATGCGCTTTAACTGAAATAATAATGCGCCTTATCTTGGTTATCATTTTCTTCATGAAGCCTTTATCTCACTGAGCTCTGAATGCTTGCAGACAAAGTGTATTTGGGTTTCCTCAGGGTTTGTAAAAGAGTATAAATGTGAAAACATGGTCAGTTTTACCCGTTGCAAACACTTTTTCTTGCAAGGAAATGTTGAACATGCGAATATGCATCATTGTATTGTTAGCAGTGGCGAGTACCAGTCATAAGTCAACAGTCATCAACATTTGTAAATGCTCTCTCTTAAAACATGCCGCCAATTTGCCAATCCTAGAGCCATGGTTACCGTGGTTGCAATATATGTCGACGCATCCGTGCGCAGCATTTGCTCACAGTGAGTTAAATTTAGCACCTTTTCTTCACATTGATCATCATGCAAAGCATGAGGAGAAAGCCAATGAGATGATGTTTGGATGACTTTAAGAACACAAAAAGCAAAAGAGTTTTTGAGCAGTTAGTGAAAGACTTTTGAAGAGAAGCACCTGCACCAACCTCCAAGTACATCCAAAAGTTATTTTTATTTTGTGATTCTCATTGAGCCACTATAATTCCGATTTTTGACATAATATTGGCGGACTGACACTTGTCAATCACTTTTTGCACTTTTGGTTTTGCAACCATTGAGTTGTCTTGATGCTTGTATGACCCTTGGTTGACTTGTTGACAAGGACAGTAGTTATAGCGCTACTGCTGAGATCCCGTCTGGTCAGAAAGGTGACATTTAGGCTTTCTGGATTAGAAATCTTGATCCCTTAATAGAGCTGTTGTCTTTCTCGGAATGGCTGTATGCACATTGCTGAAGACTGTGTGGCATAAAATGAACATGGTGGGCACATACTAGCTTCAATGCTGTTTCCTCCATTGAAGATGACTGGCCTACTAAGGAGGATTTGCAATCTCTAAAGAAAACTGCCACGTTGAATGAATCAGTTAAACTGAACACAGGTAAACGCAGGTATAAGAATAGTGGTTTTGCTAGTTAGCTAAAACACTAACAGCCACTAGATATGGCTCTGTGGAAAAGCATTACATTTGTGGTTGTTGGGGTGACCTAAGCCAGAGTGAAGGAGCTCAACTGGATTCAACAAAAACATTGGTCGTTGTGAGGCCTGGTGTGAACTCGGGTCCACTTAAGCGTTGAAGGCGGTGCCAACGCTTGCTTGCTTGCTCTTAAAGCTCTGCTTTCAAGGATTAACCTCGAAGCATCTGTCTTCAAAAGCACACTATTCCCGGCACAACTTTGTCCAAGCTCGCAGGTCTGTCTAGAGAGGGAATTAAATAGGCAAACTTGAGCTTCAGGTTTTAATGCAGTGCAATATAAAACTTTCTGAGCAGCAAAACTTCTATGACATTTATTGACAACACTCACTGGACTTTCTTTGGACCTCCATTGGATTTTAAATGATATGAACTATTCCGAGACGTAATCTGTCTGAAATGAACGTTGGCGTCTGATCTCTTCAAGAAAGTATGGGAATAGGCAGTTCCTTTGCACCAAAGTCTGATCAAATCTTTACCATAAGGTATGTTTGCTTATGACTGGATGTCTTGAGAATGTGTGGATAGAGCTTGTTTGTTTGTTTATTTATTTATTTTGGAATTCAGACCCCTTCAAACACAAATTTTCCTTTTTGTCAGTTTAGTATCATTATTATCTCGCTCTAACCTCCAGAGTATTTTGACACACTAATATCCTTACAATAGATCAATTGTTGGACGTTGGGATCTCCGATATGTCTTGAATAAACTCAAGAAATATCTCAGTGTGGGAAAAATTAAGAAATATCTTATTGATCATATATTTCAGAGATCATTTCTCAACTAGATTGAGAATGCAAAGTACCAAGATGATTGAGTTACATTTCTACTTCTGCTCTTTAAAATATCATTTTTTTTTTCTCTGATAAGCATCACACAATCATGTAAATAATGCATAAATATCATCTGCCTTAATACAACAAACTAAAGTTTATTGTAGAGGACATGTTTACGTTGTGTTTCTTTCTAAGCGAGACAAATGTGCTTTGAATTCGGTAGAAGCGTTACAAGAGTTTGCTTAGCTGTCTCTCCGTGTTCTTGTCACAGAGTAAGCTTGGCACCGAGGCAGAACCTCCCACGGTTCATTCTCAAAGGAATCTTCCAGGGTGTTAAAGTGGTTCGTGGACCTGACTGGGACTGGGGGAACCAAGACGGTGAGTGGGTTGGGACGGTGGTTCTGTTTTCCCCCTCCCTGAACTTGATTCCTGATTGGAGTCCTCTGCCACTATGTGTTATCTGTTGAATTGTGCCTTTCTTCAGCCACAACCCATAGAAGTGAACCCTCACATCTTGTTATCATGTCTGCATGTGCCAACTTGCTATTTTGCCAGTCACTCATCTCTGTTTGTTGCGCAGATGTGCATTTCTTTGTCTCTTTCCTTCTCTCCGACCTTCTACCATCCTAAACCTCGCCACATTGTGGATATAAAAAAATGTTACAGTTTAGAGAATTGCCCTGTCTTTCAGATGCAAGAAGATGTCCGGAAAGATGAAACGTAGACAATGTATTTAGTCCTGGTCCTATTGTCTTTGAACAAAGCTTTACGCCCATTTTTGGGCCTGCGCGAATGAGTCAAAATGTCCTTTTGATGGCTAAACACCTGAGGGTTATGTGAGGTCATTCATCTGGTCTGGATACTACTATATGTGGATTTGTGCATACAGGACGCCGTGGACTTGCGCCATAACCTCCAGCCTAGTATGTAGCCTTTCAGGTCACTGGTTTATCTGCTACGTTTGGGCACAGAGGAAGCATCATGTGACTGCTGTAGAGCTCGCACAAATTATCCCACTAATAGTGAATATTGTCTTTGTGCCTCAGTCATGAACAAAAAATGGTGTTTCGCCATTCTGCACTCCGAAACGTGCATCACCGCCTTCTATTTCCACCAGCTGATTACTTCTACTTTAATCTGTTGTTGACATTTCTTTCTTTTCCAACGTAACAGCGTGACTTTTCCGTTTTAAATAATCTCTCTCTCAATCTCCTGTTTACCAACACTCTGATTATCTCGTGCCTATTTGTGTTTGCGTGTGTGTAGGCGGGGAGGGTAAGGTTGGGAAAGTAGTGGACATTCGTGGCTGGGATACAGAGTCTGGTCGCAGCGTGGCTAGTGTGACCTGGACTAATGGCACTACCAATGTCTACCGAATGGGCCATAAGGGCAAAGTGGACCTCAAATACGTGTCTGATGGCCAAGGAGGCTTCTACTACAAAGACCATTTGCCAGTCCTTGGTAAGAGCGATTACTCTATTAATTGCACATTCCTTAAATATCATGAGCTCATCCTTCAAACGGATGCCAGGTTTGCACAAAAAAAAAAAATATCTTGCATAATATTCATCATTCTGCTATTTTAGAAGCAGATGCCTTTGCCTCACTTGATTCTTAATGTTTGTCCATCCAGGAGAGCATGCAGAGCTGCAGCGCCAGGAGAGTGCTGATGGCCACTCTTTCCAACAGGGTGACAAGGTCAAATGTCTCTTGGAGGTTGATATTCTGCGACAGATGCAGGAGGGCCATGGGGGATGGAATCCCAAAATGGCAGAGGTATTCTAGTACTGTTCTCTGTGAATAACGATACATGCGGTTTTATTTTCCTTTGATCGGATATGTTACCATTAACACCCCAGGAGGGATGGGCATGATATATTTATGCTTAAATCCTTTGAGTTAAGAATTTTGTTGTCTCACACACATTATGATTCAGTGTAGCTATGTCTTAAAGAAAAGGAGGCAAAAGTCGGTGTAAAAATCAAAAGAAGAGAGAATTTCTTCAATACACGAAGCAGATGGCGTAAGGTTAACCCGAGTGGCAACGTTTTTTCTGACTGTCGAGGTTGGAATAAGAATTCAGAAGATCATTTGCCAAATTCCACTATATGAGACTATGGAGTCCAGACAGGCAGAACTATTCTGCTCAATATGGCATTGGCTTTAAAACACAAGTCAAAGATATAAAAAGGTTCCTCTCTAAAAATGATGGTATACACTATTTTGCTGGTGGCTCAAATGGACTTTGGTGTTTGTTGTAGTGAAAGAAAGCAAGAGTGTAAGCCCTTGAGGTCCTTGCTACCAAAGGGAACATTAAGGTCAAAGCCATGCAGAGGGAGACCCAGGGCCAAACGGCCTCTTTGTGTTTGCAGTATATTTTCCGGATCGGGACAGTTCATAGAATCACTGACCGGGGAGATGTCAGAGTCCAATACAGCAACAACATCCGCTGGACTTTTCATCCGGGGGCCCTCACCAAGGTACTCCATAGCAGTTTCATTGTTGCAGAACATTCATCCTCGAATTCAAACAGTTTTACATTAAAAATAACCATGCTTCTCCTAGGTGAACACGTTTGGGGTTGGTGAACTTGTACGAGTATTGGAGGACATTGATAGTGTCAAGAGACTGCAGGCCGGCCACGGAGAATGGACAGACAGCATGTCTCCCGTACGCTACCAGCATTCATTTTTACTCTAGTCAAATGACCTGGAATGTCTTGATATTCTCTAAAAGACTGTGAGAACACAGGGGCAAAACGTGACATCATTGAATCATAAGTTACGCTCATCCGCATTATTGAATATGTTTCCGCCAGGTGCTCGGCCAGGTTGGTAAGGTGCTGAAAGTATATGCCGACGGTGACCTCCGCGTGGCGTTTGCCAGTCAGACGTGGACGTTCAACCCGGCGTGTCTCTCGGCCCAGCCCGTGGAGGTGGATGCCAACCTCATGACGACCGAGAACCCCAACGAATCTGGAAGTAAGGCCTCTGCCAGGACCAAGGGGCTTACCTCCAAAAATCCAGCCTGTCTGTCTGTCTGTCTGTTCATCCTCCCTTGTTCTCCTCTCAACTGCGCTCTGGCTACTCTGCATGCATGTATTCACAGGCATTCATTCTGTCTCTTTTTAATTTGTGTACTTGGTATTTACTTCTTGAAATGACTTTTCTCCGTTGCATGATGTTGACTGACGATTCAACATTCCGTCCTGGTTGGGATGTATTTTGCGCATGCATTGGAAGGAATCCGTGTGCGTGTCACTTGGCATGGCCGGGGCATTTTGACTCATTCTTGAAGTTTGTCTGTGATCTCAGCTTGACATTTCTAAAGCGTCCTTTTACGTTGCATTTATGTTTCAGGCTTCTGAATAGCTTTTAGACACCTTTGCTCAGCATATTGTCAAAAGTGGACTTGCAAAGAAATGAAGGATTCTTTCTGTTCTCTTTGTCATCCCATCCCTTCTCTGTCTACCTCCACCACTTCTCAGGTACAGTCATTTCTGTGTTGGAGAAACTGCTATCCCAGTCCACAGAGCAGGACAATCCCAGCCGGCTCGTCATTGAGGCAGCGCAAGGCAGTGCCAATAAAGTCAGAGAGTTGTTGCAAAAGTATCCTGATAAGGTGAGTGCAGCACTTTTACTTTTTGCATCATGTCAAAGGTTGTACTTTGGTGGAAGACTAATTTACCTCCAGGCTAATCTTTAATTTTTTGAGGTCACATTGTTTTTGCTTAAAATCCTGAATTGCCATTTCAATAAAAATGTACATTTATTGCCAATGGACCAATGAATGATAATTACCAAACAAAACATATATTAAGAGAATGATTAATCTTACATCAAATAATTAAGAAAATACTTAACACCTATATTATGTACTAATGGATAAAACAGTATAAAGCACATTGGGTCCTTGAGATACAAGTTTAATTCGTTCCATGAACCCCACCCTTTATTTGAAACATTTGTATCTCAAATTATCTTTCTCCATTGAATTGTAAAGAAATGTCAATAATCTGTTCTAGCTTCTGCCAAAAATTCAACCAAAAAAAGTTTGTAATGTTCTTTGTATAATACGGAAAATAGCATTGTATTATGTTGTGCATCATGATTCTTCTGGTGTCCTTGACTTGGCCATTAGGGATCAATGAAATACAGTTGAGTTTCACAATTACTCTAGATCAGTCATTATTCAGAGAATAATGAAATGTGCCTTATATTGTCTCTCTGCTGGTGTTGATGCACTCTTTCTGTAGTTTAGATGCTGTGCATTAACCCATCTATGGCGTTTAGCATTCTTTGTTACCACTAAGGTATCAGACTTTCAAAAGCAAAGCTATGCAGTTGTTTCAAATACGCAATGTGGAATTCTCTTTATTGTTTTAGGTTTAGTTTGACTTAAATTGGGAGAGGCGCAAAGAATTGTTCTTTATCAGCCAAACTACTGCTTGTTATAAAGTGACTGGAGTTCAACGCCGCCACAGTAGTTTCTAGATCTGAAGGAGCAAAAACAATGCAGGGCTGCGAGAGAGACGTGTGAACGTCTTCTATCAAAGTGGAACTGGCATCAATACCACCCACACAGAGTAATGCCTTGACCCACGTCAACCCTTGTGATTCACATGGAAGGAGGGAGGGCAGACCATGACTCACATGCGACATCAATAACTCTAGGTGATAATGAGCCTACTAGATGTGCGCAGCAAAATGCTGAAAAGTGATAAATGCAAGTCATTCTTGTGGGGGATGATAAGGCTTTATTTCAAGATGATTATCTTGCCCCTAAGTATCATATTAACTGTATAACTTAATATAAAAATGAAGAAGATGAAATTAACCAAATTGTGACAAATGAGGCTTTGGCCCGTCGCCAACGATCTATATTTATATCTGCTGGTGACGATGATGCTCCACTACACGTATTAGGATTACATACCACGTGTATGAGAAACGTGGTTGCCATTCACGCTCAGATTATTCTCAGACAGAATTAGTTTGTCTCTGCTCGTGGTCAGTCCACCACCAATGAATCGTCAACTACGCTTATGCTCCTGGCAGGTGGACATCAAGAACCAGGGGAAGACGGCGCTACAGGTCGCCGCACACCAAGGCCACATGGAGGTGGTGAAGGCCCTGCTCCAGGCCAACAGTGCCGTTGAAGTCAAGGATGAAGATGGAGACACAGCGTTACACTACACCGCCTTCGGGTGAGGAAGCAGCTGCTCTTTAGTGATCTAAAAACAGGAATAATTGTCGAGCGATTGACAAGTGATAATCCACACAGATGAGACTTTTACTTGCCTAATGGGCCAGCCATATCTTCCCCTCAGACCAGAACACGCTCAGATGGGCTACAGCTCAAAGTCTCATCGGGGATTAACACAATAGTTAAACAGCTTTGTCAAGTTGGTGGCTGTGAAGATAAGAAACAGACAGTTTGAGTTGTAGCCGTGGTGTTTTACAATGACACTGAGTGTGCATGTTTTGATTTATCCAGTAACCAGGCAGAGATTGCACGGCTGCTGTTGAGCAAGGGAGCAAATGTTAACCTCTTGAACAACTCCATGTGTACGGCACTCCACATTGCTGTCAACAAGGGCTTCACAGATGTCGTGCGCGTGCTCACTGAACATTCCGCCGATGTTAATCTCCAGGTGAGAGAGCTTCCTGCAATGCCACACGATATTGTTCTTGTATATGTGCTATTCATTTCACCGAGGCTTTGCCGTGGCCCTTCTAAAGCACTCGCACAATTGCACCAACATTTATGTCGTTTGACTGTGATACTTAGCTTCAACCCTATTAAAGTAATTGAGTGTCTCTTGTGATGCTGCCTCAGACCTCAGAGCATATTCTTCTGCTTGACTGGTCTGACCACTCAACTAAAAATGGAATCGCAGTCTCGTGGTCGTTGTGTTTTCTGACATCTTTACATCCATTTTTATGGACGTCCCAATCACAAGTTTGCTTTTAAACAAAAATGTGGATATTATTTGCGCAGCTTTACACGAGTCTTTCACGAATGAATTGTGGATTCATGATTGACAGGTCATTGGCAAGAGTTATATGGCAAGATTACACATTTTCCAGAGAACTCTTTTGTGGGCTGGAGCTTTAGTAAAGACGGCTTTAGAGGTTTACAACAATTTATTGTCACCATTTGAATTGCAATAGTATTATAATTGCATTGTCATAGCTATACAGTATAACATGGACATTACATCCCATTACATTACATTACATTACATTTCTATCTTGTAATGATTTGTTATTTTATTGATTAAATAGTCCCGAGTGTGTCAGCATTGTATGTTTTGCGTCATGAAAAAAAATGGTTGACTAGAATGACACCTACTGCCTACCCCCTCAGGATTCTTATGGGGACACACCTCTACACGATGCCATTGCAAAAGATTTCCGCAATATCATTGAGATCCTGGTAGTGGTGCCCAACATAGACTTCACTCAACAAAACCACAGAGGATTCAACCTCTTGCACCATGCTGCACTCAAAGGAAACAAACTGTGAGTAAAATTCATTCGGTCTTAGAGCGCTTGAGTTTTTAATGTTATATATTGCTGTGCAGGAATCGGTGGTAATTCGAATTGATTAGAGAATTGCCCATAAAAAAAAAAATAAAAAATAGATGCTGAAAGTCAAAGTGTGTAATATATAAACGTACACATACTTTGAACAAAAGGTAAACATACTACAGAATGTTTAGGAAACATACAACTACTTCATTCTTACACGATTTACAATTGGTGCCACACCCAGATAATAAAATGGTCTCAAGATGGTGCTTTGTGATCAGCCGCCATTGTAAGAACACAATACCTTAAAATAAGGCCAGTATTGACCTGAGGCAATGACTGGTATAGGTATATATTTTTTTTTTTATAGTTTCTTAATGGTTTCAGCACAATTCCAGTTCATTACATTTGTGCTGGGTAACTCAGACTTATTTCGCTCAAGGTAAAAAGAAAAAATCCCCCCAAAAAATCACTTGTGTTGTAACACTGTTTTGAAACAGCCACATGAAATCTACAGTTTTTCCACCTGCTGGATTTTTTTTTAAATTTTTTACATATTAAATCTTAAGACCAGCCTGATTTTTATGACTTGATATTTTTCACAGTCCACCAAGTCTACCTAACCATGATGAGGTTTGTGCCCCTGTGCTGCAGGGCTTTTATGACCTCATTTGAACTTTCCTTTCAAATTATAGCAAAACCGCACAGTGGAAAATTGTCCCCGGCTCTTTTTAAAGAGCTGCCATGAAGACAAAAACAAGACCGAAAAACACCAGCGTCCTTATATAGTATTTCCCTACAAAAGCAATGCCACTTCATTTGAGGTTTCTTTCTGAGACTTTAAAATACTTCATGTAATTTGGTGGATAATGGTTGGGGAAACTATACTATAACGGGAGGGCGCTGTTGTTCAGTTTAAACTGTTTCTGTCTACAAAGCATCAGAAACAAATCAATCAATCAATCAATCAATCAATCAATCAATCAATCAATCAAGAAAGAAAGAAAGAAAGAAAGAAAGAAAGAAAGAAAGAAAGAAAGAAAGAAAGAAAGAAAGAAAGAAAGAAAGAAAGAAAGAAAGAAAGAAAGAAAGAAAGAAAGAAAGAAAGAAAGAAAGAGAAAGAATTATAGATAAATAAATATAAAAGAACTGTACAGATGTAAAAGTTGTGTTTGGCAAGCAGACAAAAATACTCCACCAAGAGTACCGTTCACGCCGTATAGTCTGCATATATTGTGTGCAGTGTTGCTTCATTGAGCAGTGCTCTCTAGCATTCATTAACTCAATTCTATGACTCTATGCTCCGATTAATTGAATCCTACAACAATGAACCATTTTCTTGGACTTGTCTTAAACATGTCTTTTCATCACTTGCATATTTGTTTTTATTTTCTCCTTGATTAGACCAATGTGTGACATTTGTCTCAAAGCTTATCTCTAAAAGTGGCTTTCCGGGGACAAAATGAGGCCCTTCACTAGATGAGTGTTTGGTTTATGAGGGATTTACTGTACTTATTTTGAGGAAATGGGGGTGGGTGTAAGTTCACAAGAAGTCCTGGAAAGGTCCTGAGAAATACGAAACGGGGCAAATAACTGCCGTGTTTTGTTTTGTTTTTACCACTGATGAAATCCCAGTTAACCACAATGTGAAATGAAGTGTCTTGTTGGGAACCAGAGCAGGAGAAGGCAATAAATTTACTTCTGAGTCTTCTGAGATGCTTGAAAGGCATTCCCTTCGAGGACATTTTCGCAAAAGGCAAATCAAAAATTGGAGCTGTGCAAGATATTGTTACTCTGGGCATCAATTTCAGTTCCATCATTTGAATTTATGCTCGCAATAGCAGGACTTGAAATGTATGTCTTTGTCTTTTTTGTACCGTTGTTTTCAGTGGATATATGTAAGTCGACATAGATAAGAAGAAAAAGCACTTTATGGCTATTTTGAAAAGACAAACTTAATCTCTACACAACAAATGGTGTCCCTTTAACTAATGCACTCAAACATATTAAAACACTCATGCAGATTAGATAAAATATTTAAATAAAGGTAAAGAAAAAAACACGATTGAGCTAATGGCTATACCTACTTGAAAATATAATGTTTTAACCTTAAGTATGGTTGGACTATAACAATGATCAATACTACAGTACATGTAGACCTTGAATAAAAGACTCAGTTGACCTCTTTGCTCTATTAAGCATTGTTTCTTTTCTAATGAACCTGTTTTTAAATAATAAATTAGTCAGGAGTATTTGCTTTCATTTATTATTTTCATGTCGCTAAAACAGTGCAAGGTGTCAATTTCAACCCTCTCCCCCAAGATTATGCTATAAAGGTAGTTCCATAAATGTGCAACTATAGCACATATAGCACACATGAATAGTAAATGAATAAATAAAATGTAGTTGCATATTCATGAATATATCATACATATTAATGGTAAATAAAGCAGTGAAACATTGCAGTGTAACACAGGCATTGTGACCACAGGGTGACTGAGAGCTAATTCTTCTTGAGTACTGCTTAATGCCTAGCGGTGCTTCTGAATTAATAAATGTGCTCAAATGACCATTAATTATAGGTTAGTATTAATAATTCATAATAATCACTAATGATATTCACTTACTGTAAATACGTAATTTATCACAATAATTATCAACAATGATTTACCAAGGTAGCTTATAGATAAATATTAATACACAACAATTAATTTCTATGGATCTTTGCAAGGGTGCGAATATTCACGTAATCATTTCAACATTCATAGTAAATCGCTAATGTCCTACCACTAATGAGGAATTTTTAGAACAAGACCGGCTACTCGTGTGGTGATTGGTGACCTCTGGTCCAGGATAAACACATGGCCCTAAATTACACATTGACTCACACACAAATGTACACCAACAAAGTTGGACTGCGGACACTAGTGACCTCCAACACACATCTCCCCTCTGGCCAACACTCATTAGAATACAATAGATGCGGCATTGTATGAAAGATTTCACCTTCTCTTGGCATACTACCACTGTGTCATGTTCTCTACTGCAAATGACTTTGTAATTTGTAAGTTATTATACTTAAGCCACGTTAAAAGTTGCCTTCCTGCAAAAAAAAAAAAAAAATGTACGTAGTTAGTATACTTGTGGAAATATTGTAATGGCAATATTATCTCAGCCGGTCTTCTTAAGGGAAAACATGGCTCTCAAGTATCTTGTTAAATTTTCATGGTCCTTAGAAAGGACCAACATTGTTTTTTTTATAGTAAAATAATCTACTATTACCGAGCAGTTAGTTCAGTCAAATGTTGTGAAGCAACAAAAAATATGTACAGTATTCATCAAGACCAATATGATATGGGTTGTTCTCAGAAATGGTGGTCCGCCCCAGGCCGCAGATCGTGACACAGTTAGAGTCAATATTTGTTCCCCCTTAACATCAAATACCACATCGGACTTTTTACGACATTGCATACATATATTTATATATATATAATGCAGGGATAAAATAATCTTGCGGGGTTTTGTGCTGTTGTGTGTGTGAATGTAATTTTCAGCACGAATAAGAGCCACTGCAACTACTTCTGGATCGTGACAATCTAACGCAACCTTATTGCGGTCGGAGCATGTGGTGTTCCGGAAATGAAAAAAAAAAACGGCTGGTGGCTCTGGTGACATAGCGTTGATATCAAAGCTTTAGCAGACGGGAAGTGATCGCTGGCAGTTTTAAGAGGCTGAAAACAAGCCAAAAATAATTGCAAATAATTCATCACTGTGGAAGGGACCAGGCGAATACGTTAGCTGAATGCTAACGATTTGATTCGGCCCCCGTTCGCTGCTCCTTTTAATCGATTCTTATTAACGGTGAGAAACAACAGCAGCCACACAAAGTGAACCTTCATTGGCGATCAGTCTATTGACGCCCAGACAACGACATCTATATTCTTCCTATAATCCTCAGTTGTCACCCGTGGCAACGTCAGCAAATGACTTCCGAGTGAATTTGTCATTTTATCTGGTTATACATGACCAATATTTCAATTCTGACAGGCTTTTATGTATGCCTGAAGCGTGCTGTGCTGTCTGTGGTAGTTAAGAATGCACTGTGTGTCACTTAAATGGATTAGCCATGACAATATTTTAATGCCGCATAGCCACTTGTGTCAAACAAACCCGATTTGTAATTGCGCGGCTTATTGGATGCCTTGGCAGGGCCACGGAAAAGATTCTAGGGCGAGCGCGACAATTGGTGGACGTTAAGAAGGACGACGGCTTTTCCGCCCTGCATCTGGCCTCCCTCAATAACCACCGTGACGTCGGTGAGATCCTCATTAAAGAGGTGAGTGTGTCAAGTCAAACGACGTTGGAGATTTAATTGTACATGTTAGGTGTTCTTTAATGAGGCTTCCGATCCCCACAGGGACGCTGTGACATCAACATCCGCAACAACCGAAACCAGACGCCGCTGCAGCTGGCGGTGACGCAGGGACACACCGATCTGATCCAGCTTCTGGTGGTCGAAGGCGCCAACGTGAATATGGAGGATGAGGACGGCGATACAGCCATGCATGTGGCCCTGCTGCGACCACAGCTGGCCAATGTGATGCTAGGCCCCGCTATGGGAAGCAGCAGCAGCAGCAGCACAAGCACAGAGGAGAGCGGCGAGGGCTGTTCCTCCACGTCTCTCTACTGCAGGGTAAATGATGGGGTTATGTTGTTGACAGAGATATGTCAGCAACAAAGAGTTTATTGCTTTTGGTTTCAAAAGGGTATGTTTAAAATGTATGGAAAATTCTCTTAAGATGTTAAGGGGAATTTTCACTTCAGAACGAGTTTGCGAGGTTGTGCCGTTGACTGGCTATGAGCGAGTGCATGGCAAATCTCACCCTTCACCAAGTTGATTTGTGATTGGTTTCAAACTACCAGTGGTTCAGCTCAGTGAAAATCAGTGGGTGACCAGGAGAATTGAGCTTGTAGCTTGCTTCTGAAAGAAAAGGAGCTTCTTTTATGATATAACAGAGCAAGCTAAGAATATCCCTTATCTGAAACCTTTGAATCTTCTTATGTTCTGCGCTGAGTATGTTAGGAATTTAAATGACAAGTCTCGACAAGATCACGTATTTTTTAATTAAAAAGTGATCACGGGTTGGCTAGTGAAACTGATGAGCCACATGCCTGAAAATTGAATGTGGTCATACCACTATATTTAACCCAAAATGTAGCTCTGAAGATTGCCTGTGGTTGAGCGCAGCAAGAAAAACATCACATTGTGTCTCCCCGGGGCATGTCTTGATTCTTCATGTAGAAAGGACAGACAGAAACCGCATTCAATCAATCTGTGACCTCTAAAAGAAGTCTTGTGCTCTTTTCTATCCTCAGAGGCAATATTAGTCACTCGTGAGTTCTGAACGATGGGACTTTTTGTACATTTATTTTCAGCCGTTTCTTGCTGAAGATTTTGCTTGGGAAGAATTGGCATTTTGTCTTTTAATCTTGAGCACTCCTATAGCTAAATAATGTACGCTTCAGGAGAAAATGATGTAAGAATAAATATTGAAGAGTGGTGAATTGTCCTTGGGTGGGAATGTGAGCGTGTGCTTGTGCAATTAATTACCTGGCGACCAGTCAAAGCTGTACTCTGTCTCTTCCCTAGTCAGCGGACATAGATAGCAGTTACTTAATGACGCTGTAGAAAATGGACAGACGGACGGATGCTTTGACAGCAGGCGCGTCATTAAGATAACCTTCCTGCTAGCTCCTAAACTTCATATACAGTGCTTCTCCCTGAGTTAGTGTAGATGTCATTGTAACAATGAAGGATGCCCTTTCTGACTCACAGGACCGCAAACGGTGCAGCTCAGCTCAACATCCTGGACGCCTGCCAAAACTCCTCACACACACAAACACACGATACTGAGCTGTTTTGAATTTTCACATTAGTCTGCCAAGCCTGTAAAGTGAATTCAGAGATTTCCCAAATTATACATGTTTGGAAAAAAAAAACCAAATTGCAGAAAAAGTGCAAAATGGAAAAAAAAAAAAAAAAAAAAAAAAAAGAACTGAGGTGATTTCATTTGAATCTGTGGATATCTGACCCAATTGTGAAGTGCTAGCTAGATTGCCTACACTTCAAAAAGAATAGTCGGCTGGCATGGCTGCTTTTAGAGTGCCTCAGTGTCAGCCATGGGTGCATGCGCATTATGAAGAGAAGGTGGAAGAACTGCGTCTTTAAAATAAGAAAACTAAGCAGATGTGTGGAAAGAGGCTTTGTACTTGTGTGTTTGCTTTAGAGCACCTCATTGTCATAGCGTGGAAAAGCCTGCAACAATCTAGTGGAATATATGTGATTATTTTTTTTCAATCATTCAAGTTTAGCAGGTTGTTAACAACTCTGGTGTGTCAAACTTAAGAAGGCATTTATTTTCATTTTGCAGGGACTTAAAAAGAATTTTCAGTAGGGAAAGTTCAAGACGTTGAGCAATAAGCCGGATATACGTAGTTCCTTGTAGTTTTCAGCAAACTGTTTTGTGGAGCTGTCTGTCATCCATCATCTTCTCACAAGGATGTCTTCTTGTCTTTCCCTTACTTTTTCCACACCCTTACCTTCATCACTTGCGCTCACAGCTCAATGCTTCGGGCCTTCTCGGAAATACAGAGCTCAGTGTCGGAATGGCGATCGCTTGCTTCCTGGCGCAGGAGGGGGCTGATATCAGCTATGCCAACCATAAAGGAAAGAGCCCCCTGGACCTGGTGGCAGACAGCACCATGCTGCAGCTCATCAAAAGCTTCTCAGAGAAGTACAGGTGCTTGTGAGGAAAACCACGCAATCCGTTCCTCATGCGCATGCTTTAAAGCTCTCCGTATCATGAATTATGCACCTTGTCATCTCTCAGATTGCAGCGCCTGCAAGCTATAACTTGTGGCCAGGGCCCAAGTGCTGCTAACCTGCGCCGTGTTCACACTACGCCCAACACCATGACCAATCTGGTTCTTCCTACGCTGCCGGGTCCCAGTGAATGCCTCATCTGCTCTGAACTGGCTCTGCTGGTTCTCTTCTGCCCCTGCCAGCATAGTGTGGCCTGTGAAGGTGAGTTCATCATGCAATCATAAGTTTCATAGATTTCTTATATACGAAATGACTTGCTTAACATGGACTAATAACTGATGAGTACTCTGATTATGTTTGTGGTCAAAAGGGATTTGCTCCCACTTAATTAAATCAGGATGACAGTCACACATGACCATCTTCCCGGGATAAAATAAAAAACGGCAGTTCAATAGACCAGTGTTTCCTAACATTAATTGAGCCAAGGCACATCTTTTACCTCAGGGCACACCATCAAATAAAAATGCCACAAGAAGTAGACAGGATATACTGAAATATTAATGAGCTCATCTCATTTTCCTCACAAATGTACGTACTTGATGTGAAATCTGGGACCTCCAGGGACAGAATTTGGATTAAACCATTATCACGGGTGTGGGATGGACAGAAACAGGATGGAAAATTGATTATACATAAACTCATACACCTGAAATCATTCGCCCCCTGTTTTTTTTTTTTTACTTACCAATTGTGAACTGTATCGGAGAGTGGCTATTGGCCTGTCTGACATTTGGATGGCAGTCGTGATTAAAATTGTGACTCCGCCATTCTGCCAGTGATAGATTACACGCTGACGAGCCTGTCAGGACAGATATGCGTTACCAGTCAGCCGGCCCGTGTGCTTCGTGGCACCAGCGGGACCCTGCAGCTTAATTCCTCATTTTTCGAGTGATTTGGCTCCATCCGCTTGCCATATTTCATTGTTTGGTCTGATTTAGCGTTGTGTTAAGGATCAGTGTTTAGTAGGTATCGTGTGTGTTTTGTCTTATTGACCTGCTCTTTACTTGAACAGAGTGTGCCCATCGAATGAAGAAATGCATTAAATGCCAAGTCACAATCACCAAGAAAATTCGACAAGGTAAGACAAAAGCCTTTCCTCTTTGAATTTTCTGTCAAGGCGCTTGTTTTAAAGCCCACTCAAGGCTACAATAGTGCCATATAAAACATTCTAACTTGACTACAAAGACAATATTTTTAATCATGTTATACGTTGACTATTTCCATTTTGTTGAGCAGACCTCTGCAGGGTCAAAGTATCTTAATTTGGCTCAGGACCAAATTCCAAACTTTCATAGAAACACTCAAACATAAAGTTTGGATTTTTTTTTTTTCCTTTTCTTAAAGGTTCATGGGTTATTCATCAAGTATCCCCTTTCTATTAGTACTGTTATTTTCAATTTATTTCTGTTTTCAAAACCCGGTACTACATTTGGGGCACCAAAACTAAGTGGATACTAGATGACGGTTGGATGAGCAGATTCACAACTGTCACATTATTGTAAGATTCAAGAATGGAAAAAAACAAACAACGGCTGCTTCTGCACTTTTACAGCCATTTTGTTGAACTGTAAAATGCGCAAAGACAATTAAAGGAGCTGCCCACATTCTGACTCTCTTGAGCAGACGTGTCACACCCACACAGTACATACAGTGTTTTCTATACATTGTATGCTATTGTTCAAGGTATTGCTCGTCCCTTCTCAGACCAAACCGAGGTGGACTGTAGCCCCGGTACGGAGAATTCCGAGCAGCACAACCTGCTGGAGCAGCTCCAGTCTCGCTACAGGCAGATGGAGGAACGGATCACCTGCCCCATCTGCATCGATAACCAAATCAAACTGGTTTTCCAGTGCGGACACGCCTCCTGCATCGACTGCAGCGCCGTGCTCAAAGCTTGCCCAATCTGTCGGCAGACCATCCGCGAACGCATCCAGTTGTTTGTCTGAGCCGCAGAGCGAGGAAGGGCGTGGTGGTGGTGGTGGTGGTGGTGGTGGTGGTGGTGCGGCCGGCCCGCTGGCTGGCTGAAGGCAGACCATTCATCATCTACCTTGCTTCTAAGGCACATGGACTTATTATTTGGCACTGTGGAAAGGACAAAAAAACAAAAAAGAACAAGCCCTTCAGCTCCCCCAATCATTTGTCTGACGTTGCTGCTTTTAAGTTGATGTCTGTTACCCGTCATCCTCGCCTCTGTTCTGTTTACACGGCTGCACAGAATGAGTCCTCCCTCTACAGCCTGTCTTGTGAATTACGTTTGCTCTCATTTGGATCTGGGAATAATAATAATCAGTATTAGTCTTCGCAGTGGGTGCGCTATATAGTCCCCAACCACTTGCCTGGAAAATACACACTATACAGTATATGCATGAGTATATGCATATTGTAACATTAATGGGTGATTTGTTGTTGTGGTTTTTATTTCTTTGTAAAGTATAGAGTTTTATTTATGTGTGAAAGGTGGTATTATTTTGTAATGTCTATTTTTTTTTTGGTGTTTGCTTGGAGGGCCGCAAAAAGTGTTTTTGATTCTTCTGAAAATACACCCCAAGCCTATGTCCTCTTACTCAGGGTATCAACTCTTTCAAAAAAGCACTTGTGATATCCATAAAAGGTTCAAAGTCGCCGCTTCATATTGTGTTGATGTCGGGAGGTGCCTCAGGACGATAGATGTCATCGACCTGGAAAAAAAATGTCATTGTTATGAGTGAAATGAATGTTTCTGCAACAAAATGGATGGACATGTTCATCTTCAAAAGTAAGAAAAAGAAGCTCCCCACAAGCACCCATCCGTCCACACTGTCTATCTACGGAGCATCCGCTGTGTGTCTGGTGTTTGTGCTTAGCTTTCGATTCAGCCCGTGTTGTTATATAGAAGAGCCAAAAAAAAAAAAAAAAAGAAGACTCTGGTTATTGCATCGTTTACCTTCTTGCTGGAGTCATTTCACAAAAAAGCCCATTTTCTCCTTTGGCGCTCTGGATTGTACTCTCCAGCTTTTCTCTGCTGTATTTGGTGTTTCTTGAAGGGCTTCAAACACATTTTTAAACTTTTATTTGATTTTCAGTTCATGTAATTGACTTCCAGGGACAAGGAAGGTTCTCATTGATTTTTTTTTTTTTAAATTACGATTTCATGTTTGGCTTTATTCGACCCCCCCATTTTGGGAAAGCCAATGTTTAAATTTGTACATTTTGAATGTCGAGGTAGGGATGACTCAGTTTCACTCAACCTCTTTTATGTTTTTTTTGTTTTTTTTTTGAGGAAGAAGCAATGTTGAGCGATAGAACGCTGCTGGGTCTAAAGTGTGTCAAGAGGTAAGGTTTACTTAGAATGTCAGTGCCAAATCGCATGAACATATGCATGGGCACTGCACACAAATTGAGGTTTTACAGCTGTGTGAGAAAAAAAAAGTCAGATCTTCCGCTAATGTTATTATGATGACCAAAATATAGTATCATGAGCATGCTAAGTTATTGGAATACACCAAAAGCTCACAGTGTGGAGTGATTTCACATTTGCTTCCAGATGGTAGTCAGTCCCACATTGTTAAGAGCATTTACCAAAAGTGTATTTAAGTTATCAATTGAAAAGCATTTTTTTTTTTTATTATTTAATTTGTAGTTGAAGGGTTTGGCGGCAGATGTAATAATGTGGAGAAGGACAAGAAATGGGGAAAATATTGGTATATCTAAGTTTTTTTGAATGTTTATTTTACCTCCACGTTAACTGAGGTAGCTGTGATAAGCAGTGATCAATTGATGTATAAAGGAATAATATTAAAGCCGCAAATGTTACTTTTGGTGTTTGTACAGTTCAGCTCTCTGAGTACTGATGTTGGCCTTACTGTCTCTTCCTCCTCTGTTCATGTTTTCTCAGTTTCTGTACAAAAATATTTTGCAATAAATATGAAACACTTTTCTAAGGACATCATGTCTCAGGATTCATTTATTTTATGTGAGGATGTTTATTTGGTCGATATAATCTATATATTTTTGTAGTACGAGTTCCCACTCAGCCATTTATACTACATTGTAATCTATGAAAATACTTGATGTTTGATACTTAATGAATCACCATAATTCACATTTTACTGTGTTTTCCTTGTTCTTTCTCTGTTAGTTTTATAAATGGACTGCATTTGAATTCACCCAAGGTAAACTAATCCCCCTGGGACAGTACAATACGTCTCATCTTCTTCTGCTTGAAAAAACCCCAAAACAAAAACCCTGCATAACCGCCTCAAGGTTTTTTTCTGTAATACTAACGCACAATGGCAAACAACATAGATGGTTTAATGAATATCTTTGGTGTCATGATGTTCTAACCCTTTAGGCAATAGCCATTGAATACAAACAGTGGAGCAACACATCCAGAAAGATAACATAACAGTTGTCGCAGGTGTATATTGTTGATCTTCTGTGAATAATGACTAATATTATTATACTTAACTGAAGTGATGTGATGTCTCCACTAATATCCATATCATGTTAGAATTCTACTGTCCCATGGTGGCCATGGCAGGTATACCAGAGGTAGACAGACTGTTTCAATTCTGAGGCTGGATTCATGATATTTCCATTCATTTCACACTTAGTGTGAGGGCAAGCACTCCAGAGTAGCAATGTTTTGTGTTCAACTTTGTAAAGTTTCCACAATGTGTTCATGCCAGTGTGTATGCTGATTTTTGTACAACAACAAAAACAGGACTACAGTAAGGTCAAGACTCCTGATTATGAGTCATTGGAGATTCCGGCTGGAAATATTTATTCCAGGCTGTTGTCTGCGTAACAGCTTCACTTTGGCACCTGCCTAATCGTCTTAAGGCTCAGATGGCTTTGACATATGACTCAGCATTTTAAGCAATGACGTCTCCAGGGGACAGGGCGCTTGAACCAATGAAAAGTTCTCTGACCGTCCTTTCAAAGTTGCATTGCTCCATTTCACACACTGTAGGAATTTAGTTTAAGGCGAGTGTGTTAATATACAAACAGGCGCATCTCAATAAATTTGAATATGGTGGAAAAGTAGTTACGATTTTACATATTGCTCAGGCACAATTCCTACCTAATCTCACATTGAAAATCACTTTTCATTGTCCTTTTATGCAATGCTGTACTTGTACTCTAATTTCTCGAGATTGTATTTGTTTTTTTAGGTGTAAGCTACACTAATCAAAATCATATCAGAAATAAATTGTGAAATATTTCCTTCTGTGTAATGAATCGTATTTGCTTATTAAGTGTAAGCTACACGAATCAAAATCATATCAGAAATGAATCATGAAATATTTACTTCTGTGTAATGAATGCATGTCATGTTACACTTTCTGGATTACTGTAATAAATGACGTTTTCCACGACATTTTAACTGAAACTATCTATATACGTATTGTTTGTTTCTGTACATGAATATATACAATGCTGAGCAATCATGTTAGCCCACCTGTCAATTAAAAAAAAAGATAACTTAAGACATTACATAAATATATGCAGCAGCTTGTTGTATTGCAGGAAATTGTTGAACAAAAACAATAATTTACATATACACGTCTCTTTTTTTTTTTCTACCAGTTGACGTGCGCACTTGCATGTGGCGCGTGTGTGCGTGCGTGTGTGTGTGTGTCCTACAGGGGGCGCCATGGCCTCACCACACTCTCATTAATGTTGAAACCGACGCTCCTAAACCATTTGAAATATTACTGACTTATTTTTTGTTCTATTCCACTGCATGTATTCCACTTTGCAGGTTGTAGCACTACATTATACAATATGCAACACATGCAACTCTAAATTTCCTGACTTGCCTGTATGATGTAAAACAATCATAAATGATTACCACTTCAAAATCTAAAGCATGGCTGGGGTTCACTGCATAATAGCGTTATCTCAATTAGGCACTCAGATGTCCGTGATGTGGCAGCCACTTTTGTGGTGTCATTATTACACCGCACAAACATCAAGCAAAACCAACAAATGACATTGCTTGATGACATCATTGTAGGGACAATAATTGACAATATATTGTCAGAACAATTTCCTCCCTCTTTGTTTCGCCTGAGGTGGAGTAAGCTCATCACGTGCAACTAATACATGGGCTCCCCTATGAAGTTGCTCGGAACCAGCAAATCCAGCAAATGATGAGGCTTTGTGTATACTATCACTAAACACTGTTGCTCCACCAACAAATTGTGCCGCTTCGCTCGGCTCGCCTTCAGCATATAAGCGTAAAATCCTCGCCTGGTGCCACACTTGCTGAAAAAGCTGCACATGGAGTTTGCGACAAAAAAAACTTCACAAGGAGGCAAGTACACAGTTGCCATAAATATCCTTCCATCTATTTATAACGCGCTTATATAATTCCTCACCTGTTGACATGTATTGTGATGAGTCTTTTCAGGCACTGATGCTTGTTGAACAGAAAATGGACCATTTTGGTTTCAAGCAGTCATTTGGCTGAACAAGTCTCTTAACAACCAGAAAGGATCACAAATGTCCGCTAATCTAGCCAGGATACTAAAATAGCAATGTAATGATCACATCATGCATGATGTCACTTGTGTTTGCTAAAGGCCGAGGTTGAACACGAACAACTCACAGGTACCTCTTACACATTCCAAATAACCAGTAACATTTTCCGTGTCAGTTGAAAAAGAATAACCGACACAGTATATGAATGAAGTAGTTGCATTAGTGGCCATCCCATCCAGCACCATGCGGGGTCATTAACGGAGAACAGTGATGCATTCAAAGCATCCTCTTGTCCTTTATGATGCCATATAAATATGATCTGTACGCTATTCAACGAGTACATTCTTAACGTGAGATTTTCGGAATAGGCAACCCCCTCGCCAGTGTGTGTGTGTACATGACATCAAAGATAAAATGGCTTTACGATAGATATGGTTTTTCTTGAGAAATCCTGCTTTTCCCCCGAACAGCTTTGTACTAATGTCATAAAAAAAGCCGTGTTTGTAATATGGCTCGTGTATAAGACGTTGTGTACAGTGATGATGAGGCTCGTGGAGTGAAAAGGTGCCATCTATTCATGTTGTTTTTCTTTCCTGAAGGCTTCCTCCTCCCAGGCAGCCAGTTGCTATGATGGGATTCCCACTGATGCAATATCAGCCAACCTTGGCTCAACTCTCGGGGTACGTCACCATACTCTCATTTTGTTGTTGCTCCCGAGGAAACTCGGCCGTGTGCTTATCACTTTCCAAAATGCTTTGATTTTCATGGAGCTGCGTGGCTCTTATGGGAAAGTTCTGTTTTGACTCCCTGAAGGTGAACCCCACTCTGCTTAACTCCTCAACCTGGCTGCTGTTAGCGACCACAAATTACACCCAGCTCTTCTCCGTCCTGCCCTCATTGTAGTCGCCCTGCCGTTGTGTTTTAGGATTTGTTAAGAAAGCCGTCATTAGGTGTCCCGTAGGAGAATACAAGAGCCCACTGGAGCAGATGGGTAAACTTAAGTGGGGTGCTTCTTAATTAGAGCTTGATAACATCCATCCAGGTGGCAGTTGTCAAAGGGGCGTTATCAAAAGACCCCTTGTACATTTGCTTCTGCTGTTTTCTTCTCGTTCTGTACGCACCAGAGCAACTAGTGCATGCTAGAGTTATTTGCGTAGGGAAATCCTAATTTGGCTTTGTCAATCCTCGCCTCGCTTTCTCTTTTTACCCCCCTCATAGAACAACAAGTCTTTCAATACTTTATCGTGACGGCAAACGGGGGCTCACACAAGACCCAGAAGGACGTGCTTCCATGCCGCGTCATTTGTTTCTCATGCAAATAGCAACTGACTATGTCGAGCAGGGATGACTCAGTTCAGATAGGCGCAACCTCGGGCAACGGTGAAAGTTTTAAAGGCGCAGTACGTCCATTGAGAACAACACAATAAATAAACATACAATATGAGAATGTGAGAACTTCTCTTAGCCTGGACATAATAAGTCTTGAAATTATGCCACCACTGTGACTCGATTTACATCCACATCCTTGCGCAGTGATTGACGGGAGCAAATGGAAAATTCAAATAAATTGACAAAACTTTGTAACTTTCTCCCTTAGAGCAGGATTGAAGTATATGTCCACCTAGAAAAATACAAAAACTGACTCAATAAAACTGGCTATTCTACAAACCATGATGAAAATGAAGACATTGGGTGTCCAACCTGGTGTCCATAAAATCACGTGACGTAGATTTAACCAGTGACAGGAGTATGATTACTTTGAGTGTGTAAATGTTCTTTGCTCCAAACTTGTGCGCTGTCAAAAGACGACTGACATGCTTTGGCACAACGTTTGCCTCTTTTGAATCGAGCACACACACCCTCGAATCTCTTTGTGTGTGCATTGGCGTAGTCTTGTGTCTGCGTCGCTCGCCTCCACACATGAATGGAGCAAAGGCTTTTCGGCATAGGACAGCTGTCTCCTTTGAAGACAACTAGCCTTAAAAAGTGGTGACCTCCTTCTTTCATGTGTTCACCCGATACGGCTCTTCATTGCCTCGCTATCGCTCCATTCACACCGTGGCCCGAGGCTGCCGTGCTGCATTATTATCTTTGTAAATGCAGAATTCATTCACTGGATGGTAATAAATTGTGACCAGTGGGTAGGTGTCTAGTTTAGATTTAAATCCGATTACGTTCCAACCACAAAAATCAAAATATTAGTGCAATTCGGCTTGACTGGGATGCTTGAGTTTTGGCTCAGGCTCCAAAGTTGCACTTAACCACATCCTCTAATCGCCAAGCCTCCCGTGCACCTAATGCCCTCCGTTGAAGTCCATACTGAAAGCTATAAATGGTGAAATCGGAAGAAAAATGGGGAGTGTCAGCGGTGCGATAACCTCCCATTGACTGAGGGTAATTAGAAAGATCCAAGGCCCGCTCGTCTTTGGCTTCACGTGCGTGTTGCTGCTGCTGTGTGCGTGGAAGGAGGTTGAGGCCCAGCGTTGTACCAGGCAAAGGTTTCCACCAAACTCTTCTTGCATAACTCCGCGAGTGATAACACCGGCGCATTCCTCTCAACACACATCACAGCTGCCAACATCTTAACCAAGTAGTTCTCCTTTTCTTTTTTTTTTTTTTTTCCACCCCTAAAAGCTTAGATTTAAATACAGGCTATCTCAGATCTCACTGCCTTTGCTGCAGGGACTAAGTTTCCATTATGGACTTAAAGAGGAGAAAGGAAGTACAATGTTTGAAGAGATGCCTTCCTGTTGTCTGGAAAATAGATTTGGCTGATTTTCAAAGGCAGAGGTTCATCCTGAGGTAGGTCAACGAGGGTCAACGCGCAGGAAGTCGTTGTGCAAGTGGAGTCAAGGACGTAACTGGATGGTGACAAATGTTTGGCTTGATTGTCCTGAATCGAAGGGTATGGTACTTGTTGCATCTGCGGCTGCACGGTGTGTGAGTGGTTAGCGCAGCTGCCTCGCAGTTAGGAGGAGTGGAGTTTGAATCCTTGCTTTGGACTTCCTCTGAGTCTTGCGTGTTCTCTCACATATATACATAAATCATTAGTGTGTCGTGTCAATGACTGCTTTATAATTTTGTATTTTTTTTTCTCCTTACAAAACAACATATCTATTCGAATAGCCATTTTTTGATTCCTTGAAAAAAAACAAACCATCAAATCAAAACGTAACACAATTAATTTGCTTATTGGCAAGGCTTTTAAGTACCTTTCTAGTTTTGCCCGTGAGAGCAAACGGCGTATGGATAGTTGCATCTGGCTTGGCCCTAAAGAGACCTCATTGCTGAAACTAAGGTGTTTAACTGCACCTTCCTGCACGGCTGGCTCACTTGCAGGATGTTGATTCAGAGCCTATTTAACTGCAACTCTCTTCCTCAATGATCAATGATTAGGCTCAGTAAACACGGCCATAAAGCATCAGCGTCGGACCAGGCTTGTGTACACTCAATCCCGCGATGCCGAGTGTTACCTGCTCCCTCAACACTTCCTTTGGCACCAGCCGAGCAACAGCCGGTCTGTCTCCATGGCTGCCGTAGGTCCGTGTGGCACATCTTGCTGCGCCCTCGCGATAGGCTAGATTGTGCGAGACAAGCCGTCTGGAGACTGTAATGTTGACAGAGCTCAGACAAATCCAAAAGGGCGCAGGGTTGTAAAAGTGTGGCCAAGCTCAGAGAGGGCCCCATCCGTCAGCTGCCTGTGTTAATGTGTAGCTCTCTGACTGAAGCACCTTTGGAAAGCAAAGAAACTTCAGCATTGTTTCTGCTATGGACTTTGATTTTGCTCAGATTCGAGCCAAAAAAAAATCAAATCTGCTTGATCATTGACTGCTGACTTGTATCAATTGAGGTGGATTCTCGCTGGGTCATCATTACAATACACTTTACTGTAGCCTCTGGAAAATAAAAAAAACTTCATTGTGCTTTTAGTCGTACATCTTGGAGTTAGTACAACTTGGAGTTTGTTAATCATCCCGTGTGCAGTTTGGTTTAAAACGCAAACATAATATGTTTTTATGATAGTACAAATGAAATTCAAACATATTCATGTTGGTGAGGCAAAATCCTCCTGGTTTTATCCATCTCATGGGGCGGCCATTTTGCCACTTGCTGTCGACTGAAACTGACACCACACTTGCCAAGGACACACTCAGTGCACTAAATGATTGCCACAGGAATAAAAGAAAACTTTAGGAGGTGTGTCAGAAAGGTTCCAGGGCTGCTGTCACAAAAGATATTTCCAAACCCAACCTACAAGTTTCCCCATTATTGCCAACCAGCAACACCAACCTGTCTAGACAATTTGTGACACCAGTCCTAAGATATTTTTGGGACATACCTATGACAGTTTAGAAAGTTTGGATCGAACATCATATGTATTCAGAAAGGACACGGGTCTAACTTAACTTGTTTGTCATCTGGGAAGTTACTCTAGAAAAAAAAACACACACACACACACACCCACACATTGAAAAAAAACATATTAAACCACAGTGATGCGTATAATGCAACAGGTTTGTCAATAAACAATTATTTGGGCATAGCCTCAGGTCTTCAAACTTCTGCACACACAGGAAGGAATGAGCAGGTGATGCTTTACCTTGGTAACTAGTCTCAGTGGGACACCTCCTGGCTGTGTGTTCACCCCCCCCCCCCATTTTCTCCCCAGAGAGCCTTTATCTCACAAACACATCTTGTATCATTAGTGGGCCCTGCTGTTACCCTGTAGTCAAGACCCTATGATGCAGAGGATGTATTGTACGCTCACACGACATGTTTAGACTAAATTGTAAGGAATGTTCTTTTTAAAAAGTAGACTGCGTTATAATGTAACATTTGAAGCATGATTTTAAAAAGGTGACATTGTAAATGAATATCAATGGCAAATTATCCAATCATTTTATCTTCATAAGCTCACACCCAGCTTAGGGTGTTACAGATAAAAAAAAATCAGTGAAGCAATTTTTTTTTTCTACCCCAAAAAATAACGCAGTAAGTTTGAAAAGGATGCGTCGCGAATAGGTGGGGTTTCCGCACCATGCTTTTAGGAAACAAATATGGCATTTTCCGTTCCTTTGTTTACCATGACGTCATCGGAGTGTTCCCTTAGAATAGACAAAGCTCACATAATGGGAACTCTTCACAAAATTATGCCAGAGTAAATGAACATGTATTTGCAGCCGTTGTGGAAGTCATTGTTACTAGCGCTTTAGTAAACACATTAAGCTGTGAGCAAATTAGAGTCTTTTGAGGAGCTCGGTGGGCAGGTGTGTTTGGAGATGCTACGCAGGGTCGGAGTACTTGACAATGCCTTCGACTGAACACACACGACCGTTTAAAGCCTTACAATAATACTAAATGTGCCTTGTCTCTCTGTTTATATTTGGGCACAATGAAAGATGACCTTTGGGCAGCATTTACACACATTTCCCTAACAAACTGCCTGGTCTGGCCTGCCAATGTGTGAAACTCGAGCCGTGCTTTTGGTTGTCGCTGCTTGGGACAGATTGTGTGCGTGGAAGAAAGCGTGCAATCCTTTTGTGTGTTCCAATGAATCATGTCAGGCAATTTAATTTCTCCATTTGATTGTATTGTAGGGGAAATAATCCGTTTTAAAAATGATATACAATATATAAGGAAATATGATTCAGAAGTAGGACGTTACCACGTTGACCCACCAACCCTGCCCGATAAGAGAAAATGTCAGACTCTTCACTTTGTGATGTCACAAGTGAGGAGCCACTCCTTGGTAAACTAAACACACACCCAGTTTCTCAGAGGAGCTGTCCTGTCCCTGCACCTTGACTTGGTATGTGGCTATTCGGATTCATCCATCATCCGTTCGTCCAGTAGGCCGACTTGACAATGTTTGGTCAAACATTTGACTCTGTGAAATCCACCAACTACTGCAGGTGCAGCCACCTCTCGATTTCCAGTCAGTTAAATGGGGGGGGGAATCTTCGTTTCACAAACATTTTGACCAGACCAGAGTCAAATAAGTTTATTATCCACGCTACCATATTTTAAATTCTATACTAATCACATCCGATAAAATCATTCTTCTTTTATTGCGATTATTTTGTTTTTTTGAAGATGTTTTATTTTAAAAAATGTTGAACGTGGATAGTACTCCTTGTCATAGACTAATCCAGATCACCACAATGTTCAGTTTGACCTGAAACCAGCCAACAGGTGTGTTGTGGAATAGGATGCAGCAATAATTGGTATGCTTCGATCTGCCTTTCCATTGTAATTTCCCCACAAGAGATTAGAGCACACACACACACACACACACACACACACACACACACACACACACACACACACACACACACACACACACACACACACACACACACGGAGCGGCGCAGCTAATTCTTTCGGGGCTAATTAGACAATGCCGGTGGCAGGAGGCAAGTCAGGGCAGGGCCGAGGCTGCGAGACCGCTTGTGCTCGTTCTTCTCCCTCGGTGATTCTCTGTCAGTGGTAACAGGCGTGATGCTTGTATCTCAAAGCTCAAGAATCAGCTTTTTGTTGTTATTCGTGTATTGTCCCAAAAAAATGGATACTTTTGTGTGAAAGCCTGCATTTGACCGTTTAAACTTTGTCCAAAACTGTTCAGTATCGTTTTGCAACTAGCCGTGGAGTTGAACAGCAATGTGTTTTATTTTTGATCATTCGTTTTGAAGGACGTCCACGTGCATGCTTTTCTGTGAGGTTTGCGGTCTCTCGATATCTGTTGTAAACGGTTGGTGGAACGCTTTGACAGTGATAATTCATCCTGCTTGAATACTGTTGATCAATTTTTTGGTATCACATTTGTCTCACCATGTCAAAACAAGAACAGCATGATGAGGAGGACTGTATTTGATACATAGTATCACTTTTAATTGAACAAGGGAATATGTATATATTTTTCAGCTCCTTGTTCAAGAACAGGAAGCTGCAAAGAATAATGACGCACTGACGCATTGGATGAGCATTTAGAAGTTCAGAGAAAGACAAATTAACCTGTAAAGTATATTATGCGGTTTTGGTTCTTTTCAGAAAATCCACTAACTTTTTGTGGATATTTTTGTTTAAAGATGCCAACAACCCTTAATAATGTAAAATTGTTGAAGAAAGATTTTTTTTCATGAAGCGCTACTGCAATTACAATTTAGAAGACAACATCAGATGAGTTGAAAGCAGGCGGAAAAGTTCAAGATGCCCATAAGCAACGTTGTGGAAGGCCTTTTAAAATGCGAGTCCATTATCCGAAGAATAAGCAGTATGTCTCGAGTATTTGTCTGTGAGACTCTGTGTTCAACCGCTTACAAAATAGTTGGAATCCTCCAGACATTTTTAAGTCGAATGACTGAAATCTCCACCCAAAAATCATCATTGGACATGGGTTGATTCTTCCGCACGTTTTGCTGTTATCACGGTTTTAGATCAGCTGGCAAGTTGTCAAAGTAATTTGTAAATGTCATAATAAAGTAAGTTGATGAAAGACATACACAGCTGCGTGTGCATGCAGCGCATGTTTAACACGCCCAAGATGGTCACGGTAGAAAAAAAACCATCCCAGAATGCATTGCTCTGAGCTGCGTGTAAGCGACCTATGGAAGATAATTGATTGAAATGCTCCTCCAGAGGTAGCAACCCCCAAATTGACACAAAGACATTGGAAAGGTTTAGGTCATGATCACAATGAAGATGCTTTTCCTTGAAAAGTTTTTGTACTTCCAATAGCACGATGATGACTTTTTTATCGTCACAATATTGAATTGTGAACAGACACCAAGCGTTGCTAGCTTGATAGTAACGCCAACATCGAGCTAACTATCTGGAGACTCGCAAGCCGATTGTTGAGATGAAGACCTTTTTAAAAGTCACACCTGGGCAAAGTCCTCCAATTTCCTTTAAGACAATGTGAATCTGTAATTATCCTGCCGGTCGGTCTCTGAGCAGAAGGTAGACAGGACGAGAATACAACAGAAAGCCCTTCATGGGAAGACGATGCCTAATGAGCAAGGCCTTTTATTTGGGACAAAAAAATTATAATAAATTCTTAAAAGTAGGTTTCTGCTGTTTGCATCTATCACTGTTCAGAGGGCACTGACGGTTTGATTTGATTGTCACTATATGTTTGTGTTCCATTTGATGCATCTGACCCGTTGACTGATGTCCTTGCATCCCGTCTTGCGTGACCGGCTGGCTAGATAGCCATCAATAGCCAAATAAGTTGAGGTCAGTCTCCCGTGTGTCACCCCTCTCCACATTTGTAATGCAAATGAAACCCAAACAAAGAAAACCTTTTGGAGCACAGCAATTTACTAAACCGCCCTTTAAGAGTGACTTGGCGGAGGGGAAAAAAAAAAAAAGTGCTAATGGTTTACTTATAATTGTCTGGAAAACTTGCGGTGGAGTGGTACGGGAAGCGAGCTCACACGTATCTAATCTGATATGCTGTCAAAATCCGTTGGTGAATATTTTGTTGTCGTTTGCGTCAGCATTGGTGCGGTTTGTTTAACTGCATACAGGCAATTATCTTCTTCCACATTTGCCGGCCAAGTTCTGCTGCGAGCTGTGCCACACCCCTGCGGAAACCGGATATGGTTCTGGTATTGTGCTCATTGTTGAGAGACTAATCCTGACAATTACACCCGGAGACCGAAAGTGGCCGCCTAGCCCAGCATCCAAGTAAGGTTTTGGATTCGGCCTCTGTTTGCCCCCTGGGGACGAGAGCCCCCCGATCCTTTTGTTTGCCGGTGCTCCCCCACCTCTAAATGCCTCAGACTAACCTCAAACCTCTGGTGTCTCTTTTTCACGTTTTACTCACCTGCACTTTGTTCACCTGTTGTTCCGGCTGCTGTTGTCGTTGGGACAAAAAAAGGTGTGTGGACACAAAGGGAGGCAGTTTGTGGGAGTAAAGGGCAGGTATTTCAGGTTGTGGCCAACGTTTACAGCAAAACGTGAAGGCAGAGGTTTTCACAGTCATAAAATTGCATTGAAAATGTGAGTTTGGACCGTTTGTCAGTCGACCAATCGTCTTTGCGTGGATCAGAAGAGATTGTCCCCACCAAGCCTGAGCTGACATCATAAAAAACACACACACAAGAAGGTACCTGGGGGTTAACGGGGGTTGGGGGGGGGGTGGTAGGTAAGCGAACCGGTGAGGTGAGAGTCAGAGGGCGGAGGTGGGTGGGGGTTCTGTTCTTCGTTTGTATTTGCTGAGACATTGCATCGGACACACCTGTAAGCGCCAGTGGCCCAAGTGATTGGCTGCAACCTGAAAATTACACCTGCGGGGGCAAAGAGGAGGAGGGGGAGTCAGGCTACATGTAAACCAAGCCCTTTACAAATTCGGCCTCTGTCTTCTGGAGGAGCTTAAGAGTTGAAGGGCGCCGAAGAGAAGACAACAGCGGGAACGAAAGAACTTTTGCTTCGGCAACAGGAAGATAACTGATGCGCTTTTCTTCCGGGGTTTGGCTTTCGCTCTGACATCACGCGGGCTACCATCTACCTGAGAGGAGGGACATCTTACGCCTCCTAACCGCCATGCCAGTGTCCTTCAGCGAGAGCAGGAAAGAAGAGGACTAGCCAACCGGGCGTCAAAAGCCCCCGACACAATGATGCCTCTTGTATTGGGTTTCTGGCTCGATGACCACACCTGGGGAAAGGCTGGGTAAATTCTCAAATGTGTTCCCTTCTTTGTCTTCATTGTCTTAAGATGCAAGTTGCCGTCACAACCTGTTGCTCGGCGACGCGCTTTTTCCAATTTCTCGAATGTTTCTCAGCTAAGAACAGGAGACGTGTAAGCGATTGTGTACGGATAAAGCGTTCGCTTCAGGGGTGTTTTCGATGCGAAGCGAAAATAACACGGATCAAATTCCGGCTCCATTTAAGCAGAAAGAAAGACTAGGAAACAATAGAAGCCAACGTTCATTCCTAAACTGGATAGACCAGTCGGGGCAGGTAAAGGCAAACTGCCAGACTTGTCAAAGGACACGAAGACAGTGGTTGACTCCTCTTCGATCGTACAACCTTCTGCACGAGGAGACAACCGGCCGAATGACGGTACGAAATCGATTTTACTGTAACCTCCCAGCAACGGACCGATTCGCCCGATACACGGTGCATAAGTATGATTATGCAACTCATTGTACAACTTTTCTCGACAACCCGTTGAACTGACTAGTTTTCCTCAAAAGTCATTTTGTTGACTTCTTTCTCGGTTTTTCGAAGTCTTAGCAGTGACTGTTTTAAAAGAGGAAGTAGACGTGTAGCGGGCGTAAAATGTCGGCTCCTCTGTTCTCTTTGCTTCCAAGTTTCATTTGCGAACTGGAGACAAACAGCAGCGTCATCCTTATTCAAGTGGGGAATTTCCACCACAGACTGGTTATACATTATGGAGTCCTCTCGTGTGCTCCTAAGATAGATTTATTCGGAGGAGTTGCGCACAAGTCTAGGAAGCAGACTGCAAAATGGAGGGAAAATGTCGACCGCGGACACTGTACAGCGAAGGCTGCAGATTTAGGTGGAAGATTGTGATTGGTGGAGAGTTCACTACTTTCATACACCTGAAAGGTCACATGGGAGTTTGAGACTGAAGTGGAGTTTAGGTTGTAGTTTGATTTACTTGATGGGGGACAGGGGGGGGGGTTAGGCTTTGGGACATTAGGAATGAGGATATATAATAGCTATTACGCTTATTTAAATTAACACATTTTATTAAAAAATATATATGTATTTATCAATTAGTAAAACATTTCTTTCATCATTTAAATACATTTTTAAATCAAAAATTTAAATACTCATAATAGATATATGTATTTAAATTAATATATTTAATCTATCAAAATGTATTTGAATATAAATGTATTTATTTAATTTTTTTTTAATTAAAATTTGAAATATACACTAATAGCTCTTTAAATTAATATGTTCAAATTATAAGATATATTTAAATATATATCTATTTAATAACTTACATTATTTTAAAATCAAAATTTATTTACACTTATACTTTAAATGGATATATTTAATTTCTAAAAATATTTTAGATATATATGTATTTATTATTTAATAAATTAGTAAAGTCAAAATTGTAAACACACATCACTACAAAAACCACAAAAATCCTACAATATCTAAGATTCATAAATGAGTCATTTATTTTAAACAACAAATAAAACCCAAAAGGTGAGGAAGCAACCAGTGCCTATGTAACAAATGTAAACGACCCATTTAACATTTGGGATGCAAAGCAATATCAGGGTTTAAACGCCTCGGTTACCAGGTTGCTCCCCGGCGTATGTGGGGGACCGAGATAAGGTCTGCACTTAAGTAAAGTTTTGGGTTTCCTTTCCATTGTTTTCCCACAAAGACGGCGATTATTGATTAAGGGCCAGGCCAGTTTACCTATCGGGTTGTTCACTTCACAGTGGAGTCACATTCCTGCGCAGAGGGCAGAGTTACCTGATCACGCCTCACTTGCAGCAAGCAAAAAGCGTGGGCAGCCATACAACTCCCACAGCGCTGCGCCATCTTGTACAATAGGACAAACTTTTGCCAATGAGCTCAACCGTGAGCAGAGGTTTAGTGGACGCGAGGGCGGGCTCGTTACTTTGACCAGGTACTGTACGTTTTGTCTAATCTTTTCACACCCTTTCTTGTCTCCCTCTCCCTCCTTGTCGTCCTCAGAGGGCCCGCGGCAGCGGTTTATAATGCTGATGATTAACTAAATAGAGTCTGGGAAAGCAAGTCTGCTCGGCTTTCTCATTTCATGGGGCCTGACTGACCGTGAGGAAGACGGGAGTGTTCTCAAGCGGCGGGGTGGAAATCCAAGACCTTTCTTTGCTTCTTTTTTTTTCTCAGCCCCCTGCCTTCCAAAAACTTTCTTTGGTTTGGTGGCATTCTTTGCTTGGGGTACCTTTCAAGACGGTAAGATTACAGGTGCATTCTCCATTTGGCTTCACCCTCTTTCTCCCTTCCCCCTTTCAAACACTAGGCTGAACTTTTGCTTGCGGGGTGACAGAAAACCTTTCAACATATCCATAACACACCTTTTCTGTAATCAATGACGCCACTATGGAAATCGTGCCACGAAACTTTCTTCAGTCAGGTGTTTTTTCTGTTTTATTGAAAGAAACATTCAATTTTGTGTCATTTAACAAGTCTTATGTTTGATTCAGAAAGTATCTATGTCTTCAGTACGAAGGCGAGCTTTTGGCACGGCGCTCCTGTGAAGTAGCCACGTTGTTCAGTAAAAGAGCGCCGTTTCGGTCACCTCCCGCATACGGGCTGGCCGCTCAGGTCGAGCTGAGCAACATTCCATCAGCCTTTCATCACTCCACTAACACAAAGACAACAGCATCAGAGGTCCACCGATGGGGGGGTGAAAAAAAGAGCAATCCCTCATATTTTAGGCCACCATTTAATGCCAGTTAACTGCAGCTGAAAGTTGTGGTGGGGGAAAAAAAATCCAATTCACCTGAGAGGCTGATTGAGCGTTGGCCCACTGGCTTGACTTACTTTTAACTCGGCTGTATTTTGTGCGAAATTAGTAACTGCCGCGTATCGTGTGAAAAAGCAGCCCTTCCTCCCGTGGTTGCCGTGCCATAGCTTTCGACTAGTCAGAACAGGTTTGGGCAATCATTAACAACTTTTGTGGCCCAGTGTTCTGTGACAGCCCGTGTGGGCTGGAGAGCACAACGCCAGCCTTCTTAAGCACGCCAAGTGGATGTCCTGCTTGTAGATCACGGCTAGAAAATGTTTGCTCGGCAAGTGCATGCATTTGGCTGACGAGGTTTGCTTCTCCGAGTCATGTAACGTTGTTGCGCCTCCGGGCTGCACTCGCAAACTTGCATTCAATAGTTACTTTAGTAGCAGAAAAGTGACAAATGTATTAACTGTAAATATGTATTAATTCAAAGTCATCTCATATTACCTTTCAAAGGCAGATTTTATTTTGAAAATCAGACTCTTGCAGACTCTTTTCTTCTGCTAACAACCCAGGCTAAACTTAGCCCCACCCCGATGTGCAAAGCTTGTCTCTGAGTCAAGATGCGTCACTTCAACTTATAGTTCCTCTGCACCGTCTTGTGGCACAAAAACCACTTTATGAGGAGTGAAGCTTATATTGAATTAAATCTCGTATGTTTGATGTCACGCGTCCATCCGTCTTTCCCTGCTAGGCCTTGAGGAGGTCTTCTCGGGTGATCATCTCCATCTTACAAGGCAGCATTGGACTACATCTTCTTTTCTAATACTGCCTGGTAATGATGATGATAGTCATCTGCTTACAACAAGCGCACAAATCATTGTAAGCGTTACGCAGGCCGGAGAAGGAGGCTCTCAGGATCCATCTTACCGGGCAGTGCTGGATTGTACTACTGTTGTTCTAACACTGTCTGGTAACGATGTTTTCCGGGAGACCGCAAAGCTGCAGTCGCTCGCATTTGGTTGCCTCAACAAAGCTTCCCTTGTCTGATTAAGCTAAAAGCATGGCACAGGGGTGAATTTAAGCAAGAAGACCCAAGAAAGA
Source organism: Syngnathus leptorhynchus (assembly GCF_054491065.1). Taxonomy (NCBI): domain Eukaryota; kingdom Metazoa; phylum Chordata; class Actinopteri; order Syngnathiformes; family Syngnathidae; genus Syngnathus; species Syngnathus leptorhynchus. Next base: position 14,805,036 of record NC_141195.1, read on the forward strand.
GATGGAATGTACTTGTCTGCTGTATTGTGCCACAGACGCGTGTGGTGAACTGACGAGTCTGCCAGTAGCAAAAATGCATTTAATGAGCACGTCCCATCAGCACAATCGTAACGACAGCAGCATGTTACTTAAAATAGGTCGAGTGCGTGTGTTCTATTACAGCTTCAGTGTTTTACTTCTTCAATTCAATTTGCCTACCTGACCTTTTTTTTTCTCTCGTCTTCAATGTCAATCCCAGCCTACCTGCATAAAAGACTAGCAGTACGTTGATTGTTCCAGCGGTCGTGCAAGGCTAGCCCGTTTCTTTCTTTTTTTTTCTTCTTTTTTTTGCCGGTGGCTTATCATGAACAGCGCCTGCCTTTGTGCTTCATGGCAGCCATTGGTCCATCTGGCCTGGTGCATCACGAAACTGAGCTTAGCTGAGCCTCTCGTTATTTTAGCTATCCAACATATGAAGATCTGATATACAAACGTGTAAACTGGGAATGGAACATTTCTAAACAAAAGAGCGAACAGAAACCTTGTGTGTTTAAGGAGGGAGAATTACAGCCGCACCTTTATGTACCCACTCAGCTCCATTACCGGAGCCAAAAGAACAGCCCCCCCAGCTCGTTGTCTTTGGACTGATGTCGCTTGGTGCTTGCGTATGAAAGCGCAAGAGAAAGAGGAACGTTTTCAGGCCGTTTCTTCTGCGCTGCTGTTTCCTCAGAGGTCACCCTGCCAGCCTGTTGATAGGCGTCTTACCAGACATGGTTAGATGTAATTATTGGTGTCTAATACTGTCTGGTAATGCCGTCCATTAAATGGCATTGCCTTCCGCTGTTTTCCTTCTGCTCTCTCGCTCTCATGCGTCTTCACGTGCGCACCTTCGCATACTTGACTGTGGAACTGTGATCCTTGCACTTGAATGGGAATAAATGTCCCTACTTGGATTCTTCCATGTGACTTGAGTCAAAGTTTAACTATGCTCAACTCTGAATGTTCTTTTAAGATGGGATATTTTTGTGATGACCATAAGGATGAATTTTTGTCCGTACAAAGATGTGTCCTCTACCTCTCTGTGCTGTAACAAAATACCTTCCAGGAACTTGGCTTCTCTCCAGGTACAGTAGATAAAAGCACTCTTGTGTGTGGCGATATTTTATCCGTGGGCAAAACATGTCACGTGAAAGAATATGTTAAATAAATAAAATAAGAATTCACTTCATGTGTCTTTATTTCTTTTTTTTTTCCTGAATCCACTCACAATGTTGTCGCACTCTTGCAGCAGTGCTGCTGACGCGGATCCTCGGTGAGAGCGGAATGCCGGGCTCCGGTCAGGTGTGGATCAGGTTACGCAGAACAGAGCTTCTCTTTAAAACTGCCACCCAACCCCCAACTGCCGCTCCGAAAGCCAGGCTCTCACTTTGTCCCACTGTAGGCTAGAGCTTTTGATTAGAATAATCATGACACTGATGCTACTAATAAACCAAATAACAAAACTAAACAAATGATAATTGTCATAAATAATAAAACAATGTACATATGGAACCATCCCCTTCGTACAATAATGTCCTATTGTAAAAAAAAAAAAAAGGAATATTTTGCTTTTGCTTTTTTTACCTTAAAGGATCTTCTCAGGGTGCTGAAAATGAATATATTAGTAAATACAAGATAATCTATGTTTGGTTGAGTTTTTGTGTTTTCTGAAAAAAAAAGATAAACTGAAAAAAATTACTTGGTCTATTATTTTAAGACAGAATCAAAATGCATAAATGCTTTTACAAATATTACTATAACCACTGATAATTATAATATTACACATCAATATTAATAATTATTCAGAGTAAGTAATACATATACAAAATGTGATAAAATAATAAAAACTGAATCATGGAAATCCAATAATTCACTAAATCATAAAACAAACCCATAGAAAAAAACATATAATAATATTAATTATACTATTATCATGCCAAACACAAATAATCATAAAAATGCCACTGGTACAAATTCTGCAACTAATAACAGTAATTCAAAATTAAAGATCATACAAAAAAGTAACACTCTTACTGTTAATAATAATAATAATTATTATTATGGCAATTATCCAAAACAAACCAATAATTAAAAATGTCTACATTAATACACAATAAACAACAATAATGATGATGTTAATAACGTGCATGACGTTCTTGCTGGCAAGCTTGTCCATCATAATCCAAACGTGCATTGTTGGGACAGGACTGCTGTCGGTGTGGCTGTTAAATACAGCTCTGATTTGATCTCTTGGAAATTGGAACACACCAAACTGGCCTCGGGCGCTGATCTCCGGGTTTTTCCTCTGTATGCATGAGTAGCCTAACCATTCACTTTTCCTATCAATTGGTCACAGTTCACTAGCAATAGCTACAATATCAAAATCAAAATGATAAATCAATATATAAAGTACTCATTGTCTGTTTCTCCTATCTAATCAGTTTTATTTATTATCTACTGCACTTTCTTACAAAACAATTGTGGATTTTCACGGGTGACAAAATGATTGAAGGCTTGGCGGAGGTGTGGCTTTCAACTGCAAAAATGTTCCAAGCAGCAGAGGAAGACCATTTTTAAGATGTCGCTTCCCACCTTGTTGACGTCACGCGACTGGATGACATTCCAGACTGGAGGAAAGCCTGCAGAGGATTCCTGAGCTGGTCTGTGCACGCTTGAAGTAGTTGGACCAGATTCCTGCTCCGACCGACCCTTCCTGGTTGACAATGGAGAGGAACAGACTCTTGGAGTGCATACACGAAGAATGTTAGATCAGCAGGCGCAAAAATTCTATTTTATGCAGAGAGGGCCAAATTTGCTGAATTTGAATTCAGCTTTTAGTTCTTTGATTTGAATTCCCAGTGCCCTCGTCATAGTTTGCATGTCAGCCTATTGATATTGAATTCCTGGAAAATAGCCACAGTCTCTTGGCCAGGCACGTCCAGCTACGGGCCTCAAGGGCTGCTTTCCTGGCGCTTGCCCTGATGGGAAAATGAAGTTTCAAGATGATTCATGAACCAGTTATGTTTATCGAGTCTTCTCGCTTGCACTCTCAGTTCACCATAAGCACATTGACTAGCTGTTTTCTAAAACCCTTTATTGAACCAACATTGCTATCTAGAGGAGTCCAAAAAAAATCAACTGGTTCACGAAGCAAATTTGAAGCCTCATTTTACCATCACTATATTCAACAGTGATGACGGCCCACACATGATTAATTTTATGCTAAAGGTTGCGGGTCAGTAGAAATTTGAGCACAAGGCTGCAACTGATTTAGATGGTCTCAGTTTGGTTTAGTGTTCTTCAGAATCCTGCTGAAGTGATGCGTGTTAAGCGGAAGGGGACAACATGGCTGGGAAAGGTGCACAAGTAGCAGGGATGAAGAGGATGTCAAGCAAAAGCAATTCAAATATCTGGGGGAGCTTCACAAGGAGTGGTCTGAGGCTGGTGTCAGTGCATCAAGAGCCCCCACATATGACGTGGACCACAGCTGCAAAATTCCACAAGTCAAGCTACTCCTGAACCAAAAACATCAGAAGTGCCAGAGCTAAGCTATGGAGAAAAAGTACAGGTCTGTTGCTCAGTGGTCTCAAGTGCCTTTTTTCCAGATGAAAGTCCATCTTGCATTTCATTTGGAATTCAAGGTTCTGAATAATAACGAAGGTTAAATGACTTTAGTTTGGGGAGCCATTCGCTTGTGTGGCTCCATTGTCCAAGTACTTAGTCGACCAGGAAATGGTAGTTGACTTCCCCTTTCTCTAATCACATGATTTTGTGTCGAAGTACAGATATTCCCTTTTATCGAATGGTAAAGTCATCATAAAAACACTCAATTAAGAAATTATACTTATTTGGTTATTTCCTAGCACTATGACCAGTGGGAGTGAGAACTGATGGAGCCTGGGAACACATTGTCATGCTCCCATTGTACTTGTGTAAGGAAATCAGAGAGCGAGCCTATTGAGGCACGCCTGTCTTTACACGGTAACTCAACTCTATTGCTGCCAGCCTGTCACTATATAACACTCACAAGGAGAATCCCTTCAAATAGCGTTAATAATGGGTTGTGGAGGGACACCATTGCTGCAGGCTGTAATTGCCTAGCACTTCCTGATGAAGCTGACGTGACGTGGGAAAGAGCCAATCCCCAAGGATACACAATACAATGTCAAACAAACATTGTTTTGTTTTATTTCGTTTTTCAAGTACAGTATAATGTTTGCCAGTGTTTTTCAACCGTTACTGAGAAAACTTTGGCATAAATCAAATAAAAATATCCCCAAAACCTATGAAGACGTGTATAATGATGATTTGGTCTTTAAGTTACCCACAATTGAGCTTATTCAATGTGAAAAAGGTTGACCACAAAGGAAAAACATTTTAGTTTGTGCCAAAAATGAGTTTGACACTCCTGCATTAGAGGGTGCAGGTGTACCTAATATTGTGGTCAATGACAGTGAGAGTGTGTTGAGCAGGAACATAGTCACTCCGATTAAGGTTTACACGAGGGGTTTTTATACATGTGTACACACGCATGCGCACGCAGACACGCACACACACACACACGCACGCACGCACGCACACACACACACACACACACACACACACACACACACACACACACACACACACACACACACACACACACACACACACACACACACACACACACACACACACACACACACACACACACATCCTCTTGGCAGATGGTAGGTATAGCACAAGTTGAACCAGGTTGTAAAACAAACCCGTTGTCCTTGTCCACCTGCAACTGCCTTAAACAGCGTCTCTATCAAATGGCGGGCGGCTCTTTATCAAGGCGTGGCTGAACGAAAAGGCCAGGTGGGTGAGGCCCGCTTCACAGGCCAAGCTTCTCACTGCATTGGGACATTTTGGGGTTCCAGAAGGAGGCAAATATACTCATGCTATGTTTACATGCAGAAAATATTTGGGTTAAGTTAAAAAAAAATATATCGTTTGAATATAAATGTTCAAACACTGACTTTGTGCTGTCGTATGTGTGTGAGTGTATTTTGAATGAGATTTGTGCTGTCATTTTTGTGTAAATGTATTTAGTGGTGAAAAATAACCCTCCCTGCCACTTCCTGGTCATGACATGGCAATTAAGAGCGTTTTAAAATGCATCAGCTTCAAAGAGACAGAATGTTAATGCACACATGACAGTTGATTTGAGTTTAACTCTGCCCAGATATTTCACCAATAAAAAAATAAAAGGTTCACTTTGTTACAATGGTTCCTTCCATAAGGTTGCACTTGCTATCTACTACTGTAACTTACAGCCGGATGACCCGAGTAATACTTTTTAGGAATAACACTTCAGCCTTGAACACTTTGGCCTACTATGCTACTGTTTTTTTTTATGTTGGCTGTTGGTCATTAGAGTGCTAATTGTTTTGAGGTGGTAAAAAAAAAAAAACACTGCTCTTGACTGTTGTGCATGCTTGTAGGGGGAAAGAAAAGTCGCTTTTCCCCTTTGCGTTTGGACACAATATTATCTATCGCGTTGACACAACACAGGAGGCCTCCAGGTAGTTAATATTGGATGAATCTAACTAAACACAGGGCGGCTGTGCAAGACACACTCTTGTGGAAGGATTGTCCTAGTGGTAACTGTTGCCATGGCTTCCACTATTGGGCAATCTGATGATTGTTTGTGAGGGTGGAGTGGAGTGGAGTGGAGATGGGGGAGAGGTTTGATGACCGGCATTGTGGCAGACAAGATGATTCTGTTTGTGGCTTTACTGGTTTTCTAGGCCTCGCCTGGCTGGAGGGTTGAATCAACATGGTGGAGAAAGAGTCTGCGGAGTAGTTGAGAGGGTTGAGGCTGAATCGGGACCAGTACGTCGTTGAAGGTAAGAATAGAATGATACCATTTGTTGACATGCAATTGCTAACGTTTTGAAAACATGCCTCAAAGTCCAAATAAAATCGCACCGCTTTTGTTTCCATGTAAACAAATAACATGGAGGACATGCATATGGAAGAATAGTGTTGCCTTGAGGTATGAATGACTTGATGAACGAGTATTTTGAAACACAAGCTGCCGTTTAGCCGAGTTTTTGCTTTCGCTTGACAGCAAAAAAATGGACATTTATGAGAGCAAGGTGGTGGCAATGCACAAACTAACTGTGGGGATGGGTGGAGTTTTCTTTCTTTTGCTATTTTCGTAGACAGGTGCAGCTAGAAACGCCGTTGTGGGAGTAAACACAACCAACTTTCTGGCCAATTAACACGGCTTCACTCATTCCTTTCAAATTGAGTGCAGGAGAGGTGCGCACATTGCAAAAGCAGAAACGGTAAATGAGGAAGATTGAAGTACGCAAAATAGGTTCATAAGGAACTGCAAGCGGTAATCCATGAGTGGATAGATCACACCACTGTGAATTGGGCACATGACCTTTCACCTCTATCCATGTTCTGCATTGCAGGAGGGGATTTAATACACATAGGAAATATTGTATTAATAATGTTTGAATGTATTTTTATGAAATACATTTATTGATCAAATGTATTCATTATTTCAGCTTGAGATCATGTCATCTGAGAGCTTGTTGGAGAAGTGCAATGAGGCCCGGAATGATGACGGCAAAGTGCACAAGCACGAAAAAGAAGTGGAGGAGGACAACCAGGCTGCAGTAACATTATCTCCTGCTCGTGATGTCGTAGAGGAAGTGATGACGGTCCAGGTGAAGGAGATGCAATCTGGTCAAGGCAAAAAGGGACGGATCCGGATAGCTTTGAATAAAAAGAGACATGACAGAGACTCAGGTGCGTGCGTGTATCATCACATTGATCATACTCTTTACATATTTTATTATTGTTGGCACAAATTTCAGGTGCACGCCTCCATAAATCCTTAATTCTAAAATTCTCAAGTGCTTGCTAATGTTCTCCTATCCAGTCAAGGAAAGGGTGCAGCATGTTGAAGAGCACAGAGGTTCTGGCCCTTTTTTCTTCTTTGGAGGAGCCAATGGTGCTGAGATGTAAGTAACAGAGGTGGGAATTTGTCATTACGCCATTTTTTTTAAGCCAAACAAAATTGTACTTGTCAGTTTTTGAAGCTGATAGATGGTTCTCTTGGCTGCCTCACCGGCAGGCGAGCAGGAGCCTTTGGGTTGCTGATTGATGACGGGTGTCTACGACACAGAGCTCCATGTCTGGCTGAAGCAGCCGAAATGATTCTGCAAATTTTGTCCCTTTAGCCGTCGAAAGCTCATTGTGCCTCGACAAGCCATAGGGGCTGGACAGAAAAACTGTTTTTTATATATGTACAGCAAGTTCAAATGATAAAAAAAATATGGAATGGTTTTTACTCTTCCAGGGAGATTTTTTTCCAAGCTGTTGATTCTTCCCATTAGTGTCATTTGGGCAGATGCAGAAGTGTCTCGTACAATGAACTGTGTATGCCTGGTTAGGTTCTCTTTTTGTTGTTTTTGCTGTGTGGAGCGTCAGCATTTCACTGAAAATGTTCCCTTTTTTTTTTTTTTTTTTTTTCTATAATGCTTCAAACAACACAAGATTACACCGTTTTTTGCAATTCATATCAGGGCTAGGTGCTCATAGTGCGACTTCAGGCTCCCATTGATGGGCTCAGTGTAAATCCAGGTTCATGAGTTCCAGTCTAACCTCTGGTTGATAAATTACCTTCATAGCCTGCGATTGGCTCGTGAGCAATTCATGGTGTGCCCTGCTTACTTCCCAAAAACTGTTGGGATATGCTCCAACGACCCTCGTGAGGTCAAGCGGCTCGGAAGATCAATGAATAAATAAATGAATATCTTCACGGCAATATCTTGAATGGTTAAGCGTGATGGCGCTTATCTGCCCTTCAGAGTGAGCACTTACTGTGAGGGAAGAGGATGGAAGAGGACATACAACAAGCACAGAGAGGACTTCAAACTCAAGTGGTGTGAGACCAAATCTCCACGCACGTACTGCAACTTCAGAGAAGGTGATGGGATGGGCTCATCATGAGTATAACACAGCACAGTATTTTTTTTGCTGGGTTCATACTGTGGCCATTTCTCATGTTGCTTCCAGGAGAACAACTGGTTTATCAGATCCCCAACAACAAGGTTCTCACCACAAAGATTGGCCTGCTGAGTAGTCTGAGGGAGTACGAGCGAGTCACCTGCAAAGTCAACCACGGCCGAGTGTTCAGGTCAGCTGACTTGCTGTGAATACCCACGGGTACCTTTTCCATTTAAACCTGGGAATTGCCAATTCTGGCTTCTTTTCTTCTGTGTTCAATTCTTTTGTTCTGTGTTCAATTGATAATTTATTTTACAACAGAGAGCAAGCCATTTTCAATGCTTTACATCGGTCAATCATTTGTCAAAATGGCAGACCCGCATCGGGACTTACCAATTTTATCAACTGTGAAAAAGTTGCAAATTGGCCAGATTTGCAGATGTGAAGTTGCCGCTGGACAGTGAGTGACAATATGCAAATTTCAACAGTCAAGATAAACCTCAAAACATATATTTAACTTAATTCCGACATGCATGGCATTCATTTGCATTCAGTATTTGACATCCATTTCAGGTTTTTACTCATAAAAACATGTTCTAAATATTTTCTTTAATGTACTTCTGAGGCAGTCCCAAAGATAATTTATAGCAGATAGTATTGCTGCCTAGCTTCTAACTGCTAACTGTATTCTGCTACACAGGAAGATGAAAATGAAGGACTTTATTCCTACAACCTTCCGTTTGGATGTGAAGGAAGAGCGAGAGGCTTTCTTTGCTCAGCAGGAAGGTACAGATACAAAATATCTATTCTCCCCAATACACGCAAAGGACACAGGCTTTGTGCTTAGTTGACAGACTCCAAAATCAAACGGTAAAAAAAACTCAATTGTCTTTGCGCGGCATTGTTAACAAAACAAGTGCCTTGGCGATGGTCTCGTGTACAGTGGAAAAATAATGCACTTCACCTCCCATGAGGCTCTGATAAAATCACCTGAGGAACATGCTGTTGCCCTAGCGACGAATCAGCAAAGGGCAAAGCTGAGGCACAAAGACAACGACTGAATATGTTAGACAAAATCAAGGCGAGAGTTACAGTTATAGGACGTTCCAAATAATCTTCACGTCATGGCATTGCCTCAAATAAGTGAATAAACCTTCAGCCATGTATGGCATAACATGTGATCGTAATAGGTGTCTGACAATAAACATGAAACCCTCTCCATCAAGCATTTCTGAGAGTCTGTTATTGGCACTCAGCAGGTTCAAACATCAATTCCAGTCAAATGTGGATATGCAAGCCCACTGGTCTGAACCAGGGCAGAGGAATCTTCCTATTGAAGAGTGTGGAAGACGTTGCCACCTTGACCCTGAAGCTGCAACACATGGACGACCTGCGGAACAACACTAAGACTGTTCATCGCCAGCCTCAGGCTTACATCGTGCAACAGTGAGTACACACATTCAGATCCTTTACATGCAACTTTTTATTTGTCCTGCATGCAATTGAGCCTTGAGATACACTCTTTGCTCATTTTATCACAATATGTTTTCACACCGCATATTGCGCTAGGTGGTACCCATCTAAGCATAAGTGATGTGTATGGAATTTTTCAATTTTTTTTTATTGGAACTGATGCCTTATTAACTAAGATATAAACAGTCTCAGATGGTGTTTTGGTGGTGTAGTATCGAAGTGGATTCTATGTTTTATGCAGTTAATGTCTTGAAACTATTAGATGTGATTGCCTCACAATAGTGTGTGCATCCGTGCTTCTCTTCATATCGTCACTGTTGGGTTTCGTAAAGCACAATCAAAATCTGGCCACAATTAAATATTTCTTACAGATCAATACTATTAGTCAGTGTCCACATGATTACAGACCAATGTTGACTGTTGAAAATGGCTTCTTCTCTGTGACAAAGCAATGTTAATTGCTCAAACATGGCATTTATTTGTGATGGTCTTGGAGATGGAAAATGTTCATGTTACGTTTTGATGTTTGCAATCTGTGCGCCAATTATTTGTGCAGTTACATCCAGAGGCCGCTGCTGTTACGAGGGAAGAAGTTTGACGTACGCTCTTTTCTCCTAATAGCCTGCACGTCACCTTACATGGTCTTCTTTCGCCACGGATACGTCCGACTGACCTGTGACCACTATGACCCCAGCTCCAATAATCTCTCAGCCCACCTGACCAATCAGGTACAACCTAATAGTGTGAGCTTCAACATGAAAAAACAGCAGCAAAACTCCTCGCACTCCTGTAAGTGCTGAAATGATGTATGCGTACGCCTCCTACTGTCATCCTGCAGTACATGCAGAAGAAGAACCCTCTGTACAGTCACATGAAGGAGGAGACCGTGTGGTCCATGGAGAGCTTCAACACCTATGTTAACGATTGCTTTCAGGTTGCAAAGGATCTGCCCAGGGACTGGGTGCTGGGCGCCTTCACAGTAAGTGCGGCTGTTGTTGTTTGGTAGCTCGCAGGGACCAATTAGGAGTCAGGCTTAACTTGCTCCTAATTGAGGTGAAGGCAAGGATGGCAAAAGCTCATTTCTGTTTGAGGATACATAATACTGCAATGATAAGATTTATGATAGTGACTGCTCAATTCATGTTGACCTTTTTTTAATGAGAAATGCAAGTAAAGTTTTCTAGATTTTTTTTTGCTCTGATTTGATTCCATATCTGCCCTCTCGCACATCATTAATAATAATGAATTAAGTAATGAACTACGGGCACAGTTTTAAACACACACACATGCACAGACCCTATTCACTGTATTCACAAACACCTGCTGTAAATATTTATTCACCGTTCTGTTGTATTCTTTTATTCTATACAAAGAGCTTTGTTACAGCTACAGCTCTTGTGAAAACACTATACAAATATGAATGACATTTATTCATCATATTGACAAATTGTCTCATTCTAATGGCACTCTACAGTATAAGTTAGCATGCCAATGATGCAATCAACACAATTGCTTAGTCTCTACTCAACTATAATGATGTATGTCCAGTTTTGCATTTAACAAAGTGGTCGTTTGCCACTTCAGAAGTACATGAGGCAGATGATGACACAGTGTTTCCTTGCTGTCAAACACAAGCTAGACCGCAGGCTGGGTTTCTTCGACTTGATTGGTTGTGACTTCTTGGTGGACGAGGACTTCAAGGTGAGAAAGGCATCCAACGAGAATAAGCATGTTTGTTTGTGTGTGTGTTTTAAAAGCACTTGTGTTATTTAAAAAAATAAAGGTGTGGCTTTTGGAGATGAATTGTAATCCAGCCCTCCATGTCAACTGTGAGGTGCTGAAAGAGGTGATACCCAGCACTGTTACGGAAACACTGGGTATGTTCATTTGAAGTTAACAGTACTTTTGGCCCTTTCACAGAGTAATTTCTTTCATGCTGCTCTTCAGATTTAACTCTTGAGATCTTCAACAAGTGTCGTCTGAGACAGCGGATCTTGCCTTTGGCCGGTCAGAGGGAGTTTGTGCTCCTGTACAACGGACTTTGTGGCTCGCATTCCGACAACACTGGAAAGAGCCGCAAAGTCTCAAGAAAAATCCAAAAGACTAGGCCCAGACAGGTCCGTGGGACACAACGCAACTGAGACAGCCCACACATCTTCTGACAGCTTTTCCAGTATTACCACCTTAAACCCGTCGTAGTTATGTGGAGATCAAAATGAGCACATTCGCAATGCAGCAGATGCGTTGAAACACTGATTTAATGCAACAAATACAAAATATTTGCATGTTCAGTGAGTAAGTGACTAGACTATTATTCCATCAACCTCAAGTTAATTTTTTTTTTTAAATATGTAAATTATGTACACTTTACATTTGCAAACATGTCATGCATGTAGGTTCATTATGCTATCTAGATCTCAAGTTGTCTTGGAAATGAATAAATACACAAATTATACACAATGACACATTCATAATTTATTACAAAACAAATGTTAGTAAATGTCTTGTACTATACACAGCATTGCTTTTTCCTTAGAGTGCCACTTGTTGCTAGGCAGAGTTCATAGGGCTTAGGGATGCTATACCATCGGCCACTGAAAACAGAGAAAATAAAAACTGCCTAATCAGACCACCTATGAGTTTGCTTCAATGACACACTCATGTTAATTATTCCAGAGGTTTTTAAGAAATGTTTATTTTTTTTTACACAAGTCCATCAATTTATCCTATTCTGGGGTACACGCGGAGGTCAGATGAATACCACTACACTGTATTAAATGCATATACTCATTTTCTGGAATGATTATCTCCTTGGTCATGTGACATGAGTCACCATACAAGCAGCGTGCAGACATGACATTTTTGTCCAAGTTGCTGCGAATCCAACTAACGCGGCTTGCTTGCTGACTCATCGTGTAATAATCCCATTTTGAAATCAGAATGGGAAGTAGCATGGAAACACAACAATCCAGAGAGTTTGGAGTCTTTTTCTAGGGAGGCGCTTGCTTGAGCCAGACAAGTGCGAGGCAGCTGACAGGAAGGAACAAACAACCACACTGTGCTTCACCATTTTTTTTCTTTTTCTTTTTTCAATTCCTCTTCAGACGCCTGATTCTGAACACCTTTGATGAGCCGGGCTTTGTGGAAGCAGAGTATGTGCTGGTGGGGAAAAAAAGGGGGAACTGGAGATTAGCAGTCGCCCCTCCTCCTCTTCTCATTTGCCCAATATCCTCTTTTAGGCCCTTTTTGTATGTGTTTGTGCCTGCTTGGAGTGTGGCAAACACACAGTGGGGAGATGGTGCGGACCGTATTGTGGCGGGTCTGACAGAAAGGAGGTAAAAACTTTGTTCATGATGGGATGCTGCAGTGTGACTCAGAGCCACACCGGTGTGGACGAGGTGGGTCCTGATGAGATTGAGCTACTGGAACTCTCTGGAGACCATCTAGGGTAAGATGCATACACTTTAATAAAGAATGGCAAGTTATGTTCGGTGCTGAAGAATTTTTTTTGGGGGTGGCTTGGCTCACGTTGTGCAAGAGGAAGTGGGCAGGAATCCCCTTAGCGATGTGTCTGTCGGTGTCAACCGCTGTGGTTTTCTTTGCCCTTCTTCTCTACATTGCCTCATGCAAAATGATGTACAAGTGTTGTTCTAGCATCTAAATCAGGAGTATCTACTTTTTTAATCAAGGGGTAGCACAGAAGGATTGAAGGATGCAGGCCAAGGCCCATTTCTTCATCTCTTAAAATGCTGACCCGAATTGTTAGAAAACCGTCTTTCTTTCTAAACATCACAATGTAAAAGCTGACTTTTCAAGGAGTGTGTACTTCTGCCATTATTATATTTTTACGTTTTATTGCATCGGCTATTCCTGCTAAGTAATGTTGTGATATGACACCCTGGTTTCAAGCGTCATGCCAACCATGAGCAGGGCAACACCTCATATGCTTTGCAGCTTACCAACGTGGCCTAATTGTTTCATATTTACGCGGAACAAACTTTGGAGCTCAGTGATGCAGCACTCATGTGATTAGGAGATTAGAACAATACAATAGCCAAGCATGGAGGTTGCTAATACATTACTGACAATGATGGGACAAATCCCTGTTCAATTGAAGACTAGACGATTACTAGAAGCTAATCTACAACTGCGGTCGCTAGTCTGTGTGTGCGTGCGTGAAGTCTGTAATCTGATTATGTCTGCCATCAGGAGGCTCTTGACAGACAGTTCAATGTTGTGTTTTGGGAGCGCACGACTGACCCATTGACCCCCACCTCTGTCATTCTCCCAACTGAGCTTGTTCACATCTTTGAATGTTGTTGTTTTTAGGGTGTGGAGTTTGGGAGAGACCAGGCTTCAGCTGTCAGTGAGGAGCAGCAAAGACGACAAGCAGCCGCCATCACGTTATACTTCCGTGCCACAACTGGAGCGACATCCCACTCATAATGTACGTCTAAGACCACTTCCACATGCTCAGGTTACAAACGCAATGCAGTGTTTTCCATGATGGTTGATGACTCGCTCAGCACTCCTTTGTGATTCAAAGTTTACAGGAAGTGAAAAGGTCATTGAAATACTTGGACTAAAATTGAAGAAGGACGGAAGAATTCATTAAAGAGTCTTGCGTAACATGACATCACGTGTGTACTGTACACAACCGCTATCTGAATTTTTGTAGCTATAAACTTTGCAGTAAGTAATACAAAAACAAAATGAGTAGTATTTATTTTGGAAGTGTATGTCTGACTCAGTGGTACTTAAACTGGCGTCCCTTGAGTCCACAAAAAGATTTGCAATGTGCGGGTGAAAGGTCAATCAATTAACGGAATCAATTCCTCCTTCCAACCTTCGCCTGGGTACTGAGTAAAAACTCTGATTCGATTGTGTTGAATCACATAAATCTGACATCCAGCTGTATGCGTGCAATTATGTTTGTTTGGCATTATGATTTTGGGGTGGTGCTTGGAGACAAAAATCTTGTCCTCCATGTCACAGGTGTATTGGCACCTGTTCAAGCTAACCTCAAAGGATAATTTAAGATCTTCTCCCTAACAAAGATGTTTTGGAAAGCATGTGCTTCCAAAGTCCGAAACACAAGGGCGACCATGCTGACATTTCACTCAAGAAGTCAGTCAGGTCCAATCTGAGAGCCCAAAGACTTGTGGTGTGATTCAGTTTTTGTGTGTCTAGGGGGTGCTGTGGGGCAAGAGCAGAGGGGAGCTCCACCAGAGGATCTTCTCCCAGCAGCCAATCAGAGGCTGGGAGGGTCGACCTGCTCACATGTATGGAGAGATCGTTCACTCATCCTTCATGGCTCTGCACAGCAAATATCCTCAGGTCAGATATGGTACTGCACAGTGCATACTCAAGAGTATTTTCCAATTTATTCTCAGAACAAATTACGCAATGTTTTTTTTTTTTTTTTTTTTTTTTCAAAAGTACACTTTGTGTTGTTTTCTGTTGGCTTTTGTCCTATTAATCACATTTATTTTTCTGAACAGGAGAACCGGGAACATTTCCTGGTTTTATTTTCTTTCCACCTGCTTCTCCTCTCCCTGGATCACACACATCAAGACTTCACTTATGAGGTATTGAGTATTGACCTTACATTACAATGGAGTGGTTAAACAAAATGTTTCTTTTGCTTTTTTTTTTCACAGGGCATGCTTCCACTTTCCGGTCTTTCCTTTCAGGTCATCTCCATGGAGAGTGACAGTTCACAGTCACCTCACATGTTTGAGATCAGTAGTAAGTGTGCAACATGCTCCATTCCAATTCACCATTGTCTCCTGGTTCTGGTGAATGCATGGAAACAAACCAACCCTCACCCAAAGCACACTTAAACCTACCACAGCTAAAATCCTACCTGTACCGTTCCTTGTTTTGTACAGGTTCAATGATGGACCCGAAGATCTTCATTTGCCCCAATGCTGCAGAGTTGCAGACATGGATGAAACACATAGAAGACAGGAGATACAAGTCTATAACTCAATCAACAAGCCCTTCGCATTGTGCTCTCTCCTATCTTGTAATGATCATCTAATTACGTATAATCGTCTGCACAGGACAAAAAACCTTCATTGCTAAAGTCTTTGTATGTTGTGTCTGCAGCTACCTTGTGATGAGCACTGGAAAAGAGAGGAGTTGAAGAAATACTTGCTGCATGCTCCTATATGGGAGTGGGAGGGTTCGCCTATACAGCACATGGGCCCACCGGAATATATCTCAGTGGTCCATATCATCAACACACACAGACAGGTATCATCATTACCTCAATCATTTCAAATGTCGACCAGAATTCGTCCAGTGAAAATGAATAGAACAAAAATCTGAACGTCGTACAGCACAGGTGTCAAACGTACGCTGTATGTTTCAGGTGTTTCCCTCCTGCAACAAACTTGATTCAAATGATTGGAATCTACTTGCTGGAGTTAAGTTGGCTTTGTTGTTACAGGGTCTCCAAGAAAGACTCATGATCCTCTTCCCTCAAGACATCCTGCTGCTGTCAGTGGATAACAAGCAACTCAATATCACCTACCAGGTAATGAAAGTTGACTCCAAATGCTCAATACAAAAACTACGATAACATTTGTCATACTAATACTTACTGCTTTCCTATATATATAAAAAAAAAAAAAAAAAGGGAAGGCTCCCCCGTCGAGGTGTCAAAGCGACAGAGCGATCATCTCTGCCCGGCCGATTTGAGTTTGAGCTGAGAGGTGTGTGAACTGAACTATCGTTTGTTACATGCACAAGGATTATTAAGGACTATTTGTATTTTAGGAGAGCTGGTGGAGCCTCTGCAGGTCTCGTGTACCTGCCTGGAAGATTATCAGAAATGGATCTTTCATTTAAAGCAGGTTTGACTCAACATCAATTGCTCATACATCATTTTGAAATTGATTGTGCTGAGTAGTATTTGCACTCACATATCATTTTTGAGGAAATGACACATTCCAGTCGCTTAATCATCTTAATATCAAAGTTGTTTTGCATTGATGTAAGGGACAGCGGGACTACACATTCACATTTTTTCCAGACACTTCAGCTCGTGCGTGAACATGTAAAATGCATTTCCCCTTCTACTGTAGCCAGAGAGAAGCGTCCACACGGCTGTGAGTCGCACAGCACCATCACTCATGCCCAAGCTGCACAGGGGCCGCAAGGAGGCCATCACGACTGACCAATCTCGTGTCAATGGACACAGCTGAATGCAGAAGAATTTGACTGTGACTGTGTCACTTTGTGACTGAGACCGTGTGACTGTGACTGACTGTGTTACTTTGACTGTGTCTAGATCAAATAAAATGTCTATGTACTGCATTGTGTACAGAATCAGGATCAAAAAGGGACAATGGAAGAATGATAGTTTGTTCATCTCATTTAGTTTGTTTCTGTTACACAATAAAGATTTTTAAATATATTCATTTTTGTCAAGCTTTACAACTGCTTTTGGTCAGGATTCCATTAATATAGTTCCATCTGGCCAAATATAGTATTTGTGATCACATTACTAATGTTAAAATAAGATGACTACGTTTATTTATATAGCCCTTACTCTCAAGGTAGTCTCAAAGTGTTTGACAAACCCACAGTTGGGAAAAGGAACATTCCAGGATGAGCAGACTGCATTGGATGGTAAGTAGGCAACATCAGTCACACACAATACATGCTGTTCAATGTTTGTTTAAATAACATAAGAGTGGTGAAGGTAGAAAAAGTGGTCCTCCTCACGTCCTATTCTGATTGGTTGATGGATGGATTGGTTGATTTTTACCCAATTTTCTTGCTTTCATCTGTTGGTAACAGTTCCAATGACCAATCAACGTTTGATGATACAGCCGAAATCTCACCAGCTTCTTGTTTTCAAATTTTTCCAGTTGAATCTGAAATAAAAAAACATATACAGGAAATATATGTTTTTTAATTATCGGCAGCTAATTTGACATTTTTTGAGGCGGCGTGGGTTAATCAGTTCATAATGTTATATTTCTTCTCAGTTAGGCATCAGCAATTATTTTCCGAGCAATCCGTTTTTGTGTTTTGTGTCTTCATTTTGCAAGTACTCATCAAAATGAGTTTTGTATAATTGATAGTATATATTTTTTCCTTTTGTACTTAAGTACATTTAAGTCTGTTCTTTTTTTTTTTTTTTTTTTAAAGGAGAAGACTACCATTCTTCTCTTTATGTCATCTCACCTTCAGTAGCAATGTCTGATTGCTTATTCACGCAGGGAGGAGGCGGGGCGTTCCTCTTGGCTCTTCTTAACTCTGATGCAGTGGATTTCTGCAGCCAAACAATATTTGAACCCTCACACCATGATTTTCTCGCTGTGTCGACATCAGCCTACCACAGACCTGTGAGTCTCTGAAATTGCTGAGGTTGTTGGGAACACTTTGGGATACACTCATGGGGGGAAGTGGAGCTCGTCTCTTTTGGCGTCCCGGCAAGGTGTTTGAATACGAAATATCCTGCTCGTTCACGTCAGCAGATTTTTCTTTGAGAAGGCCAGAAGAAGATCTCACAATCCTTTCTTTCTGAGGGGAATGATACGCATGGGATTTATTGCGATTGTCTGTCTCAGAATGCACACAATTATTTAACCTACAATTTCAGCTTTTTTCTTTAGTCTCCGGCACAAGCTGAGGAAGACAATGTTCTCCTTCTCTTTCCTTTTCTCCGTGGGTACATCCATATGACGTGCAGCACTACGATTGGCTATTGACAGACAAAACAAAAGTAGTGAAATGAACAAATAGCATGTTCAATTTTGTTCAAAGAAAAATATCTTCAGCAAACAAAAACTTTCATATGTTCATGTTCTCCTGGCTCTTTCCGAGTCTGTTGCGGCTTACCTACTTCATATGTACAGAGTTGATAAAGGTTGACCAAATGATCGTTGTCAGCTGTGTCCCGAGCAAACACCTCCCTTATTCCAAGCTCATTTAAGGTCTTGGCAGTGTCCAGTGACTCTTTGGACTGATAGTCCCTCAGAAGGACAGTTGTTTCAACTCTCAACTCGCACTTGTCGCACACCAATGGAAGAAGCGTCTCTAGGGGCAACCGGGGGTTCACTCTCAGCACGGTCTTCTGGGACTTATTGTAATTGATCAACAGACGTACTGTGGCCTGCAAAGTACAAAAGGTGACAAATGGGATGTACATTTGTATCTCTTCTTTGACACAAAATGATTGGACTCTGCTGGAAGTGTTCCATGGGCAAAAGGTAAAGGTCATCATTTAGACCAAAAAAATATATAATATACTGCTAATAGTTATTTAAAGCTATTTTAAATATAATTAGTGAATGAAGCCCGGTGATATTATTTACATTTTTTTTTCCTTTGTTCTCTATTTAACAGTTAACAAGATTGTATAAACAGAAAAAGTTCACCTCAGGCACATAAGGCTTTTTGATTTTGTCTTCCATTCTTTCAGGTTTCAGCACATTTGCCAAATGTTTGAAGTCAAATATTCGTCAGGAAAGTCAGTCAGGTTCAGGTGGTAGCTTTAACAAATTGATGCTACTTCGCCCATCACTGGCACACTAAAAAGAAAAGTGCATTTGTCAAAGAACCAAATACATCACAGCAAAAATCTAAACAAAACAGTTGAAACATGAGTGGTGGCTATAGACAGTACAACATATCAAAGTTGAGATACCTGTCTAGCACTTCTGGATAATCTTCACACAGAAACTCGCCTTCATCTCTCTCTGTGGTCTTGAACAATCTCCAAATCAGCACCTACTATGAGGAGGAAGAGTGTTTGTGTGTGTGTGGGGGGGGGGGGGGGGGGGGGGCATGGTATTTCCATCCATTCCTTGTCTGTATCACTTATCCTGTTGCAAAGCCCAGGAAGCTATTTTAGTTTACTTCAGAGCAAGATGCCCAAAAAAAAGTAATAATAAGATTATATACTACACATAGATACATACATAAAACTATTTGCAAGTGTTCATTAAATGTTGAAACATTTTAATTAAACTCACCAGCATCTCGTGATAAAATAAATAAACTTTTAAATAAATAAACAATTTGAATGAGGTGAATTATTAAAGAAAATGTCAAGCTAAATTGCACAACTAATATTCACTTAAGGAACAAACTGTATGGAAGAAATCAATCTATTTCATTCAATTTAATATCTGTACAATTTTGAAATTCAGTCCATTGCTGCAAACCAAATGAAACAAAGAAACCCTTGTCAAATATTGAAATGTAGATTTCATTCTCTTAATACTATAGTTGGATGTGAATGTCATCTACCACTGGACAAGTTCATTCAAACATGTTGTCTGAGCAGTACAGTAAGTCTCAGTTCCAAATCAGATTAAAGGAGAGACGATTAGTGCCTTGAAATGAATGTCTGTGCATGTAGAATCTCTCAATGAAATAAATATAGATGACATATTTATTTTACCTGTATCCATGGGAACCTCTTATTTTTCTTGTAAGATGTCCATGTGTATAGGATGAGATGAGGAAGACAGAGGGAAGCACAAGCACAAGCTCAAGCACAAGGGTTGTGTCTGGAGTAATCCCTGTTTACCATAAATCTTAAACCACGCCTCTTTCTTTTGCATGTCTGAGCTCATGCCTTTCCATGTAAGCAGTCTTTTAGGCGTGCGCTGCATGCACATGGGATGGGAAGACATTGAATGAAGCTAAGCGTTCAGTTACCTGCCTCTATTTTCGAATGGTGCATTTTTCTCTTAACCGGTTCATCTATTTTCTTATTGGACATTGCATTGGTGCTATCTTGTGGCATATTAAGGTGTTACAGTAAGAGCACAAAGCAGGTGATTCTTTTTTAGGGAGTGTCAGGGAATAGTGAATTTGGGAATCATGAACTGGGAATGATGGTTTGTGTGAGACCATTTACATATGGCCATGCCAAGTTGAAATGTAGCAATTTGATCTTGTAATTCAGCTACCTTGGTTCTTTTCTGACGTGTGAAGATTGCTTGAAAAGTGAGTCACATGTTACAATGAGATGAACTGATTTGACCTTTCCATACAAACCTCAGACATCTTGAGTCAAATGTCATTGGAAACAAGACATTTGTCCAAATAAAGAAAAACATATCTAGTAAGATTTTAATTAAATCTGGACCAGATTAATTCAGTTTGTATATTGAAAGAGATGACAATTGACCATTTGATCTCATTTTCTCGAGCCATCTTGTGAAAATTCCACTGCGGCAGAGTCTGAAAAGTGCCATGTACCTGGCAAGTTGATCTTTGACCACCGTTTCTTCTGTCAAAATGGTTACGGTACATATTGTCCATGGTTAAATTTCTGTCAAATTGCAACAAATCACTTGACTTATTTTGTCTTTGCACCTATCCGGATTTATAAGATTATAAGACTTTTTTTTTCCACATTTTTTTCCTCTGCTTCTTATGAATAATGCAGCTAAGTCGCAGCTTGCTGCCAATTACTTTTGTGTATATTTTACGACACACGGCAGAATTCATACCGCAGCACTAATTGTCAAGATGTACACTCCTCCTTGAAAGGTATTGGAACAGTGAGGCGAAAGGGGTTTTGGAAAAGCATGTATAGTTTATATTAACTGCAAGCACACTTCCACAGAGAAAAAAAAAAACTGCACAAGTGGTATTTGAAAGGCAGCTCCACCTGATTAGGAAGGAAAGTGTCAAGTCGAAAATAGGACCAGACAGGACAGGAACAGTAAGTAATAAAAAAAAAAACGTTTTAAAAAAAAAAAAAAAAGAATCCAGGAAGATAAAGCAATAAAAAATACTCTTAATAGAAATTGGACCAGCAGTGTCCGATGCTTTATCCTCCAAAGGCCAGATACAGAAAAACTGACTGATGCAAATTTGCAAAAATCTTGAACTCCATTCGAGAGGCTGCGACTTCAGCAATATAAGTTTTGCTCAATAAACACTTGCAAAATTCCACGGTGCACTTTCAATTACAGCAATTATGCATCTATTCAGTAGGCACCAAACATCAGATGGACGGCTTCAAATGTTCTCCTCTGCATTTTCGTGCGTTGGTTTGATGGCTGTTCACCCGTTTGTGGAACTGGTTGTCACATTTGTTGTGGCTAACATGAGTTTAAAATGAAACAATGTGACGAGATAGACTGCATACTGTAAGCACTGACAAAAAGTGATGAATGCAAGTGTTAAGCACCTTTTTGCCTTCTTGTCTCTTTCCTAAAATAAGTTTTTGTTTTACAAAGCGAAGCAGCAATTTCATTTTAGAGGTATAAGGAATGATCTTTTTGACTCTTCTAAGGATGTAGCTCATTTTAACAGAGGTGGCAATAGACACAACCTGCACACTATTCCTGCCTAGTGTGCGTGCAGAATAGACATGAAAGAAGTCTGCAGAAGCTTCCTGACGCAATATGAAGAGCTAGCCAACAGGTGGCAACATTTCCTAAGGCAAAGCGAGAAGACTTATTTTGAGTTTTTTTTTTTTTTATATGATCGCAGTGATTATGCGCGCAGTGACACCGCCTTGTCAGATAAAAATGAGCAAATAATCTTAAATAAAAGCAAAACAAAAAAATAATTAAAAAGTAAATAGGAAAAATACAGTTCAAATTTTCGTCGGTATGTTTTTCTTCCACCTGACAGCAGGTGGACTTGTACTCCTCGCGGGTGCGTTGTTGACGTCCTCCAAGGGTTCGTCTGATGCCACCATTGCACGTCCATTGTGCTCAAGCCGAAGCTCCGGAAAGCGATGAAAATTGATTAAGAGGAATATTTGCTTCTAATAAGACACAAGACATTCGTCTCTTTGGGGGGGATACGATTTCGAGATGCGTTTGATCATTTATCTTATTTGTCCTGCCTATCAATCCGGTTTTAAGAAAAAGCCAAATATGAGATGGAATTTTATCTTAAGCGCCACTTGCGGAACGTCGTAGTAATGATGGTGAGTACCTGTCATCTTCACCTTGACGTGTGACACCTTCGAATTGTTCATTCATTAAGAAAAGTCTAGAAAACGTCGCTTATAGTCGCCTGGAGTCAATAACAATTAAAACGGACATTAATGTGGTGATTTAAACTGAAGCCTTTCAGGGATCTTCATTATTTTTCGTATTTCACGGATCTGCATTAATCGTGTGAAATCTGTTTTCAACCTGTTGTGCTTTTGACAATATTTTCCGGTGATGAGCTGCCAAGTCAAACAAACAAATGGAGAAAAAAAAAATCACTTCCATCGCACGGTTTGTTTTCTAATCAATGCATACAACCGTGACTCATTCATTTTGTCTCCTCTTGAGATGGAAATATAAGTGAGGTGTAAATATAGAATTCATTGACGAGGACAAAATGGACGAAAAATAACACCGGGCTTCCTATATTAGCCTCCTGTCAGCCACCATTGCGTCAGGCCGAGATAAAACGTTGAGACATAATCATTTCAATGAGCGATCTGGATGTATTTTTAGTCATAGAAAATAAAAGCTATATGTCTATTTTCAGACAAGTGGCCGCTCCCTTTTTTAGTGATGTATTGTGAGCAAATAGACACACATCTGGCATGGACACGCCCAGAATCCTTTCAGAGATTCACTAGCAAAAAGCATCCTCAAATATTGAACTGTAATATGTGCCGCTCTGATTATTGGTTTGGTGTTTATTCTAGGACTTGTTTAGAATTGTTAATGGTTTGTACGTGTCGTTTTACTGCGTTGAACGACGTGGTTTCCGGGCCTGGGTTTGGATCTCTGTGTTTGCCACTAATTGTTGGCTTCAAAGCCTCAGTTGGTTTTATGACTTGGTTGTAAGGAGCAGAGATGGTGGCAATAAAGTGCAGGCTTGGGATCAACGTTAGTGTCCACGAGTACCTGTGGCCAAGTAAATAGCACGCTGTTTTAAAAACAGCTCACATGATGTTCCATTTCTGGGAGTTATAGAAATAAAGTGTTGCATATTAATGTTGTTGTACATTTATACTATATTGTTTGTGTTTAGAATTGTATTGATTATATTCGATGTTATGTCCTTATATTATTTATATGATTGTATTTTTTGCTCCTCTTATATTATTGTCAGGTGCATCGACAAGTGGTGGGGGTCAAACAAACAACATACAATGGCACATATGAAGCACATACTGTCAGAAAAATTATTATCATGCATGATATGATCTGGCACAAGCCAACTAATCACCCTGCATTTCCTTTTTGTGCTGCAGCTCCCTAATCCAACTGAGCCACTCTCGACTTAAATGATCAGGATGACAAAATGGCCCAGTTGCTGGTACCGCCTGGTCCTGACAGCTTCCGCCCCTTTGTCCCGGAGTCTCTGGCTGCCATTGAAAGGTGCATCGCCGAAGAGGAGGCCCGGAGACCTCGGGCAGATCGCCGCAGTGACTGCGATGATGAAAATGGGCCAAAGCCCAACAGTGACTTGGAGGCAGGAAAATCGCTTCCTTTCATCTACGGTGACATCCCGCCAGGTTTGGTGTCTACTCCTCTGGAGGATTTGGACAGCTATTACAGCAATCAGAAGGTCTGTTTGAATCAATCTTTGAATTTTCCAAGCAGACAGTTGCTGTTGAGGAGGTAGAGCATGGACGTAGTATTGTTCTGGCAGCGCACCATTGTTCACTACTTTTTAAGAAGAATTATGGGATACATTGAGGGCACAGCACTGAGTTCAAGCATGACAAGAAATCTGAACATTATGTAGGTGATACAAGGGTGTGAAGATGGAATACTATCCTAAAGGTGACACAAGTCCTCAAATAGAAGAATATTAGATTCATAAATGTGGTGTCCCGGTCTACCCAGTTTTGGGACAATAGTCAAATAACATCAAGATTACATTAAAGGGGAACTCAAGTGTGTTTTATACTGTATTGTGACAGATTACGTGTTTTCTGGCTTCGGTCACATGATGTTGGTAATGTGAGCCAGAGGGCACTTTGACAATCACTTTCAGTCGATAGCAGAGGGTAGTCGAATGTCAAAATATTTGACTCTGAGATGGATGAAAACGGCTGGGTGAATTAATCTGCTGAAAAGGAGGGTGAAGCGAGGATGGTTGATTTTTCACAAAAAAGTTAGCATTTTTTATTTTATCCATTCATTTTGGAGAACTAATGAAACTACAAATGCCTTTAAAAACGCCCACTTTTAATGACTAATTAAACCCCTCCCCTCCATGTCTGGTTGATGACATCATCGAAGGAAGAGATCACAATTTCCCCATTGGAAATCATTGTAAAGACTATCGCTTAAAATGTACAAAGCAGCTATCTATCTGAATTGTTCATACGCCGTAATATATTCAGTTGATAAGGGGAAGGGTTCATTTGACTTGCATTTCCCCCCGAAGTCCACGTATGGGGTACCACGTCCGCCGCCTATCCGAAAAGGAGGCGTTTTAAACGACCAGACAGAAAAGCCATTGCAGAATAGAAAGGCGTTACGTCAGCCCTCCGAAATTGAGTTGGTTACTAAATGAGCTTCTGTTTGTGTGGGAAGTCATGTTTGCTCCAGGTTTTGAATGAACAAACCTTTATTAAATCAGTCCCCCAGGCTGCTGTTTAGTCTTATTACACACGCATTCACACTCACGGTTGGCTAGATGATTAATAATGTCTTGTCTACTTTTTGTCTCCTTTTCAGACTTTCATAGTATTGAATCGTGGGAAGGCAATCTTCCGTTTCAACGCCACTCCTGCCTTATACATCTTAAGTCCCTTCAACCCACTTAGGAGGATAGCTATTCGAGTTTTAGTACACTCATATCCTTTGAAAGTGTGTTATTGACAGAGCTTCATATAGACTGAAACGTTTATTTGACAAAATGAGATTCAGATGTTCTCAATGTCATTCTGTGAGTGGCTCGAGCGAGTAGGATTTTACAACCACTGTGCATTTAAATGCAAGTGATGAGCAGATCTTGATCTGTGATATGATTTACTTAATTCTGATTTATTATACTTTAGAGAGCTTGCACGGTGCTTATGGTGCATCAGGAATGGATGTGGGGTGGAATGAGTTTTCCAATGTGTTCCTTAACTCTTGTGTTTCAACGATGTTCAGCGTGTTGATCATGTTCACCATTATAACCAACTGTGCTTTCATGACCCTAAGTAACCCTCCAGAATGGGCCAAGAATGTAGAGTAAGTCCCTTTACCCTCTTTTCAATTGAGTCATTGCCTCTCTGAAACTAAGATAATGGGGTCTATTTTTGTAGACAGGCGCACATGCACTTGGCACAAAAACCGCTGCAAGTCTCGTTCACCATGTTTGGAAATCAGGCAGACCGCGCTACGCCTCTCTGGGCATTCCAGCAGACATTTTCGATTACAACCCCCAGTGCACCGGCAACACTGACAATTTGGTGACAGAAATTAGACTAGACTTTCGACCATGTGAAACCAGGTCAAAGTTGTGGCGCAGGTGGTGTAACACGATGAATCTGTGCTCCGGTAGTTTGTGCGGTGGATTTGTTTGTATTTCATGAATAAATATGACATTGGGGTACATCAAACCCTCGGAATAATTACGGAAATCAATTCATGGGATGTATATTCCTGTAATATTTAATCTATTTTTAAAAGCACATCCCTGATCATGGCACAACGTCTTGCAGTTCCTTGCAAGTGTACCTTATGCACACCCATCTTCTGCATTTTTAAAGTACTCTACTTGTGGCCCTCGCTTTACCTTATTGCTTTGGTCGTCATGGTAACAAAAACTTGATCACATACAACATAAACATGACATTTGGCAAGTGCAGTCTATTTTTAATATACTATTTGTCGTTGTTCCTTATTTGCCAGATACACATTCACAGGAATTTACACTTTTGAGTCCCTCATAAAGATCCTGGCCAGAGGCTTCTGCGTGGGGAAGTTCACTTTTCTGCGCGACCCTTGGAATTGGCTGGATTTTAGTGTGATACTTATGGCGTAAGTTTTTGGCGCACTTACACTTTTTCTGCTAATCACTGAGGATGATGATCTCCATTGTATCGTTGTACTTAGAAGAAAACATGCCGGAAGAGGTCATCTTGATTGGGTTCTAATTGACACGAGCGCAGACGTTCTAGTTCTCTGCAATGATGTTGAAATAGCATTGCCAATTCATTTGTTTTAATTTTAGACTGAAGTCATTTTGGTTTCAACTCAAAAGATGAATAGGAGACAAAAAAATCAGAAGTCCAATTTTTATTCCGCTAGATTTCTATTATTTCTAAATCTCCTAAATAATTCCTTTTAACAAAAACTACCTACTTTTCAAGTGAGCAAAAGTATTGAAACAGACCTTAAATTAAACTAAAGAAAACAAAAAATAACAACTCGTAAGGAAAACAATGAGAATTTGGAGTTCATCCTCACCAAAAAATGTCTTCCCCAATGTTTTGTGAAACTGTATGGATTAAGATACTGAAATTCAAATCCCGTATGAAAATTGGGGAAATAATAGATATCAAATGCTTCGGAGGTCAATGTCTGAATCAAATGATGGTCCAAAATGCCTTTACCAACTCATGAGGCTGAGATGCATTTGACACCATTCTTTGTGCAGCTGCACTGCAAGTTGCTTCAATCTCCATTACAATACAATTTATGAACTGAATTAGCCCCTCATGGAGTCAAAGACAGGAACTGGCTCATAACCATGAATGCCCAATGTGCATCCATCGACATTGGAACGAGTGCTGTCTGATATCCTGCTCTTGCCCTAAGGTCCCGGACCATTGAATAGTCACATTTAGTCATTCAATAGTCACTCTCCGTGCTGCTTCTTCCAACATCTTGATGGATTTATTTACTCTGAGCTCAGGAGGTCGATGAGCCTTTTTGTACAGAGCATTCACTCATCTTGAAACTGCTAAATAACGCCTCAAGTATTGTGTATGTTTTTATTATTGTCCCCTGTAAGTGAACACAAAGGGTTGCTTCTTTGAGAGCGGAGCTTTCTTTTCTGAAATGCCTGTATGTGTTTGTGCTCCTTCTTGAGGGATGCTATGTGATAACTGTGCATTTAATTCTGCAGGTATATAACAGAGTTTGTAAACCTAGGCAATGTTTCAGCTCTGCGCACATTCAGAGTATTGAGAGCTTTGAAAACTATCTCAGTGATACCAGGTAAGGCTGCCCTTGTTTATCCTCCTGTGTGTGACCATTTGCCGTTCCCTCTCCTTCTCCACGACCCCTCTCCCCCCCCTGTTTGTTTTTTTATGCTTTGGGCGTGGGTGTCTGTTTTGTGTGCGCGTGAACGTGTGCATCCCGAACACACCTTGCAACTCCCCGAACCCCCTTCCCCTGCCTCGCTCCCTCCTCCCTTACAGATATGTCACAGAGTTTGTGGACCTGGGCAATGTATCAGCACTGCGAACCTTCAGGGTTCTGCGGGCCCTGAAAACTATATCAGTCATCCCAGGTGAGCGCACCATCAAGGCCAAAAGGGCTGATGAAATGCTCACTGCTAAGTGGCATTTTTGGCAACATCTACTCACTTCTGAGCTCATCTTCATTGCAGCCAAGCCTAGCTGCACCGTTTTGCCATCCTTCATGTTTAAAAAAAAAAAAAAAAAAAAAGCTGGAATCTGGCTCCAATCGGCACAGATTGAAAGGATTCCTAGCTTTTAGACACGTAGTAAGGCAGAACGCTTTCTTTGAAATTTATTCTTGCCTTGGGAGCCACCTGTGGATTTTGTGCTATTTCCTTTGTGCATGAAACATTGCAAAGGAAGATTTTCTGGTGGCAAACTAATGTGTGTGTGTGTTTATGTATGTCTGTCAAGTGCGTAATTGCTGTTTGAGGCATGTTATGTTCTTTTATGAGGAGTTGTTCAAAGCACTTTTCATTGCACATTACAAAAATACAAGTAAAGGTAATTACATATTTTACCTCCACAGCCATCCCGAAGTACTGCATTAGTTTGTGGATTAGATTTTTTTTACAGCATTGATAAGCTTTTGCAATGTTACAGTAATTTTGCTTTCAGAATTCATTTTGGAAGAACAGAATCTATCCCAAATGTTTATTTTAGCAAACTTAAGTTTTCCATGGTGGGTTTTTGTGCCCAATTTGTATATTGATAAGCCAACTAACCACTAACCACTTTTAAATGAAATGTAATACTCTTTGAAAAGCTCAGTCTGCACCGGCCTCCTCCCCCATGCCATCATTTTCAAGTGCCTCAAAAACAGTTGTCCGTCCCGGGCATCAAGCTTCAAGTGTGCTTTGCACGCACGCCACTGATTCACATCAGTGACTAAACCATTGCCTTTCATGGATTCTTATTTTATCTGTGATAAACAGTGACCTGAATCAGCGTGTTTTTGATATGACTGTCCAAGACTTCATACATACATACATATACCTCAATCTGGCTGCTTGTTATTTGAACAACTCTCTTAACAAGTTTGTGACAGGTTGTAATTATTGGTCCTTGTGCCATGTCCCACAACCCCTTTCCCTTTTTCCCACCCAGGGTTGAAGACAATCGTCGGTGCATTGATCCAGTCAGTTAAAAAGCTGTCGGATGTTATGATCCTGACGGTGTTCTGCCTCAGCGTGTTTGCGCTCATTGGCCTGCAGCTCTTCATGGGCAATCTGAGGCAGAAATGTGTACGCTTGCCCAATGGCAACGCCACCAACAGCAGCATCATGGATGTCGGCGAAACCTCTCTTTTCAATAGCAGCCTAGCGGAAGTCAACAACATGTTCCCGAACCGCACAGGGTTCAACTGGACCGAGTACATCAGTGATAACAGTAAGCGTGCGGGTTAACGGGGTTCCAATAAGTTTCTGCTAAAGTCATTCGGACTCAGATTGCCCTTCCTTAGAGAAAAGCAACCTTCACAAATGCCAAGCAATATCAGACAAAATAGCGTTTTGAAATCTTTATGAGCCTAGGCACATTGTACGTCAAAAGATTTCACAGCATGCCACCTGGCGAAAATGTAGAAATATATACAGCAGTATTAACTGAAACAGTGATGCAGATCTCATCCCAATTTATTCACACATTAAGTGTGAAATGTTGGTTGTTTAGATGAACTATTATTCTGTTGTCTGAATAAGTGATACACAGATGAATTATACTATAAACAGAATTATATTGTCCATTACATCATAAACAGATCCTCAAGTAAGCTTTATTCAAGGTAAATTGCCTAAGGATTTTGTCCTCCACTATTTGGCAAGTTGCAATATTTATGCATATTAGTAAAGAAGGCTCAAAGTGTGCTAGAGATGGTAGGTCCCTTTTTGTCTGAATGCGTCAAATTGACCTCTGTTTAAAAGTTTCTCGCTTGTCCTTTCTTGCCACGGTATCAAACAACAACTGAACTGACGTGCTGCCTGCGCAATTGTTCACCCCCTTAAGAGCAGCAAAACGAGTGTTTCAAATTTCTGGTGTTTTCTCTTTTTTTTTAGAAAATTACTATTACCTCCCTGGTCGCAGGGATGCTCTGCTTTGTGGAAATGGCACCGGCGCTGGGTAAGGACCTTTGCCAAACCAGCTTTTAGACACTTAACATTTAGAAGCTAAACCTGTGATTTTTCACATTACGATATTTAGCACTCTCAAACGTAAACAATCATTCTGTTGACAGGCTTTGTCCAGAAGGCTTTGTTTGTATCAAAGCAGGCCTTAATCCAGACTTTGGGTACACAAGTTTTGACACCTTCAGTTGGGCTTTCCTGTCTCTGTTCCGACTCATGACCCAGGACTTCTGGGAAAATCTCTACCAGCAGGTTTTTATCATCTGTGGCGCACACCATTGTTGTTGTTATTTCAAAAAGTCTTTGTCACTTCTGATTTTTATCATTTTGGATCCACTAGACTTTGCGTGCGGCAGGGAAGCCCTACATGGTCTTCTTCGTTTTGGTGATCTTCCTGGGTTCCTTCTACCTTGTCAATCTGATTTTGGCTGTTGTGGCCATGGCTTATGATGAGCAGAACCAGGCCACCATAGAAGAGGCTCAACAAAAAGAGGAGGAGTTCCAGGCCATGTTGGAGCAGCTGAAGAGGCAGCAAGAGGAAGCACTGGCAAGGACAATTTTCGTTTGTTTGTAAAATTGAGATGCTATATGTTATTGGGAATGTATTTGGATTATTGCATTTATTCAACAAGAAAGAAAATATAAAGGAGAAAAAAATTATAGCAGTTGAGTGATGGTGAATATACATTTTGAGAGACTGGAACATTGTCTCGTAAAAAAAAAAAAAAAAAAAAAAGCTCATTTAATGCAGATTAGGAAAAATCCCTAGACATTACAAACAAAACCCAAGATATGACATTTCAGTGTATTTGGAAATGATAAGTTTTATTTTCTGAATTCAAATTTCCAGCTACGCAAGTATCTGTGCACAAGTACAAACACCAGCAGCAACACACCGCTCAAGTCTCCCTCAACATTTGAAAACAAGTAAAATTAAGGATGTACATTTAACCCAATAAATAACACCAACATTTTTTAGACCATAGGCTGATTTGACAGTGCTCCCATGACTGCTTTCAACTGCCAGGCTTTCGCTTCATACTCATTTGCGCGAGCCTTTCAGACAGCCACCAGATTGCCATGACAACTGTGTTGTTTTCCCATTGGCTGACAGGTTGCCGCGGCAGCAGCCACGGAGAGTGGCGAGTACAACGGGAGGAGGGGGGCCACTTCTGAGTCGTCCTCTGTGACATCCAAACTCAGTTCGAAAAGTGCAAAAGAGCGACGCAACAGGCGGAAAAAAAGGAAACAGAAGGAGGAAGAGGAGGAAGAGAGGGGAGCATGCAACAAGTTCCGTAAATCTGTAACCATAGACAGCATCAATAGATCTTTCCACTTTTCCATGGATGCAAACCGACTTTCCTATGAGAAGAGATGCTCCTCACCCAATCAGGTACATTTTTCTTAACAGGCTTTCACGTCAGTGAAAAGTGTTTTTTTCATTGTTTTTATTTTAGTAGAAAAAAAATATTTATTTGAAATTGTTATGACAAAATGATCTCAGCATGCACTAGTTTTTCAGCATCATCTTGTGGCAAAAAAAATAAATAAAAAAATGGATGCACCTTAAGAAACTAAAGTGCGTCAGAGGAAAACTCTGGTTGCCAGATATGAGTACCTATTTTGTTCATCACACAGCGATGCTAAGCTCATATCCATGCCTTCCATCGCCCCTGCCAACATAGCCACTACGTAAGGTGTCTATTAACTTGATTTAGTCTGTACTGCATGTCTGTGACAACAGCGACACAACGAGTCAATATGTGTCCCAGTCTTTGTTGATTGTGTCCCAGCACCAGTAAACAGCAACAGTCAATTCTGGAATTAACAGACCTTGACAACTATGATATATTTTGAGTGCACTGAACTCCATTTTCTGTCCTGCATAGAAGAGCCAAAGAAGTCCAATTGTATTCATTTAAAAAAAAAAAAATCACTCTCATCCCTGTGCAACTACTTTGATGATCTTACAGATACTTTCTTTCATAGTCTCTGCTCAGTATACGTGGATCACTCCTCTCCCCACGGAGGAACAGCCAAGCCAGCCTGTTCAGCTTCCGCGGACGAGTACGTGACATGGGCTCAGAAAACGACTTTGCGGACGATGAACACAGCACCTTTGAGGAGAGCGACAGCCGCCGGGGCTCTCTGTTCTTGCCACATCGCCCCGAGCGTCGCTGCAGTGCCATCAGCCAGACGAGCCTCAGGGTTCCTCGTGTAATGCTTCCTGCAAATGGCAAGATGCATTGCGCCGTGGACTGCAATGGCGTCGTTTCGCTGGTTGGAGGAACATCTGTGACTAACTCTCTTTTGCCTGAGGTGACTCAGTTCATCTTTTATCTCCCAATTTTGGAATTCATTTGCTGTGACTTGACTCTAGTTGAACGTAATTTGCCGATTTGCTTGAAAGACGGACTTTCCGTTGACCTGGTATCCATGAGACTCGACTTGCACCACATGACTCAACATGTCTTGCTTGTTTACATTTCAACAACAAACTACAAAAACATGCCAACCTATCCGTATGACACAGAATTTCACATCATGAGGCTCCTGGCAGCTGGCTCGGTTACCTGCCAGTTGATTATAAGCACCGGTGGCTAAAGCCAAACTGTGGCAGGTCTCCTATTTTCTGGACTGGAATGTGACACCTCTGATTACTTGGGAAAATTGACAACAATCTTGATGGACTTGCACGTTGTACCACGTCGTTCTCTCCTGACACTGTGGTTAGTTTTTCCATAAATACCTTGGACTGTGTGTGTTGTTCTCTAGGGTACCACTACAGACACCGAGGTGAGGAAACGACGCTCAGTTGATTATCTCGATGAACCAGGAAGCAGGCAAAGAGCCATGAGTGTGGCCAGCATCCTCACCAACACCATGGAAGGTCAGCTAAGCTCCAAACTTCATTCACTCGTCACATCCCTATAGAATATGAAATTACAAAGATCATATTAGCTGCTGTTTTTTTCTGCCAGTCAGTGATTTCCCCCCACTCCTTTTCAATGTCTCCCTTCCAGAGCTCGAAGAGTCCAGGCAGAAATTCCCCCCATGCTGGTATCGATTTGCTAACACTTGTTTGATCTGGGATTGTTGCCCTGCCTGGCTTAAAATTAAGGAATTTGTCAGCATGGTGGTCATGGACCCCTTTGTAGATCTGACCATCACAATTTGCATCGTCCTCAACACCCTTTTTATGGCCATGGAGCATTACCCAATGACAAAAGAATTCAACAATGTCCTTTCTATTGGAAACCAGGTACCTGCTAATGTTTGAATAACCATCCAAACCCTGTCGGTTGCCTATTGATTAATACAATTATTTTCCTTCTCTTTTTTTCCAAATAGGTATTCACTGGCATTTTCACAGCAGAGATGTGCCTAAAGGTCATCGCCCTAGATCCTTACTATTACTTCCAAGAGGGCTGGAACATTTTTGATGGCATTATCGTCAGTCTGAGTCTGATGGAGCTAGGTTTGGCCAATGTCGAGGGTCTCTCTGTGCTCAGGTCCTTTCGACTGGTAAGGTCACATTTTATTGAAAAAGATGCCAACCACTCTACACCATCTAAATGCAGAGTGTAAATAATGCTGACTTTTTCTTCCCCCCCCCCAACAGCTGAGGGTATTCAAACTGGCTAAGTCCTGGCCAACTCTGAACATGCTGATCAAGATCATCGGTAACTCAGTGGGTGCTCTGGGCAACTTGACCCTGGTGCTCGCCATCATCGTCTTTATCTTCGCCGTGGTGGGCATGCAGCTTTTCGGCAAGAGCTACAAGGAGTTCTTCTGTAACATAAACGATGATTGTCAGCTACCACGCTGGCACATGCATGATTTCTTCCACTCCTTCCTTATCGTGTTCCGGGTGTTATGTGGAGAGTGGATAGAGACCATGTGGGACTGTATGGAAGTAGCAGGACCGACAATGTGTCTGATTGTCTTCATGATGGTTATGGTCATCGGAAATTTGGTGGTAAGCGTCTTCATAATTGTATTTTTTTTAACATCATAATATGTAGTCATAGTTATGTAGCATTCATGAAATTCATGTGAAACTCTCTATTTGTGGTCAAGACGACTGATTAGGCTATGGTACTCAGGCCTCTCATTAATGACAGATACTTACAGTAGTTTGTACATCCAGTAGTTTATAGGAGTTGAAATCTGATCCAGCCCAATCATTCCTGTCTTCTCTTTGCATGTTCTAGGTTCTAAACCTGTTCTTGGCTCTGCTTCTGAGCTCATTCAGCGCTGAAAACTTGGCAGCAACTGACGACGACAGCGAGATGAATAACTTGCAAATCGCCGTGGGCCGTATCCAGCGAGGCATTGCCTTTTTAAAATCCACTGTCCGGCAGTTCCTCCAGAGCCTGTTCTTTGGCGGGGCCGTGAAGGGCTCCAGCCTGCATGAAGAGAGCAAACCCCTAGAAGAACTACACAGCAACGGCAAAGGCAACTGCATCGCCAATCACACAACGGTGGAAATGTCCAAAGACCCTGGCGGGATGTACATTTCAGCCGAGGGCAACGGGCGCCCAGGAGGCGCCCTGGTTGTCGGGGACACGGTTGACGAGGATAGCACCGAAAAGTACCCCATAGACGATTGTCACTACATGTCGTTTATTCACAACCCGAGCCTGACGGTCACAGTGCCTATTGCTGTGGGTGAGTCAGACTTTGAGAACCTTAATACCGAGGACTTAAGCAGCGATTCCTCAGACGTGGAGGGCAGCAAAGAGGTAAGCTTCGACGGCCGTCTCTCTGGCTTGATGTTTTGATCTTGTATTTTAAAATTGAATGGCAAATGACTCGAACCAAAAGTTATGACATGCCTAAATACTGTACCATTTATCAGCCCCAGTGGGACAATATGGTAAGATATCGTGTGGTGCGATCATTGTGTTCCTTCTTACAGGTTGGCACAAGTCAGATGATGTATTTTGCTACAACAATACTATACACACACCATTCAGATGAAATGCGAGCTACATCCGGATAGGGCAGTGTGACATTTGGAGGGGTTCCGTGGTTTGCACGAGGGGGCACCGGTTGTAGTCAGGATGCAGAGCAACATCTGTTTGTTATTATTGCGGGACTTGAATTGTAACTTTACGGATGACCTTCCCCGGCTAATGACTTGGATTCTCTTTGAAGATGACTTGAAAAAGTGATTGTGAAACATCGCAAATGCTGCTAATTGAAATGAGAACTCCTTGAAGAGTGATCTCAACTGACTCCCTATGCTGACGAGAAACAATCTTACTGACGACAATCAAATACGCTATCATTATTTCCCAGCTCCCATTCCATCCTAT
This sequence comes from Syngnathus leptorhynchus, assembly GCF_054491065.1. Classification (NCBI taxonomy): domain Eukaryota; kingdom Metazoa; phylum Chordata; class Actinopteri; order Syngnathiformes; family Syngnathidae; genus Syngnathus; species Syngnathus leptorhynchus. The sequence continues at coordinate 14,840,312 of NC_141195.1, forward strand.
TATAATTCATTTTTAAGTCTTAGAGCACAATCTATAATGGCACTTGGTTGAGAATCATTGCGTCCACACAAGATTTTTCCAGTGTACCTCCATCGATTGGATCTGGTGGCAGCCTTGGTTCTCTTCTGGCAACCTCAAAACCATCTTGCACTTGGTGTTAACAGGCCTTGAGGATGTCTCCCACCACTTTTACCATTATTTTACAGGTGTTTGGATTCTGCAAAACTTTGAGAAGATTTACAGTTACAAATGATGTGCGCTGTTTATCGACATGATCTCTTATACAAAAAAGTTCTAACACAATTCTGAGCGCAGACATGAGGTTGAATGCTGGCTTGTGGTGCGAGTGACTTACTATTAACTCCCCCCGTTTGTTATTGCAGCCATATCACAGATGCTCTCAAGGTTTTCAGTGAGAGAAGAACTGTAAGATCACTTTATTGTATCATAGCACTAACCATGAGGACTGCCAATGTCATTTACGAACAGGCATTTTTTCCCTCATACTTTTAATGGATTGCCCATTTTCGTCCTTTGCCTGGTCTTGCCCTCCGCCCCCACCCACAACCCACTTTCCTTTATTCCCACCTCTTCCCCATACAGTAGTACAAGTACACACTGTAGTTTGTTGAGTAGCCCTTTTTTTTTTTCTTGGTCTGCAGCTACCAACTGACAATTAGGAAGAATTGGAAGCATATAAAAAAAAGAAAAAATCTATTTAATTAATTTTGCTGTTGTTTAACATGGCTCTGATATATGACCCTAATTTCCTGATTTATTAATTCGTGGATCATGTACTTTTTTTCCATAAGCCGACTAATCTTTTGTTGCGCCTCTGACTAATATTTCCTTTTCAAATCTTGAGTTGTCACTGAAATTGAAATAGAAAACCAAGATGGCTTTTCTGCAGTAAAGTCCAAGACTGGAGGAACTTTGGCACTCTGGAGTGATGACCTTCATAGACGTTAGAAGAACCTTAACACTAAATGAGGTTTTGTTTTTAAAAGTAAATTCACTGTCGTTCTGACGAGGCAAAAGAATCATATTTGTTGTGAATTGCGGCACAATCGACAACCGGTTAGCACTTACGCCTGCCTCACAGTGTGGAGGTGGATTTGGCAATCTAGCCTTCTTGTGTGGACTTTATACATATTTGCTCCCCCCGTGCCTGTGTGGGTTTTCACCAGGTACTCCGGCTTCACATTCCAGAAACATGCACGGTAGGTTAATTGAAAATTCAAAATTTTCTGTAGAACCGTCAATGCAAGAATGTGAGTATGAGTATTTTTCTACGGTGGAAACCATTCAGAGTCCACCATGCCTCTCACCCAAAGAATACTGGGATTGGCTCTAGCAGGCCCTCAACGCTAATAAGGATTAGCGGTTCAAAATTTTTTATAAATTAATGAATAAAAAAATTAAAAAAACATGTATAAGTACATAGATTACTTTGTTTCGGAGTCATAAATCAGGGTCATAAATCAAGGTGCACTTTCTAATTTACTTTTTGATCCCTGAAATACGATGTCATTCCTATGACCTGTGACCTATGATGATGATGGAATGAGGGAAAAAACATTTCATCATTAGTTCATATGTCTTTTTTTCTTTTGGTTTGTAACATATGTTGTAGGGAATTGTTAAATCATATTAATAAATTGAATAAACACCCTTTGGAATAGGGATCCTCCCGTGACAGAGGTACAAAATGTAGTATAACATGCCAAGCTATCCTGCTACAGATAAACGTCTTTCCAGACATCAGCACACAGTTTCCATAAGCCATCAAGGCCAAATGAGTCCCAATGTAGCGTAAGGCAGCATCCTTTCAGAAATCAATGCACACGTGAGCAGCATGCTTCCATCATCGCCATGTCCTATTAGCTGGGTCCCACTACAATCAGGGCTGCTGCACTGTGTAGGATGACATGTTTCAAAACTTCACACAGCAAATGAAAGTCACTTGCTTGCAATACTCGGTTTCCCCCCCTGTCAAAACTGACACGTTTCACATTGCCCACGTGCTATAGCCGCTATATATACATTTACACGTCATGTTATGCCGTATAAGTGTGGAAAAAGTCAAACACTAGACCACATGCTGTCTTATAAACAGTGCACAGTGCTGGTTTTTGCTGGTAAGCTAATGTGGTCATCTATCGATTTCAACACAACAAAATTAAGCTTAAACACCGCTTTCAAGGAATGGAAATATTGTATTTTCATGTCACTGAGGAAGATTGGTCATCAGAACTTTTGATGGGTGGGGTTTGCAGTCAAAGTTCCTTTTGGGGGGGTGGGGGATATTCACGCAAGATAGACTGAATCCAAATTGATCTGGGTTGTTAATTCCTCAGTAGACGTGAAAATACCGCACATGTTGCTTGGTACGATTTCAGGCTTGAACTGATGATGCACTGGAATACTGCATGCACTCTTCCTCGAAGTGAGGTCGCATCAAACGTACCCACAGTTGCATTACAGTAACGTCCAACTCTCCATGTCATGTGTTGCTATATATGATATGATTCGAACTTTCACATGGATGTCTTGAGAAAGCCTGTAGGTACATTTGATCACATTTGCATGTGATGACAGAGAGGTGGACGTTTAAAAGTCGTCCTACTCTGTTCTGACAGTGCTTACTCTGAGAGGAAAAACACCAGTAACCATTGAAGGACATTTGGTTCTGGAACAAGTCAACATTTGCAATGTCACGCTGTGCACATTTTCTTGTCCGTACAGAAACTCAACACAGAGCCCCAACATCTTAGCTCTTCGGAAGGAAGCACTGTTGATATTCGCCCTCCAGGAGACGGGGTCGATTCGGTGGAACTGGAGCCGGAGGAGTCAATGGACCCAGAGGCCTGCTTTACCGAGGGTGAGATGACTACGAGTATGATGGATAAGGAAAAGTGGGACGGGACTGCTCACGTGATCGGTTAAACTCACATCTGAGTGACAGTGAATAGAAATGCTCATCAGGTTAGAAGAAAAAAAAAAAATAATCTGAGTCTGTATTCATCTATCTTAATAATTGAACCTGGCATTTTGTCTGACTGGGCTGCAATTTGTAATGTGCAAAAAATTCAAATGATAGACTTCCCATACTTAAGCTATTTAAAAAAAAAAAATTTTTTTTTTAATTGCTACTCGCGTCAGGGCTCAGGCCCGAGTCCCTGAATACAAAAGTTACCTACACCTCCAAACCACACACACTACATACATATATGCAACTGTTCAATGCTACTTGTGAGGCTCTAACTTGTGCTGTTGTAATTACTTTCATGTTACATGCCCAACAGCATACAGTGGTATGCGTTGTGGTCGCCAACACCCGAACAATTCATTTCTGTGGTCTGTTTCATTTATGTTCAGGATGTGTAAGCAGATTTCAGTGCTGCCAGGTCAATGAGGAAGCAGCCAGGTTTAAGAGTTGGTGGACACTCAGGAAAACTTGTTTCGTAATCGTGGAGCACAACTGGTTTGAATCCTTTATTATTTTTATGATCCTGCTCAGCAGTGGTGCACTGGTGAGTTTAAATACCGTTTCATTCAAAGTCCAGTCACCCCCCCCCCCCCCCCATTGGAATGTATCATTTTTGTTCTTCTTTGCTCAGGCTTTTGAGGACGTTTATATTGAGCAGAGGAGGACCATCAAAACCATGCTGGAGTATGCTGACAAGGTCTTTACTTATATCTTCATTCTGGAGATGCTGTTGAAGTGGGTGGCCTATGGTTTTGTCAAGTACTTCACCAATGCCTGGTGCTGGCTCGACTTCCTCATTGTTGACGTATGTACACTGCTCTTTGGTTGAAGTTTGGCTTATTCCTTCCACATTTTTTAGAGCCTAAGGTAGTCAACGTGCTGCCTCTGCATCTGACTCCAATAAAAGATGTCACATTTCATGTTTGCCACCCTGCTCGTGTCCTCTCAGGTTTCCCTCGTCAGCCTTGTGGCCAATGCTCTGGGTTACTCCGAGCTCACCGCCATCAAATCCTTAAGGACACTGCGAGCCCTCCGGCCACTGAGAGCCCTATCTCGGTTCGAGGGCATGAGGGTGAGACTTCCTTTGAATCCAACCTCTGTCAAGTCGCAAAGAAATGTTAACATGTTGAGTTCTCCAGTAGATATCTCGGGCAAAGCTGTTTTCTTTACCAGTCATTGTGTAGCCATACATGACTACGTATATATTTTTGATTACGTACAATGTGTAATTTTGAATTTAACTGCATGTTCTCCTTCCAGTTCAACTCTGTACTTCTTCTATCTGCATGTTTCTCTTTACATCGCTTCTTGACGCTGCTCATTTGGTGCCTTGTAAATGTGACCTGTAATCTTTTTCTTTGTTGTGTGTCTTTTTTCATTTACAGTCAGACAAAATGTTGTGACCTCATCCTGCCTCTAAGGTTTTTTTCTGTTTTGCTTTTTTTCCTATGAAATTGTTAACTTTACTGAATCAACCTTCACCTTCTTAACGGTCTTGTTAGTAAAAGCTTTTTGTGTGCAGACGTCAATAAATGTAGTCTTTGTGTAATGTAAAAATAGTCAAGTGATTAGATGATTATAATGTCCACTTATCCAAAATCAAGCATCTTTTTTTCGGAGGAGGGGGGGGGGGGGATAAGCACACCCTCTCCATCTGAGCAACAAGAAGGTTCTGAGCTTGATTGTATTTTGAACCTGTCCAGGTTGTGGTGAACGCACTACTGGGGGCCATCCCCTCCATCATGAATGTGCTGCTGGTCTGCCTCATCTTTTGGCTCATCTTCAGCATCATGGGGGTCAACCTGTTCGCAGGGAAGTACTACTACTGCGTCAACACCACCACTGACGATGTCTTCCCCATCGAGGTGGTCAACAACAAGTCCGACTGTCTGAATCTGGTCAACGAAAGCGCCCGGTGGAAGAACGTGAAAATCAATTTTGACAACGTCGCTGCTGGCTATTTGGCGTTGTTGCAAGTGGTGAGGTGTTCAAAAAGTCCCAGCATGCACTTTTTATTTGTTCTTCAACATTACAGGCCGGTGGTAATAGAGACCAAACAGTTACTGTTGGAAGTTATTACTTTCCTTTAAAGGGAAAATGATTCATATTGTTCTGCATATGCAAAGAACGGAGCATGGTGAAAGGCAATGACTGACCTAGTGTCATCTGTTGTTAGGCAACCTTTAAGGGCTGGATGGACATTATGTATGCAGCTGTGGATTCTCGCAATGTAAGTTTCATCCAAATGATAGAATTCAATTTTACAGGATAATTTCTCAGTGGATTTGTTTTACAATTTACAAACACCAGTGACATTTTTTTTTTCTTTCTGTCGGCATTGCTCCAGCTGGAGGATCAGCCCCAATATGAAGTCAACTTGTACATGTACATGTACTTTGTCATCTTCATCATCTTTGGTTCCTTTTTCACCCTCAACCTCTTCATTGGCGTTATCATCGACAACTTCAACCAACAGAAGAAAAAGATAAGTCATCTTCTTTGGGGAAATGTCTCAGATATTTTAGGTCTGTGGTGATGACAATCTTTTGTTGTGTTTCCTATACTTTGGAGGGCAAGATATCTTCATGACGGAGGAACAGAAGAAATATTACAATGCTATGAAAAAATTGGGCTCCAAGAAGCCGCAAAAACCAATTCCTCGACCCGCTGTAGGTTTTGGTCACACCGTTGTACGTTCTCCTCCTGCGCTCTGATGATCACGTCGATTCTAATCCATTGTTTCTGTTTCTTGTCTGCTTTGTCTCTCAGAATGCTTTTCAAGGCTGTGTGTTTGACTGCATAACCAAGCAAGCGTTTGACATTGTTATAATGATCCTCATCTGCCTTAACATGGTGACCATGATGGTGGAGACTGACGACCAGACCCCAGACATGGACAACATCCTTTACTGGATCAACCTGGTCTTCATTGTGCTCTTCACAGGGGAATGCATACTAAAGATGATCTCTTTGCGTCACTATTATTTCACCATAGGTTGGAATATATTTGATTTTGTGGTGGTGATCCTGTCAATTGTAGGTAAGGACAGCACTGTCCCCGGATTGGGTTGTATTCAAATCCGCTAATCGGATGTTTTTTTTTTTTACTTTCGCAGGTATGTTTTTGTCAGAAGTGATCGAGAAATACTTTGTGTCGCCGACATTATTCCGAGTGATCCGTCTGGCGAGGATCGGCCGCATTCTCCGTCTTATCAAGGGTGCCAAGGGCATTCGGACGCTCCTCTTCGCCCTGATGATGTCACTTCCTGCCCTATTTAACATCGGTCTCCTCCTGTTCTTGGTCATGTTCATCTACGCAATTTTTGGCATGTCCAACTTTGCCTACGTCAAACGGGAGTCCGGAATCGACGACATGTTTAATTTCGAGACCTTTGGGAATAGTATGATCTGCTTGTTCCAGATCACTACCTCAGCCGGGTGGGATGGTCTGCTGGCACCCATCTTGAACAAGCGGGAACCCGACTGCGATAGTCAAATGGAGCACCCGGGCAACAACTACAAAGGCAACTGTGGCAACCCATCAGTGGGTATCTTCTTTTTCGTCAGCTACATCATCATTTGCTTCCTGATCGTGGTCAACATGTACATCGCCGTCATCCTGGAGAACTTCAGCGTGGCCACGGAAGAGAGCGCCGAGCCACTGAGCGAAGACGACTTTGAGATGTTCTACGAAGTGTGGGAGCGTTTTGACCCGGACGCCACGCAGTTCGTGGAGTACAGCAAACTCTCGGACTTTGCCGACGCTCTGGACCCGCCGTTGCGTATCCCCAAGCCCAACATGATTCAGCTCATCTCCATGGACTTGCCGATGGTCAGCGGCGAGCGCATCCACTGCCTGGACATCCTGTTTGCCTTCACTAAACGAGTACTCGGGGAAGGCGGCGAGATGGATGTGTTGCGCGGGCAGATGGAGGACCGCTTTATGGCATCCAATCCTTCAAAGGTGTCGTACGAGCCAATCACCACCACTCTCCGCCGCAAGCAGGAAGAAACGTCCTCCATCATCATCCAGAGAGCTTTCCGCCGCTACATGATTTGCACGGCCATGAAGAAGGCCTCGGCCCTCTACAAAGAGCAGCTCAAAGAGGGCTTACGTGACCCTGACAAGGACGTGATGGTCATCAGCAAATTCAATGAGATCTCCACCTCGGAAAAAACTGACATGACCCCATCCACAGCTTCCCCTCCCTCTTATAACAGTGTGACAAAATCTGACAAAGACAAATATGAGAAAGAATACTGTGATGAGAAAAAAGACTTTTTGAACGAAGGAAAGAAATAGATACCACACCCCTAGCCCCATTGTGGCGTGCTTGTATGTTTGATTGCTACGAGTTGACGAATGCCCCGAGTAGAGGAGGGCAAGTATGTTGTGTGTACAGTGAATCCACAAGAACATCTGGAGGGACCAAATCATCCAGAAGACACTGCCAGACTGAAAAGATTAGTGCAAACACTTGTGATTTTATGTTTTGGTTGTTTTGTTAACTGACACACCTCTGTGCACTATTAAGTTGTCTGTAGTAAGTACTGCTGCTATAAATACATGATTCATTTAAAAAAAAAATGTCTGTATTACTCAAAACTACTCTGCTTTTTTTCTTCTTTTGGTTGGGCAGGGGATAAAGTCCAAAGACAAGGTCGCATTTAGCGTTTGTGATTCCCCCTCCCTGCCGCTTTGAACTGTGCCTGTCTGTTAAGTGTTGAAGATTGATGAGATGATGAAGCCAACCAAACAGCACCAAGTTTGAAGGACATGCAGCCAACACAGACAGCTAATTGAACAGTTCCACAATAATATCAAAAGACCTTTGAGATGGATGATCCTTTAATGGGTCATGAATTATGAGCCGACTCTAACACAGCAAGTAAGTAACTGTAGTGTATAACTAGCATCCCGGTTTCTGGAGGCGATACAATGAAGCAAAAGGGGAAAATTGTCCCCCCAAAAAAGTTGTGTTTCTATGCATTTATTTCGATGGCCACTTTCAATAACACTGCGGCTGAGTCAGCAACACAGTAACGTAACTGCTGTTGTTGACAAGCGAGCAATCGTTTGTCACGTTCGTCGATACTTGCATGACTCAAACTTTATTGCGCATCTATTTTACAGGCTGTGAGAGGTTTTCACATGTTTTCACAGCACACCACCAAACAAAGATAAAGCAAAAAGTAGAGAAACAGGTTTGCTATCTTGTGGAAGAGCATTTCACCGCTCTGCCTCTTGCAGTACTGTACGTACCTTTCTCTGCCCGACTTTATTTTAAGAGTTAAAATGCAATTCAAACCTCTCCCTGCCATGGCACACGACTTAGAGAAACGGAATGTTTGCAAGCAGATTGAATGATGGCTCTCATCCTTGTAATGGAAACTTGACAAGGAACTTGCAAAAAAAAAAATCCCACTTTTCATTTTGAAAGAATTTCTCTCAACAATACAAATGAACAAATCTGTATTGTATTGCAAAGTTCATCTAATTCCATCCATTTTCTACTGCTTAGCCTGATACTTAGCTGGAGCCTATCCCAGATGACTTTGGGCAAGAGGTCCGTCACATGCACTTAAGTAAACACTCACAATTTTGAGTGCTCATTTCATTCATCTTGGATTGTCTTCAGTTTCACTGGCTTCCTTCCACTTTCCAAAAACATGCATGCAAAAAGTAAGCTGCAATAGGCTGCAGCTCTCTCGTGGCCGATAACAGAATCAGCAGTAGAAAAAAAATGAGTACTGCAAGGTCACACTTTTGACAGCTAAGGTGAATTGTACTAGTCCACGCTAAACTAGACCAATTGATCCAACTCGGAAAAAAAAAAAAACATCTTGAGGCTTAATTTTCTCTATTGCCTCAGGCTCTTTACTAGGAATCAAATGCTTTGTACTGTCCCTTAATATTGACTAATTCATGTTTCTGTTCTCCCACCCAACAAACGAGACACAGTGGTGCTTTGAGCTACGAGTTTCATGTTCCTGAGTCGAAACAATTGTCTCGCAAATCAGCAAGAATCATTCAAGATCTAGAAAAAGACAACACATGACACTGAACGGGGAAAGTATGTCCCCATTAAATAAGTGATGTAATCATATATGAATTATTTTAGGCCAAAGGTTTGTATTGCGCATTGATTTAAGAGCACTTTTGGTATTTCAAAGTTTTATTGTGTGTGAGTGTGCGTGGGATAGAGAGCGTGAGATACTTCCATCCATTTTCTTTACTGTTCATCCTGTTCAGGGTCATTGAAGGTTGGAGTTATTCCAGCTGAACTGACATGGTGAAAGGCAGGGTACAGGATTTCAATCAATTACAGGTCAAATTGAGGCATTGATGTAAACATTTTAGGAATGACCAAGTCTTCTTATTTTTGTCATGCAGATGATAAAAGCACAGCAATTATTGTTAGGTACAAACCATTCATTCGCCATCTCCGATCGCTCGTGTGGTGTTTTAGTGAACTGCTCGCAGGAACGACGACTGTCTGCACTTATGGTCTTATTACTGTTTCAATGCCAAAATAAGAAATAAAAATGCATATTTTTTCCTAAATTTTGTCTTTTTAAAATTCTTTTTATTTGAGTTTTCTGTTGTTGTTGCTTCTGCTGCTTCAATCAACAACGCTTTCATTACTTTGACACGTGATGGTTGGGTCGACTGTTTTAAACAATACACTTAACTAGCCAAAAGCTACATTTTTCCATACCACTTACAGCCAGATACATTTTTTTTTTTCTTCTATAGCAGAGGTTTGCAAATGTTTTTGTCCAAGGGACCACCATAATAACCAAGAAGAAACTTGGGGACCACTGCTTTGGCAGAATATTAATTCATTTTGCACCAAAATAAGAAATCGATTTTATTTTTAAAAACATTACAATTATATCTTTTTTTTCACTTTTTTTTGGTTCTTGTATCACAAACAATTATTACAATTACAATTATTTTCTATTTCCAATTTCGCAGACCACCTGCAGTACTGCCACGGACCACTAGCCATCCGCGGACCACCGGTTGACCCCTGATGCAAAGGACTTGCGCTCTATATAGGGTCTTAAGGATTATTGCTCGGTTGAAGCAAATCTTTTTTAGTAGATATGAAGGAATGCAATACCCAAGCACTGAAATTTAAATGCATAGCCAATTATAATAGCTTGTTTCAAAGGTGTCTGTTGTCTAAATACGGTGCATTAGTCGTTCTTGTAAATATAAGAAATTGAAGAATTAATTATGAAGACAAGAAGATGACAACAAGGTCCGTATAGGAAGGAGAAGGACATTAAGACAAGTGAAATGACCATCACCCTTCACCTGCTCTCTCCCTTCTAGTTGCCTAGCAACCATCACAGACCCAACCCCATGCTTCAATGAAATCAGCCTCCCCTGATTTCTTGTTTGGCAAGAATGCTTTACAAAATCATTTCATGTGATAGTGCCCCCGAGGCAAGGACATCCATCGCATATAAAGCTGCCAGAGGGTCATAACCAGACCTATCATCCAAAACTGTAGAAGTACAGATAGATTAGTGTGTGGCAGAAGGGAGGAACATGTCTTTAGTCCATGACAGCAGAAGCAACAACAGACAATAACACCCCACCCCTGACTATCGGCCTGCTGGGTGAGGGGCCTGGTACTCGGGTAAAACGTACAAATACTGATTTGCCTTGTTTATCATTTTTTAAGTACTTACTGAAATCGTTTTAAAATGTTTTTTTTAATTCAAAAAAATACAAAAAGATGTTTTGAAAATTAAAAACAAACTCCACGCCAGTAGGCGGCGTCAATTCATATCATATGATGGTTGTCAACCGCCACTAAACCCAGAAGAAAAACAACAACGCGCATGCGTACCAGTGTGTGTACGGCGAAAATAAATGAGGAAATGCGGAGGCGTAGGATTCGTCTATACCCATTTTTTTAAAGATGCTATACCTCTTTGTAGTTTCAAATTATTTTAACAACGGTTGCGAGGCTTTGGTCTTTAGCTTGTTTTCAAGCTAGCCACTCAGCTGTCGCTATCACTTGTCATCAACTTCTTTTGTCTGGAGGCCCAAATGTTCACTGACTGTACCTCGGATAAAATGTCACTACGTTTTTGACATTTTTCTCCTTTAGTTCCTTCATGGAATATGACATGGGTGTATTTATTTCCACCTCCGACATTTTTAAACCAAAATAATTATTAACCTCGGACATGACTCATGGCGTCCTCCAAAGCCGATACCGGAGTAAGCAATGAGACCAATTGCTCGAAAGAAAATAATAGTAGCAGTTCCTTGGATGAAGCATCAAACAACCACCCTAGGTACTGCCTTGACGACCTGGTGAGCATCGCTACAGTAGGTAAGTTGCCAGTACATCTTAAAGGGATACATAAAAAATATGTCAGGACTAAAATCCCCCCACCCTCCTTTTTAAATAACCTCTCGTTTTTATAAGGTTTCTTTTGTTATGAGTGGCACACCGACTTTGGGTGCGTGGCTATTTTTCTTTTCTCCCCCATCTCAGCCTGTCCACGTCATAGATGGAAGGAGGCAAGCATGATCATGTTTCCTGGCCTGGTTTGTCACGTATTGTTGTCACCCAGTGTCTGAAACGGTGATAAATGTTTCCAATTCAGCCTGTGAAGATATAAAAGTCATCTGCACAATATTTGAGATCTATTGACATTTAAATTAACCATAAGCATACAATGGAAAACAGAAGGAAAACAGACAATGATTCTGAATGTTCAAATAGTTTCTTGTCGCTGCCCTGACTCCCACCAAGACATGGGGGATGGCATGGCCATATTACTCTTTTCCAAATGGCAAAATATAAAATTAGGCTTTTGGGACTTTCATCAGAAGTACTAGAGATGGCAATCCTCCAATGAGCTCTGTATAATAGTTTGCTTGCTTCTTTTCTCCCTTGTGTCCCTTTTGTTTAGGTACAGGAACTTTTGGGCGAGTATTCCTAGTTCGGGACAAGAAGAGCAGGACCTTCTATGCTCTGAAACAGATGAGGATCCCTGATGTGATCCGCCTGAAGCAGGAGCAGCACGTACACAACGAGAAAGCGGTTCTGAAAGAGGTCAACCATCCCTTCCTCGTTCGACTGTGAGTTTGTTCTTCAGGTTTCTACAAGATTTCATGGGTGGGAGAAACTTTCCAAAACATCAGAAGATAAGCTCTCATATTTGTGCTTTTATTTCTATCAACTTGTAACTTGATTTAGATCATTGTTATGAGGGCAGTGTTGTACTCTTATGATATGTGCATCGATGTGAACGTTTAAAAACTACATTTTACATAACTATTAAAAACGTGGACCCCTGTACAGTTAAAAAATCCAAACTGTGAATATGAAAACCAAACATAGTCATTCCTCGAAGCTCAATTGGAAGCCGATCAATTTGGAATCCAGTTTATTTGTAACGTTACTTGAGATGCACTGTGATACCTCACCAAAAATGAAACTAATGCATTGGGAAACCCCACTATCACGAAGAATCGTACAGTATGTTTATCCTGCCCTCTCTGATAACATGGTCATTTGATATTTAGAGCAGTCAAATGAGTTAAACGCCTTAATATTCAACCAAACCATATAATTTAGTTTTGCAGATTTCTGCTAGCTTAAAGCTAAAACAATGCAAAACGCTATGGAAAGTTACCATCAATGTTATCGTCAACCTTCAAACCATTGCTATTTTTATTACAAAACTTTCATCATCCATTTAAAAATCCTTTGAGCTTGCCAGACTTTGAAAAAGCCGAAAAATTTGTAGAGGATGCTTTAGCCAATAAACAGTAAATGTTTACCTTCCTCAGCATGCAATTAATATTTCCATCAAGCAGCACTGCCCTACTCTACCTAAAGGTTAAAAAAAAAAAAAAAAATACTAATCGCATCACACACAGGCTTCTTCAGCTCTCCTTTATCTCAAATAACAAAAGTAGCAATCAGTCTTTTCTAACTGTTTGCTTTGTTAACTTCAGTGTCACGATGATAATTAGCCTTTTATCCTTTGTATTAACAAATAAAACCTTGTGACATCATTTGTTATTCATCACAGGAGAACACTTATCAAACAAGTCGTTGTTGACATAACTACATAAATGATTGTGCACACATACAAAATTGCTGCCGCTCCTCTGTTAATGAAACAAAACCAATACAATGATATGGCTTCAAACTGACCAGAGTAATTGTCGGGTTCAACAACCTTAAACATCCATGACCACACAAAGAAAGAAAAGAAAATTAGCACCTCTGTATTTATTCTACATTTTTCATTTTGAGAGTTACATTTATCGAGTGTAACAAGCGTTCAGAAGGCCCCACTATTTGAGAAGCCATTTCCATCCATCCGTTTTTTCATACCCCTTTTCCCCACGGGGGTCGAGGGCATGCTGGAGCCTATGCCAGCAGTCTTCAGGCACACGGAGACGAACAACCATCCGCACTCGTACTCACACTTAGGGGCAATTTGGAGCATATCAAGCATATTTTGGGGATGTGAGAGGAAACCAGAGTATCCGGAGAAAACCCACGCAGGCGCGGAGAGAACATGCAAATTCCACACAGGGAGAGGCGAAGGTGGAATCAAACCTGCAACCTCTCAACTGTGAGGGGGACGTGCTAACCAATGCACCACCGTGCTGCCTTTGATTTGAGAAGCACTGAACTAAAATAGACCCACTTTTCATGCTGAATTGTAATGTTTGCAAATAAATCGAGCCAAGTTCAACGGTATTGAACTGTGTGGTTAAGTGATGCTCCGTAAACGTTTTCTAAAATGATCCAAAGGAAATGTCATATTGACTGTACACTTGACAAGATTTTCTTTTCTTTGTCAGGTTTTGGACGCACCACGACGACTGCTTCCTTTACATGCTGATGGACTACGTGCCCGGCGGCGAGTTATTCAGCTATCTTCGTAGCCGAGGGCGATTCAGTAACGCCACCGGTCTGTTCTACGCTTCGGAGATTGTCTGCGCAATCGAGTACCTCCACTCCAAAGACATAGTTTACCGGGACCTGAAGCCTGAGAACATCCTGCTGGACAGGGAAGGCCACATCCGCTTGACAGACTTTGGCTTTGCTAAGAAGCTTTCTGACAGGTACAGTCACTATCCATGTTTGCTATATTTCCTCCACACGCCAAAAAAAATAAAAAAAATGTTTGGTTTCATTTCATTCTGTTAAATAAAGAGGGAGCAAGTTGTATGATACAGACATAATGAAGAGTTTCACAAGTGACTGTAAACTGTAAAGGGTAAATCTAAAACATGGCTAACAGAATGTTGTAGAAGCCCGCCGTCATTTTTGTCTTTCTCTTTCGGAGTAGAACCTGGACTCTATGTGGCACCCCTGAGTATCTTGCTCCAGAAGTTATCCAGAGCAAAGGTCATTGCCGTGCAGTGGACTGGTGGGCTCTTGGCATTCTCATCTTTGAAATGTTGGCTGGGTGCGTACTGCTATAGACACACTACTCATTTTGAAGTCACAGCCACTGACGAAAACAAAGTCTAATGTAGAAACAGAAGCATTATGTTGAAATACCATGTGAATGTGTTTGCATGCTGCAAAAATTCGAGAAGCATTACACAGTTTAACATCAATTCTCATTCTGAGTCATTGTGCTGGGTGAGGTCAGCATGTGTACTGCGCAATATCCTCCCTCCCCCCTTAATATTTTCCTCAAAGTTTACTTTTAATGTATATTTTTTCATATATGACTAGATTTAAACAAGAGTGGTGTGTGATGAGCTGGTCACCTTCAAATCTTGTGTGCTCGCAACCAATGAAATGAAGTTCTTATTTCTTCTCTCCAGGCATCCACCCTTTTTTGATGACAATCCATTTGGAATCTACCAGAAGATCCTGGCGGGGAAACTGGATTTCCCACGGCATCTGGATTTCTACGTCAAGTAAGCTTTCATACATACAAGAAAAGCAGATCTTTTGCATCTCACCAAAGAATTTCCCATTGTACAAAATGTGAACATTTATTTTGTGGATTGTACTACTTGTATGTTTTTGTCACGTTGAAAATCACTATTGCATACAGTCAAATACATTTCTGGAGTAACTGATGACATGCTTTACTATACTTTTAGTGTGAAGTCAAAATAATATATAGAAGATTTCAATGCCATGTCAAAAATTCAAATACATAATTATTTCTGTGAACTGTATTGTGCGTGGTTTGCCACTAGGGGGTGCCTTGGTGCAGCAATCTAGGTGAAAATTTGACAGACTGATTATTTTCCACAGAGACCTAATCAAGAAATTTCTGGTAATTGACCGAGCCAGACGGCTGGGCAATATGAAGGTCAGTTCGGTTTTTCTCTAACTTTTTTGAACAACTAAAAACTATTACCATGTATAAAACTTCATATTTGCTATATTGACGTATTTGGGTTACACCATCATTGTATAAACAGTTCCTTGTCAATACAAGTTTATTTTTCTGAAAGCTGTAGAACTATTATGTAAAATTATGCAAATAAGAAAAAGCTGGTTATTTTTATCAGCGTGACGGCTCATTTATTGTTTTTGTTGTTGTTCAATTTGACTAGTGATTAAAACTTGAATTTCTTATTTCTCTCTAAATCAAGTTAGATGGATGTGCGTATTTCCAAAATTGAGCACATCTTTTTTTTTTTTTTTTTAAATGAAGTCGTTGGCAATTTCATATTAAATGCACGCCTTCTTTCTTTTACTTTAGAATGGAGCAGATGATGTGAAAAAGCACCGTTGGTTCAAGGCCATAGATTGGGAGACAGTTCCACTGAGAAAACTGAAAGTAAGTCATTTTGGAACGTTTGAATAGTTGGCTCAAAGAACCATATTGAGTCGTTTGAATTTAAAGATGCAAGACAAGTGGGAACATTGTCTTTTGATATGTTTAAGGAGCCCAGTGGCATGAAAGCTGAAATTTTAGAGGCGCAAGTAGAAAATGTAGGGGTGCACACTGTAAATGTTCACTTTTCCACTCAAGATCAGAATGATTTTAAACAATCATAAATAATTGATTAGTTGTCAAATTAAAAAAACGAGGTTAAATGAATTTGAATGAACTGCAGCTTGTAACTGGAACATTTATGGCTAACTCCACAGCCTCCAATAGTTCCCAAAGTTTCCCATGAGGGCGACACTACAAACTTTGAGGTTTATCCCAATGACGAATGGAAAAAAGACCCATCTGTTCCACCAAGAGACTTGGAGATCTTCAAAAACTTCTGACAACTCAGATAGAATGTTTTATTCATGGAAAAAGTACTTCACAAAGAACAAATGTTCAGGGAATACAGTGGACCCCCAGATGTTCACGGGTTGGCATCTGCAAATTGACAAATTCAGATTTTTTGGGCGCGTAATCTACAAACCGGATTCAGTTGAAGTTGGGAAATTGTGTAAATAAAAACAAAATACAATGATTTGAAAATCCTTTTCAACCTTTATTCAATTGAATACACTACAAAGACAACATATTTAACGCTCAAACTCATAAACTTTTCTTTTATTTTTCAAATCATAATTAACTTGGAATTTTCCCCCATGAATATTTGGCGTCTGCTGTATTGATATTCCTCAAAGTTGGCACGTTACAGCTCTTTGTCTCCCTTTAAATCCTAATGAGTCATGCTTTAACCATCATACCACAAACAGGCTTTTTATACTCTGGTCAACTGTCTGTTTTTTGTTGTCAATTTTTATTATTATTATTATGAATCTTTCTGAGCCTAAACATGCAAGAAAAAAAAAAACAAGACTGTTACTTTCTACTTTTTAAAACGTTTGTATTTCATTGCAATGGCCTATTACTGTCTGACCTCTGAACCCTGTGACTTCTTGGCCAGAAGCAAGTATTACTGGAAAATACAACTTTTTTTTGTTTACAAAAGGCAGCAAAAAGGTGCCTTATGTTTTTGCTACTTCATAATTTCACTTGAAATGTGTCCTCAACTTCTCATTGTGGCGTGACTCAGAATAAAATAATTGAAAAAGGAGTTGTTTTAAGCTGCTCATGGTTCTCTGTTCTCCATCCAGTATTGCTTTCTCTGTTACTTTGGTCTCAGTGGTCATCATAAGTGATATTAGAACAAGGTAGCAGTGCTCCAAACAATGCATACTATATTCCATTTTAAAATATCTGTTACTTGACCACAACCAAATGAGAGAGGGTAGGAACAAAATTTGTACATATAGAATGTTCTTAAAATACTAAACCCAACATGCCAAAAGTATTCGCTGTGATTCACTTTTTCTACATTTCACTGTTAGAAAATATAAAAATGAGTTTATTTTTTTCCTCAAAATTTTACACCTAATGAATGACATGACAAAAACAATCTTTGAAGTGTATGCAAATTTCCAGCCATGTCTTTGAAAAAAAAACGTAACCAAATGAAATAGGGGAAAAAGGTTAGCGTTGAATACTTGGGGAAAAAAATTCCGATTCTTAGCAATTGCAAACAGACTTTGACAAAGACATACTGACTCAATTGTTTGCCTCTGTCACAGAATTGTGAGCACTGAAAATGGGAATGTTGTTTTCAATTCTGCGTACTTTTTAAAATACAGAACTCAAAATGCATTTCTGATTTGAATGGTTTCATCGCAATGAATCATTTCCACTTTGATATTACAAATTCTAAGGGGCTGAACAAAATTTTTGTTGTGATATAAACAACTGTATCAATGACTGCTGTCAAATATCCGAATCTTAAAATGTATTCGACACGCAGGTTTAATATTGAAAACAAATGCAAATCTCTCCCTCCACTTTTAATTCCAAACATGAACAAACAAATGACATTCACACATGAAAATACAGAAGCACACCGACTTATGAATTTAATTCCATGACTGAGCTTGTGATAAAGCTCCCCCCCCTCCCAAAATCCCCCAAACATCTGAACAACAATCAGCAAACTCAAACGCCGAATATGATACCGATGTAACAACAAAATACAATTGTCCTCCATTTCTACATGAGTAATCACAAAACAAAAACAACCTGCACCAAGAACAGGGGCGGAGCTACGTGATGGGCCCAATGATTTGATTCTCTGGAAATTTGATTCTTTGGAGCAGATAATTATTTCTTTATTATTATTATTTCTTCCATTTCCTCACAATCACGAGGCACTTGGATACTCTGCCACCATACATTTAGACTGACTGTCTATCTAAAACCAAAACTATTGAGCTGCATGCAAAATATCAAAGTATCATTCAAGAGTAAACTATTTTAAACTTGTAGCAAGCATTAATTAAGATTTGCACTTAACGCACAATCAATATGACTGAGAAGAATTAGCAAGAAAATCAGTGCATGAAATGATTTCATTTAAATCAAAGTACGTGAAAAGCAAAGAAACTGGTAAATCTAACTGAGCAAAACATTGCTTTTTACTCTTATATGAAAAATTGTCTCGCTATTATTATTATTAGTGTGTTGGGGGAGGTTGATAAACATGCATTTTATTTCATGAAACTAACTGGGCAATAATTTGCGACGTCTCCACATTGTGCAAATGTGATTTATCATTCAAAGTACATTTGAGTGGTTGTGGTACCCCGGCCCACCCCATTGAAAAAGTTCTGGCTCCGCCCCTGTTTTTCAATACTTCTATTATTTATCAAAACAAAACGAAAACAAATCACACACCAAAAAAAAAAATGATGACACATAACATTGGGACAATAACAAAAAAGTACAACACGATTTTCTGAAATGACAGCTTCAGAAGTGTTACCATTACATGATAAAGCCACTAAAATGTATCCGCCAAGATTAAAAAAAGCCAAACATCAAGCAGCAGAAATATCAGAGACGATACTATGGTACAAAGAAACACGGATACTTTAATTGTCGTTCCGTCAAGGAGGCTTGTTTTTTTGCGGAGAAGGTGCTGGGCTGTCTAGGACGTCCTGAGCAAGTTGCTGTAAACTGAATTCAAGAAAAAAAAAAAAAAAGATCAGAGTGAAGTTTGAATGTGATTGGTGAATTCTGAAGGCAGCCCAGTGATAAGAGCTTATCTCACTTGCTTGTTTCTAACTTCACCTCCCTAAAAAATGTTTTGGTCTGGTTTTGAAATGATTTGTCCAATTTGTTTGCGTATTTGATCAGAGGTGTGCAGACTTTTTCTATCCATTGTTCATACGAGTAGCGTACATTTGTGAGTCATAAGGAAGTGAAAAATGGTTTGGCAGTAAATTCATCCTAAAATAACCTACCTTGAGGGTTAGACTGCGTAGGATGTGATTTACCACTTTCTGGGTCAGCGCCTGCTCACAAAATGTTTCATTTAGCCATCATTGTCTTTGAAGATTGGAACCAGGTCAGACCGAAACGGTATGCAAGTAAGTAATCCGGGCTACGTACCTCCCTGTATTTTGAAACACAGTTTTTTCTTCTGATAAGCAAAGTAACTAGACGCCGCTCCTAAAAGAGCCACCCCGATGGCGCTGACGATTCCCCCGATTGCTCCGGAACTGGCCTCTGCGGGACAAATGATAATTCCACACAGTAAGCAACATCTGAGTTGTTTGAATTTACATTGACTTGATAACTATCATAGAATATGATGACAACACAGTCCTCGACCCAGTCAGACCTTGACTTAAAAAAAAAATACAAAATGATCATAATCTGCCAAGGTACATCCTATTAAAAAGCAGACGACATATCACTTCTGGAAAAATATGTCAAATGTTTAAAAGACACCGTCTTACTTGATGAGTTGATCGCAGTCAGATGTTTGCATTTATATAAAATGAACTTTTGATCGATTAACTCTTTCAGTGCCAACAGTTTTTAAAGCAGCCCCATATTGGCAGCCATTAGAGAGTTTTTGGGATGATCTTTTAGCACCCACAGAATGTTGTGTTCTGGACCCAAGCTATCAAAAGAAACAGTAGACTCTTGAAAACTTTCTGTTTCTATCTTTTTGATGCCCAAACCCGTCGGACTTCCCGCTTGTTGGCTTGTCCCTCCCTCGTGGACATTACATGAGCCACGACTTCCCCCGTGCAATGCATGCCCAGCTATTTGATAACGAACAAAGGCACTCTTGACAACTACTTGTTATTGTTGGCTATGATGAGAATGTGCTCGGTCGGGTGTGTCTTGATATGTTGACATGAGGTGGTGACAGAAAAAAAACACGCAACTGTGATTATTGTTGTCAGTTGGTAGGTACTTTATTGATTCCAACGAAACGCCCGCTCGCTTTAACCATCCTGTCACGTGTGGTGACTTTCATTTTACAAAGAAGCAACCAAAATAATGTTCCTTAGAAAACGATTCACGCTACCTCGTAAACAAAAAGACAGCTCTACAGCTACGGACACACCCGTCAACATGCAAGCCACGATATTCAGATCATCAGGCAGGAAAGAACACTCGGAAATCAATCCTACAAGCCTCCTGAGCTAAACAACGCACAACCGAGTCCATTTCCATGTGACTTCCTTTAGATTGTCATATCGGATTCAAGTAACTTACTAAAAGATGTAAACGTCAAGTAGAAAAACAAATCATTTTCAGGGCATAGCCTGCACAAGCTCCAAGAGCCTCTCTAAGAGCGGTACTAAGGTCTTTTTTATATTGGACATCCACATAATGATTTCCTCAGGTATGTTACAATTTAGCATCTTCAGGATTTGTCGCCACGGAAGGTCGGGATCTGCAACAACACAAAATTGCAGCATAGTTTTAGCCAGACAGACTAGACCAGGAGCCTCGATCCTTTCTTAAAGTTGCAAAAGCAAAAACCATGGCCTTGGAAGTCAAGGAGGTCTCCTCCTCACTGTTCCCTGCCCATCCATTCAAAGCCCAAACTTCAAGTGGCACGTATTGACCTTGCCCTCTGCGGCTGGCAAGCTTAAGCTGCCATTCAAAGTAAAAAACAGTGCTACCTTGACATACAAGTTGAACACATGACCAAGCCTCAGTTTACTTCTGCGCCCAATATGCAGCCCCCCGAAACCACCACAAACACGTACAGAAACATACAAAGCACTGTATTTTCTGCTCGTAAGCACAAACTGAGCTTTGTACCTTTAAGGGGATGTGGCCTGGTGACTAACATCACAAAGATGGTCGCTTAATCTCTGTGTGAACATCAGTCAGGAGTTTGTAAGTGTTGTCATTTGCTATTTGTATGTCTGTGCAGCTCAATCAATAATTAAAGGTGCTTCGGCGACTATGACGCTCCCCTTTTTTCCCACATAACTCAAGTAGCTCATTTTGCTATTGTGTGTATGTCCTTTAGAAATAATTTGATGTGACATTTCCAAACCGTTTCATCATCAAATCCATTCTCCACTGGTAGGATAAAGCTTAGACCAAACCTAAAAACCTCAAATGCTCGCTTCGCATTAAATTATGACCACAGCGACCAAAACAGCTCTAAGCAGCGACGGTACACAGTCTTCAAACAGGAAATGTGATTCATGGGCACAAGGGGGGGATTTTATGATGCCAGCATAAGTCACAAGTTACCAAGACAAAAAGCGGAAAGGTAGAAGTCGAAAATAACGTTACCTTGAGGCTTATCAGCACCACCTGAAAAGATAACAAAAGAATTATTCTTTTACTGTCGAGTGAATGACTTTTGTAGATGTTGTTTGCAGTGATATACATACAACTGACTGACATCTAGTATAGCTAAGTAAGCTAACCAGTGAGGATTACTTTATCTCCATGGCAACGCTATTTCTACTCCTCCTTCTGGACGTTACAATCACAAAGATCTGATCTTGAAACAACAATTGAGCTATTCAAACGCTCTATGGTTTTAATTTTTATAATCACAAACACAAAGAAATGAGGCAAAGCCTTAAATAACTATTCAAACAACCAAGTTTGGGAAGTTGTGTATGATGAGCGGGTGGTCGGATGTGCACGCGTGCTGTGCGTGATTTGACGGAACAACTTTGTCACACTTTGACATGAGTACTTTTGACTGGGACGCTACCTGCAAAAAGTTATTATTATATTGCAAGATTTAACATACCTCCACGATTATAGTTAGAATCTCCGGAACGCCCTATGATTAAAACAAAGTATGTTAGGCATTCAAATACAAAAAAAAAAAAAATCTAGCATTAGGTATACTAAAAATGTCAAACGTTCGCAGAAGATGTCTTACCGTCATCAGGGTTGTAGTTTCCACCATCACTTATGTCAAGTAAGTCATTGTCACCAAAGTTACCACCCCCTATGTGGAAAATTCCAAAGGATCATATTGAAGACAAAAAAAAGTACTTGCTATGCACAAAGCATGTCAATGAAACAAAGTGAAATCAAGTCGACAATTTTCAAACTTACCTCCACCGCGGTTTGGTGGTTTGACCACAGGTTTGTCAGGTTTAGGATTTGGGTCTTAAACAAAGAGAAGAGAGAAAATGACCTGAGGAAAACGCTCTCACAACACATTTCAAGGAAAAAAGCGCTCGTCAGGTTCACAAATGTCTGTTAAGTCGGGGCTTTTAACTCATTCACTGCCATTGACGGCTATAGACGTCAAAGATTCATTTTAACTGGACTGGCAGTGAATGAGTTAATGGTTCACTTGAACTGTTCTTTTCAAAACATGTAATTCATGTGAGAGGTCCCACCAGTTTTGCGAAACAGATAATAATGTTTTCCTTCGACATTGGGACAATGATCTCTGAAGGTTATTGAACAAGCATTACCTGGTTTTAGAGCGTCGTCGAGATCAAATCCAAAGCCTTCTGCATACAAAAATACAAGTTTGAGAGATGCAAAAGTTCAGGCTGTTTGCTATTCTAATCATTTTTCAAAGAAAAAAAAAAAAAAAAGACGACCAAATCTACCAGAATCTCCAGTATTCTTTGGCTTCTCAGGTTCTGGTTCATCTTGAAAAGAAAAATACAGACAACGTATAAGCTTTACTTTAACCAATACTTTTTTACTGTGAGTTTTTTGTGCAATTATAAATAAAGGAAATTAGAAGGAAAATGATTAAAGTTTCCAATGATGAATTAAAAATTGGCTATGAGCTAATGCTAAAATTAGCTCTCTGTGTAAAGAAAAGGCAGGGGCAGCACCCATAGACAAATGAATGTCTTTTTAAGTACTCACTGTAAAAATCTGCAATACGTTTTAGGATGCATTCTGCCATCACGTTATTTTGGTTTTGTTTATTGAGTTAACGTTACACCTAAAAAAAAAAAATCTGCATATACAACAAAAACTTGAAGGTCTAGTTGGAGTGATTTTAAATCAATAATGTAATTTTACCTGGTCCTAAGGCATTGAAAAGGTCCAGACCATCTGTGGGGAGACAAGAAGAATAGTTAAAATATTAGTTTGGGGTAGCAACAGAAAAACAAAAATAATAATTTATCCATTAGGGTTTCACATAAATTGAGGCGTAGAACACTCAAGACTTGTCATTAATGATTTGAGTTGGAAATGGATGTGCAATATTTTTACAAATGACAGCCCAGGAAAATCTTTGACACAACTTGAACACTCGAATAATGTCCGCCCAGCAAATACTGCTGTATATGATATTGTAAAGGTAACAAAATAAAAAGGACACCGTCACAACATCCGTACCATTAAGATACTTTTATGCGCTTGCTTTTGTGAATACACGCAAGGATAATAATTAGCCGATTTTGATGTGTCAAATAGGTAGCGCATGGAAAATAGGCAGCTCACTAAAGATTTACTTGCTTGTCACACAGATTGGATGGGGAGATTTCCCAGAAAGTAACATTTCTGTCATATGTCCGTCCACTTTAAATACAAAGCCATCATAATAAATCATTAAGCTTGCTAATGTCAAAAAAAGTATGCAAACCATCTAGATTAGTATTGTCTGGGGCTTTTGGTTGCTCTTTTGGTTTTGGTGGTGTTGGGTCTAGAAAAAAACAGAGAAAAAGTGTTGGGAATCGTTTTTTCACTCCATATAGACACTTGTAACAGAAACAACATTTCTATACAAATTGCTCACAGGTCTTTTGAGCTCTGATTAACAAACTATGAAAATAACATTCTAATTATTAACAACAATTTACCTTAAATTGGCATAAATGTCCATATTATATAATTGACTGAAATATAATGTATCAAATATTCTCCCCAGGACTACTCACCTACGTCATCGAGAGCATCAAACAGGTCAAATCCTGTATGAAAGACAGAGAACAATTTCGGATTACATTTATGCTGGTTCTACACTTTTCTCCTCTCATTAATGAGAATTACTTTTTGAACCCAAGCACAACCATTACAACCACAAAGTCATCAAGATCAAAATAATAAAGTTTGCTATATTTTGTCCAAACATATGTGCCAATATGAACTTTGACCCCCAACCCCAATGCCCTAATCTTAACCAAATAAAAAGACACTTCACAAAGCGTGACAACAATATCTGGCTGTAGTTATTGCAGCAAGAGGTTCTGCAGTTTGATTCATTTATTTTAGTCTCTGCCAGTTTGCAGTTTGCTGATTTGGTGCCATTTCCAACCTGACAACAGGAGCCCAAAGCAGTTGACAAAATCAGACCATCCTAGAAGACGTTATGAGCAACTCTGGCTTCTATTGAATGTTTTTTCATGCAGAGCCACTTTGGTGAGTCTTCATAAGTGCTTTCCTCTTCCACGCAAGCTTTGAATGACGGAACAGTTTGTGGGTCAAATGCTTTTGTTAATGGAGAGCGAGCAGAGTTGCATTATTTATCATGAAAGCTTTATGCAGAGTTTATTACTTTATACTAAGTCATGATTGTTTTTTTACATTTGAAATGTTTGAGTTTTTATTATTTTCAAGTAAACTGATTGAAACGTGAAATCATTTATACGCAATTTATCAATGCGGACTATCTACTGTTTGTTATGAATGTTGTTTTTGTTACTGAGATTCTTTGCAAGATAGGCAACATAAAGCTAATTGTGTTTCAAGTAAAAAAAAAAACATCAGTCTATATCCATGTGCATTTATATACATTTAATCATATAATTTCTTTAGAGTTTATTAGACTAGTATAGCCAAGTCTAAAAAATGACATCCGAAATCATCCTTTTTTTTCTGTGTGCTATGGATAATTCTAACCCAGCATGCAGTGTTTGCCATTCGGGACATGGGAGGAAAACCTACGCAAGCATGGCATGCAAACTTCCAACAGGAAGGGCAGATATCTCGACAATCACGACTGTGGGACATCTGTGCTAACCACTACTGCTTCCTTTAGAAACATATGGGAGCATTAAAAATACCCTAACCTTTATACTTGATGTAGTTTTCCATGACAGGTCCCAGAGAAGAAACTCTCTGAGACTCAGGAAAGAAGACCTTACGGACGCAACTGTCACAGAAGTCCAAAGCATCAAAGCAAAGCTCCAGAAACATGAACTTCGACTGTAACGTTTTGAGAAACAGAAAGAGGTATTTGCTTCAGTGTATTTTGTCCTGATTTTGGGACTATTGTGTCATGTCACATTGTGAATGTGATATTTGTGGTTTTCACTCTTTGATGAATGCACATGGTGTCAGATGACACAAATGTGCAAATCAAGTGAAGCACTCGTCTGAAAATGGGGTCACCAATGTAGTGCCAGTGGGTACTAAGTAGGACCACATTAGTAAGTAACCTGCAGGCTTGTTCTAAAAATATTGGGAAAATGATTTCTTTCAGAATGTTATAGAAGAGACAATTTGAAAATGTGAACATCGGCGATGATATATAGAAAAAAGAAGTTGCATGGATACAGTATATGTTTCCTTATTATTATGAGAACTCAGTCACGTGACCAATCCACTCACATAAATAAATATTAATAATAACATAAGTACACATAACATTAATTTCAGACATGTGCATGGAACTGGGAGCCCTTTGCATTGGGCATTGGAAGTAGCTTCAAAAAGGTCACGTCTAGTCTAAGCTACAATATTTAATTTACTTTGACGTTTCTTAAATAAAACAAGACGATCACATCGTAATCAAAAGTAATTTTGCAGTAAAAAAAAAAAAGAACATTAGGAAACACCCGCGCTCTAGACTGAGGTAATAAGTACAGTATTTTTACTTTTTTTTCCATTACGTCAATTTCCAAAGATTTAGTCATGGTGTCTGGATCATAATTGCAATAATAGTACTGCGCACTTTATAATAAGTAATAACAGTTTTTTTAAGGTAGGGTGTTAAGTTTAAGCTAAATCTAATCAACGCAACTTTCATGTGAGACGATGACTCAGAATCCCCGTGCAAAGAGAGGCAGTTTGGGGAACTCTCGAAATAATAGTTGCTTGGCGACCACTGTGGCCGTATAGCATAAGAATACCGAAAGACTGATTATCTCCATTTTCAAACAAGAATTATGCAATCACGACACAAAAACGGGGGTGAAACTTGCCATCCTCCGTCAATGCCCCAGTCACCAGGAGAAGTAAAGCGGGTAGCAAGCAAAACTTCATCTTGACAGAATAAAAAAAAAAGTATTCGCTCCTGAGTTTTTCGGTCTCCAGACAGGAAAGAAAGTTACATGAAAATGAGGTATATGGTTCGAGAGCGTTCCAATGTGCGTGTTTAGCTCGGGGATATTTCAGGGAACAGCGCAGGAGAGAACACGACTGCTCTGTGGTATCCAGTTACAAAAGCTCTCATGAGTCAACTTGGTACCAGATCAACTGGGTGTGGCGGGGCGTTTCTCCAAAAGAAAACATGTTCACTTTGTGTGACTAATTAAATGACTCATCCAACTGAGCAGGACAATACTTTATATATTTTTTTTAAATATATATATATATAAAGAGGAATTGAGAAAGTGTCAAGACTCAGTCGAGCATTATGAAAAGTTACAATCGCGGCTAGTGCGGAGCGGCTGCTTTCACGTTAACCTCTACTCCCATCTAGTGCATGCAAGGTGAATTACATTTGGAATGTTTTTGTGATTGAAAACGTCAACAAGTGATAAGTGTGAAATGTAAAACGGTACACAAGATATTTGCGCAACGGGTTGAGTTAACAAACGATCAGGGTGAACCAGTGTACGAACGCTCTCGAAGCGGCTGACTGTGAGGGTGTGTTCGAACACGCCGCAAGTCATTCATCTACTTAACATACAGTCAGGGCGCCATTTGCAGCATTTAAAGTCCATCCATTTTCCGTACCGCTTGTCTCCACGGGGGGGCGCGAGCGTGCTGGAGCCTATCCCAGCAGTCATCAAACAGGAGGCCGGGGACAACCTGAACCGGTTGCCAGCCAATCACAGGGCACACAGAGACGGACAACCATCCGCGCTCGCACTCACACCTACGGGCAAATTGGAGTGCTCAATCGGCCTACCGTGCATGTTTTTGGGATGTGGGAGAAAAACGATGCCCGGAGTAAACCCACGCTGGCACGGGGAGAACATACAAATTCCACACAGGGATGGCCGGAGGTGGAATCAAACCTGCACCATCCAAACTGTGAGGTGGACTTGCTAAACAGTGCACCCGCCCGCAGTTGAAGTTGTGTTGGGAATTCTTTATTAACGTGGATAAACCCCTTAGAATTAAACATCTCGTTTATGAAAGAATCAAATCGAATTTTGTGTCTGATTAATTTGATGACTTCATACAGGAAAACCCCATGGAAATTAAAAACAAGATAGCTGACCACCATGTTCATTGAACATGTCACCAGACCATCCTGTGGAAAGGGGATTTCTCATTTGTACCAAGTGATCAATAAACTTTTCTATGAGCACTTCAGAAACTGTTGATAGTATCTTTACCATCAAACATATCTAATATACCCTGAGGGAAAAAAGAAATAACATTTGGAAACTCCTGAGCGGTTGGTTACAAAGGAATTCTTTGTGGTAAGTTTGTTCAGCATCGTAATCTTCCATTTGACGCCTTCATTTTCTCCAGGAAACATTTTTTTCGCTTACCCTGAAGATAACGCTGTGTCATCCTGAGTACAGTGCTTTTTCTAACCGGTGACCCTGAAAGTGAATGCATGTATTAGGGATGGGAATCTTCACCATCAAAGCCTTACACATCTCGATACACTGCCAACGATTCGATGCATTCACCATTGATGGAATTGCCAATGATGCAATACGATTCTCCCATTTCCTGCGATACAGTACGATTTCATTTTAAAACAATGCGATCCAATGCGATACGATACGGTGCAACCGGATCATACAGGTCGTATCGATTTTACGATGGATATCAGTAATCTTTCCAATCCTAGTATGTATGTATGTATGTATGTATGTATGTATGTATGTATGTATGTATGTATGTATGTATGTATGTATGTATGTATGTATGTATGTATGTATGTATGTATGTATGTATGTATGTATGTATGTATGAAATAGAGTAGCGATATAGCTATGAATTTTTGAAGAGTTTGTTCATGTACATTGTCACTTTTAACTGACTTTTTATTTTAATTATTCCAGGACAGAGTTCAACTTCGTTTTCTGACGCCCCTGACCGCAGATGACGTCTTCATGTTGGGGGCGGAACGTAAACGAGTCGGTTTTGTTTCCGTCCAGGCGACCAACAGCACACACATTCGGACACCGGCAGGAGAGGCAGGAAGAAGAATCATGAATCCACTGTCTGTTTTGGTGCCTCTTCTCAAACTTTACTACTGTGGAATCAGAGTTCTCATCTACCAGATGTTCAACAGATCTTTCACACTTCCAGGTTGGCTATATTATTGTTTTCATATTTTCACTAGCTTCTTAAAAAATGTTATTGGTTTGATGTTTTATTTATATAATTTTGCACAATATTGGCAGGAAGAAAAGAAAATAAATAAACGAAAATTATTTATTTTATTTTTATATTGATTGATTGATTGATTGATTGATTAATTGATTGATTGCTTCATTGAACATGTTAACATAAATCAGAATCAGCTTTATTGGCCATGTTTGTCCATGCCAAACAACCAAAATAAATAAAAATATTTAAAAGAAAGAAAAACAAACAGAAATATGCTAAATTGGCTAATAGTTGGTCATCAAATTCCTAAATTGGCTAAAATATGTCTTCCCCCTTATGTGTCTTTTTTTTCTGTCTTTTCAAACTTAATTTTTCAATGCCACAAGTTCTTGGTTGTTAGGGTGGCACAAGAGGCGATGGATGGGAATATCGTGCTTCTCTGAATCTGTTGCCATCATTGTCTTCAATACTTAATGCTGTACACTCCATGTCACTGCTTGCCTCTATTTTGACAAGTTCTGATTTTTTATTGTAATTGAGGATAATTAGTTGACTAAATTAAACAACATTGACATTAGGCCTACTCCACTTGCCATAATCTGTTTATTCGTGTTTAATGATCAACACAGTTATAAATTAAGTAATCTTGAAAATAGCCTACTCTGCTGGCTGCCACCTGTGATTGTTTTCTCTACTGATACCACCAGCATGAGTACGCACCGATACCGAGTAACCAAGACCGCTAGTCACAAAATAAAGAAATAAAGCCCTTTTGCTTATTTCCACAAAACGCAGAACAGTCACTCTGCAATAGAGAATTTAAGTCCAAAATAAAACAACTACATTTTGATGTATGATTCGTTTTAAATAAATTAATAATAATTAAAAAATAAATGTGGAAACTCCCTGTCTTTGTTAATAATAAATAAATAATGAATTGAAGTGCAAAATAATAAAGGTTTGACTGTCAACAGCTAAGCATGACATAATGAAGTTGTAGAATGAGTGACAGGCCAGTGACGGCCGTATCTTGTCTGTATTTCATTCAGCAGGAAAAAAATGACCTTATTAATGCACTGAATAATAACAACATTCTATTTTTCCCAATGGGTGTGTAATCAGAAAAGTCAAGAATTTTTGACTGATCGCCCTTCACATCTAGACACTCATTCATTCATT
The DNA here is from genome assembly GCF_054491065.1 of Syngnathus leptorhynchus. Classification (NCBI taxonomy): domain Eukaryota; kingdom Metazoa; phylum Chordata; class Actinopteri; order Syngnathiformes; family Syngnathidae; genus Syngnathus; species Syngnathus leptorhynchus. The sequence goes on from NC_141195.1 coordinate 14,870,205, forward strand.
CATTCATTCATTCATTCATTCATTCATTCATTCATTCATTCACACACTTTGAGTGTAAACACCTAGTTTGAGTTCGATACTAGAAATTTGTTTATTTTTAACACAATCAGTCCAAAATAGTTTGTACTTTTACACTGGCTGCTTTATTGCTAAAGGTCTGACTGGCAAAGTAGTTGAGGCCAAACAAAGCCTTAAACTGGTTTAAAAACGAAATAAATCCAAGCCAAATTGTGTGGTATAGCATGTGAGAGTCACAAGTAGGGCATTATGTTTCTTACTCCTAATCTGTCCAACAATGTGACTCCTTTGACTAGTTGCGTGGGGTTTATCCCAAAGCATGACAAATGGATCAAGACCAACCAGCTACTGAACAGCTGTCAGTATGAAAGAGGACAGTACACCGTCCATCCTTCAATTTTCTGCACCGCTTAATCCGACGAGGGTCACAAGTGTTTCTGTTTTTCTACAAAGGGACTTGTCTTTTTATGGTGGCTTATTTCTCTCAATAAAATGCAGATTTTATTTCTGCTAGATTGTGATTTTTTTTTAAATTATTACTTTACACATTTGTGACTGCTATTCTGTCCATTACCATACTCGGTGAACAACACTAAAAATTAGACACTATTGATTTATTTCTAAGTGAACAAACTTCAAATTTACTGTAACTCTAATAATCAGGATACAAACGTGCAGGGTTCTGCAGCAAATTTTCCTGAGTGATCGACCATAAACTATTTTTTACACTATTCCAAATTTGAATGTGTATATTTTAGAATTTCATGTCTACCTGTGGCTAAAAAGCAAAGTGTGAAGAGTCACTGTCGCCTGACGGTACAAGTGCATGAATGAATGGAACTATCATTGATTATCTTTTAATCCAAGGCAGTTTTTCCACAGACACCTCAGATATTTTTTAGACTTAGAAGAACCTTTTGAACATCTCCTTTCTTACAGTCTTACAGAAGCAGAATGGAAGGGTTGGCATTGTTACTGGAGGTACAAGAGGAATGGGCTACGAGACTGCAAAACATCTGGCAAGACTTGGCATGCACGTCATTATTGGTAGGCTTTTGCATCACGCATGTTAGATTAGAACCTTCCTTTTGCATTTTAACGTTACCAATTTTAGAAATGAGAATTCAATTCTCTTTCAACAAGTCAAGTAAATCATTTTGTCAGGTGGATTAGTCTTATTCTGATGACATAGCCTCAACTTTAAACCATATCTAACAGTAATTACCAATGAAATATTTGATTTCATTGTCCTCCAATATATTTTGACATTCATGTATATTTTTATGAGTTCTAAATATTCGTAAAGAGCTACTTGGTTACTGATGACCCTCTTCATCATTTCCAGCGGGGAATGAAAACGAGGAGGGCTTAGCTGCCGCACGAGCGATTCAGGAAGAATGCACCGAGGGCAAAGGTAATTATTTTTTCTTCATCTTCATCAAAAATGACTATTGACTAATTCGTAATCTATTTCCAGCCGAGTTTCTGTTTTTGGATCTGACTTCTCTGAATTCAGTGCGAAAATTTGTCGAAACGTTCAAAGGCCGAGGGCTTCCCCTGCATCTTCTGGTTAATAACGGTAGGCTGTTTTCTTTTTCTATTGCATCTCATCAATATACTTTATTGTTACGTAACGCTAATTTGTAGACTATATACGTAATATTGGATCGTATGTTTGAGTAGCAAGGGTGATTTATGGCTCACCCACAGAATGAGCCATACCTCACATTTTTTGGACATTTTTTAATACATATTGGGAACGTCTTTGCATAAAAATGAATCATGTCGGTACACCTCTCTGCGAGTGTGACTAATCAACCCACGTTGAAGCCAACTGTTCGGTTGAACAAGCATCTTTGATCACTGGAAAAAAATGGGGCTGCAAATCTTTAGCTCTCACAAATTTTAAGCCCTTCACTGAACTGGTTATTTTTATGTTGTTTTTTTAAGCGATTGGGAACATGTATTGCTGGTGATACATTTTGGAGTTGCTGGATTGTCGCGTGTCCAGCAAACGGAATGATATGGGTGCTTCTTTAAATGTTCATCTCTCAAATCCTCTGCTCATGCTGGTGGTTTTACAGTTTTGGTGGGCTGCAGTTTGAAATTGGATGCAGAAGAGAAGAAATCAAAGAAGATTCTTTTGCATTCCTCGGTGTAGAAATTGACCTGAGGCGCTTGCTAATTGAGCCCAGAATAGGAGTGCTGTTTCCCTACCAAGTAAGCCCAAGAAGTGACTGGGGATGATGAATCGATGGGGTTCATCAATCCACAGTGTAAAACTAAAAATACTAGCGACATAAGCAACTGCTGTGACCGGGTCGAATTGGCTTCATCACAAGATACTTGATTTAATGACACTGGTGAAACTTAGAAAGCTACTGACAAGAAGAGTGGGTGGATGAGGTGGTGGGGGGGGGGGGGGGGACTTTGGGATTCATGGCATTTGCATTCATTTGAATGGGTATGTGTCACTTTGTGTAGCTGGGACCATGCTGGTTCCTGAGAGGCAGACTGAAGATGGCTTTGAATTCCACTTTTCTCTCAACTACCTCGGCCACTTCCTACTGACCAATCTGCTGCTTGACTTATTGAAAAGGTCAGGGAGACCGGACTGCTCTTCCCGAATCGTCAACATGTCTTCTGCCACACACTATGCGGGGGTAATGCACATGGATGATCTCAACAGGAGGTAAAATATAATCATGTCCTTTTCCTTCAAAGGTTATTTCCTGGTTGTTTCAACCTTTCAGTTCATAGGAACATCTGCCCCAAAAACTATCCCCCCAAAAAAAATTGTTTTCCAGCAAATAGTTAAGGATGGGCACCACACAAAAAAAAAAGAGGCAATTGGGTGATTTGTGAATGGCAAACTATAAAAAGGCTGTTCAAATGTTAAGTAAAGGATAGCAACACATAGAATATCTAACCTCCTTTCCCCTTTGGCCAGGTTAAGTTACAGCTCCCATGGTGCCTACGCCCAAAGTAAACTAGCCTTAGTCCTTTTCACTTACTACCTACAAGAGCAGATGACAGCCAAAGGGTTCTCAGTGATGATCAATGCGGTGGATCCCGGGATGGTGGACACGGCACTCTACGACAACTTGTGGAGCCTCGCGCAGGCGCTTAAAAAGCCATTTGCAAAGACTTTGTTTAGGGTACGTCAAACATCCATGTGTCTTAATTAACTCTGTCTTTTAGGTTACAGTGTGACTACCTTCAAAATTAGCTTTGGTGCTAGCACTTTTCTTTTGTTTCCCCTCTCAGACTCCAACAGAGGGTGCCTCTATAATCACGTATGCCGCAGCTGCCTCCGAGATGGAAGGGGTGGGCGGCTGCTACCTCTACAATGGCGAAAAGAGGCAATCAGCCCCAGATTCCTATGACGAGGAGCTTCAAGCAAAGTTGTGGGAAAAGAGTTGTGAGCTGGCAGGCCTACACAAGGCCTGATGTGCGGTGGGTGGGTGTGGCTGTCCTTGCAAGACCAACGGATTCATATGACACTCAAAGCAGGCAAAGGATCGGCGTTTTTCCATCGCAAATGATATCAGGGGTTTATACGCTTCAAACCAGTGAGTCGCCATGTTGAAAAAATTTGAATGTTTCACGATTTTACAATAATGTGCCTTTGTTTATTCTATGCCAGCAATGTATAGTGACAGGAAAAGCAATTAAACGCTCTTCAAGTAAGTTGGCAAAATGTTCTTTGAACCTGTTTACTGATGGTGCCATGCAAACAACTGCATTTTGGCTTTGTGTTCAACTAAACAAGTGCAGATTTCTTAAGTGAATTTGTGGGTAAATTCATACAAGCTCCTCAATATTTCAATATCTTCAATGTTTACACAGAGTATATACACTTTTTGTCCCATTTTTCTTTGGTTTTCTAATGTAATTTGTCCTTGGCTCCATAAAAGTTGAGGAACAGGTCAGGGAATTGTGACTGCCCAATATATATATATATATATATAAAAATGTGTTGGCTTTGCAATATCAATCCTTACTTCGCCTGATATTTTAATGCCTTACTGTTTGTTTAGTGTTTTTTTTTTTCCAGCCTGAATCATTGTGTATCATTCTTGCACTTGTCTCTACAGGAGCCTCACAAATCAACTACTTTGCAATCACGTGATGCTGCTTGCACTTTTATGTGGAAAATAAATATTTGTTTGACAGTCATAGTTGTCTAAAACTTGTTTAAAAGTTGTCACACCCAGCTGTTGTCTTGTGCCCTAAATCATATCCATGGTATTGTTTGATTTTTAATTCCCTAATAATACGTGTCCTACTTGCTACTTTTGTGCTTCGGCTAAAGCAATTACGATGTATTGCATCTTGGTGGCACAATTGGAACTGAGTTGAAAGCTTCCACGAGACAAAATTGGTTCTTTGCTGCCCCCGGATGGTATTTATAGGCACAACTATTTTGAGTGAGTGTACATGAAGCCATTATTCATTAAAAGCAAAGTTTATTGTCATTAGTTGTGACACAACAATGCGTCTTTGTTGATGTTACAGGCCCAAGTCTTTTAATAGTAAATACAATGGAGGGGAACACAGACCAATGCGTAAATAAACGGTGTACTGATGTCAATTGGAACTTTCTTCTAAATGTTTTAGTCTCTTCCTCAGATGCTCAGAGATGTCGTTGAGAGGATTCCTTTTGCTGCTGAGGATTTTCACCGCCTCGCCAAACCTACTGATTTCTGACTCCCTGTGGTAAGAACACCAAAAAATGAGCACATTTCATTTGATGTTATGACTATAAATGATACGAAAAAAGAGCTTACAAGAATTTGCGTTTCTGTAGGGGCCTCATCTGACTGAAATTAGTTACTGCGCACTTCTTGACTGGCCTGGGGAGGAGAGAGGGACTGGTGAGTTTGTTTGACCGCCCGCCAATAAGCATATTACAGTGCATATTGTATCCTGAGCATTTTCAAACATAATATTGTTGAACTCGTGCATATTACGTGTGTTGTAGACACCTGGTTTACTAAAAGTATCCAAGTTCCCACATGAATTTTATAGATCAACTTACACTGTGCTTTTCCGGCGAGCTGTAGCGGCTATGCGGGCTGTACCAGCTGGAGCGATGAGCTGGGACAGCTCAGGCAGGGCGTCTGCTAGCACGCTCATGTCTCCCACCACTGGAGTGGCCCGCCGCCGGGCCTGTGCCGCTTGACGCTCCTTTGTCAGCTTGATGACGCTGATTTCTGTGGAGGAAAGGAGGCAGGTCGATGGGAAGACCTGATATAATGGATGGAAAATAATCAACTTACTGTTTAGCCATCGCTCCCGCCTTTCTTTCATCTTTTCTTTCTTCGACTTCACTTTCTTTGGTTCAGACGTATCTTTAAAATCACACACACAAAAAAAGTGATTGGGCATGCGAGTGTTGAATGAGATTTCACAACGATGTTGGCAAAGCTTACCGATCTTGGCAGGTATGGGGGCTACTGGAGGGTCTTCGAATGTTAATGTTTGCCTTAGGGCATCTGGAGCTATTTCTGTGCCTGCAAATATCCCACCTGGTGAAGACAGTTGGTTGGGTGCCTGCATAATTAAGCATTAGAATTAGAGGTGAAGCAATATCTTTATTTGGCAATCAATTATTCAGTGGCTAAGACAATCGACTATGTTCAACATTGTTTTCATCTAATAAATTAATAGCATAGGAGATTATTGCGCTGTCACTAGTAGCCTACTGCGGTCGGAGCAAAAGTAGCATGTTATTGTACTCAAATTGTGTTTAATTTAATAGAAAAGGAGTTGGTAAGCAAAGTAAAGGAGACGTTTTCTAGTCGCTACTTACTTGTATATTCCCGGTAAGTTTAGTAGAGCCATTTTCCACATGTGAATGACTTGGTTGGAAGGAGAAAGGTTCGTCCGAGGATTTGGACAAAGCACAGTCCATCCACGTTAGCTTTACAGCTTTCTGGTGCAACTTCTGCCGGACGTTTTTAATTTTTCCAACCATTTTTACAACAATAGAAGCTCGTTTTGCAAAAGTCTTAGAATATTTATCTTGGCAAACACGATGTCGTGGTTTGGTTTCGTTGACATTAGAGACTGTCTTCTTCGTCCACCACAGTCTGAGTCGAGCTTAATGGAGCACTTAGCGCCACCTTGTGTTCTGGGGAGTAACACCCCCAAACAACAACAAAAACACCCATTCACTGTATTCTGAAATCTGACGACTTCTGGAGAGATTCAAAATACGCAGATTTTGTTGTTGTTGACAACTTAATTTAGATATCTTTCACCTTCATCTGATCGTGATGAAGCAATGGGATTTGTGTTTGCAAAATGAAATTTAGGGTCACAAAACGAGCATAAGGTAACTTTATTAAAGATTGGACATTTTCCCCATAATTTGTTGAGTGGTCATATTCAGATTAGTCTAATAATTAATCAAATAAATTTCATGTTAAATTGTCAGTGCAAAATGCTCAACTGATTGTGAATTCTAACACATTAATTGTGATTTATAAAATGTAACAGTACTAAAACAGTTATATAACAAAAACAATGCAAATATTAGCTATTAATAGTATAACGCAAGCATTTAAAACATGTTTTTTATCATTGCTATTTGATCTAACTCAAACATAAAATATTTGATTCCTTGTTGAAATACTCAACCATGCTTGTGTTTTTCTAGGGCACTGGCTGAGCCAGTATCAGAATAAAAAAAGACAAAATGGACCTACATGCACAATGAACACTGTAGGTTCTAATCAAATGCTACGTTGGTGAAGTCTTGTCGCCATTTCATCGAGATCAGGGATGAGCAAAGTAGTGCATAAGAGCCACATTCATTTTTGAAAATTAACAGAAGGGCCAGCTCATTTATAGATGAGGTTTAAAAATGTAAGATGTGTATGTAATAATTAATTTTGGTCATAAAATTGATACTGGAAATATTTCTAAGTCATTCAATTATGAACAAATTATTTAAGTCACAGTTTTAAAATTTGTTTGTGAAATTTCTCATTGCGTTATTGAATTCATTCCCATCACTTATAACTATTTAATTAAAAAAGTTATTTTGATAATAAAAGTAATTCATTTTAATACTATCTATGTAATTATATCCAGTTTATTTATTTGCCAAATACATTAGAAAATCAATTAACTCCAATTTTTACTTTTATTATCTACAACAAATCTATTATTTGATAAATGAATACAAAATCAATTTAAGAAACTTCATAAAAAATAATTATCTAATTTGGGAGGAAATGGCTAGATTAGTGAAACAAATATTACAAGAGTCTTGATAACGTAAATACTCAACGGATGGGATGAATGCATTGGGCCATGCGAGGCCCTCTGGCCATAGTTTGCTTACCTTTAATCTATCTTATTGGATGACTTGACCTTATTTAACTTTTTTGACAACATTAGCATAGGCAAATTCAATTTCCCTCTCGGCAGGGCAGGTGCTGTTGAATTCCTCTCTCTGATAGGCACAGTTCAAATACCGCCAAACGCCTGTCATCTCTGCAGGGATCTCAAATCCACGATATTTCTTGGCTACAACCTGGTAAAATAAAATAAATTGAAGTAGAAATCCATTGCAGATGACCATGCGCCATCCAGTAAATGCAATGTAGAGCAGTGAACCTTCAGGATGTGTAATTTAGGAAGCAGGTTACAGTCGGCCAGGGTCAGCTCTGGTCCGTCCAGGAAGCTCCTGGTGGACTCTGGGACATCTCCCGAGGCATCACCGTCAATCTCAGCTGGCAGGGGAGTCCGTAGGAAGTCGTCAAGATGTCGAAGAGACTTCAGCAGTGCCTTCTCTAAGGCTGGACACAAAGACAGGTTAGGGTTACATTTTGTGCGAGTATAGTCACAAGAAAAACGGTTCTTTGTCACCTACCATCATTGGTTTCTTTCTTTGGATTCTTGATATAAGCGGAGAACTTGGCAAAGACATCTATGCCAGCTGTGTTGGCCTCTGGGTGTTTCGGTGACAGTTTTGGGTAGCTGGTAATACCAAAACAACTTGTAACAGAATAAAGCCTGAGAACATGACTTTTGAATGGACACATCTTCCTGTTTAATGTTTCAATACTCTAAAGGAAACATATGTGCGCAGTGTGAGGACTTTTTGTTTATTACTACAGTGTAGCGCGCTCGTGTTTGTGTACCGCGGTGGCGCCAATTTCTCCTCCAGAAACTCCTCTATCTTGTTGACATCAACCTTGACCTCTCCGTTAAAGGTCATAAATGGAGGGTTGGTGCCTGGAGCAAGGTCTTTTAAATCAGCAGGTTTTCTGAGAGCACAAAAAAAATAATATGCCAGGCCGGGCCAGGTCAGACGTTGTTACGTTCAATAAAACAAAATCATAAATGTACAAAACTTTGAATCAATAAACAGGAGCTTCTCATTCTTATGGTGGCCATGTGGCAAATTAAAATTTGTATCCAAGTTGTAACGCGCGTATATATATAAATAAAATCTATATCAAAGATCAAATATAGTCGTTTAAAAATGTGACAATAAGAATTACCGCTTGAGGTCAACAGTGGTGACATTGAAGATGACTCCTTTGAGCCAGAGGATCATAAAAAGTCGCTGAGAGAATGGGCAGTTACCGATGCTCTCCCCATCACTGCCCGCCTACGCACACACACACACACAAATGAAGGAAATCTAGTAACAGAACAATAGAGGAGAGGTAAAGTCAACAGAATTTGACATCATGACTGATTGAGATAAATGATAATCAAATACCACTTTTCTTCACAGCTTATACGGCAAAAATATATCTTATAATCAAGCCATCAACGCCAACAACAACAATATATTTTTTGTGAATATCTGACAAAGAGGTTATTGGCTCTGATAATTGTTTTGATTGTTTTTCTTTCTTTCTTCTATTGGTAGAGTGCACCAAAGTGCAAATACTTGGTCGATTTTTAAGGTATTCATATCAAATTTATTTTCCTCACAACTTTTTACTCCCATTATGTGAAAAGAGATGTTGGACTTTCCACAGCTTTTCTTTGTGTCAAAATAAACGTTTTTTTTTTTTTTTCCAACATCCTCAGATGACAACACAACATTAAACAATACATGTCAATAGAGAAGTAAAGGGAAGGCGGAACAAGCCGAGACAGCAGCAACATGGAGAAACAAGACAGGGATGATTAATTGCAGCGATTTCCAAAAGCATGAAATGTAAAGGTGATGGATGTGTACACTAAGTGTTCTGCTTCCAGGGCTACTGCGCCCACAACGCTGAACACCAAACAGCAGGCTAATCAGCTTACAGAGTGAGAATGCAAGAGATTAGCCTTCTAACTCCAGCCGTATAACATTCCTACCCTACAGTTAATTGCTCTCAACTGGGTTCCAGGACTATTTGCCATAATTATTGATATTTGATCACTTTTATTCACCACTTCAAATATCGTCTTGGATGCTTAGGGAGTTTGAACTTGATTTGGTCAGCCAACAAATTCCCCAACAAAGGACAAGCAATTCTCACATACAGCATTAGCACATTTTTTCAAGGTATTAAACCATTCCTGCTGACAATGGTGGGACAAACAGGCTGCTACAAATTGATCATTTGAGTTTAGATACGGGTACGTATTGTACTTTGTATATGTAGTTGAACGTGATGTTTTACTTTTACAACCTATATTTGAACACATCTGTATTTTCTACCTGGTGTAAAAAAAAACATAAATAGAGGAGAGGTAAAATCAACAGAATTTGACATCATGAGTGATTGGGATAAATTATAATCAAATACCACTTTTCTTCACAGCTTATACGGCAAAAATATATCTTATAATCAAGCCATCAACGCTTATGATAACAACTTTGATCACAACTTTGAGAACTTGAAAAGTGTTAAAGGTTCCTGTTTTATTCATGTTAATTTGCCCAGACCATTTCACCTTTCTCAGGTCACAACTAATTACGGCTCACAAGTTTTCTGAAACTGAGCAGTGATTGGTTGTGACTCGAGACCTGGCAACTCATTTTCAGTCAAGAGCAAGTGGCAAAATGGCCGCTACCTGAGATGGATCAAATCAAGTACATTTTGCTGCTTAACTCATTTTCCACAGACGCAATATGAATCAAAATGCCATCTTTAGACTAGTGGAGGCACATACAACGTATTATTGTAAAGAAGATTTTGATTAGATCAACTGTGTACTTTTTTCATTACCTTGACATAAAGTGAGATCTCATTGTCCTGGTCGAGTGGTGTTGCTGTTGTATTGTCCTGCCCAGGTGAAAAAAGGCCGTCCTCCATTTTGCGGGAAATCATCTCCTGTTGTCTCTCTGTCTGCCACTCCTGGTTAGGAATGAATTGTTGTCCATCCTCTAACAGAACCACCCTCTTTTTCTTTACCTGGTCATCTTTCTTTTTTGAAAGAACTTCATCTTTAATGACCGACTTTAGTTCCTTCATCCACGCATCCCTTGCGAAATTGTCAGTTAAAGCCTCTCTGATGTCTGTTCCTACTGGATTCTCTTTTTGGTGTTTTCCTTGTGGAGACACATGTGGTTCTTCTGGCTTCATTTTAAAGCAGGCATCATCTTTTTTCCTCGTGGACAACAGTATCACTTCCTTCTTTATCGATTGTGTCTCAGGGCAAAGTATGCCATTCTCTATGGCTTGTTGTGATTCTTTGAGCTTTCCATTTATAGCCAGTTTTAACTCTTCTTGAAATGTTATTTTGTCTTCACGTGCTTCTGACCTGCTATCTAAGGCATCTTTCGTTTCAATGTCCCCCGGCTCTTGGAGATTTCTGTTTTGACGTTCGTCTGTCTTTTCATTCTCATAATCTAAAATGGTCACAGGTTCTGTAATCTCTTCTTGATGGAGCGCATCCTTCACCTCATCACTTGGCTGCAGAGTTTGATCGTCAGCTATGGCTTCCTCTGACATGAGCTTCTCCCCTGGCAGTGTCACCTCTGACTCTGATCCGGTGTCCCGCTCTGCATCATCTTGTTGGCCGATTAAATGTATCTTCTCAACCTGGTGGTCAAGTTTAATGTTGTTATCTAGCGCTTTTTCCTCTGGGCTTTGGTCATCTCCATCGATTTCCACAAAGGAAATATTTTCTTTTTGCTCCTTTATTTCAGATGTCCCAAATCCTTCAACATGAATTTCCTCCTCCGGCTGATCTAAGGAAGAGATGGGTTCAATATCTGGTGGCTCTTCAGTTTCCAGACTTGGTTGGATTTCTTTGTCGGAAGCAGACATTGTGACGTTCTCCAACTCCCACATCTCCATATTCAGGATGTCCTGCTTTAAGAAGTCATTGGCCGATTCATGTTCCTTGGAGCTGTTCATTTTGTCACATGGAGTAGTTTCACCTTGTTTCACCATGTCCATCAACTGGCTGGTGGGACTGGCTGCAGGTTCAATAGATGAACACAGAGGTATGATATCAACACTTGGATGTGAAGCCTGGCAGGGATCGTCGTTACTTTCCACCGGCAACTCAATGCTGACATCTTTCACGTGCTCCTCAAAATGGGCGGCTGTTGTGGCAGCTTCCATCTGCCAATCTTCACTGGGCGTCTTTGAATTATCAAGGGAGTCTTGAAGCTCATGGGAAATCTCTACATTATTGTCATCTTGGCCTGTGGTCAATGCACCTTGATGGCTCTCTGGGGAAATTGCAGGAGCAGGATCATCTGTCGTCACCACAACTTCCTGCGAGTTTGGAGCTGAGGCTTGATCACTGTGAGTTGCCTCATTCATTGTCTGTACAATTTCATGGCAATCCTGGAAATTGGTAACTGAGGCTTGAATACTGTCAGCAGCTTCCTCAAGGGTCAGGTGTTTGTCTTTTTTCATCACATCCACACTTATTTGTGCGCTCTCTGGAATGTTTAGTTCTTCACTTGTGGCGTTTTCATTTTTGTCATCTTCCAATGTAGCGTTCTGACCAGCTAGATCTCCCGTCGCCATGTTTACGTCACATGATCTTTTCTCTCTCTGGAAATTGCCCTCGATCCCAAGAAGTTCTTCTTGCTCTCCATGCTCTTCTTTTTTGTGGTTGGCATTTCCATCTTCGACTGTTGTTGAAAGATTAACCAAAACGGTCGACTCCATATTTTTTTCATGAGACCTTTTCTCGTGCTGGATGATCTCCTCGGATGGATGATCTCCTGGATGATCTTCTGGATGATCTTCCTGGATGATTGGTTCTTCCTGGATGATTGGTTCCTCCTTTTCGTTATTTTCTCCTTCATGTCGCCCAAGCTCATCATCTTCCATGCTTGGAATTTGACACACATTTTCAATTTTGTTTGAATGCTCCTCATGCTGTTTTTCATTCTCTTTCTGGCTCTTTTCGTCACTCACTTTAGCCTCTTCAGCTTCACTTTCATAATGTTGGCTTTTCTCAACTTGTAAAACAGTTAAGAAGTCATTCTGGCTTTCAGAAGTCACCATTTCTGTGTTATGTGGGGGTTCTTCGTGGATCATCTCCCTGGTTGCCAATTCCTCTCCATCTACATGTTCCTTTTCACTTCCTAAAACTAGAACGTTGTCACAGGTTTCGACATCATTCTCAATGACAGTCTGGGCTTCTTCTACATTTTCCACTATTAGCTCTGTACTTGCATCTCTTTTCAAATGATGAGCATTTTTGTCATTACCGTCCTCTTTATTGTCTTCTTCAAGTTGCACTGCTGCTGGGAAATGACACAAATTTCCATCTACTGTTGCCATTGCCTCCTCTTTGACTCTGTTTTCTTTATTCGTCTGTGTGTCACTTAAATCTTGCACTCCTCCTACTCCGCACTCCTCCCGTCTTTCCCGGCCTTCCTCTTCCTCCCTTGTCATTTCATTTGGTACCTGGGCCATCGAGAGGATTCCCATTTCTTCCTGTTCATCTTGATCTGCACTTTCTTTTTTAGCTTGTCCATCTGTTGCTTCAGCCATTAACAAAATGTCCTCCCCCACCTCTTCACCAAGTTCAACATCTTCATCTTCCTCTTCTTCGTTCTCATCCTTTTTGTCTCTTTGGTTGTTTGCATCTGACGAAAAAGTGACAGGGCTGTGGACCACAGTAGAATTTGATAGGTCTGAGTTTGGCCAGACGTCTGACTGAGCCATTGGAAAATGACAAAAGGATTGAACGATCCACTTCTTGGATTGTAAATCTACCTAAGGTGTTCAGAATTCCCGATAAACAATGGATTTTCAAGAAAACAAAATTTCACTTCACAAGTTAGTCCCAAGTGCTGATTGTCTCCGACAAGACGGTCAGACAATGTTCCAGATTTAAAATGGCAAAGTGCAAAACTGAAACTAGGTGTAGATCAAATTTGAAAAATAAATGAAATTAGAATTATTGTTCAAAAAGATGATTAAAAGTTTTGATGAATGTACCTTCCAGCCAGGTCTGGTAAGATTCTGGTCAGTTTCAAGGTGCAATACGAAATACCTTTTGTGTGACAAGTCAGCGTTGAAAACTCCAAATTTTGAGACCTCCACTAATTTTTAGGCATTGAAATTCAGGGGTTGCAGTCAGTCTTTCCTTGTTGAAAACCAAAAAGCGTACTGCCCCTTAAGTAGAGTTAGACATCAACAAACACAGTCAGATCTCTCTCTCTTTCTCTCTCTCTCTTGCTCGCTCGCTCTCTCACTCTCTCCTCTATCTCATGCACACACATGCACATTCTCTCTCTGGAGGATTAAACCAAGCCTGATCCCCACATGACTCGGAGTTTAAAGCCCAGCATAATTTGAGTTGAAGCACTACACCAGACAGCATAGCTGAAAAAAAAGACAGCGAAATTGTTGATAATTCAGCACAGTGACATTTGACAATATGTCACTGGCAATATAGTTATTCACTTACCTGACAATGTACTTAAAGTTCCCAGGCAGTGGTGGTGTGAATGATTGTTTTGTTGCAGTCTGGACGTGGCTGGATGAATAACTTCTGGCACCTTCTTCCAGTCATTTTAAGTAAAATAAAATAAAAATAATTTTAAAAAATGAAAAAAAATAAAAATAATGGCGAGTCACAAAAGCCTACCACATCAACCAAAACTGAATGACATGATTATTAGGTGTGCTGTAATTCTGTCATACACCTTTTTTTTTTTTTTAAGACATTGAGGAATTGTTTCAAATGTATGAAAGAATGCATACTAAGTCTCAGCTAAATTTACAGACTGCTCTTTACATTGATTTCCAAACAGCCATCCATTTTCTATACCACTTCTCAGCATTTCTCGTTCAGTGAAGATGTGGAATAGACCCTCATCAGGATAAATGATGGATGGATGGATGGATGGATGGATGGATGGATGGATGGACTGACGAAAGGACAAATCAATAGTAATAATAAAATGTAATAATAAAATAATAATATGAAATATGTAATCTTAAATAATAATAATGAAAATCTGCATTTTTACCTTTTACTTTCTGGTTAAGTACCAGTAAATTCCACAGTCTTAAGCCTTTCCAATGCTTTTAACTAATTGAGTAAAGGTCTTTAATCAACAATTTTACTTGTATCCGAATCGTGATGCTTTCAAATCAGGGGAGTAAATGTAAGAAGTCGCCAGAAAAATAAATACTTCAGAAAAGTACAGGTATCGGAAAAATCTTGTCAAGTCCAAAAACAAAGTATTTGTACTTGCTTACTTCCCACCTCTCCTGTCAGCATCTGATTGAAATGGCTTGGAATATGTTCAAGTGTTTTTTTTTTCATTTTCCTGTACCTCTGATAAATGGTTGATTTCAACGAGTCATTCATTATATTAAGATTGTGACGTCATGGTGAAACGCCAGACGCGTGGTGGAGACTGGAAATCAGCGGCTCCGTGGAATGACGCCACTTCCTCTATCCTCCACAGTCATTTAACAAACAAAAAAGAATAGAGGATTGTACAGCCTGGATAATTGGTGCATTCTGTTAAATGGTGCAGTGTTTACGTTCGGTGTGGAAAAGAAGAGAAATTGACGGAATGGGACGGACTCTGCTCGTTTAGCGTCGTACCCTCTGTTTCCTGGTCAGTTTATCCTGCGAGCTGTGTTCGGCTTGTAGCGGTTTTTTGAGAGCGAACAGTAGTTGGCGTAGCTTTATATTCGCTTGCGACCAGGTTGGTTGGAAGTATTGAAAAGCGTTATGCCTTAGAGATAAATGTGATTGTAAACATTTTATTAGAGGAAAAAGCTAAAAATTAGGTGCTCGCATGGAAAGTATAATGGCTCGTGGGCGTGTTCGACGTCACAGCTGTCATCTGTCTGTCTGTCTCCAGAAAGCAAAAACTTAAAAATGCAGCAATCGGAGAATGGTTGCGAAGAGGACGCCGCGGCGGTGGCTGTTCAGTTCAATGCGTTACCAGACGCCCTTGTTGCGTACAAAGTGCCAGAAGATTTGTTTGACGACGGCCGTCAGAAGGTAAGATGAAAAATGTTGAACAAAATAAGGCCTTTTTTATTTCTTGCTGTCATCGATTTATTTCTTATAATGTTATGTGTGATGTGATTCTCAAATCATTGAAATGATTAAGTTCCAAGCGTAAACAAACGATCAGTGACTTTTAACGCCCAGTAGGTGGCGGCAGTAGTCAAATTTGTTCTCAGGTTTGTCCGTGGAGCGTTATGCCCATAGACATCAAATTTACGTAGATTCCGACTTGAGTGGATTCATTGGTTGGTTGCCGGAAGCGCGTCTCCCATATTGTATGTGTCAGATACCTAGTAAATCAGAATGTGAATTGGACTTCATCATGCAGCAACCGAGAAAGGGCACAACATTAATGCCTCTCATTCAAACGCACGCACGCACGGACGCACGCACGGACGCACGCACGGACGCACGCACGGACGCACGGACGCACACACGCACGCACGCACGCACGCACGCACGCACGCACGGACTCGCACACGCTCCCTCCCCCCCCACAAAAAAAATGGTTGTCAATTATTATATCATTACTTCAGACAATCAGTAATCAGTGTGATGCTTGTTTAACAGTGTAGATTTACTTTTCCTGTCATAACTCAGCATGTCGCCACATTAATAGTCCGGAGGGCTGGTACCACTCCCCGGTGTCACGGGACTTGCTTATGTTATAAAGTCTCTAGTGTAAATGGGGAGCAGGTGGGTTAAACGTCATACCTTTATCCTGCTCATGGTTTTTCGTGTTCTTCTTTCTCATTTCTCTCATGAAAACAAATGTCAGCTGTTGGGATGGAAAGTCTTAAAAGTGGCATTTATATTGCAAGGTTTTCCATGACGAACGGTCTGTCTAGCATCAGGGGAAAATACCAACATCATGTAGCATGGGGACAGTGAAGCGCATTAAACATCTGTTGAGCTGAACATGTGTTGAAATGAAGAAGAAAAATTACCATTTGCATTCTGAGATAAATGGGTGTACTAGTCAGATTGGAACTAGAAGTTGAATAATCAGCAGGAAAAAAAACCCATTTAGAATACCAAGAAATACAGAATTGGTTTAATTAAAAGTATATGAGGTAAGAAATCAAATTCAAATTTAAACTACAAACTACAAGTTTTCTCCTTCAAAGTAATCCCTGGATTCTCACACACGTTCCCAGCATTTCATGCCACACCATCATGCGCTCCTAGAAGTATTCTTCCGGGATTACCCACAGCTCCGATGTCATGGCAATCTTGATGGCATCCGCATCTACTTTGATAAAGCCCTTTGAACTTAGGAAGAAGGGGTGACAAAAATAACATGGCACCAGGCCGAGTGGATAAGCAGGTTGCTTCAGCTGGGCAATGTGCTTCTCGGTTAGGAACCGTTGCATGCTCAGGGCATTGTGAGCTGGCACATGAAGGAAATGCCAAACGATCTCTTTGTAGATGTGCCGCTTGATTGTCTGGCACACAATGAAGGGTAAAACTTGTAGTTTGGGTTTGAAATGTTTTGCGATGCAGTCCTGGAACTTTTCTGACTTGCCTCGTTTTTTGTAGTGTGGGTGTGTGCACTCAAATACAACCTTAGGTTAATTCAGTAAGTAACAGTAAAAAAAATCTATCAGCATCAATTTTTGTTGTTCATAGTACGTTTGCAAATGCAGACTTTTGTTTTTTTGAACAGTCCAATATTACCTTCCTGTACATGAATACCAAATGTGATAAATTGTTTCTCATGTTCTGATATTAATTAGAATGTGTATGGAACAAAAATTACTAGAAGCATCCTGAACATTATACTTCATAGGCTGAAGAGGCATTTCGCGCACCCTGTAATTGCAACTGTACACCAGGATTTGTTTTCTTTTTCCTGTAGCTCAGTGCTGCAAAGTACAGCCTTACATAACCCGCTTTATTAAATTTAAATGACTTTTCCGACAGCATTTAGTGTTTGCTTTATCTTAAATTTTGTTCATGAATCTCAAAAAGGTCTTGAAAAGTAAATGCTGCAAAAATGCTGTTTCTTAACTCAAAATGCATTTTAATAAGTGTCCATTCCATTTGCACTGTCAGCGTAAATAAAGTGAAGTGGAAACAATTACCAGTTTCTCTATAGAGTAAATTGAGGATTCCAGCTTTTTCAAAATTGTCAGTGCTTTCTCGTTTGAAGATTTGAAATGCTGATGTTTGCAATGTTAATCAGACTAGAAAGTCTGAGTCAGTGGAAAAAAGGCTCAGGATGCTTGCTAAGCCCGCTATCAATTGGGACATCTTGGATACAGTAAATACAACCCATTGTCTTCTCATATCATCACACGATTCAAATGGAAAGATGAATGACTGGGACATTTTCAATGTTTTCTAAACCGTCTGGTCTTAAGTAGCACGTGGATGAGCGTGTGGATGAAATTGTTAAGCAAGAAGCTGAATGTTGGTCATGTGATGAAATGCAAACAGTAAAACTGAAGTGTATGACAACATCATTTTGTTACAAGATCCATACTTGCATCAATTTTGTCGGAGAAAATCAGTAGATTGCTGTACGGGGGGGGGGGGGGGGGGGGGGTTGTGTTTCTTCCCTCCTCTTCGTGATCATTCTGGTTTTTTTTTACACACTGCCTGAAATGTTTCATGAGTCAGCTGACTTTTCAGGTTACAAGAGTTTCCACTGTGCACATTGTTTTGGTTGTGGTATAGAATGAGGGTTGCTCAGCAGCATGACTCTCAGTGGAAAACTTTTTGTACTTGTAGAAGAACAAGAAGACTAATCATGCCCTTAAGTAGTGCCAGGAGGGGATCATTCTTTGCAAGTTTATTAATGAGCAATTCTCATAGGTGACTCATCAATTTTAAAATTTCAGAAGTGGTGGATGGAACATAGCGGTTGAAGCTCCTCTACCTATTGACTATTCTATACGGGGGATGCAAAAGTAGGTGTTCAGTTGTATGAGGTATATAAGAGTTCTTTATTCAAAATGAAAAAAAAAAAACC
Organism: Syngnathus leptorhynchus; assembly: GCF_054491065.1. NCBI lineage: Eukaryota > Metazoa > Chordata > Actinopteri > Syngnathiformes > Syngnathidae > Syngnathus > Syngnathus leptorhynchus. Next base: position 14,888,614 of record NC_141195.1, read on the forward strand.
CCGCTGATTTATTCATTCTTTTAGTCGACAGAGCAAAGAGAAAAGCACACTGGCAATTGTTGCCACCACGCATTTACTTCTATGTTTTATTCGTAGTAGCTGATAAACCTTGTCCATTTACAGAATTCAAATTAATTTTGTATGTTTGGGTAAAAGTATTAACCTCTATTTTGGTAAATGAACTCACAACTTATTTTTTCGTGGCACCACGATCATATTTTAAGATAGATTTGTAGAGGTTTTTCATCATTTTCCCTCTAGCAATTCAAATGTGCTATGGGGCCTCTAGCGGCGAAAACGAGTAATACAGGCATGAATAAATTAGCCTGTTTTCATGAAATTAGTGAATTATTACTTATAAGAACCTGAAATTACAAGATTTGGAAAATCATTAGCTAAAAATATCTAAACGATTACTCGATTAATAAAGTATGAGGTGATGAATTTGATAATCAATTTGTTGCCAATTGATTTTGACACCTATGTCACTGGGATACATTTTAGCCTCACCAATAAAAATCAAGAAAACTGAATTGGTGAATAACAGTTTAATGCAATATCTGTACAACTGACTACCAAGCAGTTCTCAGTCTTTTTAATCTTGGAATGTCCTGTAATTCTTTTTCCTTTGTGTAGCCAGATCAGAGCGTCTTTACGAAGACACTTTGGAATTACTTTACATGTTGAACATTTGCATTCATGTTCAGTACGTGCAACAGCAGCAATACTGGCTAAATATGAATGCAAAGTGGTAAATGAATGAATGCACGTCACGTGCTAAACATAACTTGTTAGCCTTATCCGATCACTCAATTTTCTCTTCACGCTCTTTGCTATTAATACCTCATAAAAGCGTGTCATCATGCCGCATACTTTCCATGAGCAGTACCTCGCCCCTCCAGTTTGCATTCTTCCTACCCGTCATGTCTCTGTTACTCTTTCCACTCCTTTTTTTTTCTGCTGCTATTCAGCTGCCATCTGTTCTCAGCTGTTCTCTTTCTCGCACCCTTGGTTTCTGGGTCTTTCTCCTTGTGGCGGCTCATTTACATTTGTCTCACACATGCCCTCTCGGGTGTTTTTTTTTTTTTCTTTTTCTTTTCGAAAACCCAATCTGAGTTGCCAAGGGCTTTGCTTTATGATGGTTATATTATCATATTTGAATGTACTGAGTTTGACGTGTCAGATGTCAGGTGACTCTTCGTACACGCTGTCCTAGTGTCCTTCTTTCCGTCCCGATCAGTGTGCATTGAATTGAATTGGCAAGAGAAAAATAAACAAACTCCTCCTCCTTTCCTTGTCTGGTGGAACTCGGCAAATCGCTGACTAGTGGGCAGGAGCTGTGGGCTGTGCGTCAACATGTTGCTGAAGGGGCGTGATAAAGAAGAGAGAGAGAAAAAAGAGAGAGCGTGAGGAAGCAAGTCTGAGAGAGACACTAAATGAGTCATTTCTCCACACCCAAATGCTGGATAGACTTGTTTAATTTATAGGTTGCGAAAGAGCTGCTGGATCTTTTTAAAATAAAAGACAACCGATGCTTAATCTAGGACAGTGTGGTGCAGCGTAAGGGCGGAGGAAATCCATCGGCCAAAAACCCAACCTCCCCGTTTCCCTTCTTCGGGGCATCAGATTACGCCTCGCTCATCTATCTATCTGTCAGCCTGGCGAAGGCAAGGGTTCCTCGACGCTCTCATTTCTCTCCTTCCTCTTCATCGTCCTCCCACCTACCTCTCAAGAGCCTCTCGGCAACCTTGAAACCAAGAATTAAGTGGCGATTTCTGCGTGAAGTGTTGCCTGCCATGCACATCAAAACCACCAAGTGTAACCACTTATGTCTGGTTGTCTCAATGACCAGTCGGGAAGTGTTCAATCATCCCGAAGCTCAGGTAAGCAAAGTGTCTGCTCTTTTGCTTCTTAGTCATAACTTGATGGCGCCCCAGCAGCCGCGGCAAAAAGGGTCACTTCTACCCGCCCGGCCGGCTTTGGTGTAATATTGATGTAATCTATTTGAAAGACCTCATTGCTACTAATTATCTTTTTTTTTTTTGTAAATGTAGAAATCCTAATGCTTAAGACAATTCCCTTGTGATGTACCGCTGCAGTATTCAACTTGGTCCTGCACTCAAGGCAGGTGTAGGACGACACACTGTTGATCGTCTGCATGGATAAATGGAGGAGGATGAATACATTGTTTTATGTGACTGATAGTGATTGACAGTGATTGTATCACATCCCTTTTTCTATACCGCTTAGCCTAACAAGGGTGCATCCTGGACTTGTCTCAAGAGTGCTAATTGGCAACGTTACAAAAGGAGCTTCCCGAAATTGCTCAGTCATTCACAAACAAAGATGGGGCAAGGTTTCGTTAACGATTGCGTGATACAGTTCAAGGACAATGGCCCTCATTTACTAACTCATGCAATGAGTGATTCATCAATATCTTTGTGCCTGAAGTTGCGCATACTTTGTTAACAATTTTAGAACATCCCCAGACCACGCACGCCCACAACTAAGGATCAACTGCAGACAAACCATAAAAAAAAACCCACCTAGTATTTTACCCAAGATGCACAATGTATTGAAACTAAAGTTACATAAATTACTTATGAGTTGAGTAATATCCTAAATAAACACTAAGAGGAGTTTATCAATGGTGTTGTGTGTCAGACCAGTACAATGGATGCTGAAATCCGTCAAGCCGCTCACTTCAATCCAAAGCGTCAACGTTTTTGCATGAATGCAGTAGCCATGTTGTTACAAATCTAGGACAACACTGCCACAAATTTGCAGTTGACAAACCACAACTTTCCAAAAGATCCTACAGGCAAGTACGATTTAACTTGCGACCTGTGGGACACATGCGGCCCAGAACCAAGAGAGGTTGAGGGTATCATCAGCTGTTCACTGGGCCAGGCTACATTTCTTGAGCTTAAGATGCATGTCAAGCAATGAATTCCACTTACAAAGCTTTAAAAAAATTAGCATCGTCAGCAGTTCCCAAACGTTTATTGAACGATGTTAAAAGAAAAAGTGATGTAACGCAGTGGTAAACAAACATGACCCCCATCCCAGCTTTGTTGGAATGTTTTGCACTTAAGGACTATTTGCTGAAGACAGACTATCAGTTTCAGCGTTCAATATTTTTATCGCTGTTATCATTTTGTCCCTGTTAGCTGATGGTCTGTTCCTTCTCTCACACTCTCTTGCACTCTCCCCCTCCCCCCCTTGCCTTTGCAGGCCAGCTTTGAGGCTTTATTCCATACTTTTGACCCAGATGCGCAGTTCCAGTACTTCAAGTCCTTCCGTCGGGTCAGGATTAATTTTAGCAATGCACTCGCTGCGGCAGAGGCAAGACTGCGACTGCACAAAACAGATTTTCATGGCAAAGAGATGCGCCTCTACTTTGCTCAGGTAATGTCGATGAGAGACCCTTTTATTGATGTTTTTTTGTCTATGAGATTGAAAATTACCTGGACTAATATGGTTGTTGTCTGTTTCCTGCAGTCTGTCCACATCGGGAGTCCGAGACTTGAGCCTCCGAAGCCAGAGAAGCAGTTCCTTATCTCACCACCCGCCTCACCTCCAGTGGGCTGGGAGCAGTCTCAGGATGCTATGCCTGTCGTCAACTATGACCTGTTGTGCGCCATCTCAAAACTAGGACCAGGTGAATCTGTTATTCTCTCCATTGTCATATAATTACAGATTTGAACAATATGTGGGAATGGGCTGAGAATAGAATCGACTCCCGCCACTGACACAGGGTACAGGTGAAGCACAAATACGGAAGCAGAAAATGGATTGAAATAGAAGGACTAATTCTGACCTCCTTAATGGGTTTTTAATTCAATCAATAACATATATACACGCACACACACTATTTTCTGCACCATAAAGTGCTTTGGGTGAGAAGGCACAGACTCGGTTATAAGACATTATTGTTAATTGATATTCATACACAAATCCATCAAAGTCCTCATCTTCTGTATCTGAATGAGACTGTTGGGCAAGTTAGCCATTAATCAAGTTCCCTCTCATCATTGTCGGAGTCAGACTCGTTGTCACGTTGCTCTTCAGTGTGGTCGCCGTTGATGCGACTGCTCTGTTACCACGTGCCACCGAGTAATGTAGCTTGAATTATGCCTCGTCAGCATGACTCTTTGCCGAGGTCATTTTCTGGGGCCCTGATACTGTTTGTTTTGCACAAACCGATAGTATTAATCAATCGTGGCCGAGGTACAAACGCTACATATAATCTACAGTTCTCTGATTGGTTTACCTATGTATTTTACGTAAAACGTAATGTCCTCTAATTGCTTCATCTTACGTGTTTTGTGTATCACATAGTGTTCTCTCATCACTGTCAGCTTATGTCACTGTGCCTGACAGTGGGACACCATTTTTTATTTTTCTTGCATTTTCTCAATGCTGCTTACTGTACAACTCGTGCAAAATCTTTACCCTTTGCCTTCACCTCTGCTCTGACGTCACATTGGCGCCACATCAGAATTCAGTATTTTTCAATTTGCGCATGTTTACTTTGATGAACAATGTGCAGGTGACTGACATTTCAATGTAAATGCATTTAACAGACTTGAAATGACGGATGCGTAAAAACAATTATTTGGCCTAATTAGTTGTAGCAGAGGTTTGCCCAAGCTTAGTGGATATAATGGAATCATAGTTAAACTTCTCCATAAGATTGCATTTTTTTTTGCTAACAAACAGTAAGCCAAAGAGTTTTCATGGTGGAGGGAATAGTGTTTTAACCTGTAATGTTTTTTTATTCAGTCCTTGTAAACATAAATCCTCATTTCCAGGCGACAAATACGAGCTCCACACAGCCACGCCCACCACCCCCAGCGTTGTCGTCCATGTTTGCAAAGAAGAGCTTGGTGACAGTTTGGCTCAGGATGACAGCGAAGCGGACAACATGGCGCGGCCCGCACGGCCCAAGATCGTCCAGACGCGCCGGCCTGATTACACACACGGTGTTGAGCAGCTATCGGCAATGGAGTGAAAGGTGTCAAAACATCCTTGCGATGTCATTCATACGGCGCAAAAGATGTGCTCTCTGAGATTTGCTCTCTGAATTTGGGAAGGTGCCTAGGAGGTGCTGCATTGTCCCGTTGGCAAGGAGACAAACTTAGAATCAGATGCTGTATTTGTGTCTACTGGGAAAGATCGGAAATTCTTTTTGAGACGTTCAGCTGTGTGATAACTGCTCTCCATTTTGAGGGTTTGGGATGATGGCATACCAGGTTTTGAAGTGTTTAAGACCTTATGTTCATGCTTCATCGTATGTTTGGATACTTGGTTTATGGATTTGTTAGATGTGCTATTACTAACGTGCATGAGATAAGCTTGTAATTGACAAGATTCCCACGCAACATGAATGCAGCATCATTCTTTACAAGCACGCTTCACTCAAATTTGGGGTGGGAAAGAAATTGCTTTTCAATAAAATACAAAAGCTACATATTATACACCACCACAGTTCAGATTTCCATAGTGATCATTTAAGATGGTGGGTGTGTGATGTCACATCTTTAATATTATAACTGTTTTGTGTGCCGTGAATGTGTGGTCAACGTGTACTGCTTTACATTCTGATACTGCTCTGAAATGAGAATGTAATACTCCCAGTCTTGTCCTTGTTGTCATTTCTCGAGGTATGGAAAGTGTCTGGTCTTTTCTTGTAAACTAGCAAGGAATTGTTAGACTTGTTCTATGTTTCATTCATTCACAGATGCAAGCAAGGCCTTTATCTGTGGCATGTGGCAACATGGTTGGCCTTTTCCAGCCGTGGGGGAGGAAAAAAAAAGTCTAAAACTGGACCATCTTTTTGATCAGTTTGGCTTTATGTAAGATGTGCTAAAAATTGTATTCTGACATAAAAATCACTGTTGCTGAGCCTAAAAGCCAATAAAAGCAATGAATTGAGTATGACACCGCAGTGTTTCCCTGCCTTTTTTTAGTCAAAGCCCCCAATTTACATGATTACCTTACAAATCAAAACATGTAATTATGAAATAACGATCTTGTCTCAATTTGCTTACATATCCCCTTACCTATGTAAAACCTTGGCCCGTTTAATTATTTTATTTCACACACATACTCAATCACACGAAGGGGCACAGATGGGTTTTTGTAACTGGAGAGGACCAATTTGTGTGTAACTGTAAAAAATTGAAGTAAATGGCTGAATGATAAATCATATATGATAAACCAATTATTTGTCTGCAGTGCCAATCATCCACCAAATCCGATTTTAAAATGTGTTTATGAGTTCAAGAGTACAAGCAAAAACAAATTTACATAAATAAATAAAAATGTTGAATGAAGCTGTGACAAGAAATTATTTTTATATAACAGATATAGTGTTCTTGTGATTTTCCTATAGGGAATCTACTAAAAAATAAAAATCTTGTTTTACATTCAGCTTGATTCAGGTAGGAGCAAATGCTGTTTATATCTGTAAATTCATCTGTGTAGATTTCCCTAATACCGTGATGACGACGGCGTTTTAGTCATCAAGACAGAACAAATAACTGTCACATTACAGGTAACAGGCGGGATAGTCAATTATTTTGTTTTAGAGAGAACATTGGTTTGGATTTTTGTTACATATGGATGACGATAGGAACATAATCACAATCCGGAACGTGGATTCCATGACAGTTCCTAGCCGGATCTCTAGCTGCACACTTTAAAAATGGCAGCCAACATAGAGCAAATTTTTCAAGATTTTATTTTAAATAAAATAAGAGAAATTGAAGACCAGAATGTCGACAAAACGTATGTCAATAATTTGTTTTACATGCATCATAGCTTCATTAATGTTACAAATATAACGAAGTTTGAACGTGTTTGTTTCGAGCAAACCGGTAAAAGTGTCCGCTCAACGATTTTTACGGTGTTTATCCTCTCGAAACCTAGCTGTACTATAGTACAGTATATATCATAATAGAGTGTTTGTTTTGATTAATGTCTTCAAAACACATAACGTATAATGTATCGGCTTATTTTTAGGACTTAACGTGACATTGTGTTCAATAAAATTTTGCACAGCTTTAGTTGGAATTGATTGCTGAAACGAGAGAATCAAAATTTGTTGTAATTTACAGTGTTTTGGGACTGCACTTCATTCGACTTTGTTTGTCTTTTCTGTTTTTATTGTGTGGTCCTCTCGTGAAGCAATCAAATGTTTACATGTTACTACGGTATGATGCTTCATATGTATTTTTTAACAGCTATTGCAACGTCGATAAAAATCAAGTGTGATTATCTTAATTTCGGCGTAGTATTTGAGTCAACCCATTTATTACATCCTTTTGAGTATGCCTAAAATCTTTCTTATTTTTCAGTTGTCTTGACAGTACTCCTCAAACTGTGGTTGCATCCAGTGTAATGACTTCAGAGGATAATAAAGATAAAAATAGTGACGGCAAGAGTTCACATAAGAAACATAAGAAGCACAAAACACATAAAAGTAAGAAGAAGAAGCGGAAACGAGAGAAGGAGGCAAAAGAGAGCACTTCTGAATGCGGGGAAGAATTGGACACTCATTGCAGGTAAAACGGTCATAAATCCTCGGCCAAAGTACATCTGACCCTTATTGCTGCAATAACACCAGAATTCAAAATGTGTTGTATTTTCATTTAAAACTAAATCTTACTTCTTTTTTTGTAGAAAAAGATCTCCAATAGAAAATGAACAGCCATGTAAGTGTTTTCTATCTTCTCCATATAAACCAGAAGTTTCAGTATCTTAACAGTCGGTATTGACTTATTTCAGGTGATCATGCCAGTAGCTCGAGAAGTCATAAGCACAAATCAGGAAAGAAAAAGAAGAAGAAAAAGAAGAGGCATAAGGATGAGAAACAAATAAATTCATCTACTTCTGACACAAAAGAAAAAAAGAGAAAATGCGCTCAAAGCCCTTTGCCTAGGCCATGTGATGAGTTGCCTGATATCATCCCAAAACAGGTAAAAAAAAGAAAAGAAAAGAGGCTTTACTGGGATCTAACAAGATTGATGCTCAAAGTAACTTGCAACGACTCAAAGCTGAAGATAACTGACTAGTCTTTGCTCAATCCAGGACAGCTCCACTGGAGTAAAAGCAGACAAGGGAAAAAGGAGGCGCTCCCGTTCACATTCCCACGGTTCACATTCCAACTCGGAGGGGTGGAGTTCTCGACCTGGCAAACGAAAAGCCAGATCTCACTCACGGTCTAGTTCACGGGGTCACCGCGCCTCATCCAGGTACTGCCTACAAGGGACTTTTGAAAATGTAGTTCTTGTAAATCCTAACCCTGGCTTTTCTTGATATTCTTATATTTTCTGTATGCATCTGTGCATAGATCGTTAGACAACAGGGATGGTTTGGACGCATCTACAGAGTCCAAACAAGATGCTGCAAAAGGCATCCGATTGCCGTCTCCAGTTCCAAAAAGAAGAGACACAGAAGAACCGCAAACAGACAAGCCAGCCGAGATCACAACGGAAACTATCAGAGACAATTCAGGTAGAAACTGTTCACGGCCTTGTCTAATTTGAATTGATAAATAGATGTCTACTATCTATTGACCTGTCTATCTAGATCAGGGTTATAATACCTGAGCATTAAACTGCAATAACCCGTGTAAGTACAAAGTGTTTGTTTTTGACTGTGGTGGTCGTTTGGCCCTCTACTGCTCCTAAGATCCCCAAATTCTGTTGATTGTTGTTTATTGTTCCAGTTGCAGGTTGTGCTGCACCTCCATCCGTGCCAAATCAGTCTAGTCAGACTCATCAGACAGGTGAGCCTGTCCAGCCACAGCTAAAGGCATCAGAACACATCTCGGCCAGTGCGAGGAAATCCCCTGCAAAAAGAAGACGTAAGCCATCCAAGTCCCCATCAAGGGGCAAAGAAGAGAAGTCAGCTAAAAGACAGAAGGGGTCTCGGTCACCTTGTAGGACTCACAGGACGAGGACGAGGTCCAGATCCAGGAGTTCTTCAAAGAGAAGGCGATCGCGGTCGAGGTAAGTTTCCAGTCTACTAGAGACCTTTTGGAGGAGCAGTAACAAAATACTTTGTGTGGTCAATGCAGGTCTAGAAACCGGAGGTCACGGAGGTCACGCTCTGCATCACGAGAAGAGAGGAGGCGAGCGATTTACAGCCAGCGAGACCGCTGGAAACGAGAGCCAAGCACCTCGCCTGAGCTCATCCTGCGCAGACAAAGATCCCCTACATGGAAACATGGAGCTCAACTTGACAGCTCTCAACGGATCAGTGAACTAGGTCAGATATGGCAATTTGGCTTTAGGCTTTGTGTCCTTCATGTCTGCACAGTTGTCACCCAGAGCTAAAGTAAATTGTTTTGTCTTGTTTTGTTTTGTTTGTTGGTTTTGTTTTTGGTATGTTGTTCCCCATGTGTGGGGAAGTGGTTGATTTGGAATTCATTTGTTTCCCTCCCTCAATGAATGTTGAATCGGGTTGCTTTTATGTTCCCTCAGGCAAAGAGCAACTGCTAGAAATTGCCAAGGCCAATGCAGCCGCTATGTGCGCCAAAGTGGGTATGTCCATCCCCGCCAGCCTGAAAAGCTCCATGCTGCCGTTGTCGTTTCCAAGCATGGCCATGAATGCTGCTATGACGGCAGGTATAAATGTCAGTTGGCGAAATCATGTTAATGCTTCAAAAATAGTACATCATTCCCCGTGTCTGCTTCACAGCCACCATGACAGCTGCCTTGTCCAACATCAACACCTTGTCGGCATTGTTGCCACTGCCCACCATAACCAACAAACCTCCTGGTGCAAACCTCAACAGCTCCATAACTGCTGCATTGGAGGAAGTTAAAAAGAAAGTAGCCAAGCAGGCAAACAGCATCAGCATTAAGGAGTTCACAGATGTAAGTGCACCGTACACTCCAGAATCCACAAAAACAAAAAACAAAGCAAACAAAAAAAATTGTCTCACAGAAAATAACTTAACCTAATGCAGTTAAATTTAGTCGTAGTTATCTATCGGCCGTAGCAGACTTACGAGAGGGCTGCTAACAGAGCGAAACAAGTTTACAAAAGTGTGGCCTACTTGGCCATTTGGTTGCTACATTTAACAATTTTTCCCAACCACTGTAGCAACTATTTTTCAAAAAGTGACATTCACATAAGACAAGGAGCAAACCAATGAATTGAACATAATTCCACTAAAATTTCACTAGATGACGCTAAACGACTGCTTTTATTACTTTAGCTTGAGAACAAAAACAGCTGTCAGCAGAGATAGGCTCCAGCACTCGCGTGACCCTGGTGAAGATAAGGGTTAAGATAATGGATGGATGCTTGAAAAAATAAGTATGAAAATGGAAATGACAAATCACTTATATGCAAGGGCTCCATATATGCAAAAAACGCTGCAAATTATTTTGCAGGTTTATTTGAGCCAGCAAATGCATTACATACCTCTGATTTCACCAATATGTGTTGTGTATTTTCAGAAGTGCAAAATGATTGTGGAAAGCAAAGGTGAATTGCCGGTGGCGGTGCCTCTTGTGCCATTCGAGGAGGATGACGGGAAACCATTTGGGGGATTGGTTCTGCGTGAACATAAGGCCATCAGCTTCAACATCAGTGTAAAATACACACACGTTTCACAAATGAAATCA